>NC_140705.1:4802500-5457500 GCF_050655825.1 Lonchura striata | reverse complement strand
CAATAGCAGCAGTTTTCAGTCAGAGTGTTGGAATGATCAATAACTCGGCACCGACTGATCTCAGAGTCTGAGGATGTCTATGAGGCACAAGCAGCTCTTTTAGGTAAGCTGGAGCAAGTGAGTAAATCCAGTAGCTCTGAAGCCAAACCCAAAAGTGGATGCAAAATCTAATGGGGAGCCAGTGCTGTGATTTTCAGTACAAGGGTGATGTAATGATTGAGTAGAGTTCAAGTAAGTAATCTACTCATCTGTTCACAATTTTGAGTTATGGCTGATGCAGTCACTGCCTGTGAGCCAGCAAAAAGAGAGTGAGAATTACACTTAGTGAGTCAGGCCAAAGGCAGGGATGGCATCAGCGTGGGGATGGGGTGGGAGTGGGGCTGCACAATTTGAAATGTGACTTGGGGTCTAGCCTGAGCCTGAAATTTTGGGGGCAGTTGGGATCTGAACAAACAATGGTGGATGGATGGTGCACTGAGAGGTCGAGACACCCACATCTGATCACTGCCCCAAAGAAGAGGACAGGCACCACTCCTGAGCACAAGTACCAAATCTGAATCCGTACCACCCAGGACAGTGACTTTGAACACATACTCATCTGCGGTGTTTGAATTCCACTTAAGAAAATTTAGAGCCATCCAGGGCCTGACCTTTAGCAAACCACAAAGGCAATCCATAAACCACAGGTCTGGAATCAGCTTGAGAGGACAAGTAATTCCAACATATTAGCACAGGTTTTCAAGGCAGCTGGTAACCAGGGATCTTACAAACGGGAGACACACCAGTAGCACTTCTGTGAGATCTGAGAGTGTGAAGCTGGATTCGGTCAGGGCTCCACTGAGATCATCACCCAAAAAGGGGAATAACACAGCACGACATTTAATAATAGTAAGTGGCTGACTTCACCGACAAGCGGAAGCAAAATATTTATAAGTGTCAGAAATCGTAAAAATATGACATGATTCATCCTAAAGCAAACAGTTGTTCATGTGAATCTAAGAGCAGAAGATACATGGAAAGTCCCAAGATGAGACCATCTCCAGAATTATGTTTTTTGGGCAAAAATCACATATTGCAAGCTAAGCAATGTAGGACTTAGACAGCTGAAGACCTATTGGGACTGGGATACTAAAGAATGCACTGGTAACTGGTAAAATAAATCTCTCCCCTCATTGCCGGAACAGATATTTTTGACAACATGAATGCAATCCCCATACAGTATACAACTAACTATGGAAAATCTTTGGGCATTGAACAAAATGGCAACAAATAATCCATAGTAATTTCTATCAAACCTTCTCCATTGGAAGTTATATTTTCCCCTCTCTGAGTTCTAAGCTGACTGCAAAGAATAAGAAGATAAACAAGTATCTCTTGAAATTTCTGTACAGAAACACTATGGTTCAAAATATTTTGACTTTTTTTGCCAAATAGAGTCATGCACAACTCAGCCCTGTCTGAGGCAGCTTCCTTTCTTTCATGGGAGAAATGATGCATCACACCTTCTGAATGCCTGTCTGGTGACCTCTTATTCATGCCAGGGAGGAAGTGATTTCTCAAAGCTGCAATGTGTTTCTAATGATCTTTAGTGTTTGCTGTAGCTACTTTATCTGGCTCATCAGAAAATTATCTGTGTCTTCATCTCACAGTTATTCAGTGAAATTATTATTTTAAATATTGTGAGTTTTTCATCATATCTTAAGGGTATATTTTAAGGGTGTTTCAGTCAATACATATAAGACCAGCTGAGGTATTTATCCCATAACCGAGTTCAACAGAAATAATAATATTCCTGAAAACCATCTTGATTGTTTTGCAAATGTTATTCCTCTCTGCCATGTGTTTTTTTGTATTTCTGAAAACCTTCTAGGAACAATAATTTTCATCTATGTGTCCAATTATTTGCATTAAGACACCCACAAGTACCCTGTTTACTCCTGCTTTCCGAAGTCAACATTGGTTGACTTTTAATCTCAATGGCACTGAGGGTGCATGTAAGCTAACCCTGCATTAGACATCAGAAAATCCACATTACAACAAACCAGTGATGTGCGATGCAGGTTTGCTGATGTCTTCCACATCAGGAATTCTGGCTGAAGCCTCTGCACATTTGGCATTTCTGCACCTACTGTCCCCTACATAGAGTCTCAGGTATCTAATAAAAACTGGGCTCACAGTGAATTCTTTTCTTCTCTGGAAGAATTAAGAAGCCTTTCCTTCTCACTTAGCCATCTATTTTTATTTTTTAAAACTTCAAGAATATAATACATCTAAGACCTCTAATTTGTTATAGTTTGATTGCAATGGTTAAAACCCCTCAATGTGAAGATTGTCAGTAGGGAAACACAGACAATGACTCAGTGTGTCTGACTGAGACTCTTCCCACAAGGGATGATTGTTTTTGTCTGAGGAAGACTCTCATGGCATAAGTTATGACATTTTGCAGCCTGCTGAGCCCAAGTCTGGAAGGTTTGTATGGAAATTGCAGGTACCTGTATCCAAGCCCCAGTTTGAGCTAGAGACTCACACAAAGTGCTGCCTTGCACTTTCAGATTTTTGGTGTCTGAAATGTGGCAGCCCTTGCCCCTTTTTGCCAACTAAATGAATTTTAACCCCTCTAAAATCTTTGATTTTTTCCTAATTCCCATTATGAAAACTCTGGATATTCTGTTTATCATGGTGTATTCTTGGTCTCACTGCAATTGGCTCCTCATCCAGAGCCTAAGGAAAAAAAAAAAGTTTAAAAGAGCCGCTGAATCTCTTAGGGATTGAATCTTCCCTGTTCTGACATAAACCAGGAGTAACTCTGTTCAACGTCAGTTTCAAAGAGTTTTTGGTAAGAACATGCAATCTAAAAATACCAGGGTTGGAGATAAACATGGACAGCTTTTAATTGGGATCAGGATGGAGTAGCTGAGGCCACTCTAGTAGTGCAGAGGAGGAGGAGGTTTAAGACTCCAGCTTGTCCACTTGATGTGATCTGGAACTTTATTATACCACCTGGGATCAAATACATCCCTGATATTTTCATCTGTCCTCTCTAGGTGTTTATACTTTATTCATTCCCATGATCTGAGTGTTAATAGTGTGACTCCTGTGAGTTCTGTTTCCTTCAGGAGCAGATCTGGGCTGCTTGTCTTTCCCTGGAGACAGATGGGTTGAAGTTCACTATTTCATGTGCCAAATAGCACCTTGATGAAACAATACTTATATAAAAAGAAAAGTCCCTTTTTCTTTTACAGTCTACTTAAACAGAGGATAATTTTTGAAAGAGTAACACTGGTAGAACAGTGTTGCTCTACCAGGTTTGTGCAGTCCAGCTCCTCCAAGCACTTTCCCTGAGTGTCATCTGGGATCTAGTTGGTAAGCTTGAATTATGCCTTGGAGAAAGGGAACTATGTTACTTTTCAGGCATTGGTTACTTTGATCTTTCTCAATATTTAAATCTTGGTCCTGTCATATTTGAGTGACATTTTCAGGAGCTTTTTGGCTCAAGAGAATCAGCTATATTGAGAATTGTCTCTCCCTTCTTCTCCAGATACCCCATTGAAAGAAAACCCTAATTTCCCTACAGCAAACCTCACTGTTATCACGTTATTCATTGTTCTGCTTCAGGGTGACCAAAAAACAAGTCGGAGGCAAATCTGACTAATCTCTCCTGAAACTGTGAAACCAATGAAAAAAAAAATCTCTTGGGTACAATTCCAGCATTGTACCCAAGGGCCAGCCACAGATTTCAAAAGTGCCTTCAGAGCTACCCAAAGGTTGTGTAGCAGTCATTAACGTCACTGATATTGTCGCCTGAAATAGTTGCTTTATGCGGCAGCAGACAAAGAATTCCTTCTTATCCCATTGTTTTCAGAGCTTCTGTGTTTGGGACGTTCCAGGACTGCTGTAAATTGGTTCAATTCAACTCACTAAATGTTCAGAGAGCATTTCTCTAATCCTGTCCAGATGAGCTGTGTATTCCAAGAGGTTTCTATTTTGGGATGCAGGCTTCTGCCTATATGCTACTGTTGGGCTCAAGTTCATTCCGAGGAATCCTATTAGTAGCTATGCAGATGTATTTCATTGCTTCTGCAGAATGTGAGCTGAAATCATTTGGTTTTTGCTGATTGTTTTTCCTAAGTGGGGGCTGGGAGGGAATCAATGTCTTTTCTTTGCATTTTTTTTCACAAACTGGAGTTCCATTCAGATTAATCTGGGCTTGATTTTCATTCGTTTTCCATAGGGGTTGCTTCCTGCTCCTGCCAATTTAATTCAGTGGGAATTTATTTTATCCCCAGTTCTTTAACAGCACCTTACTGGGACTCCAGAAAGATTGAAAATTCTTTGTGTTCACAGGGAAACACACTGGGTTCATGATGAATTACAATCACTAAATGCAAACTGAATGCAACTCAAATGGAAATATCACACAGAAGTTTATTTGATCAACATGCTCTAAAACAATACCTGCTCCCATATGTGTATATAGCATCACTGTTTCCTTTCATAAGCAGAGTTCTTTTCAAAATTTTAGCTAAATTTATTCTTAATGTTAGAGGAAAAAAAATATTTTTAGGCTATCTTTAAAAAAAAAATTCAAGCAAGTTTTTTGTTAAACATCCAGTAGACTTGGTCTGTGAAGCAAAGATTTGAAGTGGGAGGTGTGGGGTTCTCTGAAGTCAGTTTGGATTTGGCAGTTCTAGAGAAAATCCATCCAGATCTGTCAAATGTCTCAGAACATCTCATCTAAGGGCTGCTTATTAGGATTGAATCAGTTGATTTTCCCAGAGGGCCTCTGCATTTACCATCATCCAGCTCAGAATTAGAGTGGAAACCCTGATTTTCTCACCTCCCATGTGGATCAATTTCAGTGGCATGTGGAGTAGCTGAAAGACTGTAATTATGATGCTCTAATTACTCACCATCCCAGCATCATACAGAGCACAGAAGGAAGCAGTCTCACAGTAATTCTCCTTAATCTGATGGTGAGGATTCTGCCAACATAATGAAGGAAGAGACTGGAAGGAGAACTTGCAGAGAGTGTGGAAAATTTGTGTGGTGTCCAGTGGAGCTCCAGACTTTGAGATAGGAGTGGCAACCAGAAAAGGTGAGGGTGACAGGAGTGAGAAGTCTGATGGCATCTGTGGAAGGCTCTACGCTTGGTGTTGCAGAGGAGAAAAAGGTCTGTAGTGGTCTTCAACTCTCCCTGAATTATTCAGGCTGCTCCTACTGATTGGTTTCCTCTGATGTTCAACATCAGGCTTTATTTATTTCCAGGTCAGGGAAATAAATACTTCACTAAACACTAAACACTAAATACTTCACAGCCTGTAGAACCTTCCATGGCATCCATCACACTGGTACCCACATATTTATTTAACATTAAAGTATTTTATGATACTTTACATTGATCCTGTGAAGAGAATGAAGGTAAAATCTGCCTCAAATTAGACCATCATTTCAGATACCCATTTACTGATACCGGTGGCCTGGTTTAGAAGGGATTGCAGGATGTCAATTTAAGTTTAAATTAATCAAATTGAAACAATAAAATAATTTCATCAGCTTCAGAAAATCTCTTAAAGTTTTGAGGAGTCAATAATAGTTTTGGGTACTTTTGAAGTTACTCAAATTTTATTTTATATCCTTTTACTACATAAAAAATTACAAAATATGTATATGCAATACTAGTCCAAATCAAGGACTGGAACAAATTATAGTGCTTTTTGTTCTTCAGTTTGGAGTCTGAGGAGTAAGAATGAGAATCCCAATATATTCTTGTTCATACTGGATGTTTCACCTAAATCATCAGGCAAAAATGTACAGAAAGGGAGAGTGAGGAAAGATGACCCAGATCCTTTCTCATTTCCCTCATGACTCTGATGTAATCTCAAGGTGTTCCAGGAAAGGGAGGAAAAAAGAGTATTTTTTCATAACAGCAATAGTTTTAAGACCAAATGAATCTTTCGTGCCCTGCTCTCTGCTCTGGCTGAGAAAACGTCATGAGAAAATGTCAAGGAATAAGGCTGTGAATTAGGAAAAAATCTGGAAAGAAATTAGAAAGCAGGGAACAGTGAGGTAGAAAATGTGGCCCAGAAATGAGAATCTGACACCAAGTTGTTATCAGGCCTCCTAGCCCCTTGCCTATCACTTTCCTTCCTTCAGTCACCAGGTCTCATGGAGCCCACAGACTACAGAATAAGAATGTAAATAGTGTCTGGGAATAACGAAGAAAAGAAACCCAAACCTTGAAAGACAGTTCAAATCTGGGTGAAACTTCATTATCAGAACATTTTTTTGAGACTGGGAACTCATATTCAGATAGATGATCATGTATTCATTGCATTAACAATACAGAAACAAGGCTTTTTATTTTACTATGACAGATAGCCTCAGGAACTCTTTTCTTTGTTAACACAGATATCTCAGAGATATCTTGCTGCTCATCATCAATTAAGATGCTGAAGTGAACTCCCCACTGCAGAAGACCACCATAAATCAACATTGTAAATGAACGAGATAGAAAAAAATTACTGATTTCTTTTTCTTCAACTCAAAGTGAAGTTGTAAATGCAGCAAAGGTTCATTCAAACACTGAGACACTAAATACTTGTGAAGAATAAGAGTTGCAGTATGTTCCAAACAGCTTTAGAATAGAAAAAACAGATTGGAGGAAGGGTGGGAATTGGACAAACACATGTCTGCCAGTGATGCCTTTCTGGGGGAACTGTAGTCCTCAGCGTGAGACAAATTTGTTCTTCTCCATCAGCAGTTTCTCTTCCCCTTCGCTTAGTTTAGAAAATGAGTATCCAATGTTTTGTTTTCCTGATGTCCAGAAATCAGACAATGAAATCATAAGCACATGGTCCATGAAAAGAGCTGCTGACATGCAAGTGCAGATGAATGGACTGCAGCTCCATCCTTGGAACTGCCTTACAAAGTGCTCCAGTGAGACCTGCTGAGATATTTTGACTGTGGCCTGATGTGCTACTTCTGTATTAAGGACTAGTTCTAAGGCTTGGCTGGTTTTACTGCTAAATTATTAGAAGGGTCCCAGCAGGGCTTAGGCCAACTATTAACTCACCCACACAGCTCCTAGGACACTGTTCAAGACTTGCCAAAGGCCAAGATGCTCTCCCAGTCAGCCTCTCTATGTCCAGCCACAGCTGTTTTCAGACTGTTCAACATCTGGGATGGGACCCTCTTGG
Organism: Lonchura striata; assembly: GCF_050655825.1. Classification (NCBI taxonomy): domain Eukaryota; kingdom Metazoa; phylum Chordata; class Aves; order Passeriformes; family Estrildidae; genus Lonchura; species Lonchura striata. The sequence goes on along the minus strand of NC_140705.1, from coordinate 5,450,304 downwards.
CACACACAGAAGCCACACAGAGATCACATCTACAAGGCTTTTAGAATCCACCTTCCTTGGGTCCTCAGATCAAAAAGGTGAGATCACACCTAGACCCCAGACTTTCTCTGGGATAATTTCTACCACTCACACAACTCCCAAGCTCCTTCCTTGGCTGGAAGTTGGCTCTCAGACCTGCACTTTTCTCATGTCACTGGCTGACTGTAGTTATGAGGTGAGAGGAATTAGTTAAAATTTATAAGGGTGTAGACCTCTCTGTCACTTAGTATAGAGGGAGGTACTTTGGATGTTGAAGCAGATGCTGAAACCTGGCGCTCAGCTTCATCCTTGGAAGCAGGTGTTTATTTTCTTTTGGATGACAGGGACCTTTTATGAAGGAAAACCACCCAGAACACACAGCTGACATTTTTTGCTGTTCCCAAAAAGTGGGTTTGGGGAGAGTGGAGCTCAGTGCATCTCCTGGTGAGCAGTCTGTAGTAGACATGGTGCTTCCTGTTTGGTGCACCCCAACAGGACTAGAAATCCCTGGAAGTGTTCATGGCCAGGTTGGATGGGGCCTGAGCAAACTTATCTGCACCCAGCCCTGGGAGGGTGGAACCAGGTGGTCTTTAAAGTTCCTTCCAACCCAAGCCTTTCTATGTTTCTATACAAACAATTGTAAATGAGCTTGTTCTAGGATGGAGGGCCATATTAGATGAATGGTAGTTCAAGCCTATTTTTCCAGTGAAGGCTTGAATGTCTGCCAGTTCATGCCATTTAAGAATTTGGCCTGCTCCCCTTTACTTTGTACATTAACTTTACTTAACTGGTAGATTTCCCATGTTTAATAATTATAAATACATAAGCAGGAGTGTTTGTTTATGCTTGTTTAAGCAGGGAAGGAAGCATTTCAAAGAAAAAATATTTTAAGAGGGGCCTTACTTCACTTCCCATGTGAAGTCAGAGTTTGATGTGAACTGGTGGAGCACACAGGAGGTGAGTATTCAAGAGCAGTCATGCAGCATCCACAGCTTGTGCATTGGTGGGAGATGAAGCCAGGTCTCTCCCTTTTCCTCATGACACATCTGACTCTGACTGACCAGAAGTGACTCGAGGTAGGAATGAGCCATAGATAAAATATTGAGATCCAGGAATAAGACAGTCCCATCCCTGAGCCAATGTCTATGTGTGGGCTGTGTGTTGCATATGTATTTTCTGTGGCAGACTTGGATTCCCTTGAGCTTGGTATATTCTGGTTAAGATGAACTCAGCATCTAAATGTTGACACAAAAGCTGACTACACCATAGACTATGGCCCCATGCCACCTCCAGCTGGCCCAGAGCCGGGCTGGCATTGGCTTTGGTTGCTTGAATTGAGGCAGCTAAAGGAGAGGGAAGGGCAAAGAGTGCCTGAGGTGGGTTTACCTGGCATCCCAGCTGGAGGAAATAGCCTGCATTCTTCTGCAGAATGTGGGGAGAGGGATAAGTAGAGGGAAATAAAATAAATAAATCTGGCCAATGGTGTCATTAAGAAGAGGATGTATCACGTTTACTGTGAGAGCATATGACTCAGACAGCCAGACATGAACATTCCTGCAAAACCCTGAATGCACACATGGAGATGAATTTTTTGGTTTCCCAGGATGGTTTAATTTTATGATTCTGTGACTCATTAGAAAAATCAAAGTACCTGGACATGCTGCATCATGGCCCAGTAAACACCAGTTACTGCTGGGGACACACAGGGACAAAGGAGCAAGTGAGGGATGGATGGAGGGGAGACCAAAGGAACAAGATGTTCATCTTCTTGCTCCCCCTTTACTTTTCTAGTGGTTTGTAAACATGTTTCTCTCTCTTACCTTTTTTTTTTATTTTTAAATTTTTTTAAGATTGGAGTGGAGGGGTTAACAGAGGTCATGTTAGTTTAAAAAATTATGGTTAACCTTACAAGCTGGGTTGCCTTAGGTCATGGCGATACAATTCCCCTCCCTTCTCCTGTGCAGCGGTGGTTCACAGGCATTCCTCCAACGTGGGGAAGGACAGGCCCTGCCAAGGCTATGAGCAATGCAGAACAGACTTACCTGTTTTTATGCACTGCTTAACTAATTATTTTAAAAAGAAACAGCCAAGTTGGAACAACTACCTTTTTCTTCGAGGAGGAACATTTTCCCCCTTTCCTTTTTCCCCACATCCCCCTTCTTCCCTCCTCCCTCCCCTTGTTTTTTTTTTCCCCTCCGTTGCTTGACTTGGCATTTGAAACAGGTTCTGGATATCTGACACCTCTTGAAAGTGTAGTTTGGCAAACAGGAATGGAGCTGGGCTCCAAAGGGCCCTGCACAGGGCTCGCTGTGAAAACACCTGGGTGTCTCTTATGCCTCTAAGAACCAGTCCTGCTTCTGTGGAAATAACAGCCTCCCTCTCCCTTCCCCCAGCCCCTGCCCTCCCTTCAAAAATTAAAAAAGAAATTGAAATGCTGGCACTGTTTTTGTAAAAAAACAGGTGGTTGGAAAGGGCTGCGGAAGGGGGTGAAGGACGTCTCCACACCAAGGCACAAAGATCCTGTGCAGAGAGGGTTTTGACTGCAGCACATACATCTGCAATTCGTTTTCCCAGGCTCAAGACAAATTAAGAATCTTCCAGCAATTAGGGGAGAAAAGCTTCAAAGTGCAATCAGCAGTTCTTAAAAGAATTTGTGCTGGGCTTTGAGGGAGACTAATCCTGCTGCCTGCGCTGGGCTCCTCTCTGCAGTGTGCATTTTCCAAGGCCAAAATTTTGGCCTGCTTTTCAGTCACACCATATAAAATAACAAACACACAGTCTAAGGAAAACAATTTTTAAGACACAGTGGAACCCACTTTAATGAAGAAAACTGTTAAATGCATAAAACTCCCATGTGCCAATGGATAAATGTGCTGGAAGTGTGAACTGTTAAACCAACAAAATTGTTAACACATCATACTGCTGGGCAAAAAAATAAAATAAAAAAAAGTATAAAAAGGGAGTGAAACGGTTTTCTAACATGCAACCCACTTTGCCTTTATTGTTCACATTCCTGCTGACATAAAGTTTCCTGATTTGTCCCCTGGGCCCAGAAATATGGCAAAAGTGGGAGCATTAATTGTATTTGCCCCCTTCAAACTGCCCTCCCTGCTTTTCAGCTCGCAGTGGCCAAGAATAGCTCCATGGAATGGGGAGGGTTTGCCCTTTTTTATTCAAGGTGATGAGTGAACAAGTTCACATGGGTTTTGTTGGAGGGTTTTTTTGTTCTTGTTGTTTTTTTTTTTTTTTTAAACTGGTAAAAAACTTTCAACTATGCCTGAAAGTCTTTTCCCTATATCCATGGGGAAAACAAGGACTGGTTTTCTGTTTGCCGTTTCTTAAAACTCTGAAGTCCCTCCACTCCCCTGATTTTCCTTGGGGTCAGTGCTGAAATGAGGCTGTTCCTGTGGCCTTCCTGCTCCCTTCGAGGACGTGGAGCTCTCACTGAGTAAAAACCTGATCTCGTGAGAGCCCCAAAGGCAACGGCTTTGATAAGAGTCCAACCCTGTGGCCGTGCTGGCATGGAGGGGCTGGATCCTTGCCTTGCTCCGAAACATGAGAAACTAAAAATCAGTCCATTGAGTTTATCTTCATCTGACTCCTAAATTACACGCTGTTTGCAAATTTCATTTCCACAGGTGGCCAAAATTTTTCCACCAAAACCTGATTTTGACAAAAAGCGGGCTTCTGTCACAAATGACAGGAAAAAAAAAAAGATTTTAAAGAATGCACCGACTTTATTTACTGAGAACTGAAAGCTTTTTATCAGAAAACTTTTCCAAAAGCAGAAAAATGGTCTGCAGAATGGAAGAGGTTTGTGTTTATTGTTTTTATATTTCCTTGTTTGAGAAAACAAGAACATTTCAATGAAAATCAAAAGTTCATTAAAAATACTTTCATTATTGAAAAAAAAGAGTTTAAAATAATTTCCATCTCATAAAATTGTTCTTAAAATCATGAAATCTGAATAGAAAAGCTGTTCAGCAAAGATCTGTTCTGCTGTTTGACTTTCCCAGAGGCCTTTTAGGTGCTGGTCTGTGCATACAGGTATGGAAGTGCATGATGACTAAACTCCAGCCCTGAATGGTGACAATGAGGAGTTTATTCCTACAGTTCAGAATGTTCTCATTTCTCGTCACTCTTCTGTGTCCCTTGCAAAAGAACATGAGGTCGTGATTGGCTTGAGAATGTTCCTCTTTGTGTTGGCACTTGCTGGTTTTGCTTCTTAGACTGATGTTTACAAAGAAATTCCAGTCCCTTGAGGGCCACTAAATATGTATTGCTCTGCAGTGTCCACAGGGCAGGTTTGTACCTTCAGTGTGCTTGGATCTCTTGCTCCTAAAAATGCTCAGTGGCCATGTCACCACTCTGCATACTAAATAAACTTAAACCAGAGTCAATTTTCGTTGTAATTAAGCAAAAGTGTTAAGTTCTTTGTTAGGGGAAAAAAACCTCACAAAACAAAACAAACAAACAAAAACTTGCAACAGAATAATGTAATCCCTAAGATCCAGCACTCAGAAAAAAACCAGAAAACAAAAAACAACCTTTTTTACTGTTAGACATTTGGGGAATCTCTGGGACCCTTTCACAGCAGCTCTGAGGTCAGCCCAGCTGCTCCTCACCTGGAATGTGCAGTTTTCTGGAGCACACTGAGATCTGCTTCTTTTATTCCAGTTGCAGCCGGAGATCATCGAGGTGTCACTGTAACAAAACCATCACCAGCAATTCAGAGGCTGCTGTCATTATCTCCATTCTGCCACTGCCAAGGTGCATTTTTTAAACTTCTCTGCTAACTAATTTCTGTGAGAGCCTCTCCTGATGTTTATGAGAATGCAGGCAAAGTGTTGTTTCAGAGTCATTGTAGCCTGACTTTGAAATGAACCCCTTGAGATGTCTGGGTGCTCATGGGATCTCTCTTTCTGCAAAGAAAGCATGAGACTATCCTGCTCCCCTTTCCCAGGCTGGTTTTTATGTCTCTTATCTATGTTCAGCAACCAAAAGTCAAGTGTCCACTCTCATTACCTGCTCCAGCTCCCCTTTGTCAGAAGAGAGAGATGGGGGGCATCTATCCCCATCCCAAAGGATGAATCCTACTTTTGCCTCTGGCAAAAGCCTTCTTCAAAGCTCCCTCACAACATCTGGTTTCCTACCCTTGGAAATGTTATCTTTTTATAATTGCCCAATCTGAGGTATACTGGTGCATTTCCACAGAGACCACCCACAATTGCTGGGCACAGTGCTAGGGTGGGGAGAGCTTAAATTCTTTTCTTTTACCATTTATGATATCTTGGGCTGCCATGGGGGCTTGAAAGCAGCATCTGTGTTATTCACAGAGGTCACCCTGTTGCTGCATAAGTTAACATCCTCTCTATACAAAATGGGGGAAATCATAGATATTCTGGACTGGAAAGAGCATCAAAATATTCCACTGCTTTGTGGCAGGGTCAGGAAATCTGGTTTATTCCTGACAGATGTCTATATAATCTGTTCTCAAAGCCCTCCAAAGCCTTCCATAGTAAATCACTTCAAGATCTAAAGGTGAAAAATGCTATGTAAGACCTGAATATTGTTATTATTATTAACAGTGTTGTTGTTCAGAGGACAGCTTAGCAGCATGGTCCCAGCTGGCACTTTAAAAAAGAGCCCAGAAGGAATGAGTTAGAGCAAGCTGCGCCAGCCCTGGTGGAAGTGCTGAGCCAGCATTGCTGGTACTCCTGCCTGCTGCTGGATCAGTCTGAAATTAAACTCCACAGCCTTTGCCTGTGTCCAAGTACTGCCAAAGGTTACCATATTACAGGGCTGGATTGTTCTGCTAAAGCCACCAGTGCCATTCCTGAGTGATCCTCATTTTGAAGAGAATCACAGAATCAAAGAATATTCTGAGCCGGGAAGGACTCACAAGGGTCATCGAGTCCAGCTCCTGGCCCTGTTCAGCACCATTCCCAAAATTCCCACCCTGTGCCTGAGAGCTCATTGAGGTCTGTCAGGCTTGGTGACCATCCCTGGGGAGCCTGTTCCAGTGCCCACTCACCCTCTGAATGAAGAACTTTTTTCTAATATCCAACTTAAACCTCCCCTGACACAACTCCAAACCACTGCCTCAGGTCCTGTCACTGTCACCACAGAGATCAATGCCTGCCCCTCCTTCTTCTCCTCATGAAGAAGCTCTAATTGCCATGAGATGTCCCCTCAGTCTCCTCTTCTCCGGGCTGAACAGACCAAAGGCTGCCAGCTGCTCCTCATGCAGCTTCCCCTCAAGTCCTTTCACCATCTTTGTTGCCCTCCTTTGGATGCTCTCCAACAGTTTAATATCTGTTTTATATTGTAGTGCCCAAAACTGCCCCCAGGACTCGAGGTGAGGCTGCCCCAGCCCAGAGCAGACCAGGACAATCCCCACTCTTGTCCGGCTGGCGATGCTCTGCCTGATGCTCCCCAGGACAGGGATGTCCCTCCCGGCTGCCAGGGCACTGCTGATTCTTATTTGGTCCCATTTGCAGATGCCATGTGGACCATGCAGAGAGTGCCAGGTGGTTCTCCCTTAGAAACACAGGCCTTGATGCTCATTTGAACTGGTGTAAGCAGGAAAGCTGCTAGCTGAGTAGATCCCTGATCCCCCAGTGGTGCCCCCAACAAGTGGTCCTGGAATGCAATTGCCCCCCAGCTCCCAACTAGACTGATCTTTTACTCCTTTAGTCTTTGGCATTTTCCAGAAAACCATTCAAATATAAATCAGGAAAAGTGTCCTGGGCAGGGAGTGAACTATTGCCCCTTCTTTGTTTTCTTCCTACAAAATTCCCTGTTTAACCTCATGGTTTCCCTCTTCTCTTGCTCCTGGTGCTACCCCAACCAAATCCAGCTCTGTTTAGACAAATAAATGAAGTAATTCTCATATACTGACATTGCCAGCATGTGGTCCAAGCTTAAGGATTTTGAGCAGAAGACATTAAACTTAAATATAGTCTCAGAGAATTTTCCTTTCTAGCTGGTAAATCTAACACTGCCCGAAAAGAGGTTTGGGCATTGAGACCCAGGTGCAGTTCCTGGCATATGTAGTGGATACTGAATACCTCCTAAAGTTTTCACAAGCCACAGACTGTTCCTGATGCATAGTTTGGACCAAAAGACCCTCCAATGCTCAGCTCTCCTGTCTGCTGTGGGGCTGTGCACTGTCAGGAAGTTTCCCAGGTGTCAGTGTTCTTGCACAAGTTGTGGAGGTTTAGAAGATGCACATATATATAAAAAATCATACACATGGCAGAATCCTCTAAACAATGACCAAGTGTCTGTTGCCTTCACATTTCTATAGGTGAAATCACAGATTTTTTATAGCTGGTGTAACTACTCCCCAGGCATCCAGTCTGTGCCCTCCATTCTTTGGCTGGAGAGCGTTGTACCTCAGTTACCGGCCTTCGAAAAGGAAAAAAAAATTGGATCTTAATTCCTCCCTGTGTTAAACCTTTGTATTTTTTTGGCTGTAGATTTCTGTTCCAAGAACTTGGATTTACATAGAGACATATCTATTTGCACATAATTTGCAAGAGTTCCTTTTAGCCTATAATTGTGCTAAATACAGTTGTGGAGGCCGCAGCATACCTAAAGTATTGCCGAATGGATTTTTAAAAGCCATTTTTTTTCAGAAGTGTGCTAAAATGGAAAGATTGGGGAGGGGCAGGGAAGGGGAGAAAGAGAGGCGAAAGATGGCCTTGTGGTTAAAATCCTGGCCTGCAATTCAAGAAATCTGGGTTCAATTTCCAGCTCTGCCACTTACTTCCTGCGTGACCTTGGGCAAGTTGGATAATCTGTCTGTGCCTCAGTTCATGGGCACGGTAATAATATTGTCTTTGTCTCTTTCTGCCTGGAGCATGAATGCCCCCCGTGTTTGTTTGCACAGCACTGACACGGCTGGGACCTGGGCTTGGCACAGCCCTCCTGCTCCACTGTAATGGCAACAATCTCAGTAACCGTGTTTTCTCTCAGGATTGTGTTGAAAGGATGGAGTGGGTGGTATAAGGGGGTTTCTTTTAGGGTCTTCAGTGGGTGAAATCAAAAGGAAGGAGTTTTATTTCTTCTGCTGTGGGAGCCTGTTAGTGACAATGTCATCAGCACAGATCTGCTGAACACGAGAACCCAGCTGAGGCTGTTGGATACCAGTCCATTGTAACCACCTCATTGAAGGGTGTTTTTCACCCTTAAGAGACAAGTGCAGTCTACAAAATCCTACAAAATTAGAAGGACCTAAAAAATAATTCAGAGCTGTGTGTTCCAAGGGCAGCTGTGATTTCAACCCCATCTCGTTGAGGGTCACTATTGTCATCTCTCCACCCAAGCAGGTCTCACCGTGTCCAGAATAAAACAGCCCGAGTGTTTCACTTCCCAGGGTAAACAAGTTAAAAACACCAGGGCCTAATATGGCTGTTAGCTCGGAATACCTTATCCAGATGTGACCGGTTAAGCTCTGTAGTGCCAAATTATGAGATTAGTGTCGTGGATTTAGATCAGTGGCTGATTAGTCTAAGAATAACTTCAGTTTCTGAGCTCCGTCTTGGTTACCTGAGTTTTTGGAATAAGTGTCAGGGATCTGAAAATAACCTTAAAATAACAAATAAAAATCTCACTTAAAGAAAACATGTGCTGTGTCCTGACAATCTGTCATCTGTCTAGCCTGTGTCATTAGGAAAATCACTTTTCTTGTGAAGGAGAGGAAGGAGACCAGTCAAAGTCCCTGTGTAAAGAAAAGGAGCTGAATGAAACTGAGTAGCTCCTGTGAGCTACTGTGGGCACGCACTGCTACCAAATGAGGCCAAGACTGTGAAAAGTTTCAGCTTGTGAAGAAGACATGATTTTTTTGGGATTGGATTCTCAGCACCATGTGCAGTGCAAGGCAAGGTGAACAACTCAAAGGTCTGATGGACAGCTTTTAGCAAAATGGCTTTTCATTGTGAACACCAATATGTATATTTATCCTCCCTCTTCCATCCTGTTTCTGTGGACAGATGAAAGCTGACTTTGGTCTGCTGAATGTCATTTTGGAGTCTGGTTCGAGGGTACCCATCACTCATGGAGGCCTTGGGAAGATGAGCAGCTTGACCTGGGCTTTAAAAAATTAGTACAGTAGCCACTTTCTATAGTCATACAGAGAAAGCTGTGAGAGGTTTTGGGCAGCCCTTGCCCCCAGACTGTCCCCGTGGCTGGTGTAAGGCTTCACTTGAGCCTACACAAAGACATTTGACTTTACATGGACAGGGTACTGTTCATAAGATCTTTCAAAACATTTTTCAGCATTTCAATTCACAACCTTTCCTTCCCGTCCAAAATGTCTTTCCAAGATTTTTTCAGACATTCAGGAAAAATATTTTTGCCTCACTGAAAAGCTTTGAAAGTTTTTTTTGGTTAAATATAACCTGGAACATATTGTCAATGCACATATATCCTGTTCCACTTCATTCAGAAGGGAAATCCCCATATTTTTTATTAAATATACAAATTTCAAATCAAAATATCTGCTACTAAAATTTGTCATTACTTTGAAGAGCAGCAATACAGCATAATTGTACAATCTTTCCATCTTTATAGAAAAAATTTGTATCCACCAATCTTCTGGTTACTGCACAGATATAAATACAAAATAATTTGTACCCAAATAACTTTACAGTGGTCTATTATGTCAAATGTATACCTCTCCCTGTTATCTATGAAAAAGAAGGGATTGCTTTTATGAAATAAAGATGAAAAGACTTTGATACTGCATTGAAAGACCTTTTTTCCTGTTCTTATTTTCTTTTGACAGTCTTGTGAGGTAAAAAGAAACTTGCAAAACTTTCAAGAGAGATGTGCTGGTTTGTAGCTTTCCAGCATCTTGTGAAATCTCTGTCCTAGTTTAGGGCAAATTTTGGGAGGAAATCCTCAAAATTAAGAATTAAATACTTGGCTATTCATTCACTGCTCTTTCAAGGAAATTACTTTTAGGGTTATTCACGTATGTAGTTTTTGCTAATTTACATGCCTAAACTTTCAGGATCATACCTATGTGTAACTTTTACTTATTTCCATGTCCAAACTTTTTGCAAACTCATTACACTCTAGTTCTTTCACAGGTATGGAAAAAATATCACGCTCAGGAATTCTTCTTAATAACATTAACTTTGTTACTCATGCAGTTTTGGGACTTAGAAAGTTTCTTCACCTGAGGTTTTTGTTTATTATTCCAAATTTACTGCCAGAAACTTGACACTTACTCTAGAAACGTTTGTCCAAGATGGGTTCCAGAGATTAAAGACTGAATTTCCTTGAGCAGTGTGAATTTAAGACTATGAACGACTTTTTCTGTAAAATATTTATTTTCAAGTTCAATTTATGCTCAAGGGTTTGATTTCCATCAGGAGTAAATTATACAAAAAAAAAAAAAAAGATTATTCCATTAAGTAATACAGAAAGAAGCATGGTATAATCTTAATTTCTGTGCTAAGAGACACAAATTTAATCTCCATCACAGTCTTGACAACAACTCTGAAATTGTATCATATTGGTATGAAAATGTGGTGAAATTAAGATTATCAGTGGTTGTTGATAATTGTGGTTTTTAATGAGGGAGAGGGGAAAGGCAGCATCAGTTTTGGGATATAGGCACCATAACAAATAATTTTAAAGTAGAAATTTTCTTATTTAATGTTAGGTGATTCCAAAGTAGACGTGTGGAGTTGAGCTAGCAATGCATAGGCTCTTGGGAAGTCAGTAACACTGGAAATATATTTTTAAGACAACTTTTCTATATGCCCACTTTGAGATGAGAATCACGTGTTAAATTCATGTCCTTTTTTTAAATAGGACTGGAGTCGCTGAGCAGTTTGAAAAATACTCAGATGAATTTCCATTCCAGAAAATGGCAAAATTCTGCTATGAATATTGACATGATCCTTGATATAGAAAATATGAAGGAACAGAAAATAAAAATACAGTGGGGAAATGCTCAATATAGAGATAAGTGTAGGTACAGCTGTTTATAACTGAGACTATGTTCATAAATAGATGAGCAAAAATTAAAATGAAAGATAATGACAGAAGCTCAATGCTTTGATTGAGCTGATGTAATTAGAGGGCAGAAGGAAAAATGTCATTGCAGAGAAGGGATTTGCTGTGTGGAAATCCTGACATTTGATCTCTTTCTGTAAGGAGATGCCCAGGCTGTGTTGGCATAGACACCCTGTTTCCCTTGTCTGCCTAAATCCCACTTCTGCCTCCGACTTGATGGATGATTTGATTTTGGAAATAGCAGTCTTAAAAATGTAAAAATTTTTAAAACTGTTTTCTGTATGTTTTCTGGGCCGTCAGTTTTGGTCCATGTTCAAGATGGAATGACCCAAAGCAAACAAAAGTTATTTTGCTCACCTCCTTCTTTTGGTTTCACTTCACTTACAGATACCAGCCCTGGTCAATAATGATCTTTTGTGTCCTGTAGGCACACAGTCTATTATCATCATTGCTATGAAAAAATAAAAAAAATTCTCCCAGAGCAAGAATATTTGTCCAACTTCCCTTCCAGCAGTTCAAAATCCTCTCCAGCCCTGGAGTAAGAAAGAATTATGTCTGGAATATTTCATTCCAGCTTTGAGAGAACAACTCTGTATATTCCTCAGTGTGTGAGCACTGGATGAATGGCAACAGCAGTTCAAACTGTTTATTCCTTTCTTAGCAATAATGTTTAGGTTCATGAAAGCCTTCCAAGATATATAGAATTCCTCATGCCGAGTAAGGGCTCCTTCACTTATTGCTGCTGCTGCACACTATGGACCATTCTTATTATACCTCCCTCCCCATTCATACCACTATAGTTAGGGGACCTTCAATGTTGTCATTATAAACCCCTTATTTTTCAGGGTGTATAATTCAGCTGTAAAAATTTGCCCTGGGCTGAAACTTGGCATATGAAGGCCAGAGAGAGGACTTTTGTGTTGATTATTTTTTTAACCCTAGTGTGTAAAATAAAATAAAATAAAATAAAATAAAATAAAAAATAAAATAAAATAAAATAAAATAAAATAAAATAAAATAAAATAAAATAAAATAAAATCCATTCACCCTTATTATGTTGTAAAAAGTGCAGGAAAAAATAGAAGTTAGTGGTTTCAGATGCTTTTTTTCAGGCCCCTCCTGTGTAACTCAAAGCCAGCTTTGTTTTTTAAACTGAAATTTTCCAGGCTATTAGTCCATAATATGAATTTGTGCCTTTCAGGTTTCTCTTTAAACACAGGCACACACAAAAAGAAGAGCTGAGTTATTAAAATTAGGGATGGGGGCTGCTGAAATTTAGTTTATGTGTGCTTTTTTTTGTTTTGTTTTGTTTTTGGGGGGGGGGGTGGTTTGTTTTGGTTTTTTTTTTACTGCTCCACTGAATCCTTCCCCACACTGAAAAAATGTTAAGGTGGGACTGAGATTCCCGAGGGGATCCCCAAGACTCAATCAGGACTGAAATTTAACCTGAAGAAGCTGCTGCTTTTAGGTTTAACCTTCAGGTCTCTTGGAAGCCAGTCCATTGTCTTGGCCCCAGATCCTGTTCCTGAGGTGGGTTGGATGATATTTAATGTAAATATGGGTTGTCAAAGCTGTAAAAGTGAAGGTTTCAAGCCTGTTGACTTTTGAGGAAACTGTGGCCGGGAATGCAGACCCTGTATTAAATCACAAGTTAAAATGCACTTTTAACACGGGTACGTGCTGCATCTCTGGTTGGTTACTGGTTACAAAACCTCAGCAGGGTGAGAGACATCCTCAAAGCGTGGCTGGGGCTGGATTAGGAATGGGAAAGGGCTACTCAGAGGCAAAACTGCCTGCAAACAATCCACACCTGTACAGGGTCAGTTCAACCTGTTTTTAAATGTTCAGTTCCCCCAGTACCTGTTTCTCAAGGAAAAGAAGGTTCCTAAGATATAGAGGTCCTGATGACATCCGGTCTTATTTCATTAAAAGCAAAACAAAATAGAGTTCTGGTTTTCTTTCAACTTTTAAAAAATGCATGGAAAAGTGTAGACTGGTTCCTTGATTTTAATTTTTATTTTATTTTTACATTAAAATTCTATTTTTATGGCAAACTCTAGGCTTTTAAATGCTAACAATAATTATTATTAGTGAAACCTTTTATAAAATGATCTGTGTGAGGAAAAAGAAATTAAGTAAAATGGACTCCATACTCCAAGATAAAGGTTTAAAATGATGCAGCACTCCAGGTGACCCCATCAGATTTTCTTCCTGGTGGTAAAGTGTCTGTCAGGGAGTGAATGAGGGGATGTTTACCAAGGTGAGCAACTTGAGGTGCTGTAAGGAGTGAGGCAAAATGGCAAACACCCCAGCACTGCCAAGGCCACCACTAAAACATGTCCCTAAGCATCCACTCATTTATTGAACACTTCCAGGGATGGTGGTTCCATCCATAGGTGGTTCCTTGGGCAATGTTCCAATGCCTGACCACCCCTGCCCACCTAAAGAAATGTTTTGAATATCTAATTTAAACATCTCCTGGCACAACTTGAGGCTGTTTCCTTTTATCCTATCTGTTGTTATCCAAAAGAAGAGACCAATCTCCACATTGCTGCAGCCTTCTTTCAGGTAAATAAATACATTTTTCTCCAATAAAGAAAGGCAATTCTCTCCACTATCAGTAGCTCTGAGATCAGGATGCACGATGAACCATCACTTCTTTTTGTCACAGCTGGAGGAACTCGGGTTATAGAGTCAGGAATTAGGAAATGGCAGGGATTGATAGATATCTTTTATTTGTGTTTGTGTGTGTGTGTAGGGGGGTGGGGAGGAATTGGTCTCTCTTGCCTTTCAACATGTTGCAATCCCCCAGCCAGGCCCTCGTGGCTCCCATCAAAGCCCACAGTTCCATACGTTACCACAAATTTTGGGTTTCCAAGCCAGACATGACTGTGAAATTCCACAGGGTGGAAGGCGGTTATCCCTCACCCTCATCTCACCTGGTGGCATGGTCTGCACATGGGGTTTTCTGTTCGTGCTGGGTGGCCATAGGAGGAGAAATCTGGACACACCAGCCCTGCGATTTTTCAGGGCAGAATTTTAACATTCCTGGAGAAAAAATTTGCTCACTTTTATTTCTTTTAGCCAATTAACAGTGGCTCCAGGCAGGGTATGAAGGGGTTTTGCTTGGGCATTTTTTTTTTTTTTTTTGAGGGGGGAAGTTTGCGTTTGGGGTTTTTTTTTCCCCCTGGTTAATTCCATGCTCCTACTGGGGGCTCGTAGGCAGGGAATACCACACACAGAGGCGCGGGCTCCTCCTCACTCCCCATGTTACAGCCACCATTCCTGCAGCCAGGGAAGGTGGAATGGAGCTGCCTGGAAAGGCTGTCATCACTGCTGCTGGGCAGCTGGGAGCCGTCCTGCCGAGCAGGGGAAGAGCCACCCCTGGCAGGGTGGGAGCCCAGCCCAGCTCCAGTCTGTCCTAGCGGGGAAGTGGAGCCTGCAGGGAGGACCTGGAGGCCTTTTCTGGTGTGTGACGGCGCTCAGAACCCAAGCCATAACAGCAGCACTTTGAAAGCAGAAAAGAAACCAAAGTGTCTAATATCGGGTCAAGCCAACGTCTATAAATCAACGTCTGTGAATTTATAAACTGTTCGTAAATTTAAGTGCTTTTTGGAGAGCTGTTTGTTATTATGTCAGGGCTGGGAAGGGGGGTGAGGGAAAGTACTTATATTCACTCACTGTCTCCTGCTCAGGACTTGCTCCTACATTGTTTGAGTGGGGAGAAGGATCAGAAGATTTTGGGCACAGGGAGGAGTTATAGGGATGCTGCTGCTGTGCCCCAGAAGCACTTAGAGCAAGATGAGCAGAAAGGATGAACCAGACTGAAACCACATTTGTGCCTTTCAAATTCCTCATCTGCCTTTTTACTGGTTTAACTCTCCACCAGTTAACAGAGCTTTAAAACAGCCAGAGAGACTTCTGGCAGGAGGGCCTCAGCCATTACCTCCCCTTTCCATCCCCTGGAGCCTCCAGGAGGGAGCAGAGGCACAAAATCATCTCAGCAGCTCTGCAGACCCTTTTGCCCCACTCTCAGGGATGTGGTGACAGTCCTCTGGTTCTTCCTGTGTAAAATGATGTGGTCAAGGGGAACAAAATGCCACTGCTGTGGATGGAAATTGATAACCAGCTTTCTACGAGAAAAAAAAAAAAGAAGAAAAATGTATTTTCAATTTCACTCCACTCCTGTCTGAAGCTTCTTCTTAAGTTCCAGTATATTTGGATGACTTTTTCTCCCACCTCTATTCATTTTTGTTCCTTTCACCACCTGCTGTTTCCAGGATAGGGCACATAAGTGTCTTGAAAGGAGTTGTCCCAGCCTGGTGGGAAGCAGGAAGTATTGGAAGGCCTAAGAGAGTGTGAAAAGTTTTGGAGGTTGTATTCACAAAATAAGACATTGTTCTGGTACGCTGCTGCTCATTCAAGTATCTCAACACTTAGCACTAATGAATGAGTTAAGCCTTATAAAACACCTGTAGGGAAATGGTATCCTCCATTTTATAGGTGATGAAATGGAAGTACTGCGGGACCTGTGGGCAGATTTCAAACCTGAATGCTGCCAGTTAAGTTTCTGAATCCAAAACAAGGCACTGCAATAAGCATTCACAATCTTTCAAGTCATGCTGATGTGAAGGGAATGGATCTGTACTTAGCCAAATCCAGACTTCTTGCTGAGCAACCTATCTTTTATAAATATAATTAATATAATATTATATATATGTAAAGTATTATTATAAAATATATGCTCTGGATGACCCTGCTTGAGTAGGGAGATTGGACTGGGTGACCTCCTGTGGTCTTTCCCATACTCACCCATCCTGTTATTCTGTAATTGTATAATGTATATTATTGATATATCCATCTGAACAGGCTGGAGAGATGGACTGAGAGCAGCAGTATGAAGTTCAGCGAGGCCAAGTGCCATGTCCTGCAGTGCTGCAGGCTGGGGCAGAGTGGCTGGAAAGTGCCCAGTGGAAAAGCACCTGGGGGTGCTTGGGACAGCAGCTGAACATGACCCAGGTGTGCCCAGGTGGCCAAGGTGACCAGTGGTACCTGGGCTGTACCAGGAATTGTGGCCAGCAGGGCCAGGGCAGTGACTGTCCCCTGTGCTGGGCACTGCTGAGGCCACACCTTGAATCCAGGGTTCAATTTTGGGCCCCTCAGCTCTGGATGGACATTGAGGGGCTGGAGCATGTCCAGGGAAGGGAACGGAGCTGGGGAAGGGGCTGGAGCTCAGGTCTGAGGAGGAGCAGCTGAGGGAGCTGGGGGGGCCCAGCCTGGAGAAAAGGAGGCTCAGGGGGATATTCTGGCTCTGCACAACTCCTGACAGGAGGGGACAGCCGGAGGGGGGGGAGTTGGGCTCTGCTCCCAGGGAACAAGGACAGGACAAGAAGACATAAGCTCAAGTTTCACCAGGGGAGGGTCAGGCTGGACATCAGAAAGAACTTCTTCACAGAAGGGGTTGTTAACAATTAATCTGTTCAAATGGGCTGCCCAGGGAATTGGTGAAGTCATCACCATCCCCAGAAATGGTCAAGAAATGATGTGGCACTCTGTGCTCTGCTCTAGTTGGCACAGCAGTGTTCAGTAAAAGTCTGGACTTAATGATCTTGGAGGTCTTTTCCAACCTAAATTATTCCAAATAGGTGGAGACAAGCACTAGATACCAAGCATTTGAATTCTAGTATACAGGTGTGTGTGTGAAGGTTCTCTGAACCATGGGAACATCTGCAGTGAAATAAAAATCCCCTTGGAATCTCACCTTGCTTCTGAACTGTGTAGAAATACCTAGGAAGAACCATCTTCCTGGGAGCCCAGAGCTCAAGGATAGGCACGGTAGATATCAGTGTGGTTTCTGAAGACTGAGGGAAGTTAATAAAAATATTTTAAGAGCTTTAAAAAATGGGATTGGCATCATTTAAGTAGCTCTGGGCAAAGATCTGTCGTTAGTTATGTACTTCACTTGAACATAAATTGAGTTGAAGATGCTCATTTCTGTATTTCATGTCCTGAATTGACTTCCACGGCTTCTGAGCTACTCCGAAGCATAACAACTTTTCCTGCTCATGCATGTTGCAGGAATAACTTGTCATGGCCTGTTTTGTCAGTGTTTACATTTTTTATGTTATAATGATTGTGTGATCTGATTAAATTGATTTTTTTCATTTCTGCAGCACAGATTGTCAACCTCTCTTAGAAAATTATCTTTCTCTATATGATGGGACAAATCCATTTCAAGGTTTTAAACATTTTACTGTTTAAAATATTTATGGTGACTCTCTAATCTCTTTTGTGATCCTTCCAGGCAAGACTGTACTTAATGTGTAGGTTGGGCAACTTATCCAAAATCGCTGCCTGCAAGTTCAGGTAAAGATTCAGGTACCTTCCATGGTGTACAGAACACTTGTGGGTTTGGTTTCAAGGTTTTAAATCGATTTTTTTCACCATTGGAAGAAACACAAGGACCAGCTCTAATAATTCTGGACAGTTGAAGGCTTGAAGTGCTCTCAAAAAAGCCTGTGCTTCCTCCTGGGGAGGTTTGTAAGTGTCTAGAGGCAGTTCATCATAGGGAAGAGGTATTTTGTGAAATACAACCCATACCTACTTTCATCTGCCTTCAACTCACCACTCTCACTGGTGAGTTAGTGATCCATTATACACACACACACACACACACACACACACATACATATACATATACATATACATACATACATACATATACACACACACACACACACACACACACACACACACACACACACATATATATATATATATATATATATATATATATATATATATATATATATATATATATATATAACCATCGAATTCTAGAATGTGTAAGGCTGGAAAGACCTCCAATATCACCAAGTCCAGCTGCTAACTCAGCCCTGCCAATATATACCAATTATACAGTAAATTTATCAGCAACCCTGCCCTGGATCACAGCTCCCATCCCTGTCACAGGATGCAGGGCACCCTCTCTGAGCAGTGCCAGCCATCCTATCACTGCAGTTCTGGGTTATCCACTGGCTTTTCTCTGGGAAATAGCAAAGGTTGGTCACAGAGGAATAATCCCTTCTGCTTTCAGAGGCAGTTTAAGTGGAGATGACCCTGACTGTAGAGATTGTTGTGTAGAGCCTGTCTTTGTAAAGCTGGGAGGACAGCAGGTAAGGGATCCATACACTCAGAAGTCTGTGATGAAACATTTTTGGGGACACACTCAGTGTGGGGGACCTACCCAGAATTCTGGCTTGCTGAAGTCCAATAGAGTCCCAATGAGATGGAAGGGGTGGTTTGCTCAATTTAGAACACACTGCTTGCAGATCTGGATATTTGGGGCTGCTTTGCCAGAGCTGTATCTTCTCTTAACCAGGGAGATATAGAACACTATTATTACTTTAATTAAATAAAAGGAAAAGGGATAAATTCTGGCATGGTTGTTTGACCCATGGTACTATGGAGTCACTGGGGCCATGTCTCCATCTGTTTCAAGATGCAGAAGCAAACCACTGCTTGGACACCATCTAACAAAAGGCTGGCTGGTGCAGAGGAAAGGCAGAGCTGCAGCACTGATGGCTGCAATTCCACCTTCCTGATAGACTCAGAACAGACTTTGCTGCTGACTTAACTAGCAGCACATGACAGAGCATGAATTTTCATGGAAGAGACACTCAGAAACTGAGTAGGAAGTGGCTCAAAGCAAAGTCAGGGAGACAGTTATTTGCAGGGATTTCCTCCTGACAGCATTGCCTAGTGAACCCAGCCAAAGGACTCCACATGAATGAAAAAAGTGTCCAAGCCCTGTCTCCACAGAGCAGTGCTGTGCAGACCCATTTGCTAGGAACACTTGGTCCCAACTTCTGCTGGAATAAAAGGTGAGTCAAAGGAAAATGGTGTCCAGAAGTTCAGAGCAACCCAGACAGCCCTAACCACATGACAGGCCCAGAGGGAAGTTTTAAACCACCCACACAACAGCTTGCACAGCTTGCCAAAAAGTCAGATCCTTCGGCTGGGGGAAAAATAGCTTGCATCTGGATTCTATGTTTGAAGCCTGTGGTAGAGGAAGAAGAGAATGAGGAGGAGGAGTGGGAAATGTGTTCTGCACAGGCCAGATTGCAGTTTGATTTGAAGCATAAAAGGAAGGAGTTTATTATTCTGATACTAATAAGTCATTTCTCCCTATAAGCGTAAAACAACCTTCTACGAGTGGCAGTTCAGCCAAGAGCAGAATTAGGGCCATTCCTACCATGATTTCAGTCCAGCCTGCCTTTGTTTATTTTAAAAATAAAACACAGCTCTGTGTTTATTACAATGGGTAGAGAATGGAAGGAGAAGTTCATAAGCTTCTAATCATGTGGGCTAAAAGCATATCCTTGGCAGCTGGACCCATCATAAAGGGGCTGGATGTAAAACAAGCTGGTGTGCTCAGGTTAGTGGGCAGGTACCTGTGCTTTGGAAAGGCAAAGCTGATCAAATAATCTGGTCTTGAATTTTGGGCCAGTGGGTCAAAGTGGGGCTTATGTTTCTGGTGACAACATAGTGCATGATCCTGACTAAATCATGACTCAGTCTTTTGGGTTTTGAGTTCTTTTCTATATGACGACGGTTGAGAGACGGTGAAACTTGTCTTGGACAATCCTTGAGGACAAGATATCCACATTGCTATCTCTAGCTGTACTTTGGCCACATGGACTGCATATGGACTAGAAAATTAAATGTCCTTAAGCCTTGACCTAAGCACTAAACTTGGTTGGCTGTGCCATTAAAGTATTGACATTGCCTCTGGCAGACTTTTTGGCCTAGAAATAAAGTGCTATCAGCAATTTTCAGACATGGTCTGGGATTACTCCCTATGGCCATTTTGAATAGGGTTACCATGTTCATTCAGACTGGAGAGTGCTCTAGGAAAACCTTATTTTGGATCCTTTCAGTACTTAAAGGAAGATTATAAAAAAGAGTGAAAGAGACTTTTTTTACATGGGCAGGTAATGATAGGACAAGAGAGAACAGTTTTAAACAAAAAGACAATTAGATATTAGGGAGAAAATCTTGACTGTGAGGGTGGTGAGGCCCTGGCACAGGTTGCCCAGTGAAGCTGTGGCTGCCCAATCCCTGGAAGGGTTCAAGGTTGAATGGGGCTTGGAGCAACCTGGGACAGTGGAAGATGTCAGGGAGTAGTGCAAGATGATCTTAAGGTCCCTTCCAACCCAAACCATTCTGAGATTCTCTGATCCTATGACTTAGGAGTTGAGACTTTAAGCAAAGGTACATCCCCACTGTCCCAGCTGGTTTCAATGGTAGGTTTAGTTATTAGAAATAATGTAGACAAAATATCCATAGACTGGATAGAGGCAACATGGGCCATTAGGTGGTGGGATTGGCTGTGAGATGCCTGAGTTTAGAGCCACTAGATCTAGAGGACATGAAGGGAAGGCTTAGGCCTCTGTTGGCTTAGGAGGGTGCACCAGTAACTTTATCCTGAAAATTGACCTATGCTAATCAATGCAACAGTAGTGTCACATGTGGGCTAGTGCACACGTAGGCTTGGTGGCATAGCCAGAGCCTGTGGGGATGCAAGACAAAATGTCATTTCCCACCCTTTTCCTGGTACCTGTCTCATGCTCACATAGCACAAACCAGAGCCAGAGCTGTGGGAGGAAGATGCACAGTGGAGCAGAGGATGAGGCGTTCTGCCTGTGGCTTCATCATCAGCTCCCTCTGACCTCAGGCAAATTACTTAACCTCATTGCTTCCATTTCCCTTGCTGCCACATGGGTCTAATAATACCATCACAGGATGGTTGTGAGCATTAATTAGCATATGTAGAGCACTTTGAAGATAAAAAGCTTTTAATGACTGCTGGGGATTATTAACACTGTTCACGTTCAGTAAGTGTTATTAAAAAGAAACCAAATCTGAATGCTCTGCACTGAACCTCATCAGTTCCTGGGGCTTGAATGCTGGTGGAAGGACACGATGTAATTCCTCAGTAAATTGCCCACGGGCTGAATTTATCGCTGGAAACCACAATCCTGAGATCTGGCCAGAAGAACCGAGCGTCATCTGCTGTGACTCACCACACCTTCCCAAGTGGGAAAAGAGGCAGTGGCATGGCTGCAACTCGGTGGCATATGCTTCTGACACTCCTGAGCACATTGAGGAGATTGGGAATTGTCTGTGGCTTGGTTAAAGCAGAAGCATCTGCTCCTCTTGGAGACAACCAAGATGCACTCGATGCTGCCTGACTGAGGTGTAGGAACTGGTTTGGGGTTGTGAAGATGAGGATGGTGTGCTGTGGGCAAGTTTCTTGGAGTGGTCTAGCATGAGTGAAAGCCTTTGAGAGGCAAAAACAGGCAGAGGGATTTCATATAAATATGTGGTAAAATACTGAAACACAGACAAACATATGTTAATCGAATGGGCAAGAAGAAAAAAAATAATCATTTCAATCTTCCTACGCTTGCCTTTACAGATGAAATGGAATATCTGAAAGGCTGTCTTTTGCTTTTGATCTCCTACTTTTACTTGGAAATGCTGCTGTGCATGAGGAGTGATGCTTGTGCTGTAAGGGCTGGAGAATGTGCAGGTCTGAGTGCTGTGGATTTGCAGTGTGATTGCAATGCACAACTCAGTTCTGCCTCAGTTTCCTCCCCTGCCTGATGAATTTACAACACATGTCAGCCTTGCACTGCCCTTGACTTTCTACCCTGTCCAAGTGTTTCCATGTAGCCTGTGGGTGATGCCAAAAATAGCTTCTCTCTTCTACATGCTTAATTACTAAGGACAAGATGTTGGCATTCCATAGTGACTCAAGGTAGGTCCAGGATTTAATTCCATAAAACATAGCCTGCAGCTTTCCATGCAGGCTATCAGTGTGAATGATTTGCTGGCTGATTGTTTGTTATGGGTTTTCTCAATTTGAGGTACAATTGAAATAATATTATTATTACTACTATTATAATTACCATTATCTGTATTATGATTTAAATTATTATTGCTAGCACTGATATGAATATTACTGTGGCTATGAGAACTCTTTGTTTTCTCCTAACAAACCATTTTCTTTATCATAAAAGAGAGATATAGAAGTGCTTGTTTGTGGATTTTTGCAGACCTATTTAATGAAATCTGTTCATTTTACACAGCCAAATTAATTTCCCTTTACAGATAACAGTATTATAATCATTGCAGTGATTTTTTTTTTCCCCACATCCCTTGGTTTTTGCACTATATCTCATGGCTTTTCTTGTGGCTCTACAAGGAAGATTGGCACTAACATCTACATCACAGAGATGCTGATGAATGGGACAGAGCCCATCGCCAGTGCCCAGACATCAATGCACAAGTAAGTCCCAGTGCTTCCATTTGCCATAAACCAAATTAAACAGATTCTGTGCCTCTGCAGGGTTCACAGACACAGAACGTAGGGAAGGTCCAACTCCGTTTTGTTCCACTTAGGGGACACTCCCAGATAACCTATCAAGAGCCACCACTTGGAAAATCACACCACAGTTTACTAAATAATTCAAGATTCCATGAGCCAGCACTGCTGCCATAGGCAGCAGATGTACAAACATCCCTCAAACTGAAAATTCTCCCAGAAATCTACATTCAGTAAGAAAATATAAGAAACCTGACCTCATTTAATAATGTCAGAAGACCAGACAGGAGACATTCTAGAGTCAGTCCTGAAAATCGGGTGGTTTTTTTCACCTTTAAAGTGAAAATGGCACAGGATGGCTGTTGTGATGTTGTGTGGAATGATAGCATGACCCTCCTGGAAGGTATTTTTGAAAATCTGTGGACAAACACAAACATTTTAATGGACATGTCTTTTAAATTCCATTTGATTTCCCAAATGGCTTGTTCTCTTTGGCCCAGCTTCATCTCATCTCTCTGGAACAGCCTTTTCTTTACACCCAAGACCCAAAAAGCCCCTTGAAAATATTTGTTTTTCTTCACTGGTGATGCAGGAAACCTTGGCATTATACCACCAACAAAGATTTCTCAGCTGAATGCCAACTGTGTTGTGGGATCCCACTGAAGCCAGTAGTTTCACATTTGTGGAAAATGGATTTAAGACCTGTTGGGTTGTCATCAAGGGCTTCCTTTTTCCTTCCTTGGCTCTCAATGTGGTGGGAGCTTCTTGAACAAGATAGTGTCAAACTGCCCTTACCAGCCTGTGGATGCCATGCCTACAGAAGCACAGCTCCTGATGGACATTTAATCTCATGGCAAGTTTATTCCTGACCCTGGAAACACTGAAAAATGAAGGCTCCTCTGCCAGCTGCTGTCATCTGCTTTCATGGTGGGACAAGAGTGAGAATTCTCAGCTATTTTGAGTGCAGTCCTTTGGAGAAAAGACTTGGAAAATCTGGTGGTGTGAGTGGTGTGCCTCCCCTGCACATCTGCTTTCCTTTTCTGAATCCTCACAGGGATGTGAAAAGGAGCACAAGACTGGGGCTGGAGCTCTCAGCAAGGGACACAGAGTCATGGAATGGTTTGGGTAAGAAGTGACCTTCACAATTATCCTGATCTAACCCCCACCATGGGCAGGGACACCTTACACTAAACCAGGTTGCTCCAAACCCCATTCAACCTGGTCTTGAACGCTTCCAGGGATGTAATGTCCACAAGTTCTCTGGCAAGTGTGTTCCAGTGACTCACCAGAAGTGGGCTGCTGGTTCTCATTCTGCAGTGAGTCCATGGCCACATAATATCTGAAGCCTACTTTTCTTGTTGGCAGCAACCAAGGTACTTTCTGCCACCCTCAAAGACTGTGGCACTAAGTCTGTTGGAGCTCAGATGTGTCCTTTTCATTTCTCATCCTTTTGGTAATTTTCATCCTCTCTCCCATCCCATCTGAGGGTGACTTTTGAAAAGTTCCTGTCTCTGAAGCTTGCTTCTTTCCCATGAGAAGGAACTGTATTACACCAAGGGCTGCTGTTTTCAGCAGGTGACTTGCAGAATGGAAACAAGCTGCCAGAGGAGATGGAGGGAGGCTGGTGTTAAACTGAATGGGCTTGATCCTGAATTCACAGTGCCTTTGCACTGCTCTAAGACAACTTGAATAGGGTGTTTTTCTTGATTCATAATGATGTCAGTGAGAAGAGAAACCGAACAGACTCTAATTTAATCCCAGGCTTTGGCAAGAACCTCCATCTCCCTTTAATGAGTGGAGGTTCTTTTCCTTAGTCTCCCAAAGACCCCTGTGCTGGGTTCCAGTACAAAACCTGAGATAGGCAGACATTTATGTAATGGCAGCAGGCAGAGTGTCTTAGAGAAATGGAAAAGGCATTTTAATCGTGGTATTAGGTTAGATTCCACAAGACAGTATGGAAGGCATCAAGATGTGAATGCCATAACAATCTGGAGTGTGTTACCACTGCATTGATCTAATATTGCTATGTAGTAATAGTAATTTCAGGGATATCTTGCAAAAATGCACTCTGAGTTACAATGGAAAAAAAATAGGGGGGAGGAGAGGAGGAAGAAAGGAAAAGTTAAAGCCTGTGCAGCTGCTAATGGGGAAGCAGCTTTGTATCGGTGCTCTGAGCTCCAATCTCTGCTGTTAATCAAGAGCAGTGTCCAAGGTTTCCTTGGAGAAGCCAGGGCTGCAAAATATAAGAGCTGAGTTTGCCCTCTCTAGCTACTCATGGATACACAAATCAAATGAGTGTCCATTATTAAGGCATCTCTGGGCACAGCAGTCCAACTAAAAACAAAAATATGGTTGGTCTCCACAGAATGGTGGAGAAACTTGGTTTGGGAAGAGACAGGCGCAGGCAAAGACCCCACTCCAAGTCAACTTCTGAGCAGGACACTTGCTGATTGCAGAGGGGTTAATTAAAGACACTGTCTGTGCTCAGCTCTCATCTCAGGAATGTATCAGCAGCGATGATCTACAAAGAGGTAGAAACATTTCACTAGCACCAGGCCTAATACTGCCAACAGCGCTGTGGAATAAGCCTGGCAGTGTGTTTGGAAGGGTTAATCCCACACTTGGAGCCTGTATCCCCAGTAAACCTCATCTCTGAACACATTATGTATACATTTGCCACACTGCTCTGTAGGGCCAGTACCATGCTCCATGGAAATACAGGTTTGAGCTGGAAGGGGCCTTAAAGTTCATCTAGTTCCAAACACTCATGAGAAGCATGAAAGCAACTTGAGTTTTGCTTGCCCATTGATCCCATTTGCCTTGGTAGCAGGGAACACGGTGTAATATTGGGGAACAACTGTTCCTAAGTGTGCCTGATACCGTGGTTGCAAGCGCAGCTGGGAGCACTGCAGTGTGCACAGAGGTGCCAAGACACGTTCATTTGGTTCTACAGGTGGCCGTGAAGATGCCCTGAAGTAGTGGAGAGACAGATTGAAGAGCTCATAAAAGAAAAGGCTGCTGATGTAGTAGGCAGGGAGTGTGGCTGGAATGTTACAGGAGCCTTGCTTGGATTCACAGCCAAAGTAGATACAAGGTGGTGAAGTCACAGGGTCAAAGAATCACAGAATCATTCAGGTTGAATGACCCTCAGCTGGTCCTCATTAGACTTGTGCTCCTGACCCTCCCTCAGTTCTGTTCCCTTCTCTGGACACCCTCCAGCCCCTCAATGTCCTTCCTGGACTGAGGGCCCAGAACTGGACACAACATTTGAGGTGTGGCCTCACCAGTGCCCAGCACAGAGGGACAATGACTGCTCTGGCCCTCTTGGCCACACCAATGCTAGTACAGGTCAGGTGCCACTGGCCTTCCTGGCCACCTGGGCACACTGTTTTCATTGTGGTAGGACCCTTGGGTTGATTCTCCTGGTCTTCACCGACTGATGATTCCCAGAATGGCCACAAATAATTTTCCTTCTGCTCTAGGGAGCTAATGGGATATTAGGTACATATGGAAAATTATTCACACCATTTATATCAGAGCTGGCATGATCCAGAGTGTGAAATAAAGGGCCTGCCTTGAGCTTCACAACATACATTGTCTTTTGTTTTATTTTTCATATCTGTCATGCTTTTATGTCCTTATTACTATGCAGACCAAGCAGAGGGGGTGAGTTAAATTTTTTAGGAAGATCAGATTCTTTGATTCCCTTTCAACTTCCACAGAAGAAATAGCCATGCAGCCATTAGTGAAATGCAGAGGTGTTGTTTAAGACAGCAGAACTAATTTTTAGGAAATAAAATAGAGGTTAGGAATATAAGAAGGAGAGATATAAAACAACAGTCTGTACGATGCAGAGTTTGACTTCTAAGAAGATACTTAAATGTTAAGTTAAACTCTGCCTAAAAACACTAAATAAAATTTACTTCCTTATCAACCTTGAAGATTTGGCTTGCCTTTATTCCATTTCTTATAATTTTCATTTTTATTTAAGATTTGAGCCTCCACTCAGTGAAAGAGTGTTAAACCAGCCTTTCCCTGTGCTGAGTTGTAAAGTAAGTGGTAAAGCAAATGGGATCCTATAGGTAATACACACAGTAAAATGTACAAAAGATGGTAGATATTATTTTATATCACGTGTTTAGAAAACATAAAGATGTTGAAAAGTATAACAATGGCAGTTTTTTACCCCCTTAATTTTAAATTTTAAAATAACATGTTTGAAATAGTTGAAAAGTTAGGAATTTTCTCTCTTTGCACCCTGCAGGATGCTGCAAGCACTGAAGTGATGTTGCCACCTTGTGGAACAGGAAAGAACTCTGTTCCTTTACGGGGAAAAAAAAATACCAGATTTCCCTACTTGTACTTTCTGCCAAGTTAAAAAGAATAGTCCTGTACCTTAGGAGGAAAGGGGCTGATGGGTTGAGGATGTTCTGGGAAGGGGCTGGAATTGGAATGCCCACAACTCCACTATTCATTCTCAGAAATAAGTACACTGTCTTTGATTTTCTTCTTTTTAATTCCCATGCCCTGCACCCTTTTCTTTTTTATTTCCTTTCTCAAGAGCTGGTCATCTGCCCACTGTCTTGCAAGCAAAACTTATAATGTTAATAAAGTTCCATGGATTATCATACTGTAAGAAACAAAAAGAAATATCCCCTGGCTTTTATGCTCTGTGGTCCTGAGTCCTTGCATAAGAAAAGCTCCCACTGACTTAGGGCAGACTTTTGTCTGATTTCTGAAGCCACACTGCTCCATGAGATTCATAAAGGAAACCTCTAAAACCTGTGGGTACATGCCCAGCTTGTGTGGGCCAGCGCTTTGGAGAACACACATCACTTTTATGCTCAGGAAATCAAAACTGGGCACAGGGAAACGATCACTTTAGCTTTCAAAAAGAGCAAGTGCCTGACCTGGAATTTGCAGTATTTAATTTCAGTGTGGAACAACATGATGGAGAGATTTGGCTGTGTTTGGCAGGAGGATGCAAACCAGTATCACCAGGGACAGCTGCTCCATCACGGACACTCTCGCTGGCTGAAGAGCAAGATCCAGATTCCTCACATCTTTACCCTCTTTCTTTCTTTTATGGCATCCAGGGCTGACCTGCAGAGTGGGGAATTTAAGGGATGCTCTCAGAAAATGTTCAGGCATGGAGGGGTTATCCTACTTTTTCTATTAAATTTTAACTTTCTTGAACTACTCTGTCTCTCCAGGAAAATGGAGCATTAGGTTTTCTATCTACCAGTGAGCCCTAAACACCAAGAAATTATTACTGTCAGGAATTCTAAAAACTTTTTCTCCTTAATAACAAAATTTTTTCTCATACAACATGGGAGTTTTAAATTGAAGCCTGTTTTAATTTAAAAAATTGGAATCCAAGTTTTCAACATATGCCCAGATGCTAGGATATATCTGCATTTCATTATTTCTTTTTTTTTTTTTCTATTTTCTCCTGCCCTTTCTCCTTTTTTTTTCTTGCAGTGGCGAAACAAGGTAAAATAGAGTACAAAATAAAATATTAAAATAAGACAATTTTAAAATAAAATTAAACAAAAGAAATTAAGGCACAAAACAAAATTATAAGAGGGATACAAAAGTGTAGAGAGGGAAAAAGAGGAAATATCAATAAAAGCATGTTTTAACTCTAGTAGTTTTAACTCTACCCCTAAAATAAAATGAAAAAATAGTCAAGAATTTTTTTTTTTTTTTTTTTTAATGAAAACTCAGCACTGTTTCTGTTTCTGGTCAGCACTATTTATAAGTGATCACCGCTGAATCGTTCAGCCTCTGGCAACGGCGGCATCTGACCAGCAGTGGGTAAACAGCAGCTCCCGTCATACAATGTGAGTCACAAACTTCCATTTACAAAATATGTTTACTCCACTGTGTGCTTGGGCATGAATGCTACCTTCTTTTTTATCTCCAGGTCTGGATTTCCCCTCCAAAGGGTCCTGGAGAGCCCCAGGAGCTCCGGCGCTTCCCGCGTACGTGCGTGTGTGCACACACGTGGACACAGAGCCTCCCACCTTCCCACTGGGACGTGGGTTAGCAAGTTATAAATCCAAACCCATCCCAAGAAAGGAGGTCTGGGCAGCATGGCAGTCCAGATTTGTGCTGCCTACTGCTCCCAGACTTTGGCATTAAAGGAGAAAGGGGAAATTGATGGTTTGGATTTATTCTTTAAAAAAAACCAAAGTAATTAAACTGTTGAACACTGAGGTCTGGGCCACCCCAACAAGTTAAAGGCTGATCCAACTGATAAAAATACACTGATAATCTCCTCTTTGGTGGCATTCAGGGGTGTTGGGGCCTGAAACTGAAGGCTTTCTGCCAATGCCCACTCCTCTCCATCCAGCACAGCCTTAAAATCCTCATTCCCACCTAACACATTGCAAAAACCTCTGGGTTACTCCCATCCTAGCAAGCAACCAGGATGGGAACTCCAAATGTGCCCCCTCCCTGCCCCCCATATATTTGCCCATCCTGAACCACCTTGAAGTGCCATGGATATTTCCAACAGAATTGAAGCTGGGCTCCTGTCCACAGCAATCCAGCACTGGAATAAACATATCCCTTAAATAGAGTCAGATTTGTCTAGAAAGGGTAATGAAAGAAGGAACCTTCAAGGCTATATAACTTTTATGCGTCCCTCTCTTTTATATCATAGAAAAACAAATTTATCTCTAGAGCCTCCATTGAAAGAAATGGATTCACAGAAATTTTGACTTGAAGCATAGTTTAATAGTAATGATAATTTCTTGTAAGGTCATATTTTATCTGGAATCAAGTCAATGTCTATAAAAATGCTATAATGAATTGGCAAAACGATTCCTGTAATTTTTTTTCTGCTGCTTTTCTTCTACAAAGCAATTTTGGTTAGCAAAGAGAGATGCAAGTCCTGGCAACTCAAGTGCTGAAGGATTGAAAGGCACAGTAGGCAATTTCATCGTCAGTGACATACTTTTATTTTAAAATTATGCTGGAGAACTGAGAAAAACACAGGGACAAAGTTTGCAGATTAGTGTAGAAAAAGGTTTGTGGGCAGCTAAGGGAGCCTGAAAGGTGAGCTTGTGCCTTGAGCCATTAACTCTCCAACAGATGCAATAGGGTGCAAAGGGGTGACCAGTTTTACCACTCCCAGTCTCTGGTTCTACTGGGACCCGCATGAAATTCTCCCAAAAACTGCGTGAGTGTCAATACCCTGCAGTTTGAGCAGTGATTCTGCAGGTTTTAAGTTTTCACTTTCTCCCTCCCACCCCAGCCCCATCATCCTCCTGCAATCATGACAACACTTTTCTGAAAAAAGGACTGAAAATGCCAGATTTTGGACTATCGGATTTTTCCTCTGGACCAGTGAAGTGTAAGGAAGAAAAAGAAAGCACCACTTACCAGACAGGAAAAATGTAAATCATCAAAATGAAATAAAACAGAAGCTGGAGAAAGCTGTTTTTAATGAAGACCATTACAGAGAGAGGTGGTGTTTTCCTTCCCTCTGTGTTTGTGTGTGTGCAAACCGTTTTCTATCCAGTCACAATCAGGGAGCTGAAAAATCTGTCTTTAATTGCAGATGTTGTAAAAATAATCACATAGGAGACTAAACTAGCATTAGAAATGTGAATTCTTGACTTCTTGCCTTGGCGTGGAACATCTTTCTATTGAACTGCTTATAAAGCAGTAAACTATGAGTCAAAATTTCTTCAAGAAGATGCCTTTTCTTGTTATGGTTATTTTACTTCAGAGGGTGTTTCTTGGCTTTGCCAGTAAAAGGAGATGGTGGGGAATGTGTGCTCTGTCTTAAAAGACAGCTTTGTTTTTAATTATCCTTGCTGCAAAATACAGTGAGATCTTTCTGCTTCCATTTTTTTTAGCTCAGATAAAATTCTCAGCATTTCAGCATTTTTTTCTCCTCTGCAGCTTTTTCCCATTTGAACTGTTATTTATTACTTCTTTACTACCTTTCATGCAGTTAAATGAAAATCTTGATGCTTAATGGTGAAAACACCCGAAAGGAATGTAATTTTATTTTCAGGGTAATGTTGCCCTCAAAAGAACAATCTACCTCCAAACAATGAGAAATTGTTTCTCCAATCCCACCTACCCTCCTCCTCCTTCCCTGAGTCTTCTGTTGAGTTTCGATCCCGCTAAGGGAAAAGGGGTATTTTGTTAGTTTGAAATCAGATTGCTGTTGCCTTTTTAGTATACCTTTATAAATCCAGGAACATTAGCTGAAATGAAGTCTGGTGCAAAATGTTTCCTTTCTATGGGACCTAACACATTGAAGGGTGCCAGTAGGTGGTCACTGTTCATAGACTTTAAAATGCAGATTAAGTCCAGCTGAACTGTGCCAAACCTTGTTCAACCCCGTTGAAGTCCAAAATAAATTCACACCTCCTCATTTCTGTCCTATTAATCAATCAATTCAAGAAACTGCAGTCTGTGGTGGGTATCAGTCAGAGACTTGTCTGTTCACTTGGGCTGATGCACAGAATAAATGTTTTCATATATTTTAAAATTAATTTTATTTCCTGTGTCTATATTTTTAATTTTGTTTTCTTTTGCAAGAATGCAACTGTGACTACCTGTTGTCAGGAAGACCATAAATTTCAAAGTTAAAACAACATTATATTCCAGTATTTGTTTTTCAGGGGAAAAAATCAAAATAGCAATCTAAAAAAAATAAAGAGGAAACTGTGAACCCTGCTTGGTATAAATGTACAATAATAAGATTTATTTTTACTTTGGCTGTTTGAAACTTGTCTAAGTTTATGCCAACAAACATAACTAGAGTCCTAGAATGATCATAATCCTTCCACACCAAGTACAAAGAAGGGTTTCTCTTTTTTGTGTAAACTTGACTTTCCAAAGTCAAATTGTTACGTGTGGTGAAGGCAGTATTAGCTAATATTAATGAGGTCTAATTCTTTGCACTTTTAATATTCAGATTTACAACAGCTTTGCACAGAGCAATGAGATAAGGAGCCCCAAGGAAAGGGAAGAAATATTCTCTCATTTTGTACCCTGAAACTAAGGCACAGAGAAGTTTAAGTAAAATCTGGTGCTGAGGGAGTGGCAAAACAAGCAACAAAATTCAGATACCTTCTTGTTTCAGCCACATGAAAAAATTCCTTCCCTGTTTAAAAAAAAAAAAGACAAGTAATCAAACAAAAAAACCCCACCAAACTTATTTACTTTTTATTGTATTGTGAAGGATTAATTTCTTAAAAATACTTTGCTGGGGGATCTTGTTGACAGCTTTTGAAAAATCTGAGTGGTCTAACTGGCTTCCCAAGCTCTACATCCCCTTTTTATTTCTTCAGAGGTTTCTAATAAATTTATGACTCCTGACTTTTGAGAAATGTGGTGCTGTGTTCCTTTTATCAGATCTACTGTCTACTAATTCTGCTATTTCATAGAATCACAAAATGATTAGGGTTGGAAGAGACCTTTAAAAAACTAAAAACTCCCTGTGATGCACAGGAACACCTTCCATGGGATCAGGCTCTTCAGAACCCTGTCCAACTTGACCTTGAATGTTTCCAGGGAAATTTAATACAAGGTCTATCAAGGTGCATTAAAGATAAGCTGGAATATTATTTGGCATTCCCAATATGATGTTTGAAGCTTTTGGAGATATCTTTATGGCTGCTGTAGTCTTCCCCTCTAGCACGGGGTCCTATGTTAAGTGTTGGATACCATATCACAATTAATGAGTTTTATGTTTTGTATGTGAGTGAATGACATCTGATCTTGGCCATTTATTCTTGCTAAATTTTATTGCCTTGTTCTAAAATTTCTGCTAATAATACTTCATCTTGATACAATTCTTGAGCTTAATCCAACACAGAGGAACATTTTGTTGCAAGAACCTTTCACTGCTTCTTGACAAAGAAGTGTTGAGCTTTTCTGCTGTGTCTTATCTTGTCTGAGAAATATCTTTTCTTTGAATCAATTGTTATTCTTTTGAGCTTTCTGACAGGCTGGTTTTCAAATAAAAGAAGTATTTAGAACATTTTAAGGTGCTTTTTATTGGTTTTGGCAGAGGTTTCCTCAAATTATTTCTTGTCCTGCTTTATTACTGTATTAATATTTAACCTAATATAGTATGTTCTCCTCTTTTTCCTCCCTTTTATATTAAAAAAAAAAAAACCTTCTGATCTTTTAAAAGGAGATAAAACCAGAGGAAATGTTAGGGAGAATTTTAGCTGATCAATATTATAAATCATTATGGTACCTCATTTTTAAAAGTATCCATAGCAACTGCTGTCATTTGAGCCTTTTAGCTGTGCCTTTTTTTTTCTTAAAAATCTACTGACCTCCTCATTTTCAAGTGGTTTCATTCTTGAAGTTAAACATTACAGTGGCAGGTACCTTCACCCTTTCTTTTATGCATTATGAAGGCTGTGTCTTGCTGAGACTTAAACAAACTTATTCAGCTGTTCCTGTTACTCCCACTGTTTTTATAGCAGTACTGCAGAAGTTTTTGTAAATACAATATTATCCATAATTTTTAGGACAGAAAGAAATGCTCACTGTAATGATGATTATTAGAGGCTCTATTTGGGAAAAATAAATATTTTTAAGAAGAAAGTGATTGAAAAAAATACTTTTTTCCCTCTTTCTTCAGAGAAGAATGAGAAAAGAAAAAAATATTAAAATATGAAACCCCTCTCTCAGCCTTCTCAGTTAAATTGAAAGACAGCTTTCCCAGCTGCACAAGGAGAGGTTTAGATTAGATATTAGGAGAAAAAATATTCACTGAAAGACTGATCAGTCATTGGAATGGGCTGTCCAGGGAACTGGTGGAATCACCACCAATGAAGGTGTTCAAAAGGTGGGTGGATGTGGCACTTGGAGGCACGGTTTAGCGGTGAACATGGTGGTGAATGGTTGAACTCCAAGATTGCAGAAGTCTTTCCCAACCTTAATGATTCTGTGAAATCTGGAATTGCATGTGGAAGCCTCTATATGTGTATGTGGGAAAGGAATGACAAATCATGGGTGACTTTCGTGGCTGCAGCCTGTCCCTTGGTGTTCTCAGCTGCCTGGACACAGAGGTGCATAAAAATGTGTGATGGCCTTCAGCAAACCTGGGCTGCTCTCCTGCACCTTGGGGTCCCTCTGGCTATGAATGCTGGAAGCCAGGGTGAAACCAGTGGGATGGCTTCCAGAGCCATTTGTGCATGCCACAAGTGTGAGGAAACCCTCCCACCTGAAGTGCAGTCACAGAGCACCAAACCTGCTGCTTTAGTCATCACAGAGAGCCACTGACTCCACTGGCCTCAGGTGCCCTCAAAACCTGTTAACAAAGTGGTTAATGCCTGCTAACCTGTGATTTCACTGAGAAATTGCTTGCACTGTGTGTTGAAATGGTCAGGCTAAAAATGGGGGGAAGAAGATGAAAGGTTATTTGGGGGCAGCAGTCTCATCAAACCAGTGGTTTCCTACATGGTGGTGATCACGAGTATCAGCTTATTTTATGGGTATGTGTGAGGAAAATGTAGTTGTTGCAGTGTGTTATCAGCAAGAGCTGCTCAGACATGCTTGTGGTTGGGCTGGGGGACCAATGCTAATAATTCAAGTTAACCCCATTCAAGCTTTAAAAGCCTTCTATTGTGGTAAAACTGAAAGCCTCAGGAAATGTTTGTACAAACTCAGCAAGAAGGGAAGTTATCACCAGTTTCAACTCTCTGTACAACTCCTATGCTAGAAATGACTAATGCTTGTAGATACATGGGGCTCTTATTCAAGGACACTTATCTGTTCCACAATTCTCATCCTGCTGCCAACTAAGGAAACTCTGTCACTGATTTGAGTGGAAGAATAGTCTAAACTGCTCAAATAATTTACTAAAATCTCAGAGCCTGTGAGGTCCCATCTATTGGTGGTACCAAATTGCCACCAACTTCCATTATCTTAAGTGGCAGCTTAAAGCCCTCAGTGCATTTCTTTTAAATCACACCAATTAAGGAGGACAGTGCCATTATCCCCACTTTTCAGGTGGAATAGGAAGCTGAGTCAAAGCTATACTAGGAACCTCAAAGCTATATTAGGAACCTCATGCTTGTTGGGTGGAGAGGTTGGAGTGTAAACAAAGAAACAAAAAGTCCTTGTGCAGGTCCTTGTGGAAATTTCCTACAAAGCAGACCAGCAATGAATCAAACATAGTCCTACACCCCTGAGAGATGTCATCCCTAAATGTTTTGGTGCAGGATCTCAGCTGCTGTGAATTGTCCAAGTCTATTGCTAGGTAGACTTGAATTTGCATCATCAGACTCCATGCGACCCCAGTGATTCAAAAGCTTCTTCTCCTGAGAGAACAGAGCAATGATAAAGAGAGTGGTAACTACCTATTCATGACTAAAAGCTTGGAGAGAGGAATTTGGGTTTTGTTAAATAAACCAAGTGCTTGAATATTAAAAATATTTATGCTCCCTCATTGTAAGGCTATCTCCCTACCTTTAACTTGATCATCTTTGGAACCACAAAAAAGATGATAAACTGAGCCCATGAAGAAGTAAACCCTACAGTTAGTTAAGGAAAAGGTATAGAGAAAACAAGAGCTTTGTGCAGATCCTTGGTTCCTATTCAGGCAACAATCCCTGCACCCAGTCAAACCATTTTCAAAGCACAAAGCCTCTATTTGGCCTGATGAAAAGAGGTTCTTGCCTTATTTGAAGAATTATAAGGCTACTCAGCAAGTAAACTGTCAGCTTTTGGCTTTAAAATGAGACTTTTTTTCCTCAATTAAAAATAGATATATAAGTTTTATGTAACTATAACTATGTTTCTTAAAACTGCACAAAATATTAAAAGAGAATATATCTTGTCCACAAAATTTCACAGTATGAATCACAAATGGGCAATACAATTTGTTAAATGTTAAGCATTTTTGAAATCGTTGTGTATCCTCTTGGGTTTGACTATATTTATATTCTGCAATGTTTCCAAAGTGAGTGGAATCTTTTGGGGACTTAGAGGACTGCAAGGTGCCTGGACTCAAATCACTCCTCCAGGTCAGGACTGGCCCAAACCTTTTCACCTCCATGATGAGAAGAGAGGATGTCTCAGTGCAAATCTTTTATTCCCTTTCCTTGTGGGTCTGGACACATTCATGGTGGACAAATTAACTGATTTTCAGCTACTGCATCCCTTAGTTGAGACCATCTTGTCCACATGAACACATTCTGCCAGCACACATGAACACAGAACTTCAGAACAATTTGACAGGTCTGATATTACAGATAAAAATTTCAGTAAACTGAGCAGTTTTTCACTGGCACAAAAAGCAGTAAGAAGACACCTGATATTAATTATCTTTTATCACTACCAGTCTTGTCTGGACATAAAAAGCTCTATAAACAATGGTCAGTCTGTGGATTGTCTTAGCTAATGTATCATCATTACTTCAGCCTTAGTCCTCTACCATCAATGGTAAGTAGGTCTCCAGGAAGAAACAAAATACAGTGCCAGAAATTAAAACAAAAGATTCTGAAAGCCAAAGCAATTTGAGGATCAATCTTTAGGGGAAAAATAAATTAAAAAAAAAAGTAAAAATCACCAGGAAGAGGAGACAGCTGTTGGGCTCAGCTGGTCACACCTGAATCCCATGAAAGAGATGATGGAAGAGGATTCTGGTCAGCTAAAGAACACTTAGGAGCTTATAGTAACAGGAAAGAGGACTAAGGGACAAGAACAATGCAAATGTAAAAACCCATTCCTAAAGAAGAGGACTAAGGTGAAATCAGGGAGTTGCAGGCTTGCAATAAAGTTAGATTTTGACAGTAGGCAAGGTCTTGGAGACATTAGCAGAGGATGAGATCACAAAACATCTGGAAAAATATAAGCTGATATAAAGGAATTGGGAGTTTCTGGAACAGAAAGTGGTGTCTGACAAAACAGATGGAATTTTTGGAGGCAGATGAGAAGTGACATGATGGGTTCTAAGTTCTTTACAATTTTTTGATGGTTCTTAGCACTTTGTCAGACAGTGGATATAGCTGTATATGATCAACGGTGGTGAACATCTTTCTGAAATAAATAGAAGCCTTACACCATGATCTGGAATAGACCAAAGTGGCAAAAGAGACATATTAAAAAGTTTTTATGGAACAACCCAGTTTGACTATGCTCCTTCCTGGATCTTGTCCCTGAACAATGCTCAGGCAGCAAAGCTGTCAGAGGAAAACTAGAGGGCAATGACCACATGCCAAATCTGATCTGAATCATCTTCTCCATTCTATTGTGTACATTCATGCTTTCAAATTAGATCATCATCCTTTCTTTTTTATTTCTAACAGGTGTCAGTTTTCTTGTTGTGCAGGCCCAGGACACTGTTGCTTTGAGCTGGGGTCTCTAAGCAGCCTGAAAACAAATTTTTTTTGCAGGGGCTGATTAAATCACAGATGATACTCAGTTGTGGAGAGAGCTGCTGAGCTATGTAGAGAAAAAAGCTCAGATCAAGAAACCTGTAGGACCTCAGAGGTGGGGAACTCAAAATTCAGTCTGCTCAGTCTGTGTGTTTCCTGCTGAAAAATTCCAGTACCTTCCTCCAAGAGGTGTACACAGCATAACCAGAGAGAGCGGGCTGATTTTAGAACTGCAGCTTCTAGATTCTTAGGAGGAAAACACTACCTCATTTTTGTTACCTCTGACTCTAAAGCCCTCTTGAGAAAACTTTGGTGAAAACAAAGTTATATAGACTTGGGAAAAGTTAGAATTTGGATCACAACAGAATTCAAGTGGTACATATAAGAGTCCAGAAAAGTTTCTGATTAAATAAAGGTGCATTTAATGAACTTATGGGCAGTGTAATGAGCAGTTCAGGCAAATATATGGACTGCCTTGTTGTCTGTCACAGAATTGGGATCTAAGTAAACTGGGTCCCATTCCAGAATGACTAATTCTAGACAACTGTCCTGGGCTAATACAGATAGAATGCTTTCATTTCTGAAACTAGCTTATTTGACTATTTACCACATATTTCTCCTCTGTGCTGCTTTGCCTGCCACTGACACGCTTTGAATTGTGCATTCATTCTTGTGCTCCTTCCCTGTGTATAACATGTGAGTCTGGCACACATTGCTCAGGGTCTAGGTAAACAAAATAAAAATAGATGTTCCTGAGGGTCTAATACCAAAATCTTACAGAGAGTGTTAATCCCCCCATGAATGCACACGGACTGGTTTCTTTTACTTTATCTTTCTGTTTTAGTGTCTCTAATGTCACAAAATCAGCTTTTCCTGTGGTATTCCAATTAATTTCTTTGTCTAAGGTAGAAATAACAAAATAAAGGGCTCTAGCTGTAAAGTGAAAGTATTTATACTCTCAATATTATATACAGAAAGTACAAAGGACATTTGAAAATTGAATTCCAAAATTTTTCAGAGGTAGCCTGAATGGAGCCTTGTGGATCAACCAAGTCAGCCACATGCTACCTCAGCCTCCCACGTAACATAATCTGTTCATAAATTTGGTGTGTTCCTTCATAAAAGGGGTTAGGTTTCATGCCATAACTACTCCTAAGGGAAGGCTGCTTCAAACCCTCACTCTTCTGACAGTTTGAAACTCTTTTCTAATGTCCATCTGAAATTTATTCATGGACAGTTAGTACCCATTTGTCCTCATGCCAAAATTGTCCTGTAGTTTAAATAGTCATATTCAACTTTCAGCTTCTGTTCTGATGCTTAAAACAAGCATCTCCTCCTGTGTTGGATATTCCACATTCCTTAGATGATCCCAGTGCCTTTCTCTGCACCATCCTGATTTCCAGTTCATCTTTCTTGGTCACAAGTGACCTGACCTGTGACTATTATTCCAGAAGTAAATAGTTTTGTACACATGCAATGGTTGTCACCAAACCCACAGTTTCCAATTTGGCTCACCAAGTGAAGACATGTCAGTGAGGTTCTGATTTTAGCCAGGCTCGTTTGTGTGATGAATACAATTCCCAAAATGCTTCCACAGTGCTTTCAGCTCCATCTAGACAAGAGACAGGCTTAAAAAAACTGTAATAAAAACCTTCTTCTTCCATCAAGTTCTTGTCAACCTACATTAGAATTTTAGTGTCTTTGAATTGGTGATAATATGAATTGCATCTGAGCTTTTTAAGGGTTGTGGCTCAGGGACTTAAGCAAATTATTAAGATTTTGCAAGCTGCCATGTGGCAGCTGACCTGCCACAGTTGTCTGTGTTTGTTGTAAATGTGATATAATGCAACACAGAGTCTGATGCTATGCTGCAGAAGCTGTTGGATGCTGTGGGTGAGGATTGGAAGTCATCTCCATAAAATTATTAACTTTGATAAGCTCCAGGCTATGACACCCAGATTTAGTGCTCACATGCATTCAAGCTTCTGTTACAGCCAGTGTGTGTCTGGACAATCATAAAGAGATGGAATAGAGAATGTCTTCAGCTGGACATTTGTCTCTGAGGCAGGGGGCTATCAATAGTCAATAGAGGGGGGGGTGTCATTTGCAAGTAACATTTTTATGCCTCTTATCTTCAGCCAAAATGGGTTATAATCTGCCCCATAACTTGGAACAATGCAAGAATTCAGATACACCTTCATGTGTTTTTGATGAAACTGAACCTGATATATGGATCAAGGGCCATCTGCAGTAATAACTTTTGCAAGTATTTTTAACGTGTCTGTGTCAGTTTTATTTTAATGTACTGTGTCAGTGTAGTGGGTGCAAGAAAAAACACTGTGCTCCTTTCTCCTGCTTCTTGAGACCAGGAAAAGAGGATTGTTCTCTGACTGTGTGGCTCCTGATGCAGAGTGCTGGATGGAGGCTCTGGGTAATTTAGGTAGCTGGGTGGAAGTGTCTGAGCTCTCCCTGTATTTAGAGGGCACAAAGTTGTTGTGGAAACACTGAAGTCCAGTAAGTTTTTCAGTTAGGAGTAAATATATATAAGTATTGTGTGATTTGATTCAGCTGCTTAGTGCCACCTGCCCATGGCAGGGGGCTGGGAATAGATTTAGATCCCTTCCAACCCAAACCATTTTATGATTTTCTAAAGCATCTCAGCAGTACCTTCCTAATGTCCTGCAGGAACCAGCTCCTGTGTGTTTTTCTTGTTTAGCCAATCCATTTCATCACTCTGAAAGTGGAACTTCATTACCCATAATGTGATCCTGTGACTGATTCATAGGTATTTGTATTTATCTTCATATTATCTTCTTCAGAATTAGTGTCACCCTGTGGATTATTCAGTGTTCACCACAAGAAGGCTTTGGTGAGTGGGACCTGCCCTCAGCCAGGGGCTTTGGAGTAAACCCCAGGAAAGATTGTCTGGAAAGAGAGCTCAATGCTTCTCTCCATGTCTGGAAGGATGGTACTTTAGCAATTCCTCTGTCAAATAGTGCCACTAAACAAGTCCATATACTTTTTTAAGCAATAGAGACCCCAGCTTCTCCCAGAGTTCCCAGCAATTCACATCACCTTGCACCAAATTATAGGGATATACTGATGGTTTTTGTCCCTCAGAGTAATTTCTAGGCAGGTGCTGTGAGCAAATATTCTTTTTCTTTGCTGTCCCTTTGAAAGAGTCATCCAAAGCCTCTAATCCAAGCCACAGGTCAGATCTGAGACTTGCTTTATAGCTACAATATTTTTTCCCTATGCGCTTCAAATAAAGAAAAAAGTAAACTCAAGAAAATGCTCTTTTACCTTCCCACCCCTTCCTATTAATTCTTTTGTCATTTTCAAAATGGCTTGATATTATTTCCTTGAAATATTGCAACACACATACAAAAATTGCTCCCCAGCTGAGAAGTTTTCATATCAAGTTTCATCCCTTCTGCTGTTCCTTTATTTTTTTCTTCATGAAAAGTTACAAACCCATGAAAACAGGAGGGTTTATAAATGAAAGTGCTGGCAGGGCCTTAGTGTAGCATTTCCAGATGTGCTGGTGCAATTAGGGCTGGTCAAATACAGTTGGATGAAATCAGAAGTGACCCAAAGTCGTTGTCAAAGCCTTAAACTGAACCTTGAGGGGGCTGAAAGAATTTAGTTGAGCTTTTCTTTGTTTTGGAGAGGGCTACTATATCCCATTTAAGAGGGAATTGAATGTGAAGAACATCTTTTGCAGCACAGCATTTCTGCCTCCAGGCACAGGTAAAATGGGAAGTCCAGAGACAAACAAGAACAAGGCTCTCCCTTCCTTCTCCCACATCATCAGTACTGAGGTTAGCAGCTCCTTGCCTCAAACACCTCCAGAGCCTGGAAACCTTCTAGCAGCTTTCTAGCTGTGTAATTAGCCAAAGGAAAAAAATGTTGTATTTGGATAATTTGGTGGTTTGAGTCCAAAACTGGCTCTGGATTAAAGCTCTTCAGTGCAAGCTTTACATCTCACAACAACTGAAGGGTCTTATTATGGCTCCAGATATGCGCAAACACACATCGCACTTCAGGCCAGGGGAGTCCCAGGTGTGTATCCACAGCAAGGCTGACTGATTTTTATATTTTCCTTGGTTTTTCACTTCCTTGTTTGAGTCTGGAGAGGAAATGGATAGTAGGAAAAATCAATATCTTCCCAAAAGGTGCTTTAGGGTTACTGCAGTGGATTTGCTGTCTGCAGTGTGTGTGGATACACAGCATGAGGATTTAAGAGAGGCAAGAATAACGGGAAGCAGAGCTTCTCCTTTGGGATAGAGGCACTGTCTCTCATATCAAGCTCTGAAGGAAGCCAGAAAACCAAACCAATTCATGCCAGAGGCTGGGGAGAGCCAAGGTATCTTCAAACAGAGGAGGTTTCTCATGCCTGGATTTGTTTTTCTGTGCTGTCCCCTTGACTTGAAGATGGAATGCCCTGCTTAGATTTCCTGCAGGACACTCCCTCCATATCACATAATTTACTGAGAGAGGAAAACAAATCCCAGCAGGGTTTGAGTTTTGTGAGCCTTGTGTGACATGATTCTCTGCATATCCATCCTGAAGCCACATCTCTGCTCAGCTAAGGTTTCTTATTTTCTTCCCAGACCCAGCAGCCCCCTCTACCATTATTGAATAACAGTATAAATTAAAAAGTAAATTAGTAAGTTAAGAGCTCTCCAAGAACACCCAGGTGCTGAGGAAGTTGTATTTGTGCCTCCAGAGGTGGCATGTTTTTCCCCCTCAGATGATACCTGATCTAGTGTTATGGTACTGTGTTAACTGAGCATTATCGTGCTCAGAAGAGCCACAGCTCAGATGAGACATAAATTTGAGACCCTTCTTGCCTGCAGTGAGCACTTTAACCAGGGAGAAATTTGTGGGAAGGCAGGAGGGATGCTGAGGAATGGAGGGGAACAGGGATTTCTCTTGCTGTAGGTTGCCCTTCACCAGGATTTAACGCAGAAGAGCATTTTTCCCCTTTTTTACAAAACCAAAATTATTGCTGCCCACTTTCATACTTAAAACCTGCCATAAACACAAAATTTTCTTGCTGCTTCTTTATCATCTCTGTTGTGATCACGAGGCTATAAAAGGGAGTGAGAGCTGGAGGCCATCAGACCTCTCCTCTTCCCTGCATGTGGAGAATGTGGGAGCATGATTGGAGTCTGACAATCTCTTGTGGCAAACAGACAGAGGGACAAGGCTCTGGTACCTCCTGAGTCTGTCCATCACAGGTACACAGCACTAAATCCCATCTCCACCTCTCCAAAGATGCCCACTCTGCAGCCTCAGTGCCAGGGAGGACTTGCCTCTGCTAGAAGCTGACAAAGATGTTGAATACCTCTAGATACGTGAGAAGCACACAAATCCTCCAGGATTTACTTCAGGGCAGCATTTATCAAACCAAGGAGCAAGCTGGATGCTTGGATGCCTGCCATTTTAAAGCTCTGAAGATTATTTCTGGTTACTGAAGTTTGACCTCTGCATTTCAAGCTGGGGCCTGGACTCCCTGGCCTAAATCTAAACCAGTCTGTGGCAGAGCTGTGGTTTTCCTCCAGGGTCAGCAATGGCTTAAATCCATGCCCAGCTCAGTAAATTGGCAATGGCAGAAGAAGATTCCAGGGTGGTGGCCTGAGAGGAAGATGAATACATCAGTTCCAGATAATTACTGCTGTTTTAAAAAAAATTTGGGATGTCTTGAACCTGTTTCTCATGTATTCTTCTATTTCATGTATTAGGTTGGAGATAAGGCTGCATAATTAAAATGGTTCCCTTCAGCTTTAAAAATCTGTGAAAGGTTTGTAAAACTGCTTGGCTCTGAAGAGTGCCCTGTAAATCTCAGGGGAAAAATACTGCAGCATAGAAAGCCAGTTGTGTTTATTCAGGATATAACGAATGGACAGAACAAATACTTTGCAGGATAAACCTCAAACCCTGCATTTGGGTAGCATTACATACACTATTTAAAATACATTTATTTAAAAAAAAAATTCCTTGCCATAATCATCTGGATTGTATTACAGTAAAGAGATGAATAGCAAAGATTAGCAAGCTGGTCATCTGTCCACTCCCAAACTCAAACCAGGATTAACTACAAACTTTCTAGCAATTACCAGCCTGGTTCAGTATTCAGGTCATTAATGAATACATTGTACAGAGCCAAATCAGATACTTGAGGAAAACTACTGGATATATTTTTCCACTTTGACTGTGACAGTTACTAACTGCTTTGTGATTATGAACAGCAGCAGAACCACTTTACTGTAGTTCTGTCCATGTTACTTTAAGTTATACATGAGAAACTCAGATAAAACACTGTCAGAAATCTATCAAACTGGATATACAAACAGATATTTAATCTGTTTTGATTTGTTCTTGCAAATTCCTCTCCAATATGCTCTGTACTTTTATGTGAATTTACAAACTGAGATGCAACCACTCTTAGGCTCCATTTAAATGAACAAAAATGTTAAAGATTTTAAGGGTTGTCCCAGAATTTTATGTTGAGCCCAGTTCAAGTGTCAAAGAATTCTTTTCCCCCCTGTTTTCAGAGAGAGGCACTGAATTTGATCTAGTTGTCCATGAGCTCACCTATGTCTCAGGAGTTATTGGAGATAATGCCTGATAGCTGTTGTGTCACACTTTGCTGCTCTTGAACTTTCCAGAATGAACTAGTCAAACTGCCATTTTTATCTAAATGTGCTTCTAAATTTCATTTCCTGGGGATCAAATCCAAAATTAATACCTATATAATAAAATAATAATAGCAACAGCAGATAGCATTGCCAGTGTTTTCTGTTTTTCCTGTTCTTTATATATTTTAGTAGATTATTATACTAATAGTGCTTTGCTAAGTGGAAAAGTAGTATCATCAAATAATGTTCTGATTTGTTCCTTGTCACAGGAAGAGATGAAGCCTAGAATAGATTTCCAAAGTGCTTGAGTCCTAAGCCTGCATTTTCTCCCAAAATAGTTGTATCGAGCTGTTTTATTTGAGGGAAAAGTGCTCAGCATTAAGTTAATGGCCCTTGCTGAAGTCAGCTGCATCATCAGCAATGCTGGGTGTATCCAAAGC
Organism: Lonchura striata; assembly: GCF_050655825.1. Classification (NCBI taxonomy): domain Eukaryota; kingdom Metazoa; phylum Chordata; class Aves; order Passeriformes; family Estrildidae; genus Lonchura; species Lonchura striata. The sequence goes on along the minus strand of NC_140705.1, from coordinate 5,406,416 downwards.
CTTGATTCTTGATTTTGGCTGTTTTATACCTGTATAAAATGCACATACAGATGTACCATGCGAAAAAGAAAGATTTATGCCTTTTTAATTTTCTTGACTCACAACATTTTTGTCTGTGATCCATTTCCTATAGGCAAGATGAGGCAGCCACCCTGTGTTATAGTTAAGGGAATTTAGCAATAGGGGTGACCAGAGTGTCCCCCGGCAGTGTTTAGGTTACAGAGATGAACCCTCAGTGCTGTTCTGCAGGAGGAAAAGTGGATCCAGGCTTTTGCTATTGCAAAATGATAGGGAACAGCCATAGAACTTGATCTTTGCATTTAAGTTAGCAGAGGATGTTGTCCCAAGCTGCATTTTGGACTTGGAGCATCATCTTTTCTGGCCAAAGGACTCCTGGGATGACTTATTTTTGGTCTGCAGAACTCTCCCTTGGACTGAAAAAAAGTGCAGAACAGCTTTCTTCCAGCACAACTCACTGCCAGGTCTTGAGACTGACAGGTATGAAAATACGAGCTAATGCTTATCAGATGCACATCTGGAATCACAAAAGAAAACTCCAGAGGTAAAGACACCCCAAGTCATCTAAAGCCAGCTCCTGACTTCCTAGGTTGCCAAGGATCTTTACAACAGGCAAAGTATCTGATAGCTTCTGATGCTTCAGAAGTCTGGATGTGGGCTGAAACAACTGCTGCTGCTCTGGTTTGTTTTACCTGAGAGCTCTGTTTTCCAGTTCTCCTGAAGCATTACAAAAATGAGGAACAAATGGAAGCAGTGATACTGTGGTGAGATGACTGTAAGCTGAAAGATATGAACTGGATGAATGGGCTGAAAATTTGGAGGGAAATTTGGACCACTGAGCTGGTGGAACCATGGGCTTCAGCAGGATGTGCAACTGGTGACCAGCTGCTGGCACATTTCTTCAATAAGGGGTCAATGGGGGGGCTGATACTGCTGAACATTGTCATTAATGGCTTTTTGTGGGACAGGAAGCCCCTCAGCAAGGTCATGGATAACATTAAAATAGGGAAAATGACTGGAAAGTAGAAGGTAAGCATGAAACTCTGTTGGAATTAACCTAAGGGAATGCTCGGATACGGAATTTATTGTTTCATGAGAGTTTGGCTCCAAATATTTATTGAAGCTGAGAGATGACAACATGCTTGTTCCACACTGTCTCCTTCCTGTGGAAATCCTGAGGAATAGTTCAGCATAAAGGATTTTCAGGACTTTGGTTGGTTATTTCTGCACTGAGCCCAAACATTTGTGCTTTGAAGAATTTATCAGTAGGAGTCATGGGCTCCTGGAAATGAGAAAGGAAGATGGAATGACAGAGCCCATTGACAAAAGAGCAGAGTTTCTTAACAGTCCAATGTGAAGATTAATCTGAAAACAAGTGCAGTTAATCTTTTTTACTCCTGGAAAGAGTTTTCATTTGAAGTGAAGATAAATTGATATATTTTGCAGATTTTAATGGCTTCTAAGGTATAGGGACATTAGTGACCAGAACAAGACAATAAAAATACTACAAAGTTATGATAAAAACATTGATGATTGTGAAAGCAATAAATTTCTTTTTTCATATGAGTACAGAATTTAATACTTGTATATGGAGTCACAGCACATGGGGATTGTAAATATGGAGATTGGAATTTTCAGCAGAAATCTCACCTGAAATGCAGTTGGAAGACCTGCCTCCTATTGACTGAGGAGTAGCTCCTCATATTCCCCACCCCACTAGCCCAGACTGGATTCAATTGGGTCCTTAACTCAGCAGCTACTTTGCTGAAGGGGAAACGTGATGAAACCTGAGTTTCAAATGGTTTCAAGGTGCTGGTGACTTTTACAAACTGCACAGACACCTTTTAGTGGTTAAAAGACGTGTTTATTTCTTGCATTATTGGTCTGATTAAAACAGTTCCTCTTGCAAGTGTGTAAAAGGTGGCTTTAAAACAGTGCCTGAACACCTGCAGGACAAAAGCCAGTCAGGTTGTTTTCAGCCACTTTTTCTAAGCCTGTTGAGCAAAGCCAGGTTCTGTGTATGTGTGTTACAATCCTTAGGGATGCATTAGTCAAGACAAATATGACTAAACACGACTCCTAAGCTGACTGATGTTCAGTCATGGCCTTGCTTTATGGTGCTTCTTTCATTCTTCACCTTTTGAAATTCTGAAATCTCTATTTTAAGTTTTTTCAAAAATATTTTGTATATTTCTGAAAGTGAATAGAGAAGAAGTGGAAGAGGGAAATTGTTTTGTTTGTGTGAAATTCAGGCTTAGCAAGGAGGCCATCGTGTAAAAGTGAAAAGAGAACATAATCTAGGGACAAATGAAGAGATGAAGAACAAATTGGTACAAGAATTTTAGATATGGAAAACAGTGAGTTTGAGATCCAGTGGAGATCTGGCATGAAGACAGGGTGGGAATTAATATTTTAGGTGTAAAAAAACCCCAACCAGACATATAGGTAGAGGAGCTGAGAAGAGAAATTTAGAACCTTACTGATTGAGATGATTTAGGGCATCCCAGGAACATAACTGTGAATACTTGAGGGTGGTGAGGCCCTGGCAAAGGCTGCCCAGAGAAGCTGTGGCTGCCCCATCCCTGGAAGTGTTCAAGGCCAGGTCGGGCAGGGCTTGGAGCAGCCTGGGACAGTGGAATGTGTCCCTGCCCATGGAAAGGATATAGGAACGAGATGATTTTTAAGGTCCCTTCCAACCCAAGCATTTCATCCTATGACTTCCAGGAAATGGGACCAAGGAATTAGGAATGGCTGGTGCCTGGGGAACTGTTTACAGGAGATATATGGCAAAAGTACCCAGGCATGTGAAAGGGGCAGGCTTGGCTGTGCCAGGGAGGATACAGCTCTGCTGAGAGTGCTGAGGAGGTCGAGGCCTGTCAATCCACCTGAGAATATCATGGTTTCATGGAGTCCACATTTTCATGGCTGGTAACTCTTGGCCTTCAGAGGCTTCTCAAGGCTGCTCACGACAAGCAGTGAGACAGCCTGACCCTGATCTTGGGATTCATTTCATCTGTTTAGCTCCACAGTGGGAATGTTGGCATCTGAGCCAAGTTCCCATTGCAGCCCCAGGAGCTAAAATAGGTGCTTGAAAGGCATAATCTCATCTGAAGTTACTCTTCAGCCACTGTAAGTCTTTCTTCTTGTTAGATGAAGATTTTTTTGTGGTTTTTGCTATCAACTGTTGCTGCAGGCCACAAGTATGGCTCCAGAAGACTTCCAGCATACCATGTGCCATATTTCTGGCTTTTATTTAGCTGATAAATAACTTTGAGAATTACAGACAGCAGCTTTCTATGTTGAAAAACTCCCCAAAACCTGAAGTCACAAATCCTATCAGAATACATTTGAGTCCAGTTTTAAAATGTGAATAAAACCCATTAGTGATGGTTTGAGAGCTGCACTGGATTCCTAGCTGACCTCTTCAGAAAAGATCAATGTGATTTCATATGTGAAATGCCTCCTGCCAACAGATAAACATAAAATTTGGACCTGGAAAAAGTTCAAGAGAAGCTGAGTGCATGACAATTGCTCAGGTGCTGACAACCTTTTTGATGTAGAAATCTTGCATTCTGCCTCCATCAACTGCATCATCCCTGTAGGTGCTGGATTGCACAATATTGGCCTTTATCCTGGAGAAATTTAACCGTCTGGTCTTTATAAATCTTTGATGCAAGACCAGAGCTGGCACTGAAGAATGCTGTGGAATTATCAAGTATGTCCACAATGTCCATTAAATTACTCTGTGAGTTCACATTGCATTAAGTAAATGTGTTATAGGATTGTGTGCTGTCATATACCTTCTATGATGGTTTTAGGAATGAGATTTTTGCTGTTGTGTGAGGGACAATTTTTAGGCTGTCAATTAATAATGCATTACAAAGGGAATAAAAAATGCATATTAGCTCTTTGATCCGTGAAACAATTGCATAATTGTGTCTGGCCCAAAAGTCTTTGAAATGTTCCAACTGTGCAACAGAACTTGGGTTATGGATGTTTGGGTTTGCAGCAAAACTGCAGAATGTGGTGAACAAGAAGAAGTACCAGGTAGGGCAAAACACCATGGGAATGTGTATGTGTATTCCCAAACTTCCTAAAGGATATCAACAAGAGCTAGAAACTGAAACAGCATCAGGCAGGTCATAGTTCAGTGCTCAGCCCACTGGTTCACTCTCAGATTTGCGTCCAAAACATCAAACCAAACAATTTTTCAGCTTGTCCTGCCAGGGCAGCTTTCCTCCTCTTCCCAGCACAAAAGAAGCCCAGCAATATCAGCAGTGGAGCCAGAAGGATCTGCTGCAGCTCCCTTTGCTGCTGAAACCTCTCACTTCCCTGCCTGTGCAGAATCCCATGTCCGAGGGCTGACTGGAAACACATGGCACAATCCCACGTAAACATGAATTCAACACAAGAATAAAGAGCACAAATAAGGCCAGGCTGTCTGTCTTATCCACTTGCATGCCTTTCACTTAGAAACTTGCTGAAAGCCTCCCCAAATTTGCAGGAAAAGCAGAGATGATGCTTGGAGCTGTGTGAATGTGTGGAAAGGGAGACTCCCTGGTGCAGAGGTCTGCTAGGGGAAAGAAACCAGACAGGAAAAAAAGGTAACTCTGGAGTCCCCTTTATTTCATCTCATTCAGGCTACCAACTGCTCCCTGTGTCCATGAACTTTGCCTGTTAGTCTCTTGCATAAGACTGTATATTATATGGGGCAAAGATTATTTTTGTGTTCAGTTTTTGCACAACTCTAATTGTAACAGCTTTCTCATTGTAACTGTGGGTGTGAGGCTGCTAAGAACAGTAGCAGCATTACCAATAGTAATAATTATCCTATTTTTGAAGTCTAAGCTTTAAACTTGGGCTCATCTGGGTTCAGGTCTTATTTATGCATGCTTGGTTATTTTTTAATAAAATTAATTCCAGACAAAGTGTCCCTTATCCTATTTTCTCCACACAAATTGCTTGGTCAGACAACCTGCTTCACAATTCCAAGAAGAAACCAAGATCCAGTGAACTTATTATAGGTGTAAACACTATTCCTACCGTGAATTCACAGTGATGGGCAAGCTGGAAATTGTTTTCATTCTTGTATTGACAACTTGAGGGCAGCCATAAAAAAATAACATCATTTTCATCGGATTCCAGTGCCTCCAGCATCTGCAGAAAAACTCATTTGGCCAAGCTGCAGAAAGGAAAAGGGTGTGGGGAAAGGAAATAATAATTGCCCCAGCTATCAATGTCTCTACCATTTGCATGCTGGAGCTGCTCCAAATAACTTTGCCTGCTTTGGAAGTTGCTGTTTACTCCAGTTGCTTTGTACTGGGCTAACGGCTCCAATAAATTCCGTGCTATTCCTGTGGCTCAGGGTGGCTGCCATCTGAGTTTATGAATGTGATATTTGTTTGGCTCTCCCCCCTCCATGAGTGATTTGGGTTAGAAAGTGTGATTATATTTGGGCAGAGGGAGAGAGATGCTGCGAGAAGGCAAACTGAACAGACATTGTGAATATTTATTTTTTTTAGATGGAAGGCAGTTGTATTTATGTGCAGTTGTAAAACAGAAAAGATATTGGTTTCTGCTGCAGGAATTATATACTAACTCCAAAAAAATGTACACAGTGAGAGCTTATAATAGAAACTTATTCCAGCAGAATCTTTTTTTTTTCAACAAACGTAGATTGGCATGTGGAGCATGCTGTGCTGAAGAGATCGAAGCTTGATTGTGGTTTAATATCTGGCATTCCTGAGTGAACAGAGAACTGTGGTCCTTATTCATAGTATTTTGGTCTGGGGGAAGACAGAGGACTCTGCCATGCAGAATGGTTCTTGTTTTTGTAGGGAATGGGAAGCCAGAGGAGCTGCCAGTTCCACTGTCCTTCATTTTAACTCCTCTGCCCTCTGTGAGTCTTTTAGATGTGGCAGGATGGCTGTAAAATGCCAAAAGAAAGTGGAAAAGTTTGTCCTTCTAAGTCATATCAAATCAATTAATTTGCTAAAGCAGGCTTAACAAATGTAATTCATTATGAAAACACAGGAGGAGGCTTTTCTATTTCCATGGGTTGCTTGGGCTTCACATGAGGAAATCAGGAACACAATCTGGTTATCCATGCTGGAATAGTGCATAATGTTATATGCTTAGGGACTTCAGGAGAAAAGGCATTTTCATCTTTGCCTTTCCTGTGTTTGCAAGGCTGGGGCCTAATGAAAGAGGTGGTGCTTCCAATCTGTCCTGGGAGACTCTGTCATACCAAAACACTGCTGTAAAGGGCTCTTCTGGTGAGACAAATGGTCTGTCAGCTGCTGGAGAGCCATGAATACCTCATCTAAGTCGGGCTGGCACCACCATAAATATAGGAATTTGTGTGGTTATGCTAAGTGCTGTTTCCTTTTTGTGCCAGGGAGAGGGTTTTATTTTGTGAAGTTCATCACCATGAAGAGTTGGGGATGTACTGGAAGATATCATGTGGCATTCACCCTCTAAACAGATACTGCCATGAGTCCTACCCAAGGAACTGAGGTTTAGGTTTTAAGTTTAGTTCAGGACTCTTCAGTCCTTCAGTGGGCCCAGGGTCTCACATTGCTGAAATTTCCCACTTTTACTTTCAAAGGAACTGATGGTGAACACGGCAAGTTTTTAATATTTTACCCATTCAAATGTAGTCTGAGATGATTTAAAACTCCCCCCTTTGTTTCTAATTAAGACTTTTGATCACTAAACATTCTCTTGCATTGAAAATGTGTCCCTGATCTCCTCACATTTTAGCATTTTTAAATAATACAATTTTAGGGGCTTTTAGGCTAATTTCTGTTTTCTTATCCTTTCAATGACCTTATTTCAGCCTTGCTCACTCAGCTCATAGAGTCAATAGAAGATACTCATTGGGATGGGATTCAAGAGCATATGCAAAAAAATGACGTTTGTTTTCCTGTTTCCTACTGGATTTGCTGAGTGATGTGCTGCTGAGGAAAAGTTGGCTAGCTCTGCAAGCCAGGGACCTGGGGTATGTGCTCTGCAGGACACCTTGGGAAGTATTTGGGAACTGAAAGAAAGCAGGTCAGAACGGCTCAAAGCAGAAAAGATGAATTTGATGTATTCCAGTGATTTTCAGACAAGTTAAGACACATTTTCCTCTGTAATACATGTAATACATGATCTTCAGTTCTACTTTGTACTCCAGAAACTCTGAAAAAAATCCTGGAACTTCCTTCCCATTTTAGATTTGGATAAAAAGTTGATATGTCCAATAGAGGGAAATTAAATATTGCTTCATTGATGCAATTCAGATCATTTAACTCCTCTGTCCATCTAACCTAGACACACTGTGGTCACTTAAGGGACAGTGCAAAGAAACTGGTGTGTCCAGGAAGTGATTTCTGAGGCCTGATTTTTTTCTCTTTAGGCTGGGGTGATCAGCTAGAGGAGCTCCTTCACTCCCATGCCCTGAATATGGAGGCAGTTGGGGTGCAGAGTTTCAGGGACCCTGTTCCTTTTGTCAAGAAGAGTCTTACTTCTTTCATAAAATGGTTGTCCTCTCCCTTAAAACCACCAAGTTATTTTGGTACCATTCCCACTGTAAGATGATTTCAGCTCAGCTATCTGAAAAATTGAAAAATACATATAGTTTTTATAGTAAATCCAGTCCAGGCCAAGAGAAGCCCATTTACACTTGAACCCCCTCTTTTACTCATTAGCTCTTTTTCCTTGATGAGAGAGACTGATCTTCACTGCCAGAATTCAACTGCTTTTAGACTCCCTTCAAGAGGAGATTTTAGTTATGATTTTTTTTTTCAAATTTTCTTTACTCAACCCAAGATGAACATGAACATTAAACCTTTAGGCTAGAAGTATTTGAGCAATGCCTGGAAATATCTGAAGGATATATCCAGTGCCCTAGATTAACAATCAACTAAAAGAATTTTTGGCTCCTCTTACTTTTATTCAGAATTTACTTAAGCAACTTGGTCAGGTTCTGAAGCAACCCATATTGAGATTGAAATATGGAAGTTTGTGGGAATATCTCACAACACAATGGTGACTGTCATGCCTTATTTTTCTTAAAGAAATGATTTCTTATTGTGCTGTGCATCGAAATAGAGTGCTATGTTTTAAGTTAGCCTTCTGAAAGACAATATGGGGCTGCATATCCAAAATCACAGAACTAACATATTTAAAGGGGTAAATGATATTGAGTCAATTCAGAGGGAAAAAAAAAAAAAACAACCTACAGAAAAATTAAAGCAGTGTGTTTGAGTTGCCATTGAACATATGGATGCCAGATTGCAATGGTGAAAGCCCTTGCATGATTTGAATGCTTTGACTTTTCACAGTGGCTTAATTATGATTAAGAACTGCCCTTTGCAACAATGTGCAAATCAATAACTCGTTTTCCTACACGAGGAGAGAGCTCTTTGGGTTGCTTGGCTGGACAGTGATCAAGGACGTTGTTCTTGAGCTCTGATTGCCCTTCATGGCATATTATTATTCATGGAAATAGTGCTTCCCACTCCCCTAATGGTGACATCATGAAATTAGTGAAGACAAGCCCCCTTTCTCAGCAGGACAGGCGCCAGCATCGGATGGAGACATGGAGACATGACTGACTGGTCCCAGGGCAGATGCTTTCTGGTTTCTGACTGCTCCTGGAGGGGGCTGGTGGGAGCTCTACCAACAAGCTCAAGTTGTACAGGACTAATCTTAACAGCTCATTTTAATAATACACTTATCTGTTCTCTTCCCATGAACTTGCTTTCTCTATCTTTTTGAGAGTGAACAAATTAAGGATATGTGGCTGACCTGCAAGTGTATTTGACCTTATAGTAATGGAGAATTTTGAGTTCCCAGTTCTTTCAGGGAAGCCACCCAGATAAAGTATATTTGCTAAACCATTATTGTCTCACACAGAAATTACAGTTGGATTTGATAACAGAGGTTAAACTGGATTTGGTCAGAGTAAGGAAAGGGTTGGGTTGGATCTAGAGCATTAATGAAGCAAAGATGATGATTGGAGAAGAGGTAAAAATAAGTCCAAGTGTTTAAGAAAGATAAATCTCTAAAGAAATAGCCCAGAGCATCCAAGATGTACTTTCTGGCAGGGCTGGGGAAATTCAAGAAGGCTGAAATGAGGAATGACCACAGAAAGATCACAGAAAATGCTCCACTGTTGAAGAAAAGAAGGAGCACAAACCTCCAGCCCAATTAAGAGTCACATCACTTCTGTCTGTGCTTGTCTCCTCAGTTAGAGAGGAGCTGAAGGCAATTATGCTACTGATTTTTGTGGCTCCACTGTGAGCCTAAAGTTAAGCAGGGCAAATACAGGCTTTGGAACTATATTCAGATTACTTATTTCCAAAAACTGTTAATGACATATTAATCTGTTAATAATGTATTCAGACTGCCAAGCTCTCTCATGTCTTTCTTTCTCTTGACTGCATAGTAAATGTTCTGAAAGGCAAAGCTAAGTCTGCTCAGGGCCAGGCCAAAAGCCAGGTGCCTGGGGCAGACAGGAAGCAGTCTGGATATGGAGGTCGGAGGACTGGATTATGAGAATTCCTGTAGCTTTGCAGTGTCCTGAGGATTCAGTCCCTCTGTTTTGGTGATGAAATGTGTGTGCTTCTCCATCTCTCTGGTTTCCGCTGACTTAAGAAGACAAGACTGATTTCAGCTTCCATGGAATCATAGAACCTTCAAGGCTGGAAATAATCAAACCAGCACCACCATCATGTTCACCATTAAAGCACATCCTAAAGTGCCACACCTACAATTTTTTTCACAGATTCACAGAATAGTCTGAGTTGGAAGGGACCAACAAGGATCATTGAGTCCAACTCTAAGGTGAACATATTCCCATGGGGCAATTGGACCCATACCTTGGTGTTATCACCACAATGCTCTGACCAACCAAGCCAATCTCAGGGCCTACACTTCCAGGGATAGTGATTCCACCACTGCCCTGGGCAGCCTTTTTCAATGTTTTCCAACCCTTTGTATGAAGAATTTTTTTCTAATATTTAATCTAAGCTTCCCCTGATGCAGCTTGAGACCGTTTCCTCTCATCTTGTTACTGTGGAGAGGAGACTGACCCTCAGTACACCCTCCTTTCAGGGAGCTGTAGAGAGCAGTGAAGTCTCCCCTCAGCCTCTTTTTCTCCAGGCTGAGATCCCCCAGCTCTCAATGCTTTTGAGAGCCCCAAGTCCTGTCTGATGCCACACACCAGATACTCCTGAGTGCTCTCACTGAGCACTGTGCCTTTTACAGGAGGGGTTTTTCTCCCCCCAGTTTTGCTCACAAGGTGCTGCCTCGAGACACAGATGGATTATTGCACTTGTGCTGAGCATGTAGCTGTGTGTGCACCATTTGTAAGGATCAGAGCTTTGCAGCTCATTGGGAAGGAGGTGTCCTGGTGTGAAAGGTCCCGACTTCACACTTTAAACCCCAATCCACTTGCACCATTGTTTTCTCTGCATCTGCTGCCTGAGCTCCTCAGATGTCCCTTGCCATGGGTGCTGAGGCAGTGTCTTAGAGCCTGTAGTTCACCCCAAGGACAAATTGTAGTTTGGAGCAGCCTCTCAGGGGTGCAGAGCTCTGAGCAGTCAGTTGTCTCAGCAAGCATTTTCATAGCTCCAGGCCCCAAGGGGCTACTTCTGTGCCTTTGACCTTGAGCATCTGCCTATATATAAATATAGATATATATTATACACACAGACACACACACACACACACACACACACACACACACACACACACACTCTGAACAGTTTGCTCTGTGCTGCCTACAGTGCAACTCCATTAAAGCTCTCTGTTTTAAATGCTCCCCATGAGCCATGGTTTAAATTGAGTGGACTTGACTACTTGCATGAAAAGTCATCTTCTCATGAATCCAATCCATATCCTGGCAAGTGTCTGCCAAAAACATTATTCCCACCTTCTCTTCTCATGAATAATGAATATAAAATGCCCCCTGAATGGTACCTAAAAAAATCATGGTTCCTGACCACATTATAGTGCTGGAACCTAGCAGTGTAAAAGATGCCTTGTGACTCCTACAGAGATGATGCTCTACTCAGGAAATTAATCTACAGGAGAAGCCTAAGGACATAGGCAAGATTCATATATATTATCCTGCAAGGGTTATTAATGTGTTTGGAAAGAATATTGTAGCTGTTCTCATTTACAATATCTAGTGTGTTTGACAAACATTTGTAATTCAGAGTATATAAGTTTACCAGTATATGTTTAGACATGCACGAAAATATACACATGTTCTACTATAGGATTGGGATCACAGAATCACAGAATGGTTTGGGTTGCAAGGGACTTTAAAGACCATTCCATTCCCCCCCACTACCATGGGCAGGAACACCTTCCACCATTCCAGGTTGCTCCAAGCCCCATCCAGCCTGCCCTTGGACACTTCCAGGGATGGAGCAACCACAGCTTCTCTGGGCACCCTGTGCCAGGGCCTCACCACCCTCACAGGGAAGAATGTTTTCTAACCCTGTGTCAGCTGAAAGCCATTCCCCCTTTTTTCCCATGCCAAGCCAGAAAGTCCCTCTCCAGCCCTCTCGGAGCCTCTTTAGGCACTAGAAGGGGCTATAAGATCTCCCCTCAACCCTTTGTTCTTCAGCCTGAATAATTTCAAATCTCAGGCTCCCTCCAGAGCAGAAGTGCTCCAATCCTCAGAGCATTTTCATGGCCTCCTCTGTATGTCCTGCATACTTTGTGGCCCCAGAGCTGGATGCAGAACTCCAGGTGGAATCTCAACAGAGACAAGTAGAGAGGCAGAATCCCCTTCCTTGACCTGCTGCTTTTGACACAGCCCAGGAGAGGATCAACTTTTTGTGTTGCCAGTGCACATTCCAGTTCATGTTGAGCTTCTCAATCACCAACACCACCAAGTCCTTCTTTGCAGGGCTGGTTTCAATCCATTCTCTGCCTAGCCTGTATTGTGAGATAAGAGACTTCAAACTACATTTCTGTGAATACAATCTCATTAAGAAAATTAATTAAGAAAATTAGCATTTTCTTAATAAAAAATGACCAATCATTTATTAGATTTAAAATTTGTAAATATTTCTCAACAAAAAAAAAAATAACTGAAGGACTGGAAAAAACACTTCACCCTCTCATTCTGACTTTGCTGGGAACCTGGGAGAAATGCTTGACTTTTTTTGTTTTGAAATACAAAGAAGAAAACCAGCTAGTAAGAGCTCTGTAACAGAGATTTATGGTTAATTCTCAGAAACTCCACAGGAGATTGGGAACTGGGAAACTATCATTTGTTCTTGCTGTCCAGTTTTCGATCTCTGAACTGGAGATAATTGTCTTTCTTTCTGTAGGGAGCTGAATTGACATTCCTGTACTGGCATGCTCTGATTTTTAAACCTTCAAAAAGTTTTCAGCTTTCAGTAAAGGTCAGTCTTTCCCTTATTTATTATCTACAATAACCTGCTAAGGGAGTTTGGGGGTAAATGACTCATTATTACAGTAGCACTTAGGAATCTTCTCTGAGTCCACAACCTGTTGGGAAGGCCCTGCATCAATGTGTAATAGGAGACACAGGCTGCTCCAAGGAGTCTTGCAGGCTAAACAAATTGACGAGAGGAAGGAAGTCTGCAATTTGTTTTTCTCATTTGCCAGGAGAACAGGAGCACAGAGGTATGGGATGAACTGTTAGGGATCATACAGGCAGGTTGTAGGAAAGCCAGAACCTGAACTAACATCTTCTGACTCATAGTATTGTGTTTGTCCCACAAGATCTTTCTTTTCTGCTGGTGGAACCTGCATTTTCATTAGATATACAATTTTTCATTGTGGTGAAGACCTGTCAAAGAGCAGGAGGAAAAAACTTCTAAACATAAAAACATGAAGGAAAGCCTGCCCTGCCCACCTTGCATTAGTCACTATCATTAATCCCTCCTTGCTGAGTGAAGGGAAGAGTTTCCAGACCCATACAGAACTTATCAGGGAAGGACTCACCTTATCTGAGAGGCACTTTTTGCAGCTTGCTGAGCACTGTGTCCACACAACATGTCAGATCCAATGCAGCAAGTGGGGAGAGTGTGAACACATCCACTTATCAAGTGAATACACACGCCTCTGTGTGAGTGCGACTTCAGGGGATGTCAGTCCCAAGGGCAGCTGTCTTCACTGGCAGGGATTTCTAAAAATCCAGCTTGTTGCATCTCTGACTCTTCTAACCATTGCAGTGTGGCCAGAGTGATATCACAGCTCCAAAAGGCCAAATAAATGCCTGGCTTCCCTGCCAAACTTTATTAAGCTGACTAGAGCTGTTTGCATGACATTTTCTAGAGAAGTGATTTGAATTTGTGATGAGTCAAAATAAATTATTCTTTTTCTCCCTTTTTTTTTTTTTTTTTTTTTTCTAATGAAGTCTAATAAAGCAGGAACTGTAGTTGTGAATAATTTAGCTGGTGGGTTTTGCACTCATTCTTGAATAACTTGCTTTGAGGAAATCCTGCCAGAAGTCAGTGGAACTGGACTCACACACTGGTGAGGAACCCAGTCCACATGTCTGTCTTTGGATTGCTAGATCAGTTTATTTAGAAACAAGTAGGGAAAAGCTGTTTTGCTCAAATTAGTCAATCCCTTCCAACAATGCCTAGAGGAGATACTGTTCTGGCAAAAGGTAATGTTGCAAAATGTTAGGGATTTTTTTTCTCTTTTTCAATTCCAACTTTTATTTATTTATCTTTTAAATTTGATTTCCAGCTAAGCTGGACATAACTCAGAGAGTGTTTTGAAATTCTAATAAATTTCTGCTTGCAATGCTCCTGAAACATGATGGTTCTGAACAAAAATGGCATTTTTTGATCCACACAGAGACTTCCCTTGTCCCAACAAGTGCTAAGAGAAGAGACCACTTGAAGCCCTGCTACTACAACAGTCACCATCCTGCTGGCACACAGCTCCCTACGTCATGATCTGGTCCAGCTAGGTCCAGATGAGGACAACTGGCATTTGGGATGTTTCCCCACCCTTAGAGACTGTCCCCCTTGCTCAGGCTCTGAGTCACAGCCTTTCAGCAAGGAACCAGCATGCTTGGAGAGCTCTGGCTGTGGCCAGGCTTCTCCGAGCTTCCAGGCTCCCTGCTGTGGACCTGGGAGCTGAGCCCAGATTATATCTACTCTTCCAGGCTCTTGGCTCCAGGAGAAACTGTCTGGAAATTTTGGCATCACTCCCTGCTCTACAGCTACAGACTGTAAAGCTGAAGGCCTTGGCTTTGGGGAAATCTTCCTGGTGGGTCTATCCAGGGTCTGTCCTACCTGGAAAGCTCTCTAGGAGTATTTGATCTTGGTGGGTCTATGTGGGGGCTGTCCCTCTTGGAAAGCCCTCTGGATGAATTTGAAAAGCTCTTTAGTGCCAGAAGAGCCAGTGCATGACATCTTGCAGTCTCTCGTAGGGTAGAACCCTGTCTGTGGCTCACAGCTGTGGCATGGTGCAGATGAGAGCCTGCAGGCCAGGGATTTGTTCTGGGAGGTGGGATGGGCGGGTCTGAAGCTCTGAAGATTGATATTTTAGGTGGATTCAGATATCCCACTCCACAGGTGGGAAACATCATGCTACCAAGCTACACACTGCACCCCACTCCCGTTATGAACCAGGGGGAAGGCAAATTTCTGCAGATCCAGAAACACACTTGGGTGGGTGGACCTTGGCCCACCAAGCTGCCCTATCACTCCCCTTCCCACCTGGATAGGGGAGACAAAATAAAACTAAAAATTACTTGCAGGTTGAGATAAGGCAGTTACTGAAGCAAAGACAAAATTTTGAACATGCACAAGCAAAGGGAAAACCCAAAAATGTTATTCTCTGCTTCCCATTGGTGGGCAAAGTTCAGACACTTCCTGGGAAGCAGGGCTTCAGCACATGGACCAGTTGCTCTGGAAGGCAAACATTGTAAAAATGAATGTCCTCCCTTCCTCCTTTCCATAGCTTTTATATCTGAGCTGATGTCCTGTGGTATGGAATATCGCTTTGGATAATTTGGGTCTGCTGGCCTGTTTTTGTTCCCCCAGGATCTTGCCCACTCCCAGTCTCTTGATGGGAAGAGTTCTGGGAAAGCAGAGCTGATGCTGTGCCTGCCCTGCCCAGCAGTAGCCGAACTCTGATCTGTGTTTTCAGTACCCTTCCTGCTCCCAGGGCAAAGCCCAGCACTGTGAGGGCTGCTCTGGGAAAATGAACTGCAGCTCAGCCAGACCCAAAACAACACTGTAAAGATTTCATCCTAATTCCCTATGGACTGCATGAAGCCTCTGCTTCTTTCTCATCAAACAGGCTCACTACTTTCATCCAAAAAATCCTGGAAACTGCAAGACTGTGTCTAGTGGTGTAAATTTTCATTACCCTTTTTTGTTATGAGGTAGAAAACCATCATCAAACTAACAAGACAATAACTATTCTTTCATTCCACTGTCTCATAAAACTATTTCCAGCCACAAAAGAAAAAACTGGGGCAGCAATGATAAGTCCTTTCCTTCTCTCTACGTTCTCTTTGTGTTGTGAGAATTGATGCTTAATCAGGGTAAGGTATTGACTGAAGAATTATTTACCGTAAGAAATTCTTCATTTTCTCTCTACTTTTTAGAACAGACTAGGAAAATAAATGCAAGACAGCTTGATTTAATTCCAGGTAAAGACTCTTAGCTCCCAGAAAAGTAAGAAAACATCCTTGCTTCACAATGGCATGGCTTTGCCTCCAAATTACAAAAAGGAGTAGAAAATTAGAAAAATTTCCACATATTGGAAATGTGGAGAAAAATGTTAAGGAAGAGCAAGGTGGGGGAGGATCTCCTGGCATTCTCAAAGCAGCAAATGGAGAAGAGCACTGGATCTCTGCTGTCAGGGGATATATTACCAGTGCATTTAGAGGTAGTTTCAGACAGTACTTTGATGACTTTGGGGGTGATTTTGGAACTCTGTAACATTACCCTGTTTCCAGACACTTGCCTTGATTTGTTTTGCATATCTCTGAGCATGAGGAATGTTTCAGGAAGAGGGAGTGCCATGTATTTAGCTGAGAGAAGCCTGGTGAGTCTAAGTTTTGTAAGCTTCCTGAAAAAATCTTCTCAGAAAACAATATATCAATTCCCAGCCCCTGTGTAGCAAAGCCATGGGACTGTTGAAAAGCTGGTGGATGACTTTGTTTCAAAATTTCCAAGATGAGAAGACCCTCTCAGCACCTCCGAGGGCTGATGAATGGCAGTCTAGTCCCACTTGCTGAGGAGCCAACATGGAAAATCCACAGGGGGGACGTGAGTGATGGAGTTTGTAGTTTGATGCTTGTTTGAATCACAGTCTGATGAGAAAGAGGGAAGGAACAGCCAATACAAACTGTCCTCATCCTGTTCTCCCAGCAGTCTAAAGCCTTGCTTGGAGGTGAGCACACTGGAAATACTATTATTACTCAACTCCTGCTACTGTGAGACCGCCAGCGACTTGTGCCGAAGGAGCCAACTTAAATGACAATAAAGTAAAACCCTTGGCAGCCGGGAGTGTTTGCTTCCCGGTGTCTGCAAAGGGAGCTCTGGCCTGTGCTCTGCACTCATGCTGTTTTGGAAACTTGAAGTTGTCCATAAGGCATTGCCTGTGCAGAGGCCCTATCGCCAAGCAGCAGGAGATGTTGTCCTTAGCTGTGAAAAATGATTGCCAGCGGTGATTTTGGGGAAGAAAGAGCAGCTTTCAGATCTACCCCATCCTGCAAGCTGTGGAGCACGGCCGAGCTGCAAGAGCCCATGGTCCTGCAAACACGATGGTGCCACTGGGATGGGCCAGGGCCTGAGAGCATCCCCGAAGCCGTGTGGGTGGTAGGATTTGGCTTGGTGCTCGTTCTGTCACATGGCATTCCTGATCTTACAGGGCCAGCTCCCGTGGAGCTGCGCTGGCCGAGCTGGAGCTCTAATTACAGGGAGCTTTCCATATGGCCTGGGCTGCTCCTCATCTGGCTGACCCTGCTCAACACAGCCCTTCCCACACCTGGCCTGAGGGGGTGATGGACAGCTTCCTGTGGGTGCTCCTTGTTTTTCTGAATTAATCTGGGAAGGTCTGATCCAGTTTTCAGACAAATATGGAGAGTCTTTCCACTGATTTCAGTGGCTTCTGGAATGGTCCCTTATTGCATAATCTCAGATCTCTGCTATTTTACACTTCATTTCCTTCTATACCCTTGGGTGAAGATCATCAACTCCTATTGATTTACTGCCCTTAACTTCTCAGGTTTTCCCAGGGCTTTTTTTTTGGGTTTTTTTTGGGGTTTTTTTTGGTTTTTTTTTTTTGGTGTTTTGTTTTTTTTTTTAACTTGGAGTTTCTGTCAAGACTGCATTCGGATTTCTCCATAAAAATTCCCTGAGAGGAGGAATTTCCCTATTATTTTTAATGGTTGAAGAATAGTGCAACAAAAGGAACAGAAAAAAAGCCCTTTGGCTTCTCTGAATCTCTCCTAGTGTCTCTAACTCCCACTAGCCTCACTTTGCTCAGCTTTGTCTCCTGTTTTTTAAAATTTCATTAAGCTCTACCTGGAAATGCCACACTTCTGCTGTGCATAAATATAGGGGTGCTTAACCCCAAATCCTGATTATAGCAGTACCTGCTGACTTTTGCTCACAATTTTAAAATCATTCATTCTTGATCACTGTCTGGGCACTGGAAGACACATTTAGCTGGCTTTAATATAAATTCTTATATAACCTGTTCTTTCTCCATGCCCAGCATCCCAGATTCACAGATCGGATTCATTTTATGTTCCAATGGAATTCTTTCTGCTGATTTAGAGGCAGATATTTTTCTCCCATGCTGTGATTCTTACATTGAAAAGCTAATAGGAAATGGCATTTTCTTAGCCTGAATTCCTCCCCCTGTACGTATTCAGAGCCACTGGCTTCCAGTCTTCCAAGGCTTGCAGAACAAGCATATTTAAGACAGACTCAGCTGCCTCTCACTCCCTGTGCAGTCAATAAAATTATTCTTTTTCCCTTCACTTGTTTCTAATCAAATCCACTGGAGTTTAATGAGTTGGACACATCCCTGAATGTTTCATTCCATGGCCGTAAGGTACATAGAAAACAAGGGTATAATTTATTCTATAGGATCACTTTTGAAAATAATGCTACAGGAAAGGGGGTAACTCCTTGCATGTCAGATCCAAAACTGCATCTTCAGGGATGGAAAAGAAAAAAATCATTGTGCATAGTGTGTGTATGTGATAGGAGCCTGCAGCTGAATGACCAGGCAGTCGTGTGACCCTTTGCTGCTTGGTGGATTTTTTCAGATCACAATCAAGTTTAGATTGGCTATTAGGAAGAAATTATTTTTTGTGAGGGTACTGAAGCACTGAAACAGACTGTCCAGAGAAGCTGTGGATGCTCCATCCCTGGAAGTGTTCAAGGCCAGATAGAGAAGGATAGGGATGGTATGGATCAGTACCTCTTCAGAGGTGATGTGGAATGGACACAGCTTTTCAATATATCAAATTTCACTGTGAATCTATTAAATTATCAATGAATTTGCTGATCTTCCCTGTGCAGTGAGGCACAGGTCCCAGCAGCCCAGCTCAGATCCACACCTATGGTTATACCTCCCTGCAGTCTTGGCTTCTGGTATCAGCTGTGCCACTGGAATAGAGCACAGAGACACAAAAGATGAGGAAAAGAGAAAGCCTCATCCTCCTTCCCTATATTTCTAGGTCTTAGTGTCACCATCACCTAAAGTTGGGCCCTGAGAATAGGTCAAATGGAGAGAAGATTGTTTCCTTTTCTCTCCCCATCATTCCTGGACCTTGATATCAGCTGAGGGACAGCAGCCAAGAAATAATTAGCAGCAGCTTCCCACGCCCCTCTCAGCTGTAATGCACCTGTGCTTTAAACTAAACATGAGAAGTAAGTCAGCTTTCCCCAGGGCTCAAGGGTTTCACAGCCTAGGCAGGGACTATTGCAGTGTGGATTTAGGACTTCCACAGTCTGATCAGTACCCAGATCTGAATTTGGATCCAGGCAAGACATGTAGTTTAAGCATATTAAAAATTTCTACTGAGATGCCACTAAGGATGTCATAATATTTGTTTCCATGGTCTCCCGAGCTTCCTAAAGTTTATTCAACTCCTGAAGAAATTCTGCTGCTGATGCCCTAGTTAAACTCTAGAGATTCTAGTGGGGATACATGGTCACTCAAATATCAACAATTGCCTTCACTATGGAAGTTCCTGAGGAGACAGCTCCCATCCCAAGGTGCCACCCAAGCCAGCCACTCTTCTACACCACCTCCACAGTACACCCACAGACACGGGAAATATTTGTGTTGGTCACAGAATCACAGAATGGGCTGACTTGGATAGGATTCACAAGGATCATCAAGTCCAACTCCTGGCCCTTCACAGGACAGCCCCAAGAATCCCACCCTGTGCCTGAGAGCATTGTCCAAGCAATTTTTGAACCCTGGCAGGTTTGGGTTCATGACCACCACCCTGGGGAGACTGTTCAGTGCCCAATCACCCTCTGGCTAAAGAATCCTCTCCTAATTTCCAACCTACACCTTCCCTGACACAGCTTCATGTCCTTTCCTCAGATCCTATCTCCATAAATCTCGGGAAAAACAGTCAGGACCTAAGGGTGGAAATCTGTGCTAAGTCAACAGATAACGCTCAAATCCAGCACGTAAATCCCAGCAATCTTTTCCCTTGATTTCTTGCTTTCATGCAAATCCTGATCAGCTCCTGGGGAATCTCACGGGGATCTGGATGTCGAGACTGATGTGCCTCTCAATGAAGGCCTGTCCACACCTCTGATGCCGAGGAAGCTTTGCTCTGGATGCCCACTTTGAAGTTGAGCTGTGCTTTCATTCGAAACAGAGCAGGGCGGCTCAGCTGCGGAGCAGAAGGAATTGCTGCTCCATGGCTGGTGGACAAGCTCAGGGAGACGTGTTAACAGCTGCTAATGTGCTGTAGCTCTGATTTCAATTTTGGGGCATTGTGTTTTTTTTTTAAAAAGTCTTTTTTTTCTAAAAAGTCAGACATTAACAGTTAATAACAAGGGAGTGTTTCACTGGTTTTGCTTTTGACATAATGGAGCAGGAGGCTTGGTGAACAAGGAAAGGCTCCATAATACAACATCCTGGTGCTGACACGGAGCAGAGAGCAGATGAAAAAAACCTCTACTCTGCCTTTAATTTATAGCACATTTTATTACGTGACACAGATTTAATAAGTGAAAATATAAACATCAGGGTAACAATTAGAGAGGAAGCAAAACTTGGAACTCACATCAACACACGAGGCCCCAAGATTGCATCCAGAACGTCTTATTTCTTCTGGCACTCTCCTCTCTGGGTCTCAACTGCATTCTCCCCACCAGAGCCAGGAGGTTGGGTGCTGGAGGAAAGCACTGTGATTGCTTCATTGTGTTTCTGTTGGGAGAGGCCACATGTGCAGAGGAATCTCTGGAGACACTCACTTGTATGGTGAAGGGTTGGAGTAAATTCAGCACCAGTCAAAAAGGTTTTGAAACAGGTGATTTGATTCTCAATTTACTTCAATAAGATAATGGAAGAATGAGTGCATGCACACATTAAATATGTTGCCTGGATATTGAACATCAATTGAAATACCTCAGATGAAAAATGTCCCTGCACCCATCATGAAAAATTCTCAGCATTAAGCAGGAAAATAGTGTATAGGAGATGACCTTGCATCTATATTTGTATTAGAGGGGCTTTTGCTGCCTTGCAGATCTGGTGAATTTCAAGGAAGTCACAGAATAAATAGATTCAGAAAAAATTTATATAAGTCATTCAGGATCTGAAAAATTGATCTGATAGTGAAGCTGCTCACTTTGTCTATGGGTAAACTAGGGAGGGATATAAACTGTGTCTGCATGGAGGAGCTGGCTTTTGCCAGGTGCCCTCTGTTAGACCCCTGTGCCTGTAGTCGGCATTGGGAAGCCCTCTGAGATTCACACACAAGGTTCAGCTCTGAGCTCCAAAGTGTGACATGGGCAATGGCTTCTGAACTCACAGCCAGCCTGGGAAGTGACTCTCCACTGCTTTGCCTCTTTCAGCTGCCTTTTCCCAGCTGTGGTTCCTGATGGGGAATGGTGCTCTTGGCTGAGGCTGGGTTACAATCACACACTCCTCCCTGCAGGCAGGAGTAAGGTGGGAAAGGCTTTCATGTAGAGAAGCCCCAGGAACTCTCCTGTTTCTCATCTGAAACTAGAGCCTGACTCTGCAGTTTCAGCCTCTGCACAGTTTTGGGATATTTCTGTCAGCTGCTCTGGCTGCAGACTTTGGTCTCACACAAAGGTAGCATCTGCTGATGATTGCTGTGTCCCTGTGAGACAATGCCACCTGCCTCTCAGCTGACATTTCTGGATTCTTAGGAAAACAGGCCAGATCAAGTGTTTCCTCAAATGAAATTTAGGAGCCCCAACCATGGTCTGTAGGTACCACTCAGGACAAGCACATCACATCACAAAGTATCTTCTAAAGTTATGAAAAGCTAGAATGTCTTGAACTGGGACTTGAAAGTGTTCTATGCAAAAACTTGGCACATCTTGTAGGGGTGAGACTTACCCCTTAGGTCTGTATGCCCAAGGCTGTGATGGCTCCTGCAGGACTGGATGCTTGGGTGACTTCCCAGGAAGTGTTTTCCAGTCCCCATACGAAATGGACAAATCACTGCATGAAATTATATGGTCTGTGGTGCCCAGCAATCTAAATAGATGGTCCAAATGGCTCATTACCTCCCTCTGGTCTTCAAAACTATCACGAGTCTAAAAATAAAAAGCCTTGAATTTCCCCCTTTCCATTCTGCAGTGAATGCTTGGAAGGGAGAAGGAGACTGGATCTGATTTGGATCCAAGGGACAGGTTAGAAACAAAATAATAAGAAGCATTAAAGTGAAAATGAAGAGTAGCCAGATCACTGAATTGTAAAAGAAAAACAAACACACAATAAAGCAATACCTCCATTCCTTGGCCCAGCTCCTACTCCAAACCACCTATCACATCTCATTAGAACAATGTTGAGCTCTTTGGAAAAGAGGTGCCTGCCTAGGATCCACTTTCAAAGAAAACTGCTGGGAGTTTACTTAGAGATGAAGAAAAAAAAATTAGAGCTTTTATAAGAACCAGAGAGAGTAGAATTCCTCACTCCAAAGCAATTGTTATATTTTAAATATTCTATTAAAGAATCCATTTTCTTCTCTTTCCTTAAATGGCTGGGGATAGGTTTCAATGTACATCTTGAATTGGACTTCGCAGCGTTAGGATTTCCAGTGGCATTTGGTTTTGATAAACCTAATTTTTTATTTCTTTTTTTTTCTTTTTCTTTTTTTTTTTTTTTTTTTTTTTTTGCCTTCCTTGAAGCAGTTTGTTCTCTTGGCAAGAATACAGAGACTGGCAATTGTAACTCACTTCTTGTTGCCAGCAGTAAGGAAAGCTTGAGGTCCTCTTTTTCAGCTGTAGCACGTTTGGATGTTTTGAACTAGAGCAGTGAATAGAGAGGGAAAGGAGGAGGGAGAAGGAAGGGGGAAAAAAAGGACCCTAAATCTGTTCTTTTCTCTACTGTAAATTACAACCCTGCTTTTTTAATTTCCTTTCCCAGCACAATGTTATTCATTCACCTCCAAAATAAACAGGGGACTCAGAGAGTGAACAGTTTGGGAGAACAAACTGTCCTCTTTTCACAGTCTTTACCTGTCAAGAGCCTGATTAAACACATATATGCTGATGCAAGTATGGCATGGTGGGAAGCTTCTGCAAATCAAGGGTGGACACAAGGCTAATCCTGAAGCTCTGAGGTCTTCAGAGAACTAATGGGTTCTTGTTCAGCTGAGCTACTGAATGAGGCTAATTTTTTTTTTTTCTGTAAAGGCTCTGATTTTCAAATACAAAACCTCTGAGACCAACTTGGAAGAGATTGTGAAGAAAGACTTCCCAGTTGCTAAGCCTTTTGAAATCCCTGATTTGGCATGATAGACATTTTCCTACATGAAAGCTGAACTGGGAGTTAGTAGTCCTTTACTAAACTCCAGTCCACTCTAATTCTATAACTGTGTGTTTACTGTTTCTGTTTGGCACAACAGGCCAGTCTTCTTCAACACAACTTCATGGATATTCCGGAGTGGCCCTGAGGAGGGATATGATTATATGTTTCCTGATGAGGAAGTCAGATGTTCCTGCTTTGTAATTTTTATTTCCTCAGTAGATTTCCAGCATTTCCTTTAAGGAGTCTCTGTGGTCTGAACTAAAGCTAAAAGCTTTAGTAAAGGTAAAGCAGGACTCATTTCCCACAGGTCTTTTCCCACCCATTCCCTGGCCCATCTCCCACCCATCCAATGCTCTCTCACACACCTACTGACTTCTAGAGTACCTAGAGGGGCAAAATTCATTGCACAGTTGTTAATGACAATTAGCCACCAGACTTACAGAGCAGGCTGAGGTGGAGTTTGTCAGCTCTGTTTATGACTTCACTGCTGAACAATTTATTAACCTTTTTGACCATCTTGACATGAAAATACATTGCAGAGCTGGGCTACTAGAGCCTCCCTAAGCTTGTTACTTCAGCAGCAACCTCACTGGTGGTGGTGGCAGGTTTGGGAGAGACCCACAGGAGGAAAGAGAGACCTGACAGTCAGAGCTCTCAGCATCAGAGAAAGATGCCCAGAAAAATACACTTTCAGTTGAAGGAGAAAAAAAAATAGAGGGGGAAACAACCTAGTTTTTGTCCATTTACTGTGTACTGTGTACTTTCTTCCTTGCATGTAAGTGACCGGAAAGGTTCTGGAAAAACTTTTAGATGTTTCCTGTTTATATAAGCGTGCTGTTGTTGTTATTGTTGTTATTGTTGTTATTGTTGTTATTGTTGTGTGTTTCTCTTTTGTGTTTATGTTTATGTATAAATAATGATGGAATACAAAATAATGGTTTGTGGAAAAACCATTGGGAAGTTTCTCTGCATCCAATCCCATAAAGTAAGAACCAGAGGAGTTTGCTGAGTACATTTCACAGGCAACAAAGTCAAAATACAAAGAAATAACTTCTGTTTACAGCATATAATCACCCTAAGGAATTCCCTGCCACAGGAAATTATTGAGGTAGAGTCGAAGAAGGTCAGAGAGGTATTGTTAAAGACTTGAATGTTCATGCAAAGAAGCAACACACATTACACACTTTTTCTCACTGGCCAAGAAGATTGGTCAAATATTATGGGAATTCAAAATATATGGCCACCATGCAAAACCTTTAGTGTAGAAAGGTGACAATTTTCACTCTATGATTTACTGTGCAGCATTTAAAAATGAACTGGCAGCCTAATCAATGTGCATTAATATCTGGAAACACACATTTTAAAGATCAACAAGTTTCAGAGTGATACAATGGTACTTTAGTGTTCTGCCAATGTGTGTAAGAATTTGTAGCATCTTTTCAGAGATTTAGCCTTAACTTTTCTCACTTGTTTTAGTATATTGTTGCAAACAATAGTAGTTTGCCCTCTTTTCTTTCTCCTTCTTTGTGGAATACCATCTTAACCTGTTCAAGGTCACCATGTAGATGTGTTATCACAGCCACTCATTCTGTACTTGAAAACTGCAAAACCATTGGAGGCAGGCCTGTAGCTGGGGCTTTCAAGGGTGATCTGGAGTGTTACAGTTTGTTGGAGGCCAAACCAAATCCATTTCCCAGGCATTAAACTCAGAGCACTGAGCACTTTCTTTGAAAATTGCCTCCTCTGCTTTATCTCCAGTGCAGCCCCTGGAAGTGATGGACTAAAAAGGAACTTCAGGAGAGTCCTATTTCCTCAGGTAAGATTTTCCACAGAAGTGATTTGTTTTGGTTTTTATTAGCAATATGGAGAATGCAGGGTGGGTATACCCCACCGCAGACCGCACAACCTGGTATCCCAAGGGTACCAGCCATCCAAAAGGCATCTTCATTGCACTGCTGGAACTCACCCTGCCTGCTCTTGGTTGGGGCCAGTGGCTGTCCAAACAGTGTCCCTCCGTGGCCTGGAATTCAGGACCTTGCAGGCACCATGTCCAACAGAGAGGATACATCCAGCAGCCCTTTGAGAAGATTGAGAGGTCATGCTACAGATGGGCCAACATCTGTCCACTTGGCCAGGGTTTAGATTAGACAGGATATTGGGAAGAAATTCTTCCCTGTGAGGGTGGTGAGGCCCCGGCACAGGTTGTCCAGAGAAGCTGTGGCTGCCCCAACCCTGGAAGTGTCCAAGGACAGATTGGATGAGGCTTGGAGCAACCGGGGTTAGTGGAAGGTGTTGCTGCCCATGGCAGGGGAGTGGAACGAGATGATCCTTAAGATTCCTTCTAAGCCAAACCATTCCATGATTCCATGATTCTATTCTCATCCACCATCTAATAGCAGAAATGGGGCACAGTGGGCTCAAGGCTTGGATGCAACATCTCATGTCCTTCAACCATGTGCCCAGGTTGCTTTTCTAGTACAAAGTTGCCATGAGAGGGGAAATGAGAGGTTTGGGATGTTGCTCTGGTGAAGGGTGTTGTGCAGGTAAAGAGTTCAGAGAGGATTCAGGCACCCCCTCAAGTCTTGCAACACAGAGAGAGTGACAAACATCTCACCTTATTCACACCTCTCAAGGGAATGCAGCAGCTCTTTTTATGGCCAGATGGAACAGAACTCAAGACAAATTAAGTAAACAAAATTGTCTTTCAGACAAGGACTTTTAACTGCTGACACAATAGAGAAATTACTTTTTCAAAAGTGTCATTTAAGTCTGGACAAGATGTTTTGAAGTAAAACTTGACTTTCCTTGTCTTTTCTTAATCTCAGTTCTGATCTGCTGTCATTTGATCATGTTTTCCATTCTGGTCAGCAATGCCAGTAGAAGGCTGAAGAACAACTAGACTTCAATTTTACCAGCTCTTTCCTCGTAAATTAGGGAAAAAAAGAAAAGAGGAAGATATCATACCTCCATGACTGGCAGATCTATGGTCAACAACTCTGCCCAGTGCCTGTCCCTAAGAACTCCTATGAATCACTTGAAAGAAATACTGAAGTTACACTGGGGCAGAAGGTGTCTAAGCACCACTATGAACCTGCTGGCACCCATTACCTTCCTTCCTAGGCAGCCTCACCTTCATCAGGGTTAAACATTCTGGTGGTTGTGAATAACTTGTTTGAGTACTGAATGTTTGATCTTACTGCTGCTCCCACCAGGGGCAGCACAAGTGGGTATTTTAACAAAGCCCATCAGAGAAAGACTCAGACTGGAGTCAATTAAAGACTGCAGTGGACTGGAGCCACCAGACGTCATTCTCCATCACCTCATTTCTATTGGTACTTTACATTTCAGGAATTAATTTAGGAAACCCAAACAATAATATTCTCTTTAGGGATAAGTTGGCTGCAGTCCTGCATATCTTGTGGGCTGACCCAAAAGCGTGGCCTACAGCCCATATAATGTCTCATCCTCTTGGTCTGTGTCTGAATCAACTTCCCCACATGAAAATCTTTGCAAAGGAGACTGCACCTCTTGGTTTATGGTGGGAGATGTTCTTGGAGGATGAGAAGCAACAGCAGAAAACTGACAATGAACCAGCCAAATAGGCCCAAGTATTGAACAGTTTAGCTGATGGCTTGCACCCATCCCACTGCCAGTGGATCAGGTTGGCTGTTCAGTCTGTCACTAAAGTTTCATAGGAAGACACAACCCTGCCTCTTACACTTTGTTGGCTGTGTAATAATTGCTGTGCCATGAAATGCCTCCTCAAGTTTGCCAGAATCAAGGTTCCCTCAGGAAGACTGATTACAATACTAATATGGAATCACAGAATGGTTTGGGTTGGAAGGGACCTTAAAATAATTTCATTCCACCCTCCCTGCCATGGGCAGGGACACCTTCCACTATCTCAGGTTGCCCAAGCCAGGTCCAACCCGGCTTTGGACACTTCCAGGGATCCAGGGGCAACCAGAGTTTCTCTGTAAAACCTATGCCAGGGCCTCAACAACCTCAGAGGGAAGAATTGCTTCCTCATTTCTTCTTCTTTAATCTAAATCTATTCTCTGTCAGTTTAAAACCATTCCCTGAATGTTTCCAATTCAGCAATTTTTTGTGAGAGCAAAGGACATAATGAGCTCTGTGAAAACATCTTTCAGAAGTCAGGTCTTCTAGAATTTTGGAAAAGTGTTCAAACCTCACTGAACTGGTAAGAGACAAGCGTAAGATCCTCAAGGCTTTTCAGAAGTCCAAAAAGATAACATTTATAGTTCTTCCTTTGTCCACTGGTGAAGTCAGTGCTCCTCTCCATTAAAAACCTTCCTTATCTCTAGGAGTCTGATGAAGCTCATGAGTGCAGCTCAACCATTCTGAGTTTTTTTTATTTAAAACAGTGGGAGCTTTTGGTGTAGTGCAGCAATTAATTTATCCTAAATTTACATGTTGTTAAATTTACAATTCTTTCTTTCTTGTGTCCTTACACTAAGGATGGAGCTTCTCCAAAATAGGATGAGGGAAAGAACCACATCAGAATGACATTAGAGATTAACCAGAGTCCTGCCTCTGGAGGATTTCAATCAATTGGGAGTGACATTTATTTGACCAAGACAAAAGTCCTGTGGCTCTGATTTCATTGTCACACAGCAGCACAGATCTGGAAAAACTAAGCAAGGGGCTGTTTAAACTCAGATTATAACAGGTCCTTTTTTCTTGTCCCTTTGGAACAATAAATTGGCTTAAAATACAAGACGATACCAAATGCTTATTACTCCTGTGGAGAATTAATGAACCATGGCATCCAAACTATCGAGTGGTCAGACCATATGTTACTAGAAATGGTGGATGCTCTGTATTGGTTAGGGATGTTATGCATTTGTTATTAAGGCTGTGAAACTTAACCAATAAACACAGCTGAGAAATGAGCATAAACAGTCAATCCATATGAGGGAAACTGCTCACGTGAAGTAAATGTAGCAAAAATGCAATTTAATGAGCCTTGTAGAGAAGACTTGCTACATCCAAGAAACTTTCCCACAAACTAATATTGGCTGAGACCAGCTGCTTATCAAAATAATCCTTGGTCTTACTGGACAGGGGTTCTATACACAGGGAGTGTAAGAGACGTCTGACAGTAATAAACTTATCACCCTTGGGATATTTGCTGCAGGCAATAGGGATCTTCCCTGCTACAACTTGTAAGGCCAGGCAGCAGGGGATCAACTTCAAAAAAGATCGTGGTGCAGGTCCAGCCTCTTGAGTGGCACCAGCAAGCCCAGTCACTGTTCTGTGCCTCAGTTTACCCATCATGCTAATACATACATTTTCCTGGGTTTAATTAACAAGCTAATGACTATCTAAGCATTTCTTCTCATTGTCTTGTATGTTATTTCGCAGGTAATCAGAACAAAAATTCTCATCACAGTGAACACCTTGGGGTCCTGGATGAAATACCTCTGAGTGCTTACAAAGTTTTGGTGGAGTGCCACCAAATATGAATAGAGCCATAGAACACAGAATCGTTTGAATTGGAAAAGACCTTAAATACTAATTCTAGCCTCCTGTGATGGGCAGGGACATATTCCAGGTTGCTCCAAGCCCTGCCTAGCCTGGCCTTGAACACTTCCAGGGATGGGACATCCACAGATTCTCTGGGCAACCTGTACCTCACCATCCAAACAAGGAAGAATTTCTTTCTAATATCTAACCCTGCCAGTTTGAAGCTGTTTCCCCTCGTCCTGTCAGCTTGAAGCCCCTGTCCCAAGTTCTTCTCCAGCTCTCTTGGAGCTCTTTTAAGCACTGGAAGGGGCTCTGAGCTCCCCTGGAGCCTTCTCCTCTCCAGGGGAACACCCCCAGCTCTCCCAGCCTGTTTCCAGAGCAGAGGTGCTCCAGCCCTGCAAGATCTTTGTGGCCTCTGGATTTACTCCAACAGATCCATGTCCTTCACATTCTGGGGATCCCAGAGCTGGATTTGGTATTCCAGGCATGGTCTCAGAAGAACATAATAGATAGGGAGAATCCTCTCCTCAACCTGCTGGCCTTTGGATGCAGCACAGAATATATGGCTACCATCTAAATTCAACACTGGGGTAAGCTGCGAGTCAAATATGTCCCCAGGGTACAGCTCAGCACTGTCCCCAAGCCATCATGGTCCCAAAGGAGCACACCTCATCTAATGCCAGCCCAGCACCCTGTCCCTAAGCAGACATTGAGCCCTCCACTCCCCAGGGAGAAGTCTCAGTTTCACTGACAGACCTTCCTGAGAAAGCTGGTGCACTGATTTCCATGAGTATCCTGATTTTCTCAGGACGTTTCCATGGGTAGTAAAAAAAATGATGCAGTTAGAATCATAGAATAGCTTGAGTTGGAAGGCATCTCTAAGGGACAACTACTCTGACCCCCCTGAAAAAGAACAGGGACATTTTCAACCATGCTAGGTTGCTCACAGCCCCCTCCAACGTGGCCTTGAACATTTGCAGTTCTTTGTGGGAACAAATAGCATGATGTGTGCTATGTTCTGTTAAAACACCTTTCAAAAATTACGTCTGAGAATTTTGGAAAATTGTTCAAAACTCTCTGGACTGAGAAGAAATGAGCTGTAAGTGTAAGGCTGTCATGAGAGGCCTGCTGAAAGCCTGGTGGCAGCAAAGCTGAATTCCTGTTATATACACCAGGTTCCTTCTAACCCCTTTCAGCCTCCGCTTGTTTATTATTCTTCCTTGGTTTACAAGCTCCAAAGAGACTTGACATAGATTATTATACACAAGAAGGCTCAATGCATCTTGAGATGGATTATTTCCTTCCTTCAGAGCTATGAGAAAGCTGGAGTTGCTAATGATTTGGTATCTTTTGACATTTCACTGCAAAAGCTTACTTTTAGCACAGTGAGGCTGCACAGGCCCCGTTACCTGCTGGCGTCTCCAGCACTTGGGTCCATATTTGGCTTTGCTGTTGCTGTCATGCCTTACACCTGGTTTTTCTGTTTAGAAAATGCTAATTTTGACCTAAAAGAGCACTGAAAGTTGTTACAATGTCCATTCCTGTGAGGTGGCCTCATTTTCCACAAGAACTATATGATGAAGAATAAGCAGAAAGAGAAAAGGGTAAGGAAAGTTAACTGGAAAAGGCAAGCAAAATAACCTGCTGAGTTGTTTGATGTGGTTGATTTATTTGTTTGCTAAAGTAAATAATTTCTGAGTTATGCAATCAGTGGGCATTTGGAGGTTTGAAATAAAATTTAGGCTTATGGAGGTTTGAGACATTTATTGAGACCCTCAGGGTTCAGATCTGCTGGACAAATGGATCTGTCTGAGTCTGCCTGTATTTCACCTACAAAGTGGAGAAGCTCCAGTTTTCCAAAATGAAAACTCTCTTTTTGAGTATCAGAAATTAAGAAAATTGCTAGTGACTCAAGGATGATCTCATATCAGATGGGAAATAAAAGCTTTACCGGGGAGGATTTGTTATTAGCCTTTTTTACAACTCTATTAGTATGTCATGGCTAAGACAGCCCAACCAGGAGAGGCCACACCACAGACAAGCTCATTAGTATTGAGTCAGGAGCATATATGTCACATTTAAGTTATCCAGCCACCAAAATGAATTGGATCCTGTTTAACAAACAGGTTTTGTTAATATTATCTTGATCTGCAAAATTATATTCTTGAAAATTACATTTGAGTCTTACTGCATTGTGCTATCAGAGCCCAAGAATATCATTTTCCTGTGGTGCTGAGGTATTTTATGTACATATTCTGATAAAAAACATCAAACAGGTCTCATTGCAAATTAACATTTCCAGTGTACCATAGAGAATTCAGCCTTCTGGATTATTCCATTTTCCAGTGAAGTACATATTATAATACAGCATGTGTTCTGTTTTTAAAGCAATTATGCTTAAATATACTTGTTCTCCAGTTTAATTTTCCTTCTGAAAGCACAGCAGTTGTCTTCTATCAACAAATCCATTCCAGAATGTTTTGCTAGCAACTGTTACTAGGGTTTTTTCCATCCAAATTGGAAGCTTGAGAGGGATATGATCAAATCTTGAGCATGGCTAGAGACGTTTGCCAGTAGCTAAAATACTGAGTGAGCAAAATATCTGCTCTTGAATGTTTTTAAAACAAGGAAAAGCCATCATAGCTTTAGGACATGGACTCCATCTGCTTGTCCTCCTGGAAAAGCAGGAGTCATTCTAGTCTAGCAATGCTTTCAGACAGGAAGGAGCAGCTCTCCAGTCCAAGCAATCAATGACCATAGGACAAGAATGTCTAGAAGAAACCCCACCATTGGCATTACGTGACAGAACCGTGGTGTGGACTCCAAAAATGCAATTATAGAAGGTGTCTTCATGAAACAGAGGTCTAAATTTCGTGTCTTCTCCTGCATGCCCACTGCTGCCCTGGTAGATGTGACCTGGGGACAGTTTGGCTGTGGGTGCCATGTAGTCCTGGCTCTGTACTCAGAAACTGTGTAAGAAAGTGCCAAAGCAGACACCTGACCCCATGACTAGCCCCTAATGTTGAGGCAAGGCACCATTTAATTTTGATTTAATTGTCTTGCCTTTAATTATTTTACCAGTCACTGGAAAACTCTTGCTTCTTCCATTCTCTCTTTTTTTTCTCTCATTTTATCTCATTGCAGGGGGTCAAGCAGAGTAAACAAACCTGTGCACAGCTGGTTGCCAAGATTCTGGGCTTGTCACCCACCCAGTGGATGACACACATGTTCCTGTTCTTTAACCAGTTAAAAACCGTAAGGATTGTTACTAGTCAGCATTTTAGCACGGCCCATTCTCTCTGTGCACACATGCCTACATGATTCATGAGGTCTGGATTGCTTCTGAGGTCTGCTCCAAGAGCTGTTTCAGGTGGCTCTGATGTTATCAGAAGTAGCTGGAGAAACAAAGGCCTTTCTACAGAAAAATTGGCAGGTAAGGAAATAAGGAAATTATTTCAAACTCATTTGTTTTAAGGTATATTTATCACACTCAAATCTAAACATATTGATTTATATTATGGCTTTGGCATCATAAACATTTGATAGGATTATTTATTAACATTGAGCTGTTCTTTTTTGGCTTTCCAAAACAAACTTCTGAGGAAATATTTAAACACACACACTACACAATTGCCTGACTGCAGCTCACCTCCTCATCACAACTGGATTGTATGAATATCCACATCTTCCATAAAGCATTCCAGCAGTCAGGGGTGCAGACAGATCACAGAATCAGGCTTCTGAGCTAAAGCTGAAAAAGGACCCGAGTGCTACTTCCAACTTGGTATTTTACAGGGATCCTTCAAATTCCTGTGGCCGAGGGCTATGAACATTCACATTAGTGCTGGCAATGCCCCGTGGGCCTCGAGTCTCCAGCAGAGAAACTACACCAGCCTTGAAGCTGTCATCCTGCTGAGCCCCCTGTGCCACATCTGAGGCAAAGCAGAGCTCTCAGGCTGCTCCTTCCTCGAGGACCTGCTCCAGGCAACGCTGTACTTTGAGCACAGTTATTGTACTTCTCTGGGCACAGTTGTTATGCTTGGCTTTTCCCCAACCAGAAGGGAATAATGGAACTTTCTAATGCTGCCATGTGTGCCCCACCATATCCCACAGGCCAGTGACTGAGCTGGACAGGTTTCCTGCTCATTTGCCTACCCCTCTGAAGAGATGCTCAAAAAACTACCCCAAAAGTCAATTGTGAGTTTAAGTTCCTCAAAGGAGTATAGGGGATGTCTGAGAAGACAACTCTCCACAGTTCTCTGTCAAAAAACCAATTCATTGTCTTGATTTCCATAAAATTGGGCTAGGGTGACATAGGCACCTAATCTAGAAAAAGATTCAGAGCTGAAAATCCCAGCTAAAGACTCCCAGATAGCCATAGAATCATAGAATCACAGAATCATGAAGGCTGGAAAAGACCTCCAAGGTCAGCAAGTCCAACCTTCAACCAAATCCCAGCAGGACCACTAAATCATATTGCAAAATGCCACACCTATTTTTTTTTTTTTAAATTTTAATACTTAGCTTTTGAACACCATATCTGCCTTCCTCAAGGACCAGGAATCTTGGAGCCCCGAGTCTTGCCCATCTTCCTATTTTCTACCAGTTTGCCCAGGTATTTTTAAGCTCTTCTTTCTGTTTTGGTTTATCCTATCCATTCATGTAATCTGCTTACAAAGATCCTGAGTGTCTGGTGCCTGGAACAGCCTGAGTCTGCACACAGATCTAGTTTTAAGTGACTTTTCCAAGAGTAGGAAGAAAGTGAATGCAAGAGCCGGGAATGGAAGCCAAGTTTCTTGTTTCATAAACTCCTGAGTTAACCACTTCTACTGAAAAGAATCAAGCAGAAAAAAGAGCACAACAAAGGGGAGTGAGAAGAAAAGCTTTCAAAGCACCAAGCCCAATATCACCCATTCAGATTTCTTGAATGTCTTGTGTTGCCAAACATTTATGGCTTTGAGCACTGCTGGATTTCTCTAAGCTGGTGGATAATTTTCCCCACAAATTTTATTACTGTATAATTTGATTTTGTTGCCATTATGCATCTTGGTCAGCCCCACTTTTAGTCCCCAAGGCTGAAAAGAGCCCTTAAGCTCTAAGGGGACAGAAGGCTGCCAAGTGTAGAAACTTATTTTGTTTCCTTTTCCTTGAAAATAAAAGGAAATGAGCAGATGAAATGCACATTACTACCTCAGTTTTTTCTTTTTAATGAAATTTTCCTTCCCCTGTGATTCTCACTTTTCCCTGCTGTACTACCCAGGACAAGGTAACACTGACTATGAACCAGATCCAGTGAGAAATTCTCCCCCTCAGATCATTCTCCTGCTAGAAAAGGCAGGTTTACCTCTATCTGAATAGTTCCTGGAGGTGGTTTGGTTTTGGCAAATCCTGCAGGAGACCTAAACAAGAAGTTGCACTTGAAATTTGTGTATTTTCTCTTGGCTCAGAAGGATGCTTCTGACTTTATAGCTGCAGATTTAAGAAGGTTTGATGAGGACCCTGGTGCTCAGTGACCACAGTCTGTGGATCTCTCAGAAAGGAAATCTGGTGGCAAATAGGACTGGGTCTATATTTGATGAGGTTTTTTGAGGTAAAAAAGAAAATTAAAGGATATCAAGATGGGCTTTTTTCCATAATTTAATATGCATGAAAGTAATTTCCACAGCAGTTCCTACAATAAGAGTCTACACATTTAAAAGAAAAAAAAAAACCAAAAGATCTACTCTACTTCTTGGGGAAGGAAAAATACCTAAATGAAGAAACCCAACATCAGTGAAGAAGAAGTAGTGTCCTGGCTTCTGATCAGCAAATGGAAAAAGAGATATATAAAAAAAGGTGGCTCCTGTAAAACACAGGGGAGAAGGAAACTCCAGTAAACAAGACAAAACAGACATAATTGGAAACAGGCCCCCTCAGCAGCATTCTGGGTTGGAAGGCGAGTGGAGAGAATGGGAGAGCTGCAGAGAAGATTGGAAGAACTGAAAAACTCAAAGAAAACCAAGGGGAATTGAATAAAAACAACAGTCTGCTTATAAAAGTAAACAGAGGGGGAAGGGAGAGCATGCAAAGGGAAAACAGATGCACAGTGAGACAGTGCTCAAGAGACTGGGGGAGATGAAAGCTGTCTAAAACAAGAGGGGAACTCGGAGGGGAAAAAATGAACAACCAAAAAATCTAACAGAAATATTAGTAGCAATGCCTTGGTGACCTTCACACAGCAAGATGCCTCTGTTTGTACAGGCCCGGGGGAGGCTGGGGACATTTTATTGTCACAGAAGTTTTACCATGAGGAGCACACTGAGGAACTGAAAATGCAGCAATGCTGTCTTACTCAGGATTGGTTTTAAAGTCTCCTCTCTTCTTTGTCTCAGTCTTACAGATCTTGAGATAGAACAGATGAGGAGAAACTCTGTAAACAGGTCAGGATACCTTTCTGAGGTCTGGCTTCCACCTAGAGGATCCAAAGAGGGTCCTACCCACCATCAGAAGCTGAGTATCCTCTTCCAGTGGGCTCTGGGATCACAAAAATCCCATAGGCTTGAAGTCAGGTCTACAAAATCATTATTTCCATGAATAGGTTAGGTTATTTGTGGGAGTGTGTTCTTCCTGCTAAATAGATGCACAAAAATAACATGTCACAGAAAAAGTCTGCTCTCTGACTTCTGTGGAACCTGTTGGAAACCCACAGTGGTTCTGGGTACTGCAAACAAGAGCAGAAGGTGTTATGATGTGAGTAGTTACCCTGAGCTTTAAATCAAAAGGATTAGAATCTTAAGCTTATTCTGGGAAGCTGTGTAAGGAGGTTTAAAATATTGCTCTTGCAGCTGTCTGTCTTTGTTCTCAGGCATCTCATTTTGGTGAGTCTGTACAAACTCACTTCTACTTGGATTGTATAGGACAAGGGGAATGTCTCTAAAGTAAAGGAGGAGAGATATAGATTAAATATTAGGAAGAAACTGTTCTCTATGAGGGTGGTAAGGCATCCGTTGCCCAGAGAAGCTGTGGCTGTCCCATCCCTGGAAGCATTTAATCCCAGGTTGGAGAGGGCTTGGAGAAACCTGGGATAGTGGAAGTTGTCCCTGCCCATGGCAGGGGTGGAATGAGATGATCTTTCAAGTCCCTTCCAGCTGAAACTATTCCATGACTCCATGATTCCATGACTCCATAATTCCATGGCTCTATGATCACAGCAAGGCATGATAGAAAGGATCTCTTTTGCCAGACTCTGTGGCATATGTTTGACTTGCTCCCTTTCAGAGTTTAGGGATTTCCAGAACTTTGGATGAGTCTTATTGACAGCACTGGCAAAAGAGAGCAAATGACTGGGTCTGGGAGCCAGAGGGAAAACTCTTGCTAAGAAGGAAATATCTTGCTCAGAATTATGATTTTGGATTAGTACTATAGCATTAAGTGATGCTGCTGTGTTATTCCCATGTAGTAAAAAAGCAGAGGATTTATAGATCAGACTTTTATCCTCTTCCAGCCTTCATCTCTCCAGTTTGTCTCATTGACTTCAAAGGTTACATCTCTATTAATAAAAGAAAGACTGCCAGGATTCATTCGTGTGCTCGGAAACTGAAACTCTGGTTACCTCCACCCTGTTAAACTCTGTCAGCTTTAAACCTGCATCCAGCCATCTATTGGAAGTGGCTCTAGGAGTGTGACTGTTTCTGCACCACCCTTGGGAGCAGTGGGAGAGACACAGCAGCCTGGCAAGGGACACTCTGACAGGGATCACCATCAAGGAGATCTGTCCAAGTATCCCTAATGTGACCAAGATAAAGAGCAAACTGTTCTGTGACTGCTCATCTCTCTCCATTAGTCTTCACTCTGCTGATATCAAAACCAATAGAAAATGTCTGTATCTGTCAGAAATACACCCCAAACCTGGTACAATTTCCTTAATTAATTAATTAATTAATTAATTAAATCCTTTCAAGACAAATCTCTAGACACATGTATAATTTCCTCACCTTGTAAAATTTCACTGGTTTGCCCCAAACCATGGTGTTTACCAGAAGAATTTTGGAATAAAATGAAATCTCTGTCCAAACACAAAATGGGTAAAAATTGCAGTTTCTCCTTTCTGTTTTGTTTAGAGAAAGTCATAAGTTTTTTGTCAGAACAAATTCCATCATAGTCTGTCTCCTAGAAATGAATTTTTGGATCACTTTTATTAACAGGAAGAAGATCCATATCCAACAACTTTTGGATTTAGGACTTAGGTGTGGGCCTATTAACAAGTTAGGAATGCACATGATGCTAGGTTGAAGATCCAGACTTGCTCAAATGTTCAGGGAGTGATCAGATCTGTGGTTTTGGTTCAGCTCCATCCCTGGTTTAGTGGCAGGGAAGCAGCTTGGACTTTGCTGATAAAAGAAACTCACACTTGCATCATTTTATACTGCTAATATGCTAAATACACCGCAGCAGATTCATAGGGCAAGGAAGCATTTCAAGCATTGCAGTGAGTTACTGAAAGGAACCGTAGGAAATATATACCAGAAGATAATTTTTTCCAGTTCTTTTCCAGCTCTGCACCCTGCCTGTGTTAGTTCTTGTGCTGGCTGGCTTATTTTCACTCAGAACCATTTTGGAATCATTATAAAACACAACTGGTGTGCCACAAGGAGGTGGGGAGTCTCTTGGCTTATATTTTGCAGATGTCCCTGATTTAACTGGACCAGCAGGTGACCAGGATTCCAAAGTCACCTTGTGATGGTGATCAGCTCATGAACACAGGCAGGTCACAGCAACACATCGAGCCCTCCCCTCGGCCACTTTCCATCAAGCCTGACATGCATATTAGATGCTCTCTGCCTGAAATCTGTCCCTTGAGGTTGAAGTTCAAAATCTAATAGTGCCTCCTGGCCCCAAAAATATGTGTCAATCCATCTAGGCAGTGGTTTTGCTTAAAGGTAAAGCAATACAAGGAGTTTTCAGGTCTGGATGGAACAATCGGCGATTATGGAGTTTATCTTGACATTTATTAGTTGTTAATGGCAGTGCTTCCAGAGAGCTAAGCACATTCCAGGCAGCCACACAGCATCCTTGGGCTGCACCAACTGGTAGTTTAAGGACATGCAAAGACTAAAGGAAACAGCAGCAATAAAAAGGTGTTTTTAAAACTGGGGCAGGGGGTTCCCTTTGTCATTAAAGCTCATTTGAGTCACTACTTGTCAGTGGCAGTTTCTCAGAAGGGGAAATATCCATAGGGAAGGGAGCTGCAGGATGACCTAGATGGGCATGGTGAGGTCAGTTGGAGCCTGGGCTTGACCCTCTGCAGGTATAAGGAGTCCCATAACCAACAAGGACTTTGTTATAATCTGGGCAAAAAACCTACTGCTTGGACAAAGAGCCTTGGTGACAGTGACAGAAGTTGTGACCAAGAAGGACCAACACCAGTGGTGCTGGGACCATCTGTGATGGCTGCTGATCCTGAAACCATGGGAATACAGCAGGTCATTTTCCACTAGAATCCAGAATCCAGAAAGGCTGACATTTTTTGGGTGCTCCTGCCCATCAGTGTCTGGTGCTGTCCTGGAAGCAAGGATGGAGGAAGGATTTGGATGTCCCTCGGCTCTGCCCATTCTAATAAATCACAGAAACACAGAATCCTAGAATGTTTTGGGCTGGAAGGGACCATAGAGATCATCTCATTCCAGATTCCTGCCACAGCCAGGGACACCTTCCACTATACCAGATTGCTCAGGGCCACATCCAACCTGAAATCCCAAATTACATCCTGAGACAAATGAGCATTACATGGCAAAGTGAAGTCACTGGAACTCAGTTTTGGCTTCTCCAGCATGGACTGAGTAATTTCTGAGCAGAGTTTTCACTCACTGAGCTATTCTTTAACCTATTCCCTTGGGGGCTGCCATGTGACAGGACAAAGCCTTTTTCCTTCTTCCAGATGAAAAGTTTCTTCCAGCAGATAAGAGAAAATTCTCATTGCAGTGACTCTCTATGGCAGAGAAATAGTGAGATGGATGGCATCAGGAAAATATCAGGCAGCTAAACATACCACTTTAGTCTTTCAATATGTACTTAGTGATTTGGGGGTTTCCTTGTAAGTCCAGAACCTAAAATTCAGGTCTGAATTCTTATCTTCCTGACTTGGGTGGGCCTTTTAACCTGTCAGGGCTTTTCCATTTGGAAAGTATGAGTAACAATACCAGGTAGTCTCAGTAAATGCAGAAAATGCCTCCCTGAAGTAAGGTGCAGATCAGAGAGAACAATATCACTGTCCAGAGATTGCAAAAGACTGTGTAGAAATGGTTTTAAATTATGATGTATTACTTTCTTGGGGTAATCCCCTATTTCAGAGTTATCTCACACCACACCCTGTGCCTCTTCAGAATAACAGTGACAACAAAACCCAGATCAGATCCTGATACACAGATCTCTGTCATTTCCAATAAACTTTAAAAATTGTTTTGATTATTTATACACATTTATTTGCAATAAAGCAGTCTGCTACCAGTGCACATCCTTTAACAGACCTCCAAACACTGATTTTCTCAACATAAACTTCTTATAAGGAAATCTATGGTAACTACATAGGGTTATCCACCTGTGGCTGCTCTGAGTGCACCTGGTACAGCACAGGTGTCCTGAAAGGGGCCCTGGATAATCCCTTCTCCAAAGATGAACCTCTCTGCTTCCCTGGGTGAAGGCAGCAGCCACTGCTGCCCAGAACTGCTGCTCCAGGCTGCTCCCAAAGTGCCAAAGGCATTGGTTGTATCTCTCTGAGCTCCTTTTGTTTGCAGCCATAAAGAGCAGCAGAAAATCACAGATGTGTCAGCCCAGATCCAGCATCACCTTTTGGGTCCTAAATCCATTCTGTTAAGAAGGCAGAAACCTAAAGAGGCTGCTGAGTCTGGGTTGGGGCACTCCTGCTGAACAGCACAGCAGTCCCAAAAGGGTGGAAATGGCTCAGCTTGAAAGTTTTACAAGTGCTTGGGAGGAATGAGGGCTTGTGAGAGCCAGACAAAATGCCTGGGAGCTTAAACAATGCTGAGTGTGGCTCCGAAAGCACTCCCTGTGGACAGCCCATCCTTTCAGCACAGCCAGAGGTTGCCCGCACGGCTTTAGAGCCCGTTGCACGCCCCGCGTCGCTCTGATTGTGCACAGCAGCTGGGAGCTGAACAAATAAGCAGCCACTGCTGTGCTGGATGGGGGAACATCCTGGTGCTGCTATGGCATTCCTTGTCGAGTTTTCAGGCTCAAATGGGTCCCACATGGGGGGAGTGCATCGGGCTCTGTTGGCAGGCGGGAGATTTGGAGACTGGAGCTCTCCCAGTCTCCTGCTTGTGGAAAAAAAAGCATCTTTTATGTTTCCTTGCCACCAGGACAAGGGGCTGGAATAAATAATGAAGTGACCCAGCCACTCCCCTGCTATTATAGCAAGCAGCTGGAGGGCCACCAAACCCGGGCACTGTGCTCATCAAACAGGCGCTTTCCCGCTTGCCTTTTATTGGGATTCACTG
This sequence comes from Lonchura striata, assembly GCF_050655825.1. Classification (NCBI taxonomy): domain Eukaryota; kingdom Metazoa; phylum Chordata; class Aves; order Passeriformes; family Estrildidae; genus Lonchura; species Lonchura striata. The sequence continues at coordinate 5,366,430 of NC_140705.1, read as the reverse complement.
GTGGCACTCTGGGGGTTTGTCGCTTCTTTCTTTGCCTCCCACTGCCCAGAGACACTACCAGTAAAACCCCAGGGTGATATTAAAAAGGGGAGGCTGGGCTGGCAGCCAGCTGTTGCTACCAGATGTGCCTGTGAGCATCGCAGAAAAAGCCAATTTAGCCGATCCAGCCTCCTCGCAAAGTGGAGCCCATTGTTTGAAGGGGCACAACAAGCAACTGCAGGAGGCTGAATAAATGCCAGGGCACAACTGTTTCAGGCTGGGGAAAGCTCCCAGAAAGGTGCTTATTGCTGCAAAGAGAGGCTGGGGAGCTCTCCAAGCAAATAGTAGGTGCTCAAACACCGGCACTATGGCAACAAATATAAACTTTTACATTTTTAAACTCACTTGGAGGATAATGGGAATGAAAAGTGTGTTTAAAGGATCAAAGTGAAGTTACCCATGTATCCAGGTTGGATGGGGTTGACTGAAAAATCATAGAATCACAGAACAGTTTGGGTTGGAAGGGACATTTAAAGATGATCTATACCAATCTCCTGCAATTACCAGGGACATTTTCAATGAGATCAGTTTGCTCAGAGCCCCATCCAGCCTGGACTTGAATGATTCCAGGGATGGGGCAACTACCACCCCTCGGGTGCCAGGACTTACAGGACCTTGAAGATAAAGAAGGGTGGAGTCAAAAGTAGATGCCCAAGTCTTTTGTTGATGTTTCAAAGCCCCCTTCCCTCCATCCTTCCCTTGTCTGGAGTCTGTGCTGCCCTCACAGAGGTGATGCCCACTGCAGCCCACAGGGACTCTTCTATCTTGAGCCACAGCCTCAAGGAGCAGCAAAGAGATTAATTTGGTGATGCCCTGTGGACCAGCTGCTTTTCTGGGCCTGCTGCCTCTTCTTCTGGAAAAGGAGAGGCACAGCTGGGGGAAGGAGGCTCCAGCTGGGAAGGTGGGGAGGGTGAGAGGAAAACCATGAGGGAAGTGCCTGAGCAATTTCACAGCAGAGGCAGCGTATGAAGTTGCCTCGGTTCGTGGTCTGCACTCTGGGGTCTGTCTGTGGGAAGCCTGCAGGGGTGTTGCAACCTGCCAATGCCAATAAACATCACCACAAGACCAGAGGAGATCAGGGCCTGCAATATGAAAGGCAAAGAGAGGAAAATTAGAAGCAAAAATATGAAGTTAATAAAAATCCTTTATCCAATCAGACTCTAAAGAGAGCACAGCCATGGGCTGGAAGGAGCAGCCGGGCGCTCCGAGCCCTCACTTTGCTTAATTACCTAATGGCTTGCAGAGCTCCTCCAGCTTTATGAGTTGCACATTTATGTGCAGCTGTCCTGCCTTGCAGGAGCCGTGGTAGCTGCTGGGGGCAGTCTCTGCCCGTGCCCCCTGCCTGCATGCAGGGCAATGGGGCTCCGTGGCCCAGATGCTCCACATCTCAAGGTTTGAAATAGGTAAATCCCTTTAGGTAAATAATCTTTCTTATAAACGATATAATTTGCCTACTAAGGGGGAGAAATTCCCCCTCCCTGCTGTTTGCACAGCAGTTCCTCTGGGCAGTTTATCTGAGCCCCTATTCCCAGGACACAGGGTTGATGATTTCATGAAGATCAGGAATTGTGCCTGTGGCTTGCTGGGGGCTGGCACAGGCCCTGCTTTGGTTTTCCTGCTGCAAGAAAGCCCCTCCCCAGCTCAGCTCCTGGCTCCTGCTGGGAGCAGCTCCCAGAGCAGGAGGGGAGTGGGATGCTCGCATGGGGCTCTGAGCAACCTGAAAATCTCGCTGAAAATGTCCCTGCACACTGCAGGGGGGTTGGACTAGGTGACCTTTAAAAGTCCCTTCCAACACAAACCATTCTCTGATTCTATGCTGGAAAAATTTTCCCCAGTGATAGGTGCAGTACATCACAGGAGGAGTGGAGGACAAGGACAATGTAGGCACACATATTCCCAGGATGAGGGCAGTGCCTTGGACTCCGATAAATAATGGGTTTGGGCACAGTAAATGTTTTATTTAGTTCCATGTCAGGCTGAGGCAGATGTAGTGAAGTTTTTCTCCAGGTTGGGCAACTGAGAACTGCTGAGGTGTGTTGTCTTCCCCTGTGTTGTGGGATCCCTGCTGCCTCCTGAGCATTTTGTCTGCAGGCTCCATCCCAGCATCCCAGTTTTGCCAGAGCAATCTCCCTGTGTCCCCATCCAGTGACTGAGCTGCAGGCTCAGGCATTTCAGGACTCCTGTGCTGTCACCCTGGCACCAGGCTGTGCTGGTGGCCAGGACAGCTCTGTGCAGGCAGAGAAAGCCAAGCCCTGCCTTCAGCAGATAGTGAGGTGCCAGGAAGAATTCCCTGTGCTGAGAAAGGACTGCTTGGTACCTGCTGTCTCAGCATTCCCAGGAATAGGCAGTGGATGAAGACATCTCTGATCAACAAGAAATTCTTTGCAAGATGCCCATGACTGCAGCACTTGGTCTTTGATTAACATCTTGCTTAGCAGGGCAAAACATAAAGGAACCACATGCAGCAGTGTTTGTCCAGAAGTCATTATTTCTGGGCTTTGGTCCCAGCCCTTTTCTGGGGCAGGATGTCTGCCCAGATGGACATGCAAAACCCTGATGGCTTTTTCAGGGCTCTGAAACCCAGAGGCCAGAAGTTACATGCATGGTTGACATGCAGGGATGAACACTGACCATCTGAAAGGAGCTGGGGGCTTACTGCTGCAGCTGAGCACCATTAACCCCACCTGGTCATTAATCCCCAGGAAACTGAGTCATATCACAGAACTGGAAGATAAATGAGCTGAGGGGACCTTGTGGGATCACCTTATCTGACCCTCTGCCACGTGACAACATCAGAGAGCCTTTGTTCCAACACCTTTTGGTGTTGCAGGCTAAAAATGTGGAAGGAGAGGGAAAGGAGGAGAAAATATAAAGTGCTTAACAAAAGCTCCAGCAATACTGACTCAGGGCATGCCCAGTTGTTGTTCCTTCTCAGCTGGCAGTCAGGTGAAGGCATAACATAGATGCCTTGAAAATGCTCCAAGTGCTGGAACTTCTCTGCTCTGGAGACAGCTGGGAGAGCCAGGGGTGTTCCCCTGGAGAAAAGAAGACTCTGAGAAGATCTTAAAGCACCTTCAGTGCCTAAATGGGCTAAAAGAGAGATGGCGAAGGAATTTTATCAAAGTCATGGGGTGACAGGACAAGGGGGAAGGGTTTTAAACTAATTGAGAAGATATTTAGATTAGATATTAGGGAGAAATTCTTCTCTGTCTAGGTGGTGAGACACTGGCTCAGGTTTCCCAAAGAAACTGCAGATGTCCCATCCCTGGAAGTGTCCAAGGCCAGGCTGGACAGGACTTGGAGCAACCTGGGATGATGGAAGGTGTCCCTGCCCATGGCAGGGCATGGAAGTAAATGATCTTTTAGGTTCCTTCCAACCCAAACCATCTATGATGGATTCTGTGACATCTGAAGGGGGAATATTTCTTATGGCACAAATCGTCTCAGTGAAAGATTTGTGTTGAACATCTGATTTGTTCATTAGGAAGATCTTTCTGCTTTCTTGTTCTACTTGAAATAAATACAGCAAAAATTCAAATCAATATTGTGCCTTTAGCAAATGTGTGAAAAAAAGTTCACACAGATGTGTCTTTTTCTGCATTTTGCAACTCCATTTTCCCAATCTGGGTTTATTGAGAAATCATTTTATCACACCTGGAAAATATAAGTAAAATAAACATTTTTTCATACTCATTGATATTTTTTAAATAGACCCTCTAAGGCTTCTATTAAATCCCAGTCAGTTTTAAAAGCAATATAGATAAGTAAAGATGTTCAGGATTCAGAAGAAAATTTCATATCACTTGAGAATAAAATAAGATAAAACAAAAATTCCATTCTGTAAGTATTAAACAGAGAGGGAAAAAAGATCTCATTTCCCCCAAATGTTCTGTGTAGGAAACTCAATGTCATGATGTCATGGGAAGAAAAAACTATCTATGGCTTTTTGTGTTGCAGAAGAGAAAGATGATAGATATTTGCTTAATTGAATATATGAAAATATATGAATAATTTCTTCATAGAAAGACTTTTTATTAAGTTGAAATGTATAATCTCAGGCTGCAACTGGTAAAGGATGTGTAAATCTGGATTTTCGTACTCTAAATCCATGTTTTGATTCTTATTCCAAAACATCTCAAAGTCCCACACTGGGCTCTTCTGAAAATCTGCCCATTGTCTGAGTGACCTCCTCAACTGAGCTCTTTTGAAAACAGAACTTCTGTTGGGAGAGCTGACCACATCTGTAAATCTGGAACGGCTTTTCAAAAAGAATTAGATGTCAAATTTTGAAAACACTGGTAAGCATTTAAATACCAGGATAGAAACAAATTTAAATTTATATATTTAAATATATAACCTGTTCCAGTGGCTCATCAGCCTCTAAGTAAAGAATTTCTTCCAATATCTAATCTAACCATGCCCTCTGTCACTTTGAAACCTTTCCCCATTGTGCTGTCACTCCAGGCCCTTGTCCCAAGTCCCTCTCCAGCTCTCCTGGAGCCCCTTTAGGCACTGGAAGAGACTCCAAGTTCTGGCTGGAGTCTTCTCCAGGATGAACAATCCGAGCTCTCCCAGCCTGGCTCCAGAGGAGAGGAGCTCCAGCCCCCTGATCAACTTATCGGCCTCCTCTGGACTTGTTCCAACAGTTCCATGTCTTCCTGGATTTGGGGGCCCCAGATTTGGATGCAGAACTGCAGCGGGGGTTTAGAGGACATGGTTTAGTGGTGGATTGACAATTCTCATTCAGCTGTTGAATTTGATGATCCTAAGGGTCTCTTCCACTAAAATAATTCTATGGTTCTATAGACTGACTTTTAATCTTAAGTTGTTCTATTATCCTGTTTTTAAGGTTTTATTTCAGGCAATCAGGCAGCAGATATAAACAGAGTGAGTTTGGTGTGAGCTTGGTGGTTACACAGTCTGAAACCAGCTTTAATACCAGATCTGACCCTCGTGGCTCCATGGATGAGCAACAAGTGAATAATTGCTCTTTCTGCCCTAAACCCATCCTGCCAGCATGTGATGCAGTGAGTGCTGGGTCTGGCTCCTTTATGAGCTCATCACACGTGAGGATTTCTGGAGACAGGGGGGATTTGTGAGCCCCATACACTTCTCCATGGCTGCAGAGGGCTGGTCCATCTGCTGCCTGGTGTTCACTTACGTGGAGTCAGAGGAGCTGGCTGCCAGCTCCCAGCAGACAGATCAAACCAGCATAAAAAGGGATTAGTATCTGAAGACCGGATGGAATTCCCTGATGTTTCCCCTTAAAAGTTTCAGGTGGAGGATAAAGAAAAATCTTGTAACCTGAAACCTTCTGATGTCCAAATTGTTATGTTACATAGGAAATCTCCTTCTTTCTTACAGCCCCTGGTGGACTTTCACTGATGAGTGAGTGGGCCATCTGTTTAATTTCACTATTAACGTGTGTGTCGTGCACTTCCAAACCCTTTCCTCCCTGCACTGTCCGGCTGCCCATACCTCAATTGTAGTTGATCCTGGTCCAAAAACCACAGCAGGGCGTGTAATTAATGAGGGTAAAGTTGTGATATGATAAGTGCTGCAGTGTAGTGTGTGGTTGGGCCCATTGTTAACCCCAGAGCTGTTAATTTCAGGGCAATGTTTTAAGCCGATTTACATGGGAGATAAGCAAATTCATCTGTATTACAGCAATTAAAGTATTTAGCACTTATCCAGCTGCAGATCTTAAAGCAATTTGTAAACATTAATGAATTAAACTCCATGTTCAATCAAGCTGCAAACAAGCTTACAGTGCTATAGCCCCATATCTAGAAAGAAATCCAGAGAAGTGGGAGAGAAATCCCTGTTTTACCAACCTGAACTGAGAGAAACTGCCCCCAGTTTTTACTAGAAGTTATAAAAGGCCTGTTGTGTGGATCTGTCCTTCTTTGGACACCTGGGACAAAACTCCCTTTAACTTTGATGTCCATTCAATGCTAGGTTTCCTGTTACAGCTTAATAGTGACATATCCCTTAACCAAAATGGTGTTCAAAACATACCACTGATAAATGAAGGAGGAGTGGGTGAGTTTTCCTGTAGTGTTCTGATCTATACTAGAAAAAAAAAGTCATTTATGCCCTATTTATCTATGTCTGTGTCTTCTCTGTCTCTACCCAAAAACAAAATGAGAAGGGTCTACATTTTTCAGCAGTCAGCTGGGGGATGTTCCCAGATCTGTGTAATCAGTTAAAAGAGTCTTCGTGGTTTGCAGTGGCTGCAGCTCAGACCCTGAGGATAAATCCTCCTTCTTTTTAGTTAATTTAAAGTCAGGTAGCTCTGCCATAAGCTGGACAAACTCACTGAGTGAGCTGAGGATGTTTTAGCTGCCCAACAAGAAAAGCCCTCATTAATTAAACAGGACCTGATTCTATAGGTTTGCAGGATGCAGCTGTGCCCTGCAGGCATTATCCCGTGGTGGGATGGGAAATCCTTGGCAAGGCAGCTGAAATGGTTGCTATAGGGGTTCACAGCAGGAATACAGACTTGGCTGGATGTGATCCTGATTGCTTGTGCCAGGCATTTACTACTCAGTTAAAAGAGTAAACAGGGACTTCAAAGCCTCATCAACCTGCAAATGAGATAAATCCACAGCTGGAGAGAGACTGTGCACAGCAGAGGATGGCAGGAGATGGGCAAGATCAACCTGAACACAGGTCTGAGGAGGAGCAGCTGAGGGAGCTGGGAAAGGGGCTCAGTCTGGAGGAAAGGAGGCTCAGGAGGGACCTTTGGCTCTCTGCAACTCCCTGACAGGAGGGGACAGCCAGGTGGGGGTCAGGCTCTGCTCCCAGGTGGGAAGGGATAGCATAAAATGGCCTCAAGTTGTGCCAGGCAAGATTTAGACTGGATATTAGGAAAACTCTCAGTGGAAGGTTGTTCAGGCAATGGTACAGGCCATCCAGGGAAGTGGTGGAATCACCATTCCTGGAAATTTGGATATGGCACCAGGGACGTGATTTAATGCTGGGCTCGGCAGCGCTAGGTTGACAGCTGGACTTGATGATCTTAAAAGTCTTTTCCAGCCTTAATGATCCAATAAATCTGTGATTCTAAGAGAAGAGCTGTGAGCATCCCCCCTCTGCACATGGATAAAGGGTCAGAGGAACATCCAGCCAGATTTGCAAAGAGCTCCACAGCCAGCACCAGTGTCATACACCCTTTAGGTGTTACTCTAAGTGGCCATGTTTTCTGAAGCCTAAGTGACCATCTCTGGCCACCAGTGTCACAAAAAGGTGGTTCTTAGGTGCTCTGCTCACACTTAAAAATCAGAGCAGTGTTATGGTCTCCATTTCGACTCAATGATCTTTGAGATCTTTTCCAGTTTTAATGATTCTGTGTTTTCACCCCTGACAAGCTCTGAGGACAAGTCCTGCTGCATGGGGAATCCTGTTGTTGTTGCCTGAGATTCTTGTGGGCACCCCCTGTGGTCTGCAGTTTTGTGGTGAGATTTGCAGTTTTGTGGTGAGATTTGCAGTTTTGTGTCGGAAAAAAGTGTGAGGTGCTTCCAGCTGCAGTTTTTAATTCCTGGTGTCACCAAAAAGAATGTCTCCTGGGTCTTTGTAAAGCCTAGGGAGAGATAGGAACCCACAGGGAAGAGGAAAGCTGCATTTATCTAGCTGGCATTCCCTGATGTATGAGCTGGGACACTCATCGTAAGCACTTTGCTCAGAGACAGAAAATAATCACTAACAGGAACTTTTCCCCTTCAGCTCATCTGGAAAAAAAAAAAAAAAAAAAAAAAAAGTGTGCCAAGAAAACTCCTATCCAGGGGCCTCCTAGACACTTTCCCAGTGCCAGAGGATGATCTTTGAACATCTGTTACAGCTCTGCACATGAAAGGCTCACAGGCACATTCGGTTGAACGTCCAGCCATCCTATCTCCAAGGGGGATGCGCTCATCGCTGACGGAGCTATCTGCAGGATGTGATTGCTCATGCTGCACCAGGTACTTGGCAAGTGAGGGGGGTGACGATGTTCTTGGCATCACACCTGCCCCGTGTGATGAGCCAGGGGCGGGATTTGTGCATCGCTGTCTCCCCTGCCCGGCATCACAGCGGCTGCGAGCTCACAGCTGGAGCTGGCCGAGCCCAGCAGCTCGAGAGGGAGGATTTTGTCTCTCCTTTCGAGGCAGAGCTGTGAAAATATTTGCACTCGATTGGTTTTTCTTCTCCTAAACTGAAGGTGCTCAGTGAACTTGGTGGCCTTTGGTTTTTGCTTCAGCTTCTGATGTTTTTTAGGTGAAGCTTTCTTCCCTTGGGTTGACTTGCAGGAAGAAACACAGCACCCTGACCCCTAAAAGGCAGCTGGAGCTTTCCTGTTGGTTTCAGAGGAGCCCCAAAATCACCAAAGCACTGTCAGGAGCTGGGCCCAGCTGTTCTCAGCTCCTCTTTGTTTGCTTTGACTACAAAACCCACCTTCACTAAAGCAGCATCCTCACCTCCCTGTCTGCCAGCAGGATGCCACTTTAGATTGCTGTGAGTTTTACAGCCCTGCTTTTATGCCAAATTGGCTAGAAATCACCCCAGAAGGGTCAGCTGTCTGGAATGCCTTGTGCTCTTTGTTATTTTCCCAGTCAGAGCTGCTCAGAAAGCAATGCTCCCCAGGGCAGCTCTTACAGGTGAGTCAGACAGGGTCATGATGCTTTGGTAATTTGTCCCTGTTTTTCTTTTATCTCTTCTAAATATTTATTTCAAAGAAAGTGTTTGGGCAGTTCTTAGTGCAAAGTTCAGTTCAGTGCCCTGCTGTATATTAGAGTCACAGACTCATTAAAGTTGGAAAAGCCTGCTGAGACCACCGTGTCCAACAATTATCCCATCACTGCCACTGTGCCACTAAACCCTGACCCCAGGTGCCACATCCACATGTGTTTTGAACAATTCCAGGGATGGTGATTCCACCACTTCTCAGGGCAGCATCTCCTCTGAGTGCCTGAGCACCCTTCCTCTGAATAAATTTTTCCTAATATCCAATCTAAACCTCCCCTGGCACAACTTGAGACTGTTTCCTTTTTTCTTATCACTTGTTACCTGGAATGATCCAGCAGCGTATCCATCTCATACTGGGATTTAAGAATTTTTACATGGTGAAAGCAAGACAGAGAACAACACCTGGTTTCACACAGGGCACCAGGCAAATGCCACACCAGTGACAGCTTTTGGTCACCAGTGGTAGGGGCTGTGGTTACGTTGCTGGGAGATAAAACATTTTTTCCTTGGCTAAATGCTGATCTGTGTGGTTGTGGGACTGCCTTCTTCAGAACAAGCAGATACAGAGATGGGGCAAAACTGCATCCTAAATCTTACCAGAGCATCAGTCTCCCTCTCTCTCCTTTTCTCAATCTCACCCCATTTAATTCAACTCTTACTTTCCAATTTGCAACAGTATGTTATTTTTGTCTCTGCAGACACAAATCCAAATCCTGATCTCATTAATGTTAGTGGCAAAACTTCCAATAACTTTCAACTGCACCAGGACTTGGCTCACTGATGAAAATGTTGTTCTGAAGGCAATATGTACTGCCACAAGGCTTCAGACATCTATAAATCCATCAGGCCAATGAGTATTTCCATCTGCCATCCAGCATTTGGAGTCATGTGTGTTAACAATATGAGTTAGAGAGTGAAAGTTACCAGCAAATGCATTTCTGCAACCATTTCTCCCCCCTTACTGATGAGGCTTTTGCATTTACTGGCAGAAGGATAAGGAACAGCTTCCAGAGCACAGTAAGTTCTGTGTAGGTTGGCTCTTTAATGTCAGTGTGATGGACACCTTGAAAATGTAGTAAGAACCTAAAAACGTTGGTTTGGTTCTAGGCAAGCTGAGCTTATTTCCCAGCTCTGCCACCAACCTCCTGTGCATCCCAGGGCAAAACATCTGATCTCACTGTGCCTCCATCCCTTTGCTGCAACATTTCTAACTCTTGTCCTTTGCCTATGAAAAATTACAGGCAAGGCTAATAATAATAATAATAATAATAATGATAATAATAATAATAATAATAATAACAATAACAATAATAATAATAATAATAATAATAATAATAATAATAATAATAATAATAATAATAATCTGGTTTATACACTGCATCAAATCTCAGCCACCCGCATCTGGCCAGCTACATTCTGGCAGGACTCACAGCTGAGCAGCACACACGGCAACCCTTTAGCTGGAAAAAAAAAAATCTTTCCCTTTCCTGGTGAATAATTTTAGGACTAGACTGGTAGCAAAGCCAGAGTGCAACCTGGAGGCAATTTCACTGGCATTCTGAAATGAGTTTTATTTAAGTCCATAAATGTTTTTGAAAAGTCTGTTTCAACAGAGGCCAGAGTGCCCTGGGGTGACTCTCTTTAAAGAGCTTTGTTTGGTTAATAATGGTTTGTAAATGCTGTCTGTCAGAAGTGCTGCTGCCACTATCTTGGAAAAGTCTCTGCTGGGAAACACAGGTACCTTGTGTTTGCTGAGGTGTTTTCCTTGTGTTTGCTGAGGTGTTTTCCTGGTGTTTGCTGAGGTGTTTGAATAGTCTCCTTTCCAATAATGCCTGCCAGTGCCCCGACCCTGTGTGGCCACAGTGGAATGATGCTCAGTTGAATGGCCATGGTCTTGTGCTACATCCACACATCCAGTTCTTCAGTGCCATGTGGGAAGTCACCGTGGGGAGCAGATGGCATTGCCCTGGGATTTGGGGAGGTGAACACCTTGGGGAACTCACCAGATCATTTCTGAGCAAGGACTAGCCCTGGCAGAGCTCTACTGCAGCTGCAGCTGTGGTGTGGATAAAGGACACATCCCACCTGCCAGAGGTGAGATTCAATTAATGGCACAGAGAAGGTCCTGCTGGGATGTGGATGTGCTGTGGTGTGTGTGGATAAAGGACACATCCCACCTGCCAGAGGTGAAATTCAATTCATGGCACAGAGAGGGTCCTGCTGGCATAGTGAACAGTTGCCATGGGGATGCCCTGAACTAGGAGCCAAAGCCACAAATCCTATCATGAACTGTTAGAGAAAGAAAAATATCAGTCATTTCAAACTCTATATTTGTATTTAGTGGGAAGTAGGACTTCTAAATGACATTAAGGAATACTCAGAATTGTACTTTCTGCTGCTACCTCTCCAAGCATGGGATGTGTGAAAACATGCTGCCTGCTATTTCTGCTAAAATCCAACAGTTTGGTTTCTCTGCAATCACTGTTTCAAGCCTCTGGGTCCTTTCAGAGGGCCTAGCTCCGTCTTACAGGGACCAGCAGCACTATTTCCATCCCTCAAATCTACTCCAGCAGCTTCAGTTTGGATAAAATTACAGCAGCCATCAATCCTGTGGTCATACTCCAGAGCTGATGCTAATCACCACAGAGGGGAAGGAAGCAATTTTCTTCACACTTTATTACTGTGCAGCTCCATGCTTACAGATCTCAGTGCTGCTCTTTATTTTCCATCCTTGAGGAGCATCCATCACCATCCAGTGATGGAAGGGCTGACAGAAAACCAGGCTGGATAGACCACTGCTCTGCCCAGACAGAATTCACCTGACCTAATAATTGTGGCTGCCTGCAAACTTGGCTGATGCCAGATATCCTTTTCTAGTTGGCGGAGAGGGTCAGGGGATGATTCATTCCATGCTAGGAGAGGTGTCTGAGGTAACCAGGATAAATCACCCTTCAGAAGCCCAGCTCTGTAGGTGGAGCCCATATGATTCACCCCTGTGAGATTCCAAATTTCTTGATGGCTGTAGTGGAGATAGGTGTTCCTCATCTCTCCATGAGGCCATGGGTGCTGTATTCCTGACCCTCTGCAGCAGTTCTCCTTCAGATGAATGAAATTCCAGAAGATTTGCTTTTGCTTTATACACAATTGCCCCAAGCATGCTGCCTCTTAGCCATTTGATGCAGGACACTAGAGCAATATGGATGTGTCGTTATGATGATGATGATAATAATAATAATAAAGATTGTTGGTTTGGAAAAAGGAAATATAACAGCTGAAACTCAACATAAGGGGCTAGTGAGAAGTCCTGTTCCAAAATGATTGTGATGTGGAAGAGGAGGGGAAGTTTTATTAATTATCGTACTTAAACCTGAGTGCAACGGCAAACATTGCTGCTTTTAAAACTTCCCAGCTGTTCCTTCCTTTGTTCTGGGGACTGCTTGGAAGTTTGAGCAGTGATAAAAGCAAGGGCTCTTAAAGCAGTTTGCAAAGTTGTAGGAGACTTTAAACAGCTGGTATGATAAAACACCCACATTTCCCCTGACAAATGTAAGCTCTACCGGTAGCTTTTAGTACAGGGATCTGTACCAGAGCCATAAAAGAAATCAAATGGTTAAGCGTGGAGGTGAGGTCCTGGGTCTTCCCAGCTCAGTAAAGATATATCCAACCAGCCATTATCACACAGGTGCACATATATCATTCAACATCAGACATCAAGGAAAAATAATCGCCCGGAGCGAGAGAGTAAAGTTCAATGAAAGTTTGATAGTGTTACACACCAGCACTCCTGAAAGGATAATCAGACACACATACACACACACACACATACACAAAAAAAAAAAAAAAAAAATTACTCCCATGCTTTTGTTTGGTTGATGAGTTTGGGTTTTCTGGCTGCATCAAATGAGATCTGCAAATCTGTCTTCATTAGACTTCTTCTAAAAACAATTGTACATTTCCTGTAAGCTCATTAACAGAGGAGCATTGCCAGGCTCTTATTCATAATGACCCTGATTCAACAAAATAGTTGAACATGTGCTCTGGGACTGATGATTTATAATAGAAAGTATAAAAGGAACCCAGATTTCTTCTGAGTTGTAAAAAAAACTAAGCCCAGATTTCATTTGCATTTTTAGCAAAAATTCTGGTCAATCGCTCTTTTCTTTGATCTGATTTGTTTTAAATAAGATGTCCAATATCTACCTATCTATTATTTCACCACTCACCATAAATTTATGCTGAGCTTGAAATACTTGATGACTCCAGTATCTACTGATTCTTCCTTCTCTCTTCTGAAATACTTCAAATACTCCAGAGGCTAGGAGGGCAGCAGCTGTTACCTGCTGAGCACAGTAATATAGAATCATTAATGATTTGGGTTGAGTCAGGCTGGAAGGTTCATCTGTTCCAACCCCCTGCCACAGGCTGGGACAGCTTCCACTAGACCAGGTTGCTCCTGTCCAACCTGGACAGGGCTGGAACAATTCCTTTGAACAATCCTTTGAACAATTCCAAGGATGGGGTATCCACAGATTCTCTGGGAAACCTGTGCCAGGGCCTGACCAGCCTCAGAGTAAAGAATTTCTTCCTAACATCTAATCTAAATTACCCTCCTACATCTTAAAGCCATGTAGGTAAAGGTCTTTCATGTAGGCTTAAATTTATTTTTTAATAGATTAAATATCTTTTCCTATTGCAGCTTCCTCACTAGAATAGATTCCCTGTTCCTAGCTGAACTGTGATCCAGCTTTGGTTCTTATTCCAACCACCTCCAAGGCATCAGCATCTACTGCTGCTTTGCCCAATTTATTGCTACTTCACCGTTCCTGTTCCTGTAGGATGATAGCCCCAACAGTGATTAATCCTTGCTACATCCTAAGCTCTGTACAAACATGTAGTCAGAGATTAACATCCCTCTGAGAAGCCTATAACCTAAACAGATTAAATAAATTAGGAGGTAAAGTGATTTGCCAGGAGGAAAAGCTGATTTTTGGATTTGCACCTGACGGCGCCAGGTCTTGGTGCCTGGTCATTAATCCCCCATTCCCCAGGGGAGCATGAGTGTTACCTGCTGGAAGTCCTCAGCTGGAAAATGTTCCAGCTACAGCTTTGCTATTGCAGTTCTGCTGGAGACAGATCAATCCTTGCTTGACACATGGAGTTGTATGAAGGCTCATTACAGAAAATGTTTTATGCTGTCGATCTTCCAAAGCGTCGTCGCTGCCAGCAGGGCACTGGCTTCAGAATGGGTAGATTGTGCTTCCAAAAGCTAATTAAAATCATTAGTGGCTCCCTCAGATCAGTTGCCAGAAGCTATCCTTCATGACAGCAACCTCACATTCCCCTTGTCTGCTTGGATACATTTAAGAGTTATTCTGAAGTTTATTATCTACCTTTTTAAAAATAATTCATGGTTATTTTATGGTAAGGGGAGACATCTTAAAATGATTATGTATACCCAGATAAGCAATAAAAATCACAGAGGTCAAGAAAGAGTAGGCCTGTTTTGAATGTTACAAGTGTTCTGTATCTGCTGCTGGGTTCAAGACCAGAACCTTTGCCAAATCCCCTGAAGTCAGATATTTTTCTACTCTCTGCCTGTTACAAATGGAAGCTACAAAGCCACTCAATGGGAAGGGGATGGAAAGATGAAAGGGGAATTCTCAAACAGAAAATAGTCACGAGACAATATCACCATTTAGGATTTCTTTTACTTTGCTCTGAATTTCTATTTCCCTCATCCTCCACCATTCCCAGGTTTGTATCCTTTGGAAATGGATAGAAAGAGGAGTTTCATGCAAGCAAGTCTATGTCTGTAATATGGATAGAAACTTTGACCAGGATTTATACTGCTTACCTGCACACCAAAGAGCAGAGCTGTATTAAGTCCCTGGACTGAGAAGGGTAGTTCAGTCCACTGAATACAGGTTGTGACCCTCAATAAATCAAAGTAATACTGCTCTCCTCTGAACCCTTTCTTGTCCTGTCTGTTTCAAGTATATTTTATTTGCCTTCCCCCGTTGATACAGTGGATTCTCCAGGTGCTGACACAAGGCATTTTGAGATTTGTAAGCCACATTGCACCTGCAAAGTGCCTGGTGACAGCTGTGAGAGGTGCATTTGTTCCAGCCATGCTCAGAGCTGCTGGCTACAGCCATTTGTATGGAATAGCTTTCATCTGTAGTTATGTAGATTTAGACTTAGACATTAGGAAGTGCAGGTGGTGAGGCCCTGGCAGATTGTCCAAAGAAGTTGTGGCTGCCCCTGGATCCCTGGAAATGTCCAAGGCCAGGCTGGATGAGGCTTTAAGCAACCTGGTCTACTGAAAGGTGTTCCTGCCCAGGACAGGGGATTGAAAATGGATGATCTTTAAAGTCCCTTACAACCCAAATAATTCTATGATTTTGGCTGGGAAATTAAGTGTCTAAAACAAAGGATTTGAGGCTACTGGGAGCAGTTCATTGTGTGGTGGATTGCTTTCATGGACATGGAAACTCATGCTGGAAACATGGTTTTAATAATTAAATTCATTTGGATATTTTATGTAGAGTGTCAGTTTAGCTTGGTAATAATAAATTCCAGTTTTTCTTCTGTTTGCAGCAATTTAACTCTTACTGGAAGAATCACTTCTGTTCTGCTCCTGCTTCCCACTCACTGATTAGCTCTAGTGCCATGGATTTATCCACCCACATGGTTTTTAAAAAGCACGGGATCACCTGTAAGATGGGGCTGCCCATTGCATCTCTGCTCAGGGATGCCAACGATTCCAGCACAGCAAAGAGCAGCTCTGAGTGGTTTTGTCCAAAAAAGAAGATGGAAAGAATGTTCTTTGTGCCTGCCTCCTACAGTGAGCATCTTCCATGGTGATGTAAGGTCCTGGTCCACTTCCTGCCTTTCCCACCTGGAAAGGCTACATAACAAGAATAACATGCTCTGGCTTTAGCTGTGCTGCTGCTCAGTAAGGATTTGCTAAAATTCACTGAAATAGCCATTGAACCCAAATATGAACATAATTTTCTGCAAGCCTGATTACTGCCATGCAGAAAGTCTGTACCTGCGGCAGCTGAGGCACTCTGCTCAGTGACAACCACCTTTTCAGCCATCCTGCAGGGAAGCAGCAATCCAGCCACATTCATCAGTTCATAATGAATGACCACAGTTGCTCTGTGCATCCCTCACCTAATGACAGACTGCCTTCAAAAGTTTTACTGTTTTTTTCTTCTTTATATTTTTTTTTGTAGTAGGAAGCATCCTTCCAGTGAAAATAAGACCATTTGATGTTACAATAAACCATTCTGCTGGCTCAAATCAAAGATGAGGCACCGAGGTGTTGTAAAAATCTTTGAGTCAACGAAAGACAGCTGGTTGAATCATTTCCCAGATTTTCATATGACTCATAAATTTGTTACATAGTGAGGAAATTCCGTGAAAGCTTCTTGGCAGGCACCACCAGTCTGACCAGTAGCTAAGAAACACATAACCTTCCAGTTATAGGGAGGGAGCAGTGTGTGGAGGAAACAAAGAACTTTCTGCCTTCAGGTTTGAGCCTGGGGTCAGTTAGAAATGCAATTCTGCCACCAAAGCCAAAATCCTTCTGCACAAGGGGACAGGACATTGAAGTGACAGCTCTGGGTTGTTGTGACAATGTCCAGAAGAGTCTTGTCTCCTCCTCTCTCTCATTCCACCCCACTGCACTCGAAACAGAAACACATGTCCAGACTCCATAGGGGTGACCTGGTGGTGCAGATACCTCTATCAGCCAAATACATAAAATTAGACCTTATCCATGTTAACCAAGAGGCATAAACTCATAAATGTTTTGGGTTAGAAGGGACTTGAAATATCAACCCCTTCCAACCCTCTTCCAAGGGCAGAGACTCCTTCCACTATCCCAGGTTTTTCCAAGCCTCATCCAACCTGCCTTGAACATTTCCAGGGATGTGGAAGCCACAGCTTCTCTGAGCAACCTGTGCCAGTGTCTCACCATCTCCTGAGGGCTAATGAAGTACTGGAGCAAGACAGGCAGCCCAAATTCTGTCTTATTTGGGCATCTAACTAATGGCTAAATTTGAGATGTTTATGCCACCGTGATCCACATTTCTTTGGGTAGTTAATGGGGAGCACCTTAGAGAGCCTCTAAAAGGAAAAGCCTGGCTACTGTGAGCAGGTAGGTTGGGTACTTGTGTTCCCAAAAAACCTTCAAAGCTGTGCTTGGTTTTTTCACTCTCACCAGTGGTTGTGTGTGGACAGAAAGGTCTTACTTCAAGGGAACCAATTAATTAGACACCTATAATCTTGGCATAGAATGGGGCAGAGTGGTGTGGACCCCAAATTAAGCTGCATGAGCAAATACCAGGGGTCATCTCGTGCTTGTATGACACAAGGACTGGGCCTAGATCTTGCCTAGACCTCAGTACCTTTGAGCCTGGAGTTGTCTCCATTACTCCAGGAAAATGGAGCTTATCCACAAAACTCCTCCAGCTTCAGAGGTTGCTGGTGCAGAAAACTGCACCTGAATTTCTCAGTGATCCCTTCTTTGTGTCCAGAGGAAAGGAAGAATAGGTTCCTCTCATCTCAAGCTATTGAAGTTCCATGTGACCTCAGGTATCATGCAGATAATCTCACAATAATTTTCTTTCATGTCGCTGTGATATATAGACAATAAACCCAGGACACACTCTTGAAAGCTGGGGTGTAGAATCATCGGTAGCTCTACAGTAAAACTCAACAATGCAGCATTTGGTTGTTCTGTTTGGCCTTTAAGCTTTACACCTTGTTATCTTTTGAGGAAACCCCAAGGTACCTGTCAGGGCTCTGCATGTCTCAGGTTGTAGCACAGAATCTGAGGTGCTTTGGGGTGTTGGCAGACACGTCAGCTCAGGGATTTTCCCAGTCACTGGTACCAAACCCACAAACCCACAAAGGCACAAAGCCACAAACCACAAGGAGCAATTGACTCCAACATGTTGGTTGGGTGATGGAAGTGAGACTGTCCGGGTTAGAGAGTGTGAAGATGATGGGGACCACCTTGCAGAGACTTGGGGACCACCAGAGAGGCATGGGCTCCTGTCTGGGGCCCGCCAGTGCCAATATTTTAATCAGCGCTTAAGCAGAAGATGTGTGACCTGGCATTTCGCCTCACAGAGCTTTCACACATGTAATTAATTAATCAGGTAATTCAACAGCCATGGACCTTCACAGATAAAAGTCCCACTGAAACCCCAGTGCATGAGCACACACAGGCCCAGGCACATCTAATGGAACGTGGCTCCCCAAGCCCCACCGTGCTTCAAATGGCCAAAGGAAACACAAATGACATTTTGTTTCTTCCCTGTGAAAAACACTTGCAAAACCCTGACCAGCAAGAATGGATTGCGTTTCAGGGACTTGTTTATTCATCCTAAGCTCAAAAGATTTAAGAGTTTAAATAAAACATCTGAATGAGGCTCCGAGTATATGAGGCTCTGAAATGCTCTTTTTAAGAGACAGACGCCTGACGCCTTGGAGGAGCTCCTCAGTGGCAGAGAGGGGTTTAGTGGCTTCAGTTGGCTGCAATTAAAGTTGATCAGGGCTTCGAGCTGGTTGACAACACAGAAAATCATGCCCAGTTCAGGCCTCCAAAATGCCTCCCTGTGTCACATACTTGTCACAGCTTTAGCTTCAAATTGCAGCATGAAATACGCAGCCCATCGCCAGGTTAGGGGAAAAATGTTCCTAGGAATTCAGAAACTTTACCAAACCGTTATTCTGACTGCTTTCCAGATTAAGCCTCTTTTTTTCTTTTCTCTCTCTTTCTTTTTGGTTGCTTTAATTTACTAGAGGAAGCAAAGGCAAATAGTTTAATCATAACCATCCCTAGGGGCAATTTAGAATCATTTTCTCATTAGTGCCTATAATATGCAGTATAAGTAATGCTCAATCAGATGGTGGCTACAAAGACCTATGCAGACAGTGAAATGAAATGCACTCCAAAGCCAGGAATAGATGAATGAGAATAATCTTGTCTTTTTGTATCTTGCCCCTTTGCTGGTGGATGAACAGGATTTTTCCCCCCCTTTATTCTCTTTCTGGTTTGGGGAGGATGAATCAAACTTTCTCCTGAATAGTAAAATCAAGTTATAGAAGTGGAGCGATTCCAAGACTATTAAGGCTCCAGGGAGTTCAGTCACAGACAGCCAAAGGCAGGAAATATTTGAAGGGGGAGAAGAAAAAACATGAGGGAGCAGGAAATACGTGCTCCATAAAGATGACATAAGCAGCAGACATGTGTCACACATCCATAAAGAGGGTCCAACGGGAGTACCTGAGGATATTTTAGGAGAGACAGTAGCTTCAAAGGCTTCTTTTTCCCCAAAAATATTCTCAGCCTGAGATGCAATTACCCCCATCCCCAGTTTCATCATACCACCTCATGTGGGTCATGACTGACATCAGATCATGGAAATGACTCCCATTAAAAAATAAGCTATGAAGATTCAAAATGGTGGGGGCAGGACATTCTTGTGCCATCTCTCCTACCAAAGGTGGCACACGTGGGATTACTCCCCTGAGTGTAGCTGGGTAGATAAGCAGAAGTAAAATGTTCATTATTGGATGGCCACCAGCTCAGTGGTTTCCCTTTTGCTCCTGTCGCGTGCGATGTGCTGCTCAGTGACAGCTACACCGCTTAAACGGGAGCTGATGGATCATCCTGACCATGATGGGGAGCCCAAAGAGCACTGCCTGTGATTCCAGCACAAGCTGGGAGCTGAGGATGGTAAATTCTTTCCTCTTTCCAGGGGAAAAAAAATCAGTAAGACTCTTAGCTGTGCTCTTCTCTGTATTTCTCAGGAGGTTCTTGGCTTGCTCAGGGTGGTACCTCGTGGCTTTGATGGACCTTGTCTGGTAGAAGGGCAAATTCTGGGATTTCCTGCTTTCCAGCTGGCCCAGGGTGATGACTGAGATTGGATATTGTCTCTTGAACAACTCTATATTAAAACAAATGTAGTGGTTTAACTTGTCTGTCTTTTATAGGTTGGAAGAGACACTGGTGCTGCTCCCAGCATCCACAGAGATCAAAGGTATGAAATTGGACTCCATAGCAAGGGGTTTTGCAGATCGTTTTTCAGGATCATTCAATGGGGGTTTGAACCTCCCAAGTTTCACTTAATTCTTCATAACTGAATAAAACCAAAAATTCAAAGTGAAACTCAACCCAGAAATCCACATTCAGCTTGGATTTGGATGGAAACCAAAGGAAATCATTTAATCCCAACATGGTTTCTACCAGAAGCTCTGCTTTGGTCTGGGTTTGGTTGAAGCTCAGCTTTTGCTTCCCTTTACTGAATACTTAGTGTAAACTCTGGGATAAGAAGAAACAAATTCAGGAAATACTTGTGTATTTTCCTTTAACGGTTCAAAAATATCCCCTGAATTCTATCAAACACATCAGTTCCATGAAAGTCCAGAAAATACATCAGTCCAAACTCTCTGTAAATTAGAACGAAGATAAATTTGTCACTGTTTATCTTCAACACAAATACAAATACCCCAGCACTGGAATAACTTGGATATGTAGCCTGCATTTTTTTCCCATAGGTGGGGAAAAAAAACTTCAGAAAAGATTATTTGATTTGATAAACAAAAATGAAAGGCTTAATTAATGCCATAAACAAGCTTTCCTCTCACTTTTACGAAGTCTGAAGGAAGGAAAAGCAGCATATTTGTTGCTACAAGAGACTTGGAGGATTTTTTTCCCTGAGATCTCAAAAATGATGGTATTATACAAATGTCTTATTGGGCAACAGGCTTCGAGTGATTAAGGACAAGGCTAATTATTGTCTTATTTAATGAATCACAGCAATGAAAAATCTATTAAATAGGAGAATGTCAGGACTGTTCAGATAGTACATGATAAGTGAATACTGGGTATGGAAAATGGATATTTCTTATTTTAGCATGTGTTTATGTAAGTCTGTGTAAGGCTTGTCTGGCTCATATCCTCTTGACCATGAGAATGTGGAGCTTCATAGGAAGGGACAAGAAACCATAATTTCTGCTTATGGCATGAGCAGATTTTTAGTTAAGCCAACAATTAGGGGCAGCCTGAACTCTGAAGATGAAGTTCTTGCTCCTTTGGGCTCACAGATGATTTGGGCTCTGTAGATCTGGATTATTCAAGGGCAGGTTGGACAGGGCTTGGAGCAACCATGGCAGGGGTTGGAATAAGATATCTTTAAGGCCCCTTCCAGCTGAAACCACTCTGTGATTCTGTGATACTACTGTAAACTGGTATTCCCCTTTAGGCATTCTGTGTGGTAAAAATACTTGTTTACAGAGTTTGGGGTATCATTGTTACTCCACAGGGAGCACTGTGCATCTGCAAACTCTGTGCTTGGCAAACTCACACCCTGGAGATATTTCGTGGAAATTCCACTCACTGGTTTTTTGGTTGTTTCTCCACAAATTCCTCGTTAATATATTCTCCACTAATAAATCTTTTCATTGCTCAACCAGCTCTGCAGAAAACAGAGCTGTTGGGGGAGTGTTTGATTGCAACATTTCTTTCTACAGAAATAATTATCATCCAATAAAGTTGGAAGGAGCTTGGCAAAGTAAAATCTTCCACTGGGATTGGATCTCCTTGAAAAGACTCAAATTAATTTTGCTGTTGCCATGATTTGATTAGATCTTGTTTCACATGTGACTGAGCTTCAAAACAGAGATTTGTATCTGTGCAGCTAACCTGTGCAACAGCACTTGTTGCTCCTTTTAACTTTATTTAATACATTGAATACAGTACATAAGCATAATTTAAAGCATGTAAAAAAGCAAACCTTAGGAAAATATTTAAAATACTGACTCACACACATGATGTTTTTTGCTTCTCTTCTTACACTGTCTGCAAAAACATCATGTGTTTTGGCCAGGCCATTGTCAGAACAGACAGAGATTAATTACTGCAGCCATTTGTTCTGTTACAGCAAAGATAAAAATAACTCATGAGTCATGACAACAGTGAACACTGTGAAGCCAAATCCTGCATCTTATTTGCCATTTTCTAGCCTCAGTGTAGAAGAGATATGATTTTGAGAAATGACCTGACAGTATCTTCAGTCCCTCTGTGGCGTTTGCACAGCCAGGGAAGCCAGTGCCTGGCACAGCCTTTAGGGACAACAGACGTGGTTCAGGGGAAGCTCTCCTGCTGCAGTGAGCCCACATCTCAAATCCAGGGTCCAGTTCTGGGCTCCTCACGATAAGACAGACATTGAGGGGCTGGAGCGTGTCCAGGGAAGGGAACGGAGCTGGGGAATGGGCTGGAGCTCAGGTCTGAGGAGGAGCAGCTAAGGGAGCTGGGGGGGCCCAGACTGGAGAAAAGGAGGCTCAGGGGGGACCTTCTCACCCTCTACAATTTCCTGACAGGAGGGTGCAGCCAGGTGGGAGTCAGACTGCTCATAGGGAACAAGGGACAGGACTAGAGGAAATGTCCTCAAGTTGCACCACAGGAGGTTTAGATTAGACCTTTGGAAAAATTTCTTCATAGAAAGGCTGGTCAGACACTGGAACAGGCTGCCCAGGGCAGTGGTGTAGCCACCATCCCTGGAAGTGTTCAGAAATTGTGTGGAAGTGGCACTGTGGGAAATGGTTTAGTGGTGAACATTATTGTGATGCTGGGTTGATGGTTGGACTTGATGATCTTAGAGGTTTTTTTCCAACCTTAATGATTCTATGATTCTATAAAAATCCACAGGATGTGCTATAATAAGCATTTAATACATAAACATGACATCCAGGGTCTGTGCTGTGTTCTCCCTTTCCAGCATGGATTCCTAGGCTTTCCTCAGATGCTAGCAGGTGCCGAGGCAAATTTCTGATATTGTTATCATGCTGGGAGAACCAGTTTAATAAGGTCATGGACATCATCCATGCAACAGACAGGGATAGGTGTAGTTTAGTTTCCTGGCACAGATCACAGAATAATAGAATTATGGAATATCCCAAGGGGCCCACAAGGTTCTTTGAGTCCAGCTTTTGTCCCCTCACAAGACAAACCCAACAATCCCATCCTGTGCCTGAGAGAATTGTCCAAATGCTCCTTGAGCTCTATCAGGTTTGGTGCTGTGACCACACCCTGGGGAGCCTGTTCAGTGCCCAGCCACCCTCTGGATGAAGAACCTTTTCCTAATGTCCAAATTAAACCTCCCCTTACTCAGCTTCAGGCCATTCTTTTGGGGTCTTGTCAATGATCAGCACAGAGAAGAGATCAATGCATGCCCCTCCTCTTCCCCTCATGAGGAACTTGTAACTGCAACGAGGTCTCCCCTCAAATCTCCTCTTCCCAGGGCTGAAATAGGCCAAGTGACCTCAGCTGTTCCAGACATGGCATGTCCTGCACAGATCTGCCTGTGACCTCAGAGGAACAGCCAGCAAGCAGAGAGCAGCTCTGGATTCCACACCCAGGCTCGAGGACTGCTCAAATATTTTTCATTTAACAGTGACTGGATCTAATAAACAAAGACAAATCTGACTGAAGTCTTCCAACCTCTTTCTTGAAGTGCTCTTGTCTGTCTGGCCTGGGAAGGGGTGAAGAGAAGTTGAGTGCCTTCTTGCTACAGTGCTGAATCAGGCAGCTCCTGGTCCAAGCAGTGCTCAGCACCAGAGAGTTATGATGAGGATTCTCTTCCAGCTGTGCTTGTCCCTTCCCTTGTTTTTTATTGGGCCAAGTTCTCTGTTGAGGAGCTTGAGGCAGAGATGGCCAAAGACCAAACACGTCACCTGAGTCCCATCATCTCTGGGAGTGTGGTGATGCCAGACAGAAGGCATCTGAGGTCAGCCCTGCATGTGTTACATGAGCAGAGAAGTATCAGGAATCACTTTTATTATTTTTTTTTTTAATTTTGCTGGCACACGTCTTGAGTGTCAGGTCGTTCCTTCACACGTGCACATGTGTGCACTTCATTACAACTTCTTGTCTCCCTCCCTTCCTCCGCCTTGCCCCGCTTCCCTGCAGTATCCTCCTTCCACCCTGGGGCTTGGAAGCTGTGCTCAGCCTCTGCAGGAAAACTGCTTCCAGCTGTGTGCTGTGACAGGCTCTCAGCCACTGTGCAGCTGTTCCTGGGCTCCTGCTCCCCAAACCAAGGGGATGGGTGGGGAAAGGCTGATCCATGCTGCTGCCTGCCTTCTGAAGCAGTTGCCTGACTCTGGGTTTGGAGCCCACCCTGTGCCTGAGAGCACTGTCCAAATGTTCCTTGAATTCTGTCAGGTTTGGTGCTGTGACCATTTCCCTGGGGGGCCTGTTCAGTGCCCAGCCACCCTCCGAGTGAGGAACCTTCTCCTAATATCCAACCTAAACCTCCTCTCACACAGCTTCAGGCCATTCCCTCAGGTCCTGTCACTGGTCACCAGTGAGGAAATCAGGGCCTGCCCCTCCTCTTCCTCTTCTGAAGAAGATGTAAACCACTGTCCTCATGGGTAGAAAGGTGCCTCCCACCCAGCTGATTTCTCCCAACCTCTCCTGGCCATGGCACTATTTGTGGTCACTTTTTGCTTGGTGCTTCCAAGGCCATGTGTCTGCCTGGTCCAAGTTCCTCTGTGAACCCTTGTCCTTCTGGCTGATTCAGCAGTTTTTTCAATTACAGTCACAGCCACATGGGTTTGGCTGTGCTCCTGCCATGCCTCGTTCCTGCTGGAAGAAGAGGAGGCAGGCAGACATTTGTGCATTCTCTGGTGATGCACAATCCCCGTCCTGTGGTCACCGGGTAACTGTAAAATTAAATCAGATCCTTGCTGTTAACCAAAAGGCATCTGCAATGAAAGGAAGTTAAATGCAGAGCTGGAGGGGTTGTTCTGCTGCTAACAACACATTACAGGACCTGCTAGGAAATCAAATTCACTGTTCTATCCTTGCCCACATGATTAAGTTCACCCCCAGCTTAATGTGATTTAGGATTAGGTGGAATATTTTATATTGATTGTAGGTTCAAGGACCCCTTTTTTTTCCCCTAGACTTTGGTAACATTGCCATTATTAATGGCATATAAAATAGCCTCAAGTTGCACCACAGGGGAGGTTTAGTGTAGACATTTCTTCATAGCAAGGGTGGTCAAACACTGGAACAGGCTGCCCAGAGCAGTAGTACAGTCACATCCCTGGAAGTGTTCAAAAATTGTGTGGATGTAGCACTGTGGGACATGGTTTAGTGGTGAACATGATTGTGGTGCAGGTTGGACTTGATGACCTTGGAGGTTTTTTCCAACCTTAATGATTATATGATTCTATAAAATACATAGGATGTACCACAGCAAGCATGAAATACATAAAATATTTTTTTTTCCTTGCTGTATAATCCTCCTATGAGGTAGAAAGTGGCCAGATACTCCCATCTTCCTCTCTAGGGACTATGCAGGAAGCCAGAGACACATTCTGCCTTCACCAGAATTTGGGTGTTTTCCAGGCAACACAGTGATGCTGGAGGGGTTGATCTCTGGGACTGGCAAAAGTGTGACCAAAGGTCCTGCTCTTCCAATCCATGACAGGGACGAAAGTTTGGCATCTCTCCCAGAAAGCGGGGTGATGCACTTTGTCATAGTGAAATGACACAGTTGTGTGACTAAAACCTGCTGCAACAGGGACAGACACTACTCAGGGCCCTCTAAAGCAATAACCAACCATTTATTATGTGAGGTGAAAACACATCATGGGTGTTCCCCCAAACTGCTGTTCCTGATTTGTCTTAATTTCCTCTAAACTTGAAGCAAGATGATCAGCACTGCCTCTTTTCAACTAAAACACCAGCAAAATGGGAAATAAAAACCCTTAAAGTCACTGTTGGAGCCAGGATGAGCTAAGGATGTAGAAGCAGTAGTTTGAAGGGAGAATATCTTTGAATAAACCAGCTGGAACTGGGAGATGAATTTCAGAGTTCAGGGTCTTGTAAATATCTGTGTTCTCCACTTTTCTAATGAAAGACCCTACTTCTTCCCAGACCCTTGGAAGCACTTGGCAGGAGCATAGATCAAGGAGGGAGAAGCCTGTTGTGTGCTAGAGATTGATTTGGTTGAGTCAGAATTAAGAAAAAAAGTAGGGGAACACAATCTAAGGATTTTCACAATTTAACTTTTATTTATAGTTATTTTACAGTCTGCCATGGAGCCTAATTAATGTGGTCAGTAAACTCACTCTTTTTTTAAGACCCAGCTACAGTGATGGCCCTCCCCAAGCCCTAAGATAATTCATGAACAATTATAGATAAGAGAGAGACAGCTTTGAAATCAATGTTTTACACAAGAGCCAGATATTACAAAGATCAATGCAATAATTAGTTTTTTTTAAAAAATAAATATATCATACAGTTGAATTACTCCAAGGGTGCCTTTGTGTCTGAGGTTCAACCAGAAGATTCTTTTAATCAGAATTAGTTCTGGAATAGATTTTGTTGGCTATGGAGCTAAGAACGTAATCCTGGCTGGCTCATTCAGCTTTATGAAGCATTCATGACTATTTTTCAAAAGAGGATCTCTTTCTTTTCCTCACAGAAAGGCTCATCAAATACAGACAGGAGAGGAGAGGAAAGGAAATCTCAGCTCCATTGAAGCTGTAGCCAAACCTCCCATTGAATTCACTGGGGCTACAGACTCACCTAAGCTGCATAACACACTTAATGCTACTGGCCTGATAATTATACAAAATAGACCCCACATTTCTGTCCTGGGAGGGGAGAGGGAGGAGAAGAGGGGAACCTAACACACATCTGTCTGATCCTGTGAGGCATTTACCAGTAGCATGTACTTGGCAAAAGATGTGATGTATGAAGTGAATAAATAACAAAATAGTCCGTGTTTCCTTGTGTTGCAATTTGTAAATGCTTTTGATGCACATAAATGATCCTAAAAGACGTACTTGCATTTCCTTTGAGGAATCCTTGAGGAATCCAAACACATCAGCACCATGGTTGTGACTTGGAAACCTGAAAGTCATCAAATGAGGCAGATCCTGTCTAATCTGATCTGTGAAAAACTTTTGACTTGAAAGCAAGACTTTTCTAACCCTGACACTAAGGCATCTCTCAATGAATCACAGTAAACCCAGACAACACGCCCCAACAACTGGCAAACAATCAAACCCACTATGAGTAATCACAGCAGCAGCAGAAGTGATGCTGTAAAACACTGCCATACCCACTTCTTTACCTTTTCACCTACTGTGTGCATCACATTCCTGCCAGAGCAGGTATTGGTTAAAGCCACCCATTTAAATACATAAAAAGCTAATAAACTTGCTGGAGGGGAGATGACTCACCTAAAGGCATACATGCAACCAAAAAAGTGAAGCTCCTCTTTTCTATCCACAGCTACTCCCCATTGCTTCAAAATTGTCTCAAAAGTGCTTAGTGTGGAACTTTCAAAGGGTGAGACAATTGCATGTACTTAGATACAGGAGATACAGGGCTGCATTGGCTTAGATATGTGTCAAATGTGTCTTTGAAGTCTTTTTTAGGGTCTGATCTCACTCCTAATGTCAGTGCAAGTCTTCAAGATCAGTAGAACCAGGTATTTTTTGTTGTTAAGGAAAGGTAGAAACTGGAGCCCGGGAAAGGCAGAGCACACAGGTCTGGAATCAGTTACAGGGACACTTTGCCTTGAGATGAGTATCTGGCTATTTTTCAATGTGCTTTTTTCACTCAGCTAGGAAAATGGGGGAAATGCTATTTGATACTCCACTTTTAAATCCTGCTAGGGAGACAGGTGTTGCTTTGAACCCACATAATGGAAGATAACTGCAAGCTGGATTCCAGAGATGAATGTGAGGCAGATTAAGTCCAGACCACAATAATCTCTCTTCTCCAGCAACATCACTGACCGAGGATACTGAAGGCAAGCCAAAGTTCACACACTGGTTTATGATACTGTTAGCAAGTCTGCAGCCAAAACAAAAGTTCAAACATGGGTTTTGATGCATTTTATTTAGAAATCTATGTTCAGGCCACGATGACAAAAAACAATGAATTTCCAGAGTTTTCATCGGGGCACAGATCCAGCTGAGTCTGTCAGAGGACCTAATTGTGGGTAGTTACCTCATGTCCGCTACTGGAGCACCACAGCCCATGTTTCACACTCATTTTAGGCAGACAATGAAGTGGGACATCCTCTGACAGAAGCAATCACAGAATCATTAAGGTCGGAAAAGACCTCTAAGATCATCAAGTCCAAACATCAACCCAGCACTGCCAAGCCCAATGCTAAACAATGTCTCTAAGCACCACATCTACATAGTTTTTTAACACTTCCAGAGATGGTCACTGCACCGCTTCCCTGTGCAGCCCATTCCAAAGCCTGATCAACCTTTCAATAAAGATTTTTTTTCCAATACCCAACTCAACCCTTCTTGTTGCAATCTGAGGTTATTTCCTCTTGCCTTCTCACTGGTTACCAGGGAGCAGAGCCTGACCAACACCTGGCTGCCTCCTGTCAGGTAGTTGTGCAGAGCCAGGTCTCCCCTGAGCCCCCTTTTCTCCAGGCTGAGCCCCCTCAGCACCCACAGCTACTCCCTTGTGCTCCAGACCCTTCCCCAGCTCCACTGCCCCTCTTTGGACACTATTCTGCCCCACTTCCACCTTCACTTGCTCTTCCTACCTGGAAATGTGGTCCAACTCACGTCTGCCCTGTTCAGGGGATTGGACAATCAGGGCATTGGACAATCAAGCTGGATTAACCCAAATGTGCTGCCCAATGTTTGCTTGTCCCAGCAAACAAGGGTGCAAAAGGCAAACAAGCAACAACAGGCAAAGACAAGATGCTCCTGTTGGTGTTGGAAGTGTCTTTTTAAGGCAGCCAGAGAGTTCTGGTGTGTCTTGGCCACTGCTGGCTGCTGTGACTAATTACAGTATTACACAGAGCTTTTTTCTCTGGAGATTTGCCAGGCTTGGAATAGCTGGCTTCAGCTCTGTTGGATTTCTCACAGGGAACCTCCTGTGCCTCCGAGGAGTCTCCCCCTTACCTCGAGCTCACGATCTCCGTTATCTGTCGGGTATGGATGAGACACCCAGCTGTTATACTTTAGTCCCCTTGGCTTTCCCAGGTACTGGAATCCAACTCAATTGAAGTAAATGACAGCCTTATCAACCCCACGGACTTTGAAGCAGGCTCCAGCTATGGGATTGATCCAATACATAAATGCCAAGACTGAATCCAGGAAGGGAGGAAAATCATCAGCTAAAATTATTTAAAGGTTTGCAGATATATCTTGGCATGCTGAATGGAAATGGAGGAATTTCTCGGGGAGAATGTTAAATAATTCTCAAAATAATTGTTAACACACAGAGCACAACCCCCATCCCACCTCTGTCACACAGGTTAGAGCTTCCCCACTGTAGTGAGATGTTCACAAGTTTGCATTGTTTATGGTTATACTTATTATTGTTCTTGAAAAGGAAGATTAAATCAGTGGCCAGTTTCAAAATTTTAAAATAAAAATTTGCTGTCAAGGTGTGCTGGTCACTCTTGTGTCCACCAAACATCTGCATTTAGGTACAGAGCCATTTTTTTAGAAGAGATGCAGGGTGTGCTGTTCAGGACATAAACTGGGCCAAAGCCCAAGGAATAAATCTGGCAAGCCCGAGCTCCACCATCACCTGCAGCTGGAAGCACTGACATCTACCAGCATCCACATTTGCTTGGACAGACTTCCTGAGCACTCCAGTTTAAGATCCCACACCTGAATGATCTCAGGATGTTTTATCCAGGCTCTGCTGCTCCATTCACACCATTCTGGAACCAACAAATGCACAGAGCATCCTGTGTGAAGGTTTTGTGGTAATTTCAGCAGATCTGTGACTGGCTGCCCTAGAGCAGGCAGCTGAGGGCAGGTGAAGCACTAAAGCAGGGCACAGCCAAGCTCTAAGTAAGGAAAGAGACTTTATTAGTTTTCTTTCATTACTCAGATAGAAACTTCAGGACAAAAACCTCTTACTAAAGACAGGGAAAACTGTGTAATTGTTTAAGTGTTGTGAGAACAAACTGTACTTCAGAAACACTGAGCAAACCTCCTGCAGATACTTCTCGAATAGAACCACCTCATGCCTGCTGCAATTAATGACTGGTTAATTGCAGACATTTCAAGAAAGAAAAGTCTTTTGTGACTGATCAGTCCTTCTGGATTTTTCATTTAAACAATTTAAGGCAGTGTTTGAATACCTGTCTAGCTCCAAAGCTGCCAAAAATACAGGACACATCAAAGAGGCTCTGCTGCAGTCCTAAAAAGAAAAGAAACAATTGTAGTTGTGGTATTGGTAAACCTACAAGGGTTTCTCTGTTAATATCTCCAGCTACCACACAACCACAAGAACTGACATGATATGCCATGATTTTTCCTTTTGGGTATAACCATCCAAGCTAAAATACGCCATATGCTACAAGATTGATGCTTAATACTTCATTCCAGATGTGTTCTGGCTTAGTTAAATATTTAACACATTTCTAGAAGAATGTAGTCTATAATTGCATTAATACTTCAGAAGAATGATGTCCTGGTGAGTAAAGTGAAATATATTCCAAGGCTGGTTGTGTCCCTACTCCTGTCAGTGACAGCAGGACTCACTCAGGTTACATTTAAAAAAATCTGATAATCATTAACCTCCATAGATGGCATTCACAGAGCTACACAGGCACAACCCTGACA
Source organism: Lonchura striata (assembly GCF_050655825.1). NCBI lineage: Eukaryota > Metazoa > Chordata > Aves > Passeriformes > Estrildidae > Lonchura > Lonchura striata. The sequence continues at coordinate 5,336,019 of NC_140705.1, read as the reverse complement.
GTGTTCCCCAGTAACATTTCCAAGGCCTAAACAAAGTGAAACTGTAATCTGGTAAAATTCCAGACAGCAAAACCCCCATTTAAATTTCAAATATATCCAAGCAAAATTGCACGATGTATGTTACTGGATATAGTTAATTGCTGAATTTTGTACTGTTAACAACAGTTTTGCCTTTTTCCCTGTGCCTTTCCACAAGCCACAGCTCAAAAAACCCAAAGTACAGGCATATTCCCACTTTTTCCTAATTCTATCCTTACCCTTCAAGACAAAGCAATGAGACAATGAAATCCTGCTGGGATCTGGTGAAAGGAGGAGAAAACACAGAGCTTCTTTCTTAGCCCACACCATGCAGATGATTTATAAAAATTAATACTTAGAAAATTTAACAGTACATTTTTCTGCTAAAATCTATGCTTCCATTAGGCATTAGGCCATGCTGGGTGTCTTTATAAAATTTATCCCTGCCATGGTTCCAGGATGGGGAGATTATGCCACTATGACCATTAGAGCACCTAGATAAAGTTAGGAGTGTTTATTCACAGGCACAGAGAAGAGTTGGGAACATGGTATTTATTATCTGGACAACAACAATCCTGCATAGGTAATTCCTATTACAAATTAGTCATGGAAAATAAAGGCAGCAGCAGGGGGAAGACCAGAAACACAGAAGAGGGCTGGGATATGTGAAGATTCAATTTCAGTTAAAAGACAGACAATATTACTTCATTATTTTTTAACATTCCAGATTTATTCAAAAGACATTATTCTGCATATATCTTACAAGTCTTAAGACTGGTAGAACACTAGGAATAATGTGATAACCCTAGCAAATGAAGACATGGCTAAAATAATACCAGAGTGATTTTTCTTTTCTTTCAATACAATTTTGGACATTTCAATCTCATTTTTGACACTGGCCAGAGCTATTCATACCTAGAGCATTTGGAATAGTCCACTGAAGGAACAAAACTTGACAAGATGGAAACAGCAGACTACACTTGATTTCTGCAACTGCTGGCAAAAGCTGCTGAGAAGTATCTGCACAGTTTTGAAATGTTACATCAGTGACAGATGGAATTTTGTCCTTTAATACTTTGCTTGAAAAGTCTCTTTATCTAACATGAAGTCAGCAAATCTCTGCTGAAGCTCCTTTTCTCTCTCCTGCTGTCGCTGCACATCTTCCTTGAGACACTGTAAGGAAAACATCATTAAACAACCAGTCAGTTTTCCACCAGTCATACCCATGAAGATCATTACCAAAGGCTGTATATTTTAGTTCCTTCAGAGGAAGAGCTCAGAATTAAGACAGAAGATTGCTGAAATTACTTATTTTAAATACAAATGTAAAACAGAGCAGTGGATAGGAAATATCAAGAATCACAGTTATCTTACTTCAAATGTCAGGTAGCTCACCGTTTTCGACAGCAGCTAAGATCAAATGCTTCAAAAGGAGATATTTCAAATTGGAACCTTGCCATTTACTAAAAACAGGTGCTATTAGCAGCTATCAAGTGATTTAATATGTTTTAACTGTTAATATTTCAATTAATCACTTCTGAGTTTGTAAACATATCTATCAGCATTTCTAAATCATCTTCACAAAATCAGTTTTAAGAACTGATGCATTTTATCTTTTTTATAGCAAGTGGTTGAGAATATCTAAGCATCAATGGAAGCCTCTGTTCTGGTAGAAAACCACATTACAATCAAAACTGTGCTCAGGTGAACACTTATTCTTTGGAAAGAAAGGCTGGTACTGGTTCAAACCTAGTCTCGATTAAGGGTTGTCTCATTAGTTGAATAAAAGCAGAATATCCTGGAGATCCTTAAACTAAGAAAACTGGCTCCAAGGTAGTGATTTCATGTATGTACCAACATTTAGTTTGCTGGCTTTTAAAGAAGAAGGAGGTTTTAGAGAAGTTTTACATTTACCCGAAGCTCTAACAGTAGTTAAAACTGAAACAAACCAAATCAAGAGAGAGATGGAACTTGTGCTGATACACATTGCAGAAGACGTTTAAAATAAACCACAAAATGAAATAAAAAAACCCCAAAGTTAAAGAACACACTTCCAGATTAGTCCCAGCCTCTAATATGTGTATCACAGAATCTTTGATACTGAAGTAAAAGACAGATGAATCTGGTAACAGCCAAAAGTATGATTTTAAGAGATAATTAAAACCTTGATACCAACTCAGGCTGTAAAGGTCAGAGCTTGTGCCTTGTAAAAACATCTTTTCCATGAGGTGCCTGTGTCTGACCTCAGGTATTGGATTTTGGAATCTCACCTCCAGTCTCCGAGGGATGGCAGCATCCTCGTGTTTCTTCAGCTCCTCAAAGGTCCGCAGCTCCAGGTGGGCCTGCTCGATCTGGTCCCACAGATCATTCAGCTGCTTGATGAGCCCCATTGCTCGAGACTGGTAACCACCCAGAAGGATCTTCAGCTTCTTCTCCATCTTGGCAGCCCTCTTGGCTTCAGTGGTCATGTGGCCTCTGTTGATCTGCCAGAAGGAACCCAAGAGCTGTTTTAGTTACCCAGAACTCAAAAGTCAAGAGGAAAAAAAAAAAGTAAAAATATATCTGTAGAATTCTGTTGAGTTTGATTTCTATTAAAATAACCATACTGTGCATTTTACAACAACCTTGATTTCTGGATTAAAATTGTTATAATAGACATAATAAATCTCTAAAATTGTAATCCAGAAAAAATCCATAAACAAACAAGTGATACAAATTACAAAATTCTGTCAACTGGGACACAATACCAATAACTGAACATATTTGTGTTAATATGTTATAAATGTTGTATAAAATATTTATAGATAGCAAAGGTAACAGAAGTCTTTGTGTGTTTCTCCACCTGGGGTAAAATTGAATGAGCACTAAAAGAATGATGTAGCCATCAGAATTTTTAAAGAAATCAAAGAAATCTTTAACACTGAATCCCAATTGCAAATGGCCTAAAGATGAAGATTAGATTACATTAAGTATTTGGAAGAAATTGTTCCCTGTGACAATGGGGAGGCCCTGGCACTGGTTGCCCAGAGAAGCTGTGGCTGCCCCATCCCTGAAAGTGTTCAAGTTTAGGTTGGACAGGGCTTGGAGCAGCTTGGATAGTGGAAAGTGTCCCAGCCATGGCAGGCAGTGGAATGAGATGATTTGTAGAGTCCCTTCCAGCCCAGGCCATTCTATGATCCTATGAAATCAAAAAAGAACACAGGCATCCACCACTGAGCACAACTGTGGAGAGATACAACAGCTCACACCTCTGAACAGGAACATAAGGTTCCTTGTTGAGGCTTTCTCAATGCTACTTCCTTAAAAAAATAGCCAAACAAAAACATTTTTTTAGAAAGGACTGTGTGAAGAATGCCAAGCTCAAGGAAAAAAAATCAAATTTCTCATATTTTGATTTTTGCCACACTTAATGATATATTAGTGCAAGACATGAAATATGCTATGAAAGTTTCTCAAGTATTAAAATATAAAAGACTAATTCAGAACCACAGTGTCTGAGTCACCAATCATTGCCTTGTTTCTTTAAAAATCAAAGCATGTTCTCACATACAAAGAAATTGCCAATAATTAACCAAGATGCAGCACCTTTTAATTGCTACATTTACCCAATATATACTTTACTACCAATGAAACAGAACTCCTTTGGGAAGGAAGAAATGAAGAGGGATCTGCCCTTCTCAATGATAACCAGTCAGCCATCACAGTCTTACACACCAAGCTCCTGCAAAGTGCATTTCATCAGCCTTCCAGCCCTGCAACTGTACTGAAGTACCCTCTGTTACACAGCTGCAGGTTTCTGTAACCTGCCCTCCTACTCCTTAACAATTTGTTCACTCATTTAGAACAGTTTTAGTTGGTAGTGCAGAGATAAACAAAGTGAATGGTCAAGGGAGCAAACTGTTAATGGGTGAGTGAAAGAGAAATTTGACTTTCTGAGCTGTCTAGTTTGCTCCTGGGGAGAGCAATGCAGACTGCTATGCTTTTCAAACTCTGCTGGCAAAGCAGACTTAAGGTATGCCCAAGGTGCTTTAAGCATACAGAAAGGTGCCTCTTTTTCAATATTTGTATAAATCTAGAGAAAATTAAATAAATAGATTAGGGATTTGTGAGGATACTCTCTGATGGAAAAGTATGAAAGCTTTAAATGTCTTCATTGGTAAATAATATGCTATTACTGCAACAACAAATACAGCTGTGCAGTCAATGAACTATTTTCCAATTACTGTTTCTTGGACAAAAAATGTGTGCTGAGCACCACTGACATTTAGAAATCATGGAATAGATGGATGCACAGGCAAACAGAATTTTGTTTGTAACAGACGTCTAATATAACAAAGATCAACTGTCCATGTTGCTCCCAGCATTACAGACAATGTAGAGCGTGGCTGCTGTGAAATCAAACTCCCATCACAATGTCACTCTTCAGAGCAGGCTAAAAAACACCATGTAGAGAAGTTCCACTGTTCTGTCATCCTGAGTGAAGATCTCATTCTTTACTGCGAGGGTGGTGAGGCCCTGGCACAGGCTGCCCAGAGATATGGCTGTGGCTGTCCCATCCCTGGAAGTGTCCAATGCCAGGCTGGATGGAGCTCTGGGCAACCTGGTCTGGTGGAAGGTGTCCCTGCCCATGGCAGAGGGGTTGGAATGAGCTGACCTTGAAAATCTCTTCAAGCCAAACTATTCCGTGATTCCATGATCTCTCAACGACCTCATTTTCTAATAAAATGTTAAACTCTGAGTATCTAAGGGCACAAATACAGTTATCAGCACTATCCCCACCATACAGAAAAGAGACTGGATCAGGGCACTGTGGTCACAAGCCTTGAATTATCCCCATGTTCCAAGTAGCATCAGCAGCAGTGGCAGCACTGGCTTGGTCTCACACTTTCACACTCTTCAGTTGGGATTCACTTTGCTTTAGAACATCAATATCTGAGTTTGTCACAGGGGATCTTTCTGTCATCAGGAGAGAAACTGGCAACTCCAGGGCATGGCTCACCTGACCCAGGGCCTCAGGACAAAATTAAACACCTCAGTGAAGGGCTCTTCACTGATGGTGATGGGAGCACAAACTGTTTGTTTAGACACTGTGATCCAAGACCAGGTAGATCAATCCCACCCCAAGTGTGTACTATCTTAAGGTGTTAGATATGATAAAGAATTTTTAAATGTAAAGCTTCTATCAAAGCCAGTTCATAGTCAGTTCAAGTCTAATACTTATTACAGTATCAGACCCTGATTATTTATGCACTCTTGAAATGTTCAGAGAATTGGACTTAATGTTTCTGAGTTGGTCTGGATACTGGGCTCTTAATTACTAGAGCTCCTTAGGTTATATGTTCCTATATTGCTTTTCTACTCAGTTCCTTTTCCCATCTTAGATTATCACAGGCCTCACTGCTGTGAAAAGACAAAAACAAGAAAAAGAAAAGAAAAAACCCTCCCAGGTTTCTAAAACCAGAAATAACAGCCCTTTCTTCCTTCTCTGCTTAGGAAGAAATGTGAACACTCACCACCTTTTCCCTTCCCTCCCAAATACAAAATTTTAGGACCTACTATGAAAAGGTCAAAAGGAGGTCTCAGTTTTTGTAACAAATACTATTTATTAAAAATTGCTGACTGCTGCATTAGTGCCAACAACTGCATATAATTTCAGTTCAAGCTTCATAAAATTTTAAGGCTCAGATACCAAGCTAAAAATTCCAAGCAGTTATGAAGAGGTGTGGAAGAGGTGTGTTTAAACAGTAGTCTACATTATTTGCTTAAAGTAAAGAAATAGATTTGAGTAAAATCTGACAACCATTTCCCCCTGAACCTAACAGAAAGAGTAAAGACATTTGAAAGATTTCTCCACTTATTTATTTTGTACTGTTCCTTGGCCAGCTTTGGTTCTGCTGACTTTTATACCAGCAACAGCAAAATGAGAACAGCATGTACAGACATGGGGTAAGATGATATATGATGTTAAGGCAAGTGTGAGAGCCTCATCCCATCCCAAATCTCCGATGTAAAAGCTTCCCTCATGACTCGTAAAGTGGTGTTCAGTTTTCAGTACTGCAATAGAGAACCAAGGAAGAGAAACCAAAACAAGCAGCAGACAAAAGAGCCAAAAGAATAACAGACATAACCAAAGGTTTATAAAACATGATCTAGAAAAGGGATACTGACTGGAAAACCAGGGTTTGTTTGATTTGTTTTTCCTCTGCCTAACAAAAAAAAAATCCAAAAAAACCCCAAAAAAAAAAAAAAGAGAAAAAAAAGAAAGACACAACACCTTGCTTTAAATATCCCGAATTGTGAAATTAATTGTGAAAAATTTAATCTGTTCTTACTGCTACTGAGAAAGGAAGAGAGACTTAAATTTGGGAAGGAAATTTTAGATGTTAGTTGTAAGGTTTAACTAAGGACAACAAAGGACAGAGAAGGACTCCTTATAAGAACAAACATCCACTGGGAAAGATTTAAGAAAAACTGACCCTGAGGAAGGAAAAGCTCAATTGCCTTAAAAACTGCATTTTCAGAATTCTCATCTCACCAGGTCTACTGAGGACAGCCCTCCTCAGTTCCAAGAGTTTTTTTGCTGTACTGACTGGTTTGTTTTCCTTCCCTTTAATGTGGAGCTTCTGGTAATCCCTGAACAGAATTAAGCTCTCTTGTCTTTTAATTGATCTTCCTAATCATGCTGGATGGATTAAACAAACATGGAAGAAAAACTGCTGCATGTTCAGAGCAGAGCCACAGTCAAAGTAAACCAACCTGTTCCGTGACCTTGGAGAATCAATATCGTCACAAAGCTGCCTCGCTTGTGCACAGAAATCCTCTGCCAGCTTCAGCCACGGCAGCTGAGCAGAGCACTCCTGGAACATACCTAGGACTACTCTAAACGTTACTGTAACTTCCTTCCTCACCTCAGACCCACATGTGGCTCTCCCAAATTCAGTTCTGCTGGCAGGAGATGGATTGACTTAACTGGAATGGCAGGTTTGTGAGCTTGGCTCGTGCTGGCTCAGCCGCAGTGTCTGGGGCGAGAGCGCTCAGCTCGACAGCAGCTTGTGCTCCAGGCCAGGCGTTTCCAACACTCCAGGGACAACAAGGACCCCCACACTAGAGAATCCTCTGGCCATGCTGGAGTCACCTGCCTTTACAAGCTTATGGTGCACTCAAGAGTAGCATGTTTAAAAAAAAAAAAGTCATTAATTTCTCTACTTCAAAATGCTTTTTCAGTTCCGAGCTCTTGGACAGAATTTTCCATTTTTAGCTTGAAACACTGTTACATCTGTCTAGAGTTTGACCAGGCAAAACTATCTTAAGAGCCCTGCCTGAGTTACGCCCAGGTTAGTGAAAGACAAGTAAACTCTGTTGGAAACTGAGGCTTGGAGTTAGTATCAAACCAAAACTGCATATCCAGTGTAGAACAATATGGCCTCCACCTATTAAACAACATTAGCTCAGCTGGTTGACAGAAACCACACCATGACCTTGAAACAATTTCACATTTCTGCTGTGACACTAAAGATCACAGAATGGGTTGGGCTGGAAGGGACCTCAAAGATCAATTCATTCCAACCTTCCAGCCACAGGCAGGAACACCTTCCACTAGACCAGGCTGCTCCAAGGCCAAGTCCAAGGCCAACCTGGCCTTGAACACCTCAGCTCCAGTAAGGTGCTCTACTTAATGTAGGAGGGAGGATGAGGATCATTAAGTAAAGGTGCTGATCAGGATCAGAGAAGTCAAAGAGGGACTGGGCTTGTGGCTGGTAAGATATGAAAAAGAAAAAAATCATTCTAATTGATTTGGATCACAGTAATTTTTTTATGGAAAGATTCACTTTAAAAAATCCTCAATTTAAGGCATTGCTAGTAAGCAACTACAGCTCCCCAGTTGAAACTAGACCAGATGTTCAGAGCTTGCACAGCAATACAAAACTGCCTTTTCCCAGTTTAATAGGGGAACCCCAGATAAACTCCTATATTGCCCTTTGTCATGCAGATCATGTACCACAATGACTTACTGATACCTGCAGAACACTTTTCTCTCTACTCACAGCCAAATCTAATGACCCAAGAGCATGCTCCCCCTGAAGTATGTTCCAGAAATTATAATGATTTGTCTTAAACACCATGAGCCAGTGTGACTGTTGAGTCACTGCAGCACTCAGTTCTGGACAGTGTGAGGGTGTGCAAAGGCCTTTGCAATGAGAGCTTTGTCAATGCTGAACTTTATTTCTAAACATGCTAAGTTATCAGATTCTGAATAATCTGACAGTGAAGACCCCTGATACCTCTCTGCTGTTGGGAATATGCCAACTACATTCCCAACAGACCTTATCAAAAGAAGTGCATTCCACAAATGCAAGACAGTAGGACAAAATAAAACCTGTGACCATAAAAGCAATGCTACTCAGGATTTTCACAATATTTTAGTTTTGTGAGTAATTTCTCTGTTCCTAGTCCTATAAAATATCTTCTTTTCTTTGCTTTCTGAGTATCAGCACACCTGAAAATGCAAAAGAAACTGCAAACTTTAGTACATAAACTAGAGAGAAATTAAAAGACAATCTCCAATAAAATAACGTAATACATCCTGCCGCAGAGTGTACCATGTATCCTATGAAACTCCACCTAAGCAAGTTGTTTTTAATCCGGATTAATTCAGAGGACTTGGGCTGCAATTAAAAGCAAACATCAACACTTTGATAAATCATCACCTTGATGTATCTTGGATACTGCAAAGAATAGTTAATTTACTAGATTTTGCATATACAGTCTATCGCTAACTTTTCCTCTGTAGGCTTCTAACAGTATTTATAATTTAGTAATCAACTGAAATGATAATGTCAACAACCACAATTTTAATTAAAGTATTTGTATTCTGCAAACCAACTTTATTAACTGACTTCAAAGGAAAAGTAAAGATGGCAGGAAGTTTCTATGTTGTGAACTACAAAGGGAATAACTACCTTGTTAAATAGATGCCTTTACTATCTCATTTCATTGTATAACATTCCCAGTTTAACATGTTAGTAGGAATGCTTTTCTGTATAAATGTATTGTTTGGAAGAGAAGGGAGCAAAAGGTACTGCAGAGAACTGAAGCTATTACTCAACACAACTGCAAGCATCAGAAAACTTCAATTTCTGAAATCACTTGTTCTGCAGTGTAGCCTAGCCATGGAAAAATACTCTGGATTTCTAAAGCTAATGGAAAGATCAGAAAATTCCACAAATCTAAGGTGTACCAGAGACACATACTGAGGTCACAGAGATTCACTTGCATAGACCTGAAACTCCCCATCTGTAATACAAGAAAGTTCATATACTAATCCTCTAACACTCTTAACCCATACTGAGTAACACATTCAAGGAGCCCAAAATGCTCAAAACAAACCAATGAAAAGTATTACTAAAACACAGCAGTACACTGCAACATCAGAAGTACTGATGAGCTGTGCATTACTGATGATGTCTGGACAGGATACCCAGCCAAACAGAAGCTCTCCACAACAGCTCCACTTTGCCTCCTCAAGTTCATCAATAACAGCACAAATCTGTTTGTGATCCCAGCATCCATTTGAGAAAGATAAATGTCATGTCAACATAGGCTGCCACGACTAAACCACTCAGGCAGTGAGAACAGGACAATTAGAGGAAGATGAGTGTGTGTCCACACCATCAATCCAGCCAGGAATCTCTGAGCAACAAAGACAGACTCAGAAACAGATTGGGGTTTTGCACAGGATCTGCAGGGTGTCAGCAGCCCCATATGCAAGTATTAGACAGTGACTTCCCCAAGTGCAGCTGTGCCAAATATCACTACACTCTCATGGTTTTTTCCCCCTAAAAATCTTAGTGCACTATAAATGGGAAGAAGCAGCCCCCAAAACTGACCAAAATCAGTTGCTGCTGCTGGTAAACTGTTTTACAGTTTCTACTCTTCTCACAAAGACAGCTAAGAGTACAAGCAAGTGTCTTGGGGTACTGAAAGCTGAGCTAATATCCCTGCTTTTCATTTAAGCTTGTCTGATACTTCCCATTAAAATATCTATTTCAACTGATATAGCTTTCAGACAATTTTAATTGGAAAAACATTAAAATAAAGGTAGGTTTTGTCATTGCTAAGAATGGGGTAGGAAAAAAAATCTGTGCTTTTTTATTGCATATTCATTTGTTCATTAAACTGCTACGCTTTTTATTTATTGTTTAAAAAACGATTCAGCAGGTGAGCTATGCTTAAAAACCTGTATATCTTCCTTTTAGGCAGGGCCTTTTAGGGTCAAGCCACAGAGCTGCACTAAACTGCATTTTGCACACACTTGGGAAACATTTTCAGGTCAAATTTAACTTTGCACACAGTCCACCTGCACTCAACAACAGTGAGTTGTGAGAGGCAGCACAGTGCTCACTGCACCTGCAGGCACAGGGCTCTGCTGGCTCCACTGGGGTGGTATTTTGGAACACAGCAAAATGGGAGAGCAGGATTGTGTGTGGAATTGCACCAAGCCATCTGGCTCATCCAGCAGCATTCTGAGCTCCTAGGGGATGTAGCTACATTAGCCAGAGTCTTGTGACTGCAGTGACTGATAACAGACACAGAATGGGTCAGGTTGGAAGGGACCACAGTGGCTCATCTGGTTCCTCCTCCCTGCTCAAGCAGGGTCATCCCAGAGCACAGGGCACAGGATTGTGTCCAGACAGTTCTGGAATAACTCCAGTGAGGAGACTCCACAGCCTCTCTGGACAACCTGCTCAGTGCTCAGTCACTGCACAGGAAAAAAGTTCTGCCTCCTGTCCAGGTGGAGCTCACTGGGATCAGTCCCTGCCCGTTCCTCTGGTGCCATTGCTGGTCCCAGAGCAGAGCCTGGGCCCTGCTCTGACCCTCCCTGCTCACAGGGACACCCAGGGCTGAGGGCTCCTCTCAGCTGTGCCTCCTCTGGAGGCTGAACAGCCACAGCTCCCTCAGCCTTTCCTTGTCAGGGAGATGCTCCAGTGCCTCCATCATCTTTGCCACCCTCCACTGGACCCACTCCAGGAGCTCCATGTCTCTCTTGTCCTGAGGAGCCCAGAACTGGACACAGCACCCCAGATGTGCCTCAGCAGGGCAGAGCAGAGGGGTGGGATCACCTTCCTTAGTCTGATGGGACACAGCTAACAGGATTTTGTAAAGTGTCTTTCACAGAGTCCCATGCAATGTTGGCAGAAAATAAAACTTTTTTTTTTTTTTTGGCAAGAGTTCTGATTTGTATTTTGCTTCCTGGGTGACTGTTCTGTGACTGCAGAGCAAAGACCATTTAGAACAAACATACACAAGTTTGATAAATGATAAATGTGACCTTACTTTGCTTCAATATCCTTAATATGCATTCCACCACCAACTACTCATTCAAATATTGGGAAGAGAAGGACAGAAATCAACAGTACAAGAAAGCCCACACAGAAGTAACCAATTTAGACTGCAGAAACAGTGCACAGGATAAAGGCACAGGGCCACACACCAAACAATTAAGAGAAAACAAAATATTCAAGAGCTACTCATTAAGCAAGTACCATCCACGCTGTGCAGTAAATGAGCCTGTGGAAAAACGAGGCTGCAATCATGAAATTAAAGACTGTCTCAAAAAGCATATGCATAGGCAAATTAAGGCTCTTCCTGCATTCCCTAACTAGGACTGTTTAACTTTGCAACTTTAATAATGCCCTTCTAATGTCGTTTTGGACCTAAGATATTTAAATTTCAAAAGGATTTGTACACAAATTAGGTGCAGCCCTCTGACTTCTGGCGCGCTGCCCTCCAGGCCCCGCTGCCATGCACGGCCAGGCTGCTGCCGAGCTCCCGCATGGGTTTGGGAAAGCAGAGCCAGCGAGTCTGTCAGGCAGCGCTGGGCAGGGCAATGGTGCTCTCTGCTGGGTGAGCAGCAGCACGACACGGCTCTGGAGCTCATACTCCACCCCTACTACCAGGCTACGTGCAGGTGAACTGCTGCTGGCCCGATGCTGGGCTAGCAACTGCGGGATCTGCACCTGGACAACACTCTTGACTGACAGACTTCACAAAACACACTCATGTTGTATTTCGTATGCATGAATCAAGTGAAAATTCAGCCTTTCTGGCCTCTATAGTTATTTGTGGGGTAGGAGCTGTTTGGGGAGGTTTACTTCTAGCAACAGTAGCTATGTTAAATACAGAAAAACTTTTTTTGCAAACTTTCTTTTTACCATGGGAAAAAAATAATCTCATGCCTGCAAAATTTAGAGACACTTTTAAGCTAAAATGATATTTTAGAAAACATTTAATAATTTACTGCAAGTCAGAACAAACATGTTCTGTGGGAAGAAACTGTTTCAGACCAGCTTACTTGGTATCATGAATATTGTCTATTTTTGTTTTTTTGTATGGAGCGTTTGGCTGAAAATCTAGAAAGGACTGGGCAAGGGAAATCAGTGTCAAAGGGTCTGACAAAAGAAAGTGAAATGGGATCACAAACATCCATTGTTCTCTTTTTTGGAGCAATCTCTGGAAAAAAAATGCCAGCCTGGCAAGAATTCAGGACTATCTAACCTTTGTGTATGTAACAGTCAGAAACCAAACATTAAGTTGGAAAGAGAACTTGAGAGGAACTTTGGGACAGAGATGGTTTTTTTAAGCATCCTTCTCTGAGGTTTCTCTTCATACTCACCACAGTCAGGTGCAAACTGAAAAAGATCTGATCCACTCACAGCAGAGATTAAGAAAACATTAAAAAATCCACATGTAATTAAGAGACAGCAGAACCTGACCTTCTCTCCAGTAGAGAACGGAGTGGATGAGCTGTGTTATAGCTAATAGTGCAGAGAGAAACTTTGTGTGGAAATACTGTAAGGAGGAAGATGAGAGAAGGTGATTTAAGCACCTCAAGAGCATCTATAAACTCCCTAGGAAAATTCCTCAACAACCAACCTTTTCAAATGAATCCCTTCAAAAGACCTGACTGAAAGCCTACAAAGGAAAAAAAAACCAAAAAACCACAAGGAAACTCAAAAAAAGAGGAGGTGCAAAAGGCAGAAAAAAGTGACACTGACCTCGAGTCTCTTTTCAAGTGACTCTATCCTGTCTTTTTTGCTGGCCAAGTTAGCCCTTGTGTAGCGGCTCTGTCCAGGCAGGTACAACACTTGGCTGTAACATTCTTCCCACACCTGGTTATAGGCTTCGCTTGATAGCTCTCCATGCCCCATTCCTTGCTTTACCACCTCCATTTCTTGTGCCAGTAGATCCTGTGCCTGTTGGAAATGATGAGAGAAATTGCAGTTACAATACACATGATACAAGTAAATTGCTCTTTTCAAACCTTCAGTGTGTAATTCATGGGGGCTCATACTCAAAGCTCACCATCAGGTTAAGCTAACTATGAAATCGAACACAGATGCTGTGGATTACAAATGAAACCCAGGCTAGAAGGCTCCTCACAGCACAACTATCCCTCATTTTATATAATTTGGCCAAACCTGACATCATTCTGGCATGGCTAATGAAAGCTGTGGCACAGTGAGATACTTCATCTTGCTGCACAAGAGCAGAGATAAAAGCAGGGACCTTGAGGGGAGGGAGAACTGTACAGACAGAAGCAGCTGTCCTACGAAACAAAAATCACTTTTCATTTCCTTTTGCTTACCTTTCTCCACACAACCAGGAAAGTCAAGTCTAAAAACATTCCCGGGTGAGCTGCATAAGCTCTGCTGCAGGAAATACAACCCTGGCTGTAACTAACACATTCTGTGGCTGAAGAACTGGTGCAATACAAGCACTCTGCTGCTTCCAGTTTAGTTTACAAAGTTTGCAATGAACTGAAAAGATTCTTGTTGGTCTCACAACTCTTAATATTTCTGACAAAGAGCCTGGCCTGCAAAATACACAGGAACCCAGGTCCTTCTGTTTTTATTAATAACTAAAAGATAAAGTATCTTTGCCAATCTAGACTTCATTGGTTGTAAGAGCACGTCCATGTTCTCTCTTTTAACAGCATTTACAGGTGCAGCCCATATTTCCCTATGAGCAGTAGGTATCTTACTGCAAGCAGGTGCTACATTTTTTAAGTGCACACTGACCAGGTAGAAATTCAGGTATCACCAGATTAGATAATTCCACAGATACTGGGGAAAATTAATTACTTGTTCTTGATGGTCAAGACAGATAAAATAGTAGTAACACAACCACACCTGACAAAGCTAAATGCTATAAATTTCAATTAGCTAACATTAGTACACTGTGAGGAACGACTTGAAGGTATTGACTTGTGGCACCAGAAGTGTTTCCCAGCTCCAGGAGCTCAACACACCCTGCCCAGCACCACTACCAATCCTTCCCAAAAGAGAACTGCACATCAGGAAAAGAAAGGAGTATTTTATGAAAGGGTTTTAGGACGAAGATTTTCTAAAAACAAATTAAGTAAAGCAAAATAAACAAGCCCCAGATGAGATCACAGAGATAGGAAAATTTTTTGGTTTGAACTGGATTTTAGACAAGAGAGAATATTGTGCTGAATGTCAGAGTGCAAGCACGAGCAGGGATGCAAAAAAACTTCTGCCCATCAGTTAGGAGACAAAACTTCAGGGACTTTGAAGAAAAGTCTTCAGACAAAAACTACTGAACCATGAAATAGTCTCTAAGGGCAGTGATAGCAAACCTGATTCTCACTGCACTTCAAAACAACCAGAGAAAGCACTCTGAAAACATTCCTAAGGGAACAATCTGACATTGGCAGGGCAATGAAATTCATGATCTAACTGTATTTTTCCATCTTTAACGTCTTCTGGTAAGAGATCCTGAAGTATAATTTTTCATTTCACAGCAAATTGGAAGTACATACTGTTCAGTGTTTCTCCTTTTAGGCTCTACATTCATTGGTCAGATATGGTCAAGGACATGGATTTAAAATCTGCTTGTGTATTTTTAGAGTCACCTTAAAGGAATAGGGGATTTAGGTGCAGATACAACAGGTATTGTCAGAGGACAAGTCTAAAGAGACAGACAACTTGGTGGCACGTGATTTTGTTCTTTTCACTCATTTTTATTCCTGTAGGCATTTGGTCAAAGGTTATTGGCACAGCTTCACGGGTGAAGGTCTTTGAAAGAGCTAAACCACAGAATTGCCTATCTGTCACTTGGCAGCAAAAGGCAACATCTGTAGCTGCTTAAATAAATGAACACCCTGAACTGGAACCCTGGTCCAGAGCTGCTGTTTAACTTGGGATTACAATGCAAAACAGGACACAGTGCCCAGGCCGCCCACTCACTGCAGCCAGCCACAGCCCAATCTGCCTGTTCAGCACTTCTGGACCAGGTATGGCTGTCAGATCAGCTGCCACAGCCCAGCACGCTCTGCACCAGCACAGCTTGCCTGGATTCAGCTTGACAGACATAATTAAACAACTTGATTTGCTGCTCCAAGGTACAAGCTGACTACTATTGCTCTATTCAGTCTGCACTGTTTTGACTAAAATGCTTTGTAATTGTACATTAATGAAATTCAGAAGCAGCAGAAGATGGGTATCACACCTGGTTAACGCCTCAATGATTTAACAGCAATTTACAGAAACAGCAAAGTAGAATTTGGTAACTGTTAGGGTATTATTGCTCTTACTCTTATTTAAAATTATAAGCAACCACAACACATTCAAATTTGTATCTCAGTGACAATGTCTATGAGCAAATACAGCATCTTCACCATTCTGCTGAAATCACAGATTAACATCAGCTCACAGAAAGCAGAATGTGCACTTAATCATCCTTACTTATTAACTTATTCTTACTTAATACTTGACAGTGCTAGGTTAATGATCAAACCTGATTATCTTAGAGGTCTTTTCCAACCCAAACAACTCTATGATTACAGCCCTTCATACAACCCTCTGGAGATCTCCCAACTGAATTCTGTGCAGGCTTTTTTTCCCCATTACAGAGTTATGTCCCAAGGAGACTTTAGGTCTTCTTAGGCCACACAATTCTCACCTTCTTGAGATCCTCTTTGGAGAACTTCTCATAAGGATTTTGTTCTAAGTAAGCCATGTGCTCTGCATTGTTGGTTCCAAATCCTGGGCCTTTGCCTTTCTTACCAGTAAACTGTTCTCCAAATGGATGATGCAAAAGATCAAAATGAAGCATGGTAATCATTTCTTTCTTTATGAGTTCTTCACTTTTCTGCAAGTCTGTTAGAGGTGGTTCCACATTTAAGGGCCTAAGTATTGTTTCATTAACCTGCCCAGGAGCAAAGAAAGTTTGTAAATATAATATACACCAAAGAAAATATTAAATTAATGTATCCCCACTCAAGTACAAGTTTTATGTATCAGCTAAACCCCACAGAGCAGGTGCCAAAATCCCTTGTGGCGGAACACATGCAGCAATCTCAACAATTGTGCAGAAGAAATACTGGATGAAACTCTGCTGGGCTAGTTTCCTGAAAATCAGCACAGTCAAAAGATTTCGCTCTCTCATTATTTCCTTAGACTGTATTTCCTCCTATAATGGTAAAAATCCTTATTTTTAATTTTTGTTCTTTAACAGTGAATTTTGTTTCCACTTACTTCTGAGGGCCGTGGTAGATTCTTCTGCACAGCTTTGTGCATTCTCTTCAGTTCCTTGGCACGCTCTGCTTCCCGGAGAGCCTAAACAAACAAGCCAAGTGTTACTCCAGCCACTGGAACTCAATCAGATGCTGCTTAGGAATGTATGTGATATAAAAACTAATTGATCATTGCAGCAAAGATTCCTTCCAGTATACAGACTTCATGTTACTAAGCCAGAGCTAAATAATGTGATGATAACATAATTCACCTGCCTCTGAAGTGAATGGGAAGAGTACAGCAGATTAACTCTAAGAGAAAAGAGATCATCAGAAGGCATTTCCAGGCATCAAATTCTCCTTCAATCTCAAATCCAGCAAGATTTTGTTCTTTACACATTTATCTGTGTGACAGCTGCTCTAATTCTTCAGACATGAAATCCACCAGGAAAAGAAAGACTTTTAAATTAGCAGCTATGACTCTGTCATCTTCAATGACTTAAAGTAGACATTTCACTAAAACATTACTTGTGAAAGTGGAAAAACATGAGAGTTCTCTTTACAATGCACCTTCAAGCAATAATAAAGCCAATGTTGTCAGGAACTTCAGGAACAATGACCAACATGTTCCACGTTCTAATGCCAGCACGTCACATCTTCACTTGAAAGCGGGATGCTCTTCTCTTGTCTGATGGTACAACTCAGATTCTTTCCTCTATTCTAAACACATACATTACTTGTATTTATTCAGACTTTTTATTATGGTATGTATGCCCAAGACATACAAATACATGCATAAAACATGTTCCTCCCCTAATAGGACACAGTATCAAATTCTGGGAAATGGTTATCCCATTTAAAGATCAAAGCATAGGATTTTTAAAAATATTTTGTTCCTTTGTCAAGGCACAGCCATTGTTAAAAAGTTCTCTGGACTCAAAAATCCCATTTATTTTTATAAAAAAAATATATTTATATAAGGTGTATAATAGAAAGAGATTTGCAACACAAAATTTAGGCTTAGCAATAAATAGAAAAGGAACTGTTTTTAGAAAGATTTAAAGTGTCTCTGGTTACTAGCCAGTACAGGCATTTAACTGGCAGAATTTAGGCTTTTACTTTAATCAGCCTTCTTTGATTCTAAATCAAAACAAAACAACAAGGACCCATTCACAACTTGGCTGTCTGGGTAATCCTCTGGTAGTGGCCAAGGGTGCCAATTCCCTGAGTGACAGATTTTTATCTGTGTGCTACCAGCCTGCCTGAGTTTGTATACACTTGTCTAACCTTTCACAAACAGCAACTTTTAACCTTGAGAGAATAACCTGAAACTGAAAAAAGAAGCACAGCTCTTATGTGCCTAAAATGAAGCAAGTGCCACTGTAGAAAAAAAAAAATTAATTAAATTTTCATCTTCTGCAGGACAAACACAAGCAGGTAGGACACAAGCACTCTTAGGGACTTCATGGTAGAAAATTATGTGATACATAACATTAAGAAATTAAAAAAATTATTCAGAGAGAAAACTGATTTGGCCTCTGTGTGTGTATACTCTGATAGCAGCAAAGAAACAAGTAAATTTTACTTTGCTATCCTGTAGAAGAAGCTGTACCTCTTCCACTGAACAGGAGTGAAACAATGGGAACCACACAAGAAACACATTTTATTTTACACAAAAAGCATCATCCACATCTCACACACTGACCTGCTTGCGGGCTTCTATATCAGCAGCATCTTCTACAAAGGTTTCATCTACTTCATGTTCTTCAAGTTCCTTTTCTGCATTTTCAGGTAGAACAATCTCAAAGTCATTCTTTGGAGCAGGGAGGGCCATGAGCCCCATGCGCAGGTGCTCCCGAGACTCCCTCTCCTGTGGGAAGAGCAAGGAGACGTGATGTTTCTGGATTCATACCCTGAATGCAGGGCAATACACTGAGTGCAACATCAGACTCCATTCATCTGCATTAACAGACAGGAACAACACACCAATTATTCCCTGGCCACCTCAGTCTGCTGCAAAGCCAGAAAATACCAGATCTGGAAACTAGGGGAGTCCACCAGGGATTTGAAGCCTCAGTTTCCCTTCTAGCAGTAAAAACTCATTTTACTATAAAAAGGCTAAGAGAGAATCAAAGTATACGTACATCAAATAAACTTTCCTCAAGCTAAGAGGAACTCTGGAATTTTAAACTTGAAGAGTTATTTTTGTAAGAACATGCCAAACACTCGGAGTGGGTATCTTAGCTAGGCCAAAAAGAAAACTGCCGATAGCTCAGGTGGGAGATATTCAAAGCCACAGTCCAGGCTGCAGAATCAGCCACATAAAAGGAGTTCCCAAGGTGCTACCTATTAGGCATATGCCCTTTTATAGCATGTCTAATTGGCAGGGCCCATCTGGCTGAACCTCCAAGAATGGAAACATCTGTTGCCCAAGGTAATGAAAGAGACTGGATGGGACTCAGATTTCTGAACATCTCAAAGTCCTAATGGCAAAAATTAAACTCCTTTAGCTCAGTGTTGTCAACACGACAGACTGATGAAAAGGTCCTGTAGGTAAATCAGGAAGTCAAAATGATGAGGAATTTGAGGATTGTGTAGGATTGCAAGGAAAATGAATCTTTGCTCAAGATGCATTTCCTGCTCAGTTTCAAAGACAGAAATAGAGTGGAAACTTAACTATGTCTTCTCCAACAAACAGTTTTAGAGTGTGTTTACTGAACACACTGAAAGCCATTCTAAGCGGCAACACTTCTGTTCTTTTAAATAAAGACTTTATTTTATTATGGGATGAGGACAGACCCATAGACAGGTGGAAGAAGTAACAGTTATTTATTATAAAATAAAATTATTTTCAGCAGATGAGAACTAAAAACCTGAATATTAATACAGCACTGATTTCCACTTCTTAAGTACTACTTACCATTTGTTTAGCATAGGATGGGTCACTGTAATCTGCCATTCCCTCTTCTGGGTTGATGTTCAGTTTATCCCGTAGGGGAGTTCTCCCAGGAGTTGTGCCAAGTGCAGGTTTGGGAGTCAGTCCTCCTCGAGGAGTTAAGCTCTCTGACCCCTGAGAGGGTGTTCTAGTGAAGTGCAATTGGTCATTAGTTTTTTACTAAAGATCTCTACTTACAGAAGTCTGAATATTGGGAAAAGTTACATAAACACAGTCTATACATTCAATCTAGAGTTTTTTCTTGGGAGGCAGTGAAACTGAAAAGTGCAATTACAAGAATACTAAAAATAAATTGTTTAAGCCTGTCAAGGTAACCAAGGTCCTGTCAAGCTGAAATTTAGGCACATCATCATTTTAAGAGAAGCATCAGGAACTCCACCAACACAAACTCCCACTGCTGCTTTTGAGAGAAGAGCTTATCCAGTCACCAGGCATTATTCTGGGATACAGTAATCAGGATTGAATTGTAAGCTCTGATTTCCCCACCACCTGAGCAAGTCATTTGTGCCAAAATCATCTGGCCCAACACCTGTGCCATGTTGCAATTGAATGGATCATCCTAAAGTACCTCTTTGCTTTCACTGACTATTGAAGAAGTAATTAGATTATAATAATTACAGCATCTATGGTTAGGCAACATGGATGAAGTCTTAGATTTTGTCGGCCCTAATTGCTTCTCCTCTAGACTGGGAAGGAATATTGTTCTATATCCCAATGACCTACTACATGAATAAGGGGCTACTTCATGGATTGATTAATTTTTCCCTCTGCTCTAGGATTTGATTTTCCCACTGACAGAGCATCTCTACAAGCAAGCCAAGTTGACCCACAGGTATCATATTTACATGTGCAAATCTTAACTTCAGAACCTAAAAAAACACCACAAAAAATCCCAAACAACAAAATTAGAGCATCTCTACGTTTTAAAATATAAAATAACGCAAATCAACAGTCAGATCACTCCAGGTCAAATTCTACATTCATTTTGCACCACACTGACACCAAAAGATCTTCAAAAAAAGCACTCATTGCTGGAGCTGCTCTTTTAATTAAAAGATCAGGGCCTTTGCACACAGCTCCTGAACAAAATAAAGCTGCTTTGGAAAAGCTGCCATAAAGGTCCTTTTTATTTCCTTCTCCACTTTTCCTACTAACATGATACATGTAAAATTAGAACCTAAGTGGAAAAACCTGACACAAAATGTACCAATTGTAACATGTTTTAGCTGTATGGTATTTGACATTTGTGGGATATATATTTGATCACTGTAAGAGTTAAACCAGCAATTCTGTACTATTTAGATTGGCAATATAAGAAATATTTTATTTTGGATATATATGGCTTATAAAATATTTACTCCAGCTTTTCAAAAATTCAGTGTGGGTTTGGCTAAGGGACCTCCCACAACTTTGACTCCAAGGTAATACTTTGGAAAGGCCAGGATCCACATACAGAATGACACTCCAGCTTACTATTTATACTCCTGCACTACCCCAGAATAGTTTACACTGCTCCAGACCACAGAAGGCCACATTTTGGATCAGAACTCCAGTTAGCTGTATGAACACAGATGAGGAGGACATGGCTGAGCTTTCTAAAGATGCAGAGAAGGAGAAACTTGTACACAAGGGCTTTTAAATAAAGTAAGTTTCTTTTGAAGCTCTAATCATGGTAGTATTCTGCATATCAAAATCTGCTCTGTTCACCCACCTCCAAACAGACACATGCCTACCCCAGGCACATATCCCAAAAGCAGTCTGTTTACCTGAAAGGTGTGGAAAGCACAGTATTTGGAGTCTGAACAACCTGTTTCTGCGGTGTTACCCCTGAAAAGTCACTTTCATGCAAGGGAGTATTAAGACCTCCTTTCAGGGGAGTATCCACATTTGTGAGAGCCATCAGATTCTGGGCCTCCTGTATAACAGACAACACAAGCAGTGCTTCATCAAGATATTCACAGTCACATTTAACAGATTCAGTAGCAAGAACAGCTGAAGAGTTATTTGAATATCAGTTTGTGGAAAATGTTTAAAATTTCTTAGCTTTAACACCCATACACTGGTATATATAAACCCTACTGTTGCACTGAAAGGCATTTGAACTTCATTTCCAGTAAAATACGTTATAAGCTAAAGCTGCAAAAATTAGTGTGTTACTTATTGTTTCAGCTTCCTTCAGTTTGCCAGACTCCATAAATCTCCATAATTTGTTAGTGACTGAACACTCAAGTAATCCTAAGAATCCTGATTTTAAAAGGGAAGAGCACACTTGAACTCTGAAACCTGAATTCAATCAACTTTGTCCAAACTGCACTTCAAAGACAATGTTCCAAAAGCGATGGTCACTATTCAGATTTTTGTCCGTGACTCAACTGAGGCTTTTATGAATAACCCCCTTCTTTATTTCAGTTTTGCTTATGACAGTGAAGAATTAAGTTTTTCTACTGCAAATAGCAAATATATTCCCAGAAGACCACTAATCTACCTATGGATATGCATAATACTGTGACATTTATAATAAACTCCATTTGAAGGTGAGACTGACCATTCCTGCAAATATTGTACAGACTTTGATTATGATCTGCAGAGCCAGGAACTTTCTCTTTTCTCCTATCATGGAATTGCTGAAATACAGCTCATTGTCAACTCAGATGGTTTTTGGGGTTTTTGTTTTGGAGTGGGATTTCTAGGATCTTGTTTTGTCTTACACACTAGCTACACTGATTTAATTTATCCACTTCCACACATTCAACAAAATGTTACTCAACATAGCCAGTTTTTGAAAAATCCAGGCAATCAGAGGTTGCAAAGGCAGGTTTTGGCCAACCTAAATTTTAAGCCAACAAAGTGCTATGAAAATGCTCTTGCATTGTTGAAGTTAATTACTACTTGTTATGTGAAAGAGAAGTTGGACAATGTAAAATACACTGCTTTAAGGAGATGAACTCATACATCTTCTGCACTGAGAAACACACAAGAGAAGGGAAAATTATGCAAGATTCCAGGAGCATGGTTAAAAGCTTCACACAGTATATGACTAAAAGAAAAAAGAATCAGAATGTTTTGAAACACAGTGACAATTGATCAAATGCAAGGAGATCTGCTTCTATGCCCTTCAGTGTGTACTGAAGATTTGGATCGTTTCAAATCCCAAAATTGCACATAATCTAAGGAGTGTTTCTCCAGCACTTACACCTTGTATTCAGTTGACTCCTGCTCCAAAACTTAAAACCCATCCTGTACATTTATACTCTACCTGCAGGATCCTGTCCTGGGCTGCTGGAGTTTTGGGAGTCCTCAGAGCTATGCTATTGTTGGTTACATTATATTCAGAGAGAAGAGTGCTGGAAGCTGAGTTTGTGATTCCAGATTCCTCAGCAGTCTGCCGTGCAATCTCACTCGCTTGGCCAACTTTTACAACTTCTTCAAGTTCTGTATCAGATATCTTTGAAAGAGAAAATCCCAAGCCACAGTAAGATACAATGCAGTTATGAGATCCACTCAATAAAACAAAAAGCACTGTTTGGTATTGGCCTTTTAAGTTGTTTATAATCAGTAAGCACCTCACCTGAGGAGCTGGAAGAACCAGTTTACTCCTTTTCTTGGTAAATTCTGACACTCCACTGGTCTGCAGAATAGCTGAGGGCAAGTCTGACTCTTTCTTCCGTTTCATGTGTTGCTTGTCCTTTTTGCGCTCTCTTCCCTCCCTCTCACTGTTATTATGGAAAACACGATCATTTCAGAACACACAGAGCAGCTACAAAGTAACAAACAAGCCAAGAGCAAAAAGGCTGTACCCTTTTCAAACACTGGATATGCTGAAATAAAACACTGCAGGAAGAGTGGAGCACCTTGTGGGTGATTAGATGTGATCTGCAGATCTTGCAGCAGAACCTACTACAGGCCAATGTAATGCTTTTAAATTATGGACCTAGCCAACAGATTTAGCTTTTAGGCTGAATAACTACAATCAACAGGGTCACTGGATCAATAAAAAAAGGTCAGACCAAGAATTTGGATAGTAAAAAATAAGGGAATGTGAAAAGTCCTTTTTTCTCCAGCAGCTGCTAAAGGAAGGTTAACATTTTCTTTTGTGGAAAGTGGGAACCAATTTCTCTTCAGTCTTTAATAAAAATGGCATTTCCTTCAAACAGCAATGAAAGTAGTCAGTGAAATCATAACCTTCAGTCTAAAGCTCCCGCCTGATCCTCTGAACAAAGAGCCATGCAGAAAAATCAGTTAGTAACACCACATGAGTTAATAAACCAAATTGTACATGACACTGAAGTCTCTCAGTAAAAAGCAGTTTTGGCAGAAGTAGTGGGAAATGCAACTGTACAATTAAATATGTACCCAAGAGTGGCATTTAACTTCTCAACTACACTTTTGGGGATTTTTGGGATAGGATGGGGAGAAATTAAGCATTTAAGGACATCAACTTAAGAACAACTCAATTAAAAGTAATATTACAAATCTACTCCTATAAGCAATCATTGTAAGGTTATTTAAAGGACACTAAATACACAAGTAAATAAACTGCAAAAGAAAAACCTCAAAAAAATAAAACAGTTCTACTTAAAGAGCAAGAATTCACGTAAGGAACATTATTCTGATAGATAAAAGGTGAACTAGAGGAAAGAAAAAAGGTGATCATAGACAATAGGTGAACTAGACCTTTTGGAAAGATAAAACACAAAAAACTGAAAAGGCAAAGGCCACCTGCACTTGTATCTGTCCCATTGAAAATACATTTCCCACTCACATTATGTTTCCAAGACTTACCACACATACATATGGGTTGCTTTTTTTTCAAATACACGGTTCCCTCCTTATAACAACACACACTTACGATCTTAGTTCTCCATCCAGGTCTTGCTGACGCAGTCTCCTAAAATCTGCATCCAGGGACTGATAATTTTCTTCTGATGTATCATAAAAACCAGGGGCAGGCTTCTTTTCAAATGGAATTTCTGCATTGTAATCCACACCTCTCTTCTTTTTTCTTTTCTTCTGGATCTCAATTCCTGCAGCGCGAAGTTCTCGTCTTTTCTGGAGAGCAGCAAGACGTCTAAAGAAAAGTAACACCACATGATTTAAAATGTAGAGTAAAGAAAAGCAGTCCCAGGATATGAAACCAAATGCAAGTTTACCGAGCTTCCTCCAGCTGCTTCTCCCTGGCTTTCCTCTTGGCCTTCTTGCCCTGTGTATTTGCCAGACGTGCTCGAGCCTCAGACAGCATTTCAAGCTCATCTACAATAGTACAGATAAATACAGTAGTGAATCTGCACTTAAAAGATGAGAGTCAGAAAAAAGGTGACATTAAGATCAGAAAACTATCTTTAAAAGATGAATTAATCAATCACAGGCATTCTGTGTCATCACTAATCTCCAAGTCGTCCCAAAGTATTTACTGAATCACTGGCCAGGCGAAATGAAGACTTTTAGAAAAAAAGCCTATTGTTGAAAATAGTATCAATAAGTATCAACACCAAATCAAAATATTTACATAGAGAGGTCAACTGATCACATTAATGAAAGTAAAACTTCATTTGCATCCTTATATGAAAGTATTATCTTGCGAACCTGTTAATTGCATTTATTTCCAGAGCTGAGAGTGCTGTTTTTGTGAACCTGTGACTGTTCAAAACTACCAATGGTCCATTCATGGAATTTTAACAATGTTCATTTTTCAGTTTATAACATTGCTTTGTGCAAGGAAAAAGAAAGGAAGTCAGGCAGTCCTGTGCTTCAGCATGGATTAATATGAGAGGTGTGAGCTGATAGAAAATGATGAAGATACAGAATGCAAATGAGCAGAGCAGTTGTCAAAATAAGTAACAGCCAGTCATGGTAACAGATGAAGGTGACAGATAAAGGAGGCAAAAAGCACACCAAGGAAAGAAAAACTGGAAAAGTATAACTGACTGGCCAGATACAGAAATAAGACAAAATTTGCCAGTAAATTAATGACCAGGCAGCGGTGGAAAAAAAGGAAGAAACGAAGGTACAATGGGTGTTTAAACAGAAAAATCAAACAGATCATATTTCTATCAAAAAAGGTAAACACACTCCTAACTCACCTTCATCCATGTCAATGGGATCTGGCCTGGCAGGTTTGGTTTCTGGATTTGGATCGATTTCTCCAGGTTTCAGTTTCCGAGGATCATCAGCAGTTTCTTCCTCATTGTCTCTCTGAGCAGCTTTGTCCCTAAAAACACATTGTGTTTGTTTTCCAGCTCTTTGCTTTCCTCCAGAGTCATAACAACCACCCCTTAAATGTCTCCAAAGACTGACCATCAACAGTAACCTTATGCTCTGTACAATACAGTAAATCCGTTATACAATTCACAAGTGTGGTACAGTTCCATAATCTTAAACAAGACAAGAGGAAGAAACCAACGCAGTATTACATCACAACAATAAAACATTATATGAAATACAATTATGATACAGCTAGTAGTAAAGAAATCCCCTCAGGTAATCTTTAACAATAAAAACAAGAATTCAAACAGTGTAACAAAACTTAAAAATCAAGTTTTCTATTATGTTTTTTCTACTCAACCAGTTGCACCAGAATTAAGAATGCTCACAAGGGAAAACAGCACATTCTTTCTCTTCTCATGGCCAAAATGAACTCCTTGTAGCACAGATGGTATCTGCACATTCAGCCATTTCAACACATGTTTTATGTCTCTTTTCCTTCTCACATACCCATTCCTGCTGATCAGTCAGTCAAAAAATGCCCATACAGCCTAATAAAAGCATAAATCTTGACGACCCCTTAGTCAGAACAACCAGGAGCAGAAGAGATACACCTATCTCTATCCAAGCTGCTCTCCAGGTTCCAGGAGCTTCTTTCAAGCTAGTGAAGCGACTAAAAACAATCTTTAAAATCTGCTTACAAAAGGACTCAGTCAGCTTGAAAACACCCTAATTTACCATGGAAGAAGGGAATGACACACTGCTACAGCTCCACAGATTTTTTTGGGTATTCCTGGCTAATTTTCCTCTAGGCAAGCAGAAACTCACAGAAGAAATTCATAGTGTTCCAAGCACTGTGCAGCAGTTCTCCCAATGATGGGGGCAATGGTTCTCCACTGGGTTGGCATCAGCTTGGCCAAGTGCAACAGTTTCTCCTCCTCCTCCCGAGACCACTCTGTCTTTTTGATGCTTGGGTCCAGCCATTCGTACCTGTAGTAAGAGGCAAAAGTTAAGGATGACAGATCCAAGATATGCCCTGATTTGTCCTCAAGAGTGTTTTCATTACATATGTATTTGAGCTTTAAAATGCATTATTTATCCAGCACTTTTCATACAGATACTGCCTCTTCTTCCTTTTCCCATCTCTATTCTAGCAGTCATAGAATTACTCCTGGAAAAGAAAAGTAAAAATTGCAACTATCAGAGATAGAGAAATGGTAGAATTGTTTGGTCTGGAGCCTTCAACAATTATCTTACTAATCCTCAACTGTGCCAGTACTGTTATCTGTACAAGAAATATGCTATTAAATATGAGCAGTTCAGTACTTGAGAAACTAAGTCTGATTCTCAAATACATTTATGCTGCATCAGTATTTGCATCAGTTTAGAGCTCCTATTTTTTATAAAATATTAAATTTCACAGTGCAATTTCTTAACATTTACTCTCAAGCCAAACTCCCATTACATGAAATTAAAAAATTATATGTAAGAGAGATTAGTTTCTTACAATTTTACTTCCTTGGCAATATCCACTGATTAAAACATGTTTAAATAAGGGAAAAACTAATGTTTATAATTTAAAGTAATCCTGCATTTGCCAACACTGCAGTCACTGTCAAACAGAACATCTGGCTACTTTTATTCAACTACTTTCAAGCAATAAGAATTTGAAGTTTCCATGATAAAATCAAACAGTGTTAAAACTGTTGTTGGTCTGTGGACATAAGCTAGTCTGTGGTTACATTTTTTCCTAAATTTCCACTAATTATGAAGGTCATATTCCCATGCACAGCACCTCTCACTTACCATCTGGCTTTGCACTGCTTTGCTGATTTCCTGTGCAATAATGAGGCAATTCGAGACCACTGGTTTTTGCCATATTTCATAACAGCTGCTTTCAGAATTTCATCCTTGAAAAAACCATAAATAAATACCCTTATGAACTGCAAAACAGAAAGTCTGAGCTCAAGCAAAGGAGAACATGGTAAATTTCATGGGCTGTCCCAGAGGAAGCAGCATAACACAGCGTAACACTGCTACTTCTGTTCCATTTTATTCTCAAGAAAAATAAGGATTTGTATTTCAAAGGTCAATGAAATCTGTAAAATTAAATAAAATAGACACATAAATTATTGTTCCAAACTTCATATACCTAACAGAATTTCCCAAATTATTATTTTCAATGCTCTCTAATGCACTGGTGTTTAAAGGCTCTGTATGTCTTCACTGAAGGACAGCAACAGAGGTAAGGAAGTGTTTGGTAAGACATCACAATAGGAAAAAAAAAGTAGAATTGGCAGGCATCTCTGGCTGCCTTGTTTAAACAATACCATAAAATTATCTATTTTTCATATTTTAATGCAATTGGAATAAAAATGGAATAGATCGGCTTGGGAGCCAGGTTGTTCATATACAACAAAATGTGCACTGAGTTTGATCACAAGCCAGAAGTGCCAATTCTCGGTCCATCCATCCATCAATCTTTCTCTCCCTTCCTTGATAGATGGGTTCATTATTTCTGGTTTATTCAGAGGAAGTGGTATTTTAAATACATGAAAGCTGTTCTTACAGCCCTGTCAACCACAGATGTCCCTCTCCTGTACCCAGTGAATGTTCAGTGAGTCTCACACTATCTCCACTGACACCACCCAGAGAACAACAGCTTTAACTGTGAGTTTATGATCAGCTCTTGATCTGGCTTGAGCTGCTGCAGGCAACAATTCATGTGACTACTGTTCTGACATAAATAATAAATCCTCTCCTGTGAGTTTTTTTTTTTAACTTGGTGCTCTATGGCACACAGGAGCTGTACTGGTGACATTAACAGGCTTTTTTTGCATGTAATGGGTCATTTTATGAATGATTTGGTATCACCTGATTTCCCTTTCTCTGTCTTTAATGCTGTATGTATAATCAAAATGTTAAAAAAAAAATCCAACACCTCTTTTATCTCTGGTACACAAAGCCTGGTGAACTGAGGATCTATTTGGCCACTGAAACAGCTCCTCAGGGCAGTAGCCACAGCCTTAAGCCTGGCAGAGTTCAAGCAGAATTTGGACAATGCTCTCAGGCACAGGGTGGGATTACTGGGGATGTTGTGTGCAGGAGCCAGACCTGATGGTCCTCGTGGGTCCCTTCCCACCCAGGATATTCTGTGATTCCATTTAATGCACCACTCTTCACCAAAATGTATCAAGTATGGAAGAATGGGGTAAAGACATGAATTTTCCTGTCCTCTACTGATCCCAAATTTAGCTGCTTCCTGGCACATCACTGATATAGCACAGGTGTTTAAAAGCACATACAGCACATTTTATCTTCTATTACTTTTTCCTCACTGCTTCCTGGAACCACGTACATGCCTGGTGCTCACACTATGCAGTGAGAGTTCTGTATTTTACAGTGCTAGGTACATCCTTTTGCTTTAAACATGCATCTAATAAAACTGACATCCTTGATTTCCCATGTTATTGATTTCTTTTTCATGACCACTTGTGGTTCTGAAAGCTTGTGACAGCAAAATTGGAGGGGATTGTTCTTTTTTGGAACAGTAATTTCTGTGCACAGGATTCCTGGGGCTGCAGATGAAGAGCCCACACACATTGACAAGAAACAGACTGAAGCTGCACCAGGGGTTTAGATTAGTTATTAGGATGTTTTTTTTTTTTCCCATGGAAATGGTGACAGGCTGCTCAGGGCAATACTGGAGTCACCATTCCTGGAACTGATTAAAAACCCATGTAGATGTAGCATTTAAGGACAGGTTAAATGGTGTACATGGTGGTGGTGCTGGGTTGATGGTGGCCACTTGGTGTTCTTAAGCTTTTTCCAATCCTAAAACTTGTATGGCTCTGCCTTTGCCATTTTCGTATTTTTAAATATCTTTAAGGGCAAGAGATTCCTGCTGCTTCATTCCCACAGAGCACAAGGAACGTGCCTATGCAGCACAAGTCACACTCTAGCCTGCGAGCGGGACATCTCCAAGCACTGCACAGCCCCTGCTTCCTCTCCAGTAGCAGTGGGAACAGTTCTCTGGGGCATAAGGACACAACACACACATTGCTGAGCTTCCCAATCTGGTGAACAGCCCGAGGGAAAAACAGCACCAATGTGAACTCGTGACCTTTGCCCACTGAAGCAGCAGGAAGAAGGCACAGGTTACTGGGGAATGCAGCCCAACAGAGAGCCAAGGGATCACAGAATCGGTTAGGTTGGAAAAGGCCTCTCAGATCACTGAGCTTAATCAACATCTTATCACCACCATGTCAACGAGACCACAGCACTCAGTGCCACATCCAGTCTTTCCTTAAACTGGAAGAACTTAACCTTCACAGACAGTGACTCCATCAGCTCCCTGGGCAGCTCATTCCAATACTTAATCACCCTTTCCTGTGAAGAATTCTTCCTAACGTCCAACCTAAACCTCTCCTGGTGCACTTTGAGGCCATGTCCTCTTGTCCTGTTGCCTGGGAGCAGAGCCTGACCCCCATCCCGCTGCGCCCTCCTGTCGGGGAGTGGTGGAGAGGCAGAAGATCCATCTCTGAGCCTCCTTTTCTGCAAGCTGAGTCCCTCCAGCTCCCTCAGCTGTTCCTCGTGAGCCCTGTGCTCCGTTCCCTTCCCTGCGCTGGCCCCCGCCGAGCCCAGACCCGCTGATGTCCGGGCACAGCGCTGCACAGCCCCGACCCCGCCGCGGCACCCCCAACACTGAGCCCCCGCGCAGGCGCACCACGACACCCGCCCCTCCCGCGCCTGCGCACCAGCGAGGGTCCCCCCCCACCCCCCCACCTGCCCGGCCCTGAGGGGGACGAGGGCTCGAACCCCGCCGAGTCTCACCTCGGTGTTCCGCCACACGCCGCCTTTAATCATAATCCGCGGCATCTTGGCGGCGAAGGGAGGCGGGGACGGACCCCTGGAGCGAGAGAATGGAGAGGGAGCGGAAGCGCCACTGGCGTCAGCGGGGCCGGCCGAGACGGCGCACGGTCGCCCTCAGCGGCGGCGGGTGCCGAGGGCGAGGGAAGCGAGGCCAGCTGTCAGAAAAGCTGCTCTGTCAGAAAAGCGGGGAGCGGGTCGGGCGGCTTTCTCAGGGAAGCGGGACTGGCGGATTTTCCAAGGGAAGCGAGGCCGCTACTCCTCCAGGGAAGCGGGTCCGGCCGCGCCGCGCATGCGCAGCCCCCGCGTGGCCCGAGGCGGCCCTTCGCGCTAGCGCCCCCTGCCGGCCGGAGGAGCACACGGCGGAGGAGCCCGGCCGTCATTAAACTCTTCAAATTGCCTCGTCAAGGGACGCAGGTGAGGGAGGAAAGGGACAGTGGAAGGAAATCACATTTCCCCAGCGTTCCCAAGGTATTTTATTAATTTCAGGAAATAGACCCATGCTTTTTCCTGAAATTAATAAATTCTTGGTTGTGAGGGTGGTGAGGCCTTGGCAAAGGCTGCCCAGAGAAGCTGTGGCTGCCCCATCCCTGGTGGTGTTCAAGGCCAGGTTGGACAGGGCTTGGAGCAGCCTGGGATCGTGGAAGTTGTCCATGCCCATGGCAAGGGGTGGAATGAGATAATCTTTAAGGTGGCAATGCAAAACTATTCTATGATTCTACAAGAGAGCAACATTGATGGTGCATTTGCATGTTAACACTCACATACACACTAAAGGAAATGTATACAAGGTACATACCTGAATTTGGGGAATTTTCATAGCGAGGTACTCATGTCACTCTCAGCAGGTGACGGGTTGAGTCTCAAGGAGTGGGGATCTCGGCTCAGGATCTGTCACTGTCCCTCAGCTGTGGCCCTCCAGGCATCTCCAGCCTGGAGCTGTGTGGCTCAGAGAAAGCCACACTCAGAGGGAGGCGCTGCTCCCAGCCTGCTGCAGTCTGGAGGGCTCAGAGGCTCTCAAATACCACTGCTTAGAGAGTCACAACAGACTTGGCTTTGCTCATAGCAATTTTCCACCCTGGCTGCAACTCAGATTGGTAACTTTCTCTGAAAGTTCAAAACCAAAAACGTTGTTCCACCTGGGTGGTTATTTGGATAAGAAAAATAAGTTCCCAAAGGCTCTTAAAACCCACGGAGCACTTCAGCTGACACAAGTTCCTGGGAGCAGACAGTGTTTTGGATAAGCTCAAAAGGAGCTCGGCTCAGGTTGTCAAGGTCAAGCCCTAATGAGCATTTCTGAGACCACAGTGTGGCCCAAACAGGAGGATGCACCACCACACCATACAGATCTGACTCACTATTGTTCATTTACATCACCTCCAGTTTAACTTGTATTCATTTAATTAGCAGATGCACAGCAGGTAAAATGACAGCCTTTTACTCAATTTGTCTTGTTATATTTCCCTGTTTTGTCCAAATTCAGGATATATTCATGGAGCAAATTATGAAACTTTTTTGGTTTAAATAGAAAACTTATGATTTAGGAAAGGCTTTGATTTTTGTTTAAACTGCAGGAATAAAAAATACTACACTTCTAGCTACCAAAAAAAAAAAAAAAAACCCAAACCAAAAAAAAACTACCAACAACAGCCCATGTCTTCTTTGCAACTGAATATGCCTCAACCTGTAAATTTCATTGACTTAGCAGACTGAGAATACCTTTGAAACCCCAAAAATCCAATGCAGCGCATAAGGAACAGAAAGCAACATCAGGAGTCATTGAAGTGCTTATTTTTATTAGAGGCAGTGACTAGGAATAATTAACTTTTATAAGATCAATCTCTTAACTAAAAATACCTTCTTGTTATTACTTAAAACTTGAAGTAACTCAGATTTACAAACTCTTTCAAAAATTTACTGCAGTTATCCACCTAAACCAGGCTCTTTTGATCATCATTGTACACTATGCTTTTAAACAGTGTTCAATCGTATTTAGCCCTTCTAGTCTCATCTGATATAGAGGCTTACAATTCCTTCAGTATTTTTGTTTTCTCTTTGTACTGCTCTTTTCAAATAAATGATCAGAATTGTAATGTAACACAGGTAAAAACATCTCCAAGTTTGAGTAATCATTAAGATTTCCTAGAAATGCTTTTCTTTCTTAATACAGGATAACATTCTTCTTTCTCACAACTGGATTAGGTGGCTCCAAGGTCTAAATCACTTACCTGTAACCACCATGGTTCAAGCACAGATACTTGTCTGACTTTACTGAAGCTGCAAAGAACTGGATCACTTGAACATCTTTGCTGATATGGCCTTAAATAAATCTGTCCATGAGTTTCATTATTGGAAAATTGCCTTCCAAATTGCAGAATGGCTGGACGGGTTCTGGAAGACAAGACCCTAGAAGATGCCCTATTCAGGAAATTAATCTACAGGGGAAGCCTAACACACAGGCAAGATTCACAGATATTATGCTACAAGGGTTATTCATGTATTTGGAAAGAATGCTGTAGCTGTTCTCATTTACAATATTTAGTATGCTTGACAGATATTTGCAATTCAGAATATATAAGTGAAATAGAGAAAAAATTTAACATGCTAGAAATCCATTTGGATTCGGGTAAAATGTGCCACTTGAAATTATTAGTAGCTTGCTAGCATAAGTAAAATATGCTGTTTAGTCTGGTAGCTCTGCAGCACTAGTAAAAACTGCCCCAGCTGAGGAGAAAGAATGCGAATTTCCAACTGAAGAGATAAGAGAGGCTCCTCGAACTTTGAAACAGACAAGGCAGACTCACCCAAGAGTTCTTTCTGTACTTTCTGATTAAAAAAAAAGCTGCAAGGGTAACTAGCTGCAAGAGTAATGCAAAATCAGTAGAATGAATATACATAAACCTATGGTGAAACTATGCATATGTATACTAGTAAAGAAGAATAAAAAGGGATTGAGAATTCTCAAGGGCACACGTGTCTTTTGAAGGGGAACAATCCCCATGATGCAATAACACCACCAGATTTTCAACCTTTACAAGTTGTGAAGCTTGAGTTTTTATGCCAATTCCTAAGTTTATCAATGTATGTATAGACATGCATGGAAATATACACACATTCTACTACAGAATTCTGTAATCCCGGACACCCAGAGCTGGCTGTCCAGGATTACATCCAGATGGCTTTTCAATATCTGACAAGAAGGGAACTCCACTGCATCTCTGGACAGCCCTTCCCAACCTGTCTCCTATGATACCAGAAAGCCTCTACAAGATATTATCTGTATTTCTACAGAAAGACACACATCCAGAAGCAGAAAAAAAAAAAAAAAAAAAGCACTGAATCCCATACTTACATTCTCTCTAAATTAAACCACAGGTTTGTCCTGCTGCTCCATGGACTGAGCTGTAGCATTGGGACAGTTTGCACCAGGCCTTTGCTGTTTTATTTCCTCACACGTGGGGATAACACACTGTTAATAAAAGCACTTAACCACACTCAAGAGTTCCTAGCACTGGGTAACTCCAAAACAAACAAAGATTTGTCTAGATTTGAATATAAATTGGAAGCAGCATCCATCTAGGTTCACCATACACTGGACCACCTGCTGTGTAGTGTACTAGCTCTTATACACGGTATTTTAGACTAAGAGTAAAGTTCTTAAAATAATTTTAGTTTCAGATACTGCTAAGGTTTTTAATGAAACTAAACAGCAACTGCTAACTGAAGTTATTTGAAAAGCATATAATTTAACAATAACAACCAACACAGTAACTACCAACCTGAGAAAAGGTAAGGCATTTCATACTAGATTAACATTGGACATTCAAATAAAATTGAAGATTTAAAGATTCCCAGTATCATAAAATAGATGTTTCTGGACATTACCATTTCTGCCAGATTACTCAAAAAATTATCAAAATTACAGACAACAGCTTAATAAGCATCTTATACATACAGATACATGTAAAACATTTTAATGTCACAATTACCCAGTGAGGACATGCATATTTTGTTTCTGTAATTTGGAGAGATACTATTTTTTTCCTCTTACAAGTATTGCAAAATCACCTGGGAGTAAAGGAGGCAACTTTCAGCAGATGGGAGGTAGCATTTAGCCTCCAGATACACCAATAGTTTTCACATGAAAAGTTATTACTACAAAATATGTTTTTCCTTCCCTCCCGTTACACATTCTTTCAGTTAGTAAAGAGTTTTTCTTACTAAATTTTTACAAGAAAATAAGTGGTGCAGAATAACTCCTTAAACAAAAATGAACACTGGCCAAAATAACTGACCTCTACTGAAGCAGTTACTCAGGGATGAAAAAGTGTCTCCAAGATCTCCAGCACAGCCTGTGCTAGAATTGATGTTCCCACAAACACCTGCAGCAAACCAGTACCCCAAGTTTCACTCTCTTGACCAAAATGCTGGATGCATCCATTACCAACCACTGTTCTGGGCACAGCAAAGGAACATAAAACAATGAAGAAATTCAGGCCATGCAAACCTGGCCAAAACCAAGCATCAACTTCCAATTCTCAACCTGACATCCCAACCTTGTGCTGCTGCTTATGCTTCTCCAGCAGTTTTTTGGTGGGCAGCACCACATTACACTCTGCACACCTGTACTTCTTTTTGTGTGTTTTTATGTGCTTTTGGAAAGCGTGTTTATCCACCGTGGAATACCTGCATCTCCTGCAGTGCAGCCTGAGGTGGGTCAGGAAGTGGCGCCTGAGGTGGCTGGAGGTGCGGAAAGCCAGGGAGCACTGCCCGCACTGGAACGGCTTCTCCCCCGTGTGGATCCTCAGGTGGAGCTTCAGGTTCCCATTGTGGGCTGTGCAATAGCCACACTCCTCACACCTGTATGTCTTGACAGGCAGCTCCTTGTGCTCGTAGAGGCAGCCAGGAGAGGAGGTTCCCTCCCCGGTGTGCGAAGCCAGGTGCTGCTTCAAGGACAGCCATTTGTTGGTTGAGTAGTCACAGCTCATGCACTTGAAATGCCCCAAGTTCAAATGTGTGAGTCTGTGCCTTTTGAGGTGACTGGAGGTACGGAACTTCTTCTGACAAACGGGACAGCTGTAGGGCTTCTCACCTGTGTGAGTTCTGATGTGGAGCTCCAGGTTGCTTAAAATACCAGTAGCGTAGTTGCACTCTGCACACTGATATAATAGTGGCTGACTTCGCGTTCGCACATCATTTGCTGCGCCCCTCTGAACACCTTGCTGAACTCCCCAAATCTTTGAACCAAGCAAGGAGCTGTTTGAGCCTTTGCAGGAATCAAAATCCCTTTCTGCATATGTGCCTCTCTGGATTTCACGATGCAATTCAAGATTCTCTAAACACCTCTCTACAAAGAGGCAACTTCCAAACTCCTGTCCGTTTTTCACATGAAGAAGGCTGTGCTTCTGCAAATGGTTTGATGTTTTAAATGTCTCATTGCACTCTTTACACACGAATGGTCTTTCATTTGTATGTATCTTCAGGTGCAGCCTGAAGTTGTTAGGAACAGCAGTAGTGTAACTGCAGTGCTGGCATCTGTATGTTTGGAATGTATTTAAATTAGAAGGATATGTATTCTCCAAGTTTTCCACAAAGTTATGAAATGAAGCATCATCTTGCACTTGTGAATGAGAGGTCTCTGATTTGAAGAAAGGCTCCTCTTTGTAAGTGACAGTGTCCGTTCGGTAAGAGGTCCGAGGAACTTCTGATTTACTTCCAGTAACAGCCAGGCTGTTGCTTCCTTGGCTGTTTTCAAGGAATTTCTTTCCAAGGTATATTTTCTTATTGTCCCACACATTATCTGCTTGCTCAAACTCCACTTCTGAAGCCAGGATTCCCCCACCCAGACAATCATTTTCTGTATCAAAAAGAGAGTGAGAAGCATGGCCCTGAGAACCACCATCAGCTTTGCCTGTTTTGTTTTTACAGTATTTCTTGCTCCGATTTGTGTAACCATTAGCCTTACACCGTTCATGAAATTTCTTGTGAAAGCTGAGATGTCCTTCAGTGTAGAACACCAGGTTACATTCATTACATGGGTAGGTCTTTGGAGGAATTTCAGTTCTCTTTCTCCTACTCAGGCAGTCAGGTTGCTGTGCTTGGTACTTTTCTGTCCTTGCATGTGTCCTCCTGTGTCTCTCCAACCCTGAAGTGCTGGTGAATGCCACCTGGCAGAGCTCACAGCAATATGGTTTATCCTCTGTGTGGACGTGGCTGTGCCTCACCATGCTTGCAAAATACAGTGAAAAAAAGGTGCAGAACCTGCACTGGTAGAGCTTATAGCCAGCATGCCAGTACATGTGATTCAACAGGTAGGAGAAGCTGCTGCAGGAGTAATCACACTGAGGACACTGGTAAGGTG
The DNA here is from genome assembly GCF_050655825.1 of Lonchura striata. Classification (NCBI taxonomy): domain Eukaryota; kingdom Metazoa; phylum Chordata; class Aves; order Passeriformes; family Estrildidae; genus Lonchura; species Lonchura striata. The sequence goes on along the minus strand of NC_140705.1, from coordinate 5,299,080 downwards.
GTCTCTCCTTGTGTCCCTTCATGTGATAAATAAAACTCCTAGGATTAGATGAAACAAAGAAACAAATTCTGCAGGAAAAGCTAACTGGCACATCCAGAGGTGTAAAGTCCCTTTTAATTTTAATGAAAAATTTATTGTATTTACTTTCTTTTTTCTTGGTCTCAGATTCTCCTTCAGATCCTTTCTGCCTCCCTTTTCTTGCACTTATTCTATTTTTTCTTGCCTTTTGCAACCTAGCAATCTTCTTATGAAATTTAAGGTGATTTTTAAGATTGAAAGAAAAGAAAAATGTTTTTTTACAAAAGCAGCATTTATGTATTTTCTTATCTTTATGAGCTGAAGAAATATGTTTCTTTAGTTGCGCGCTGTACTTAAACACAGAACTACAAAATCTGCACTTGAAACTCGATCTTTCGTTCTCCTTTATAAAACAAGATCTTTTAGGAAGAGGTGTGATGGTCACGCTATCATTCAGCAATGTTAAACCTTCTTGCTGGCTCTGGAACTCTTTTGGGCTTGCATGAGAAGAAACAGCTTTATGTTGCTGGTATCTTTTCTTAGAGAATGGTGTTAACATCTTGTAAATATGCTTTCCAGTCGTATTTGATTCAGCAGAAGTAGAAGCATTCATGTCTGGTTTCCCTACATCTTCTATATGTTCGTTAAAAGTAGGAGAACATCCATTAAGATATGGATCAGAACAATTATTGGTAAATTTCTCTTCTTCTTTCAAGCCATGTTCCAAAAGAGAATTCAGAGTTTCATCTTCAAATTTGCTTATTTTCCTGTAATCAATCTCATTATCTCCATTCTTTGAAGAATCAGGATCTACAAGGAGATACAAAAAGTCACATTTCATACAATCACAAATATTAATGATTAATTAATAGTAATAATCCCAAATTGCCTAATGACTTGCTTGCTCTTCATTACTTCTGCTCCCTTATTATTTCCCTCTCTTCATTTTTTTCATTAATGCCTCTCTTCATGTTCCCTTCTGCCCCCAACATTGAAATGTTGTTCCTAATTAGAAGCCACCTTCCCTCCTACTTTCTATTTTCACTCAGGACTCTGAATTTCACAGGACAACACCACATCCAGTTTTTAACAGAACACCTTTATGCCAGAATGTCTATCAAAGTACTAACATCAAGATTTTCTAATGCTCCATTCTCACAAATATCACGCTTTTTCCGCATTTTTATTTTGAGAACATTTCCCTGACAAAAGGCCACCCTTTTGCTCATTTGAGGAGAATGACAAAGTACCAACATTTTGTACTTTCACTGCCTTTCTCAGGAGTCTGTTAAAGAACTGAACATACTCCAGGCAATATTTTCCTTCTGTTGAATTTATAAATCAAATTTGAAATGTTTACTCTAAAATAAATTAGTTTCATAGCATTTCTATACATTTTTTTATTTCAAAAGCTTAAGGTTTACTGTATTTCTTAAACTCTTGCAATAATTTTATTAACATATTACCTTCCATTTTAACAATTATCTCAAATTCCTTGTAGATTTCTGGTTGTTCCTGTGGACTGCTATCAAAAACAACGCTTGAAATACTGACAGGTTCTTCTTCATGTTTGGGTACCACCACCAATGTCTCCAAAATGTCAGCTCTGCAACTGTCAGCAGAGGAGAGGAGAGGAGGAATCTTCTGAAAGCCATCATTATCACCACAATCTTCTCCATCACTGTATTTCACTATCTCTGGAAGCTCTGTTTTGCAAGACGATGTAGGTAACATGCAATTTTGACCATATTTATCTGTGTCTGCATCACAATCATCACTTACAGATAATTTTGATGTGTTACACACACTCTCAGCAAACCTCTTCTCCTCAGAGTACTTAATACAATTATCTTCATTTGAAACAGTCTTGTCTGCATCCCAATTGCCTACACTGCTGCTGTCGTTTGAAGGCTCCACTTCATTTTTTAGGCAAAGGCTGTTATTTAATTTAAACTCCTGCTCCACCTCGGGAACCGACACTTCCTGATCCTTATCATCGTCCTGGAGAAAATCCTCATCGCTCAGCACCAGGACAGTGATTGGCAGCACAGTCTCAAACACCTCGGGCTCTGCGAGGAGAAAGAGACACAATTACCGCAATTCCCAAAAAACCCCAAACACCTGACGGCACCGCGCCCGCCATAACCCAGGCGCACGCCGGCGCGCATGCGCGCGCCTCGGCGGGCTCGCCGATTCGCCTCGTCCCCGCCTGCCGCGGCCTCTCGGGCCCCGCCGCTCCCAGAGCCGCGCTGGCTGCGGCCGGGCCCGGCGGGCACTCACCGCTGTGTGCGCCCGGCTGCGGGATCCCCCCCGCGCCCGCCTGCGCCGCCGCCGGCTCCATCGCCATCTCCGGCCGGGGCTCCCACCCGCGGCCGGGGCTCCCACCCGCGGCCTGGCGCGCCTGCGCAGCGCGGCGGGGGCGGGGCCGCCGGCGCCTCCTGGTTCGGGGGAGAGGCGGGGGCGCGGCCTGAGGAATGGGTGGGATCCGAGCTTTCAAATATGCCTTAAATTTCAGTTTTAATGTGCTCATAAGTGGTTTAGAGACTCCGTTTGATCACCCACCTGGGCCAGGGAGCCCCCAGCCCTGGGCAGAATTATTCGAATGATCCGCGAAACCTATTCCCGGTTTAAGCAATTTTGATCGGTTGTTACTTCTTTTCCTGTGAAATTAGATCTCAGCTAATATCTCAGATGTGAAAAACGTCAATCACTTGGTTTTTAAAATTTTAAAAGTTTAATAATAATTAAATGATTATAAAATAGTAATACGATTAGAGGAATAAAATTTAGAGTTAGGACAATTACAAGACAATAAAAAGCAAAGAATTACGGATGTCCAGATGCTCGTGGACACTAGGTCACGAAAAGCATGTTTTGTGAACAAAGGAATAACCCTTAATAAACTATACACTGTTGCATATTCATACATACTTCATGGTTATGCATACATTCTATTTAAAATAAGACACTGGAGTATGTCAATTCCTTCTTTAATCCCTACGGGGTCTTCAAGTCTGAGCAAGGCCTGAAGAAATTAGCTTCTTCTGATAAGAGAACCATAAATTCCTCTTCTCTGGAAGATTTAGGTGTTCTGGGACTGTTATATTGAAGTGAGTATCTCATTCTTTAAAAAAAAAGAAAAACAACACATACAACACATACAAGGCGCTCCCTTGCTGGATACAGAAAGGACCACAAAATAATTGCAGGCAGGAGTTGCAAAATTCATGGAAACATAAAACAGCACCTTTGGTTTCATCCTGTTCTCCTTGGCTGTTCAGACTGAAAGTGGAAAATACATGAATCTGTGTGCATACATTATAAAGATGTAGGTCTTTATATACATATGTAAAGTTATATACATGCAGAGTGTCCCTGCCTGTTACAGGGTGGTTGGAATGAGATGGTCTATGGGGTCCCTTCCAATAAAAACCATTCTGTAATTCTGTGAGTTGGGGCTGGAAGGGAGATCTGGAGATCATCCAGTCCAAGTCCAAGCCCCCTGGCAAGGCAGAGTCACCTGGAGCAGCTGACACAGGAATGTGTCCAGGTGGGTCTGGAATGTCTCCAGAGAAGGACAATCCACAAAATCCTTGGGCAGCCTGCTCCATTGCTCTGTCACCCTCAACATCAAGAAGCTCTTCCTCATGTCTAGGTGGAACTTGTGTTTAATTTTATGGCCACTTCTCTTTGTCCTGTTGCAGGGCACCACTGTAAAGAGCCTGGCACCATCCTCCTGGCACCTGTCTTGGAGATGCACAGATCATTGAGATCCCCTCTCAATCTTCTCTTCTTCAGATTAACCAGCCCCAGTTGCTGCAGTCTCTCCTCATGAGAGATGCTCCAGAGACCTCATAAGCTCGGTGACATTTCCAGTAGCTCCTTGTCCTGCCATCCCAGGGTTCTCCCCAGCTCCCAGCACCCTGACATTATTTTATCCCCACCCCCAGCTGTGATCCCACATTCTGCACTGCTAGAGGATTCCCAGTTTTCATTTTCCAGGCTCAGCATTCTGTAGTGGTGTCTCCAGGAGAGGATGGAATGTTTAGCCACTCCAATGAGAGGTATTTTCCCTATTCCCTGTCTTCTTCCCCCAATAAAAATCATGGAACCAATTATCTGCCTTAATTTCAGAGCCTTGCACTTCTTGTATATGGAGCTGCACCCATATGTAGGAACATTTGTTCAGTTTGTGAAATGCAGGTGGTATCTTTTTATTTTCAAGTAGAACTGATGAAACCTTGAGGGAGGAGCATTTCCAAAATCCTCCTAACTGGGAGTATTAAATTAGGAATATGTGAGAGGAATATTGGCTTCTGTGTTTCAGCATTGAGGGAGTTTGGGAATCTCTACAGAGTGAGAAGACTTGTTGACACTCCAAGGTGAGTGAAACAGATGCTGGGGTGAGCAGCATGTCTTGCATGGACTTTTGACTGCCTGAGCAAGCCACAGCAGGTGAAAAAACAAAATTAAGAAATTCTCCTCCTGGTGGAGCTGTCTGAGTCTCCCCCACAAGATGGCTCTGCAGCCATAGGCTCTGCAAGGGAAGAACCTGGAAATACTGTTATTTCTCTTTTATTAAAGCATTAACTTTAAATTAATCTCTTTTGAAAGATATCTCCCTCACTAGAAAAGCTGCAAAATTCTGTGAAAACTTTACAAAGATGTTAATCCAAGTATTTTTTCTCAAAAGTGGCTCTTTCTACTCTTTTTCTTAAGGGAAGAGACTATACTCTCAGCCTAGTGCTTCATGATGCCATCATGCAGTGAACAAAGTGACCATGAAATGGCTGAGGAATTAATCTTGTCAGTCTGGCCTTCATCTTCTTCATTAGAAGCCCTTTGCACAAAACTATGTTTTGCAAATTCAGCTTGCAATGGAGTGATCTGAACCTGCTTGCAACTGTGCTTGTGCCCACACTCCAACATGAAAAAAAGTTGTGGAAAGTATCTTGTAAGGAAAAGGATGAGGGAAAATGGCTTTAAGATGAAAGAGGGTGGATTTAGAATGGGTATTAGGGAAAAAAAATATTCCCTCTAATGGTGGTGAGGCCCTGGCAGAGGTTGCTCAGAAAAGCCCCATCTCTGGAAGTGTTCCAGACCAGGCTGGACATGGCTTGGAGCAACCTGGTCTAGTAGAAGGAGTCGCTGCCCATGGGAATGAGATGATACTTAAGGTTTCTTCCAACCCAAAATATTCTGTGATTATGTGAAATATTAGATACTATGAAAAATTGAAGCAACTTCAATAAATTTGGATTATTTGAAGTGTGGATTTTTGGCATCTTTATGGCCAAAATGGTGTCAGAGAGTTACCTCAACTAACATAAGCTATTGACCTAAAAAGTGTAACTTGAGACTGTAGTCATGTTAGGCTGCAAGTGGCTTTTATCCTCTTGCATTTAATCCTATAGGTTGGAAGGGCCTGTGCCACTAATTTTGTAAGATCTTGAATCAATATCCTTCACTTTATGTGCCAAGGCACATAACAAAAAGTCAAGCTGGAAATATTGAACAAAAAGCCTGAAAGTTGAGGGATAAAAGGTAGTGTCACTTTTAGACCAGGGAGAGTCAGAGAATTGTTCCTGGGAAACTTATATTGTGTAGCTGCATACTGTAAGTGCATGTGATCTGGCAGTAAGAGAAGTGGTAGCTGAATACAAATCCAGCTGGAAAAGCATAGAAAATGGTCTGGATAAGTTGCAAATGAAGTTATTGCTCAATATCAGCTAATATAAAGAGGGAAATATCTCCAGAAGGATTGCTCAGCCCAGTGTCAGCTGTATTAGGACTGTGAACTACAGGGACTGGGAGATTTTAACAGCCCAGATGTTGCAGTAACAAATCAAGGCTTAGTAACTAAATGGATTCTTTTACTGTAAAACCTGCTGGTTTGTTTTTCTCTTTCTCACATTGCCATTGACTCTTACGATTTTTTTGTCTCTGTTTGGAAACAGCTCCACTGTAGTCTGTTCCAGAGGGAAGAGAAGAAAACACATCAGTGAGGACAAAGAGCTGAGCAGCACTTAGACACAGAGTCTTCTCACACCAAATGCCCACAGAGAGCTTCAGCTGAGGATTGAGAGTCACACAAAATCCCACCACACTCTGCTTTCCAATACCTTCTGACTGAAGCAGATCTCCTTATCACTAAATTCACCTTGAACTTGTGGAACCTGCAAGACTAGGAAAAAAAATTCAGTCTTATGGTTAGGACACAGAAGCCAGGAATTTTATTTCAATTTCCATTTTTTATGCAGGTTTGTGAAAATTCCTATTGTTTGCAGAGTGTTTCAAACTCTTCACATTGCTATAAGAGAACAGAGCAGCGCTCTTACACGTTTTCAGCTCTCAGTGTTGGAAGCTGGGTTTGATTTATTGCCATACACAGAATTTCCCTTAATATGGAGACAAATATATCTAAGGTAGAACTCAGGCAAACATGAAAATACAGGGTTTTCTCTAGGAAACTGAGCATAGTCCATTCCACTGATTTTGCTCTTTTTCTCTTCATAGAATCATGGAATAGTTTAAGATGGAAGGACCTTTTAAAGGTCATTGAATCCAACTCCATTGCCATGGACAGGGACACTTTCCACTAGACCAGGTTGCTCCAAGTGCTTTCCATCCTGGGCCTTGAACACTTCCAGGGCTGGGGCAGTTCTCTTGTGCCTTTCTGATGTGAAAGACAGAGAACTTCTGAATCAAAAATTATTGTTTTTTAGAAGGCCACATTGATCTGAACAAAGTTAGCCCAAAACTGAGTTATGGAGTTTGTTGCCTTTTGAGAGAGACACAAATGTGGCAAAGGAAATTTCAGCTTGGAATTTCCAGCATAGCAAGACCTCATTTCCTGACTTTCCACTCATTGTGGAAAGTGTGAGGAAATATTAATAGTAGGTGTTAGTGCCTCTGCCTTCTATAATAATTTGAAAAGTGAACAATAAAATACTGACAGGAACAGAGGGTAATGAGCCATTGCTTGTGAAAAATAATATGTAGGAAAAGGTCAGCTCTTTGGGAAAGCAAGTGCCTCTGGATTGACAAGGTTGATCATAAAAATAAGTGTATTGCTGCCCAATTGCCAGTTGCTGGGTGACCCACAGGTGAAGGGAAGGGCATTTGCTTAGTGGCAGGAATTTAATGATTCACCATCTGGATGAAGTTTTCTTCAGTGAAGTGTGTAATATTTTTATTTAGACAATGCATTGCTACCTGCTCCATTTGACCAGCTAATCTGCCTCTAGACTCCACTGATAATACTGGCTGAAAGCTTAGTTCAGTTGTCTGAATATGAATAACTATAAAAGTTCTCTTACTAGTTTTTCTGCATCCCTAATGGACTTAACTTAAAATTACACATCGACACTAGATAAGATAAAATAACATAGTTAGTTTGTGGAAAAGGTGCTTCTTAGGCACAAGGTTTGAGACCAACCTGAAAACATGATAAACATTTTTTTTTAACAGAGCAAGGCAAAGGTGCCTCACTTCAAAGAGAGAACATTCTATTTTCTTTTAACTGGATGTTAATTGGCTGTTTTTTCATATGGTTTTTGCATTAAATTCTTCTCTATGAGGGTGGTGAGGCCCTGGCACAGATTGCCCAAAGAAGCTGTGGCTGCCCCATCCCTGGTAGTGTCCAAGGCCAGGTTAGACAGGGCTTGAAGATATCTGGAAGGTGTCCCTGCCCATGGTGGGGGCTGAAATGAGATGAGCTTTCAAGTCCCTTCCACCCAAACCATTTATGACTCTATGATTTTGTGTGGCAGGGCTTTTCTGCAGGTTGGAGGTCTTTTGGTGTGATCTGGTCATGTCCTATTGTGAATTCCTGTTAGCCTCCTAAAGTGGGTGATTAGGGAAACCTTCCACTTGCCAGGTGACTCTGACTTGGATCCAGGCAAACAAAAATGTCCAGGTTCAGTTTAGGAGTTAGCGTGGGCCTGGGATAATTTCCCAGAACAGAAATAAACAGAAGGAATGAGCAGAGAAGATGAATGGCTATACAAAATCAGGTGAGAACCCCTGGTACTCATGATGCCATCTAGAAAGATGCTTGCTATAACATGCAAGTAATTTTTTGTTTGTGTGTTTCAAAAGATTTCTTATAAAGTCCCCCCAGACCTGAACTATATGGTGATCAGATGTAGTTTATGGAATTATAGTCAGTGTGGTTACTTGTCTGCAGCTGGAAGGAGTCTTTAATCTAAAAGCAAAATAGATGCATGGTCTTTCAACTGATTTTTAACTTTGTTTTGTATTCTGCAACTCCTTCTAAATCACAGCAAAAATCAACAATATTATTCATGCTGACAAGATTGAAAATGATGAAAAATTATGGGAAAGGAGAAGCCAAAGCTTTTTGTGTTTGCAACCTTTTCCTCAACTAAACATGTCAGGTCCCTCCTAGCTTATTTTTGTATTTTCCTTCCAGCTTAGGCTATTCCATTTTAAAATATTTTAGGTATTTTTTGCACTTTTAGCAAGTGCAAAATATTGGGTTTTTTCCTGTAATTCTGCCTTGCATAAGTGGCAGTTACGCAGCACATTGGAAGTGATTGAGACATTCACCAAGCAGTATGGATTTCTCATTAAAGTAGGATCATTACTAGGGTGACTGAGCAGTCTAAAGGCATTATATTTATATTTTTCCTGGTGAGGGTGGTGGAGGCCCTGGCACAGGTTGCCAGAGAAGCTGTGGCTGCGCCATCCCTGGAAGTGTCCAAGGCCAGGTTGGATGGGGCATGGAGCAACCTGGGCTAGTGGAAGGTGTTCCTACCTTCAGGAATCTCATTCCTTATCAGTATTCATTCCTTATATGTATTTCTTTATGGAATATTTAAGAAACAGAAATCAAGATCTTGCCCAAACAGGTCTGCATTCCCTGAGAGATGCTATGAATCCATACATCTCAGATATGTCTGTTAAGTTCACCAAGTGCTCTAAGATTTCAAAATCCAGCTATTATGGAAATGGCCATTATTATTCTTGGTTTTAATAGCTGCTGATAGTCAGAAATATTTTGAGGTAAGTGACAAGTTAGAAGCTGTGTTTCTGAATAGAGTTTTTCAAATACTCAAGGGGTCTGTTATGTTTGAGGTAATTTGTCTGGACTGTCATCCCAGAAACATCTGGTGGAAGGGGATCAGACTGGCACAACAAAGACTGGCAGTGGTACTCACACATCCTCTTGTGGAGCCACATTATGGGTTTTGTTGTGCTAAAGATTTTGAACACTTTGCAAGGCATTACTGAATTTTCTTGAGCTGTCTGAAACTCAGCATTTCCATTTCATGGCAAACGTTGAAGTTTCCCAGTATGTTTTTACTCTCAGTGTGAACATACCCCAAGTAAAAAACCTTTCCTACCCATTTAGAAAAGTGTTGTTTTAAACACTAAATATATATAGAGAAACTTCACATTAAAATTAAATTACTAGTTCAAAGCTTATTTTGGTTTTTTTCCTAATCTTAGGATGAGGTGTTGGTGTGTGTCTGAAAAACAACAGAGCTGGGGAAGGGTCTGGAGCTCAGGTCTGAGGAGGAGCAGCTGAGGGAGCTGGGGGGGCTCAGACTGGAGAAGAGAAGGCTCAGGGGGACCTTTTCACCCTCTACAACTCCCTGACAGGAGGGTGCAGCCAGGTGGGGGTCAGGCTCTGCTCCCAAGGAACAAGTGATAGGACAAGAGGAAAGGAAACAGCCTCAAGTTGCACTAGGGGAGGTTTAGATTGGTTATAAGAAAAAAATTCTTTATAAAATGGGTTATCAATTACTGGAACAGGCTGCCTAGGCTGGTGGTAGAGTCCCTGGAGGAATTTAAAAAACACGTAACTGTGGCTCGTGGGGACGTAGTTTAGTGACAGGCTTGGCAGTGGTGACTTAATGATTGCATTCAATGATCTTAGAGGTTTTTTCTACCCTAAACAATTCTGTGATTCAATGATTCTCTCCTGACACAACAGTTCTAATGGCACAGGACATGGCCCAGCTCATCACACTGCATCCTGTCAGGATAAGAACCAGGTAGGGATGCTATTACTGGGCAACCACGTGGGCAGTTTCTAGTGGATGAGATTCATCAGCAATTACCTAATTTTAGGTGGCTTTATTTTTGTGTCATGACTGCATTGGAGCTTGGTGGCCAAATTTCTGATTTGGAGAGGGATTTTCTACAGCCAAAAATGTGCAGTCCAAGTCAGCCTTAAATTAGATACCTCTACTTAAACAAGTGATTTCCTGTCTCCATTGCCTATATTGAGTCATTCTTCAATAATCATAATGGGAGTCTAGACTGTTGTAACCATGTCCACTTAGGTTTGAAGTTGGTGCTGAATTTCCCTCTGTTCTGTTCACCAGTGGGATGAGAGCTTTCTGAGAACTAATAAGTGGCAATAACTTGAAGCCAATTGTCCACTTATTGTTTTTGTCTTTATAATTTGGGGCTTGTGATCCAAAATATGTAATCAGAGCAGGGTACATCAAAGTCTCTCTTGTCACTGGAATATTTTTTAGTTGATAATGTAAAATTCTATTGAAGCAAAGTTCTGTAGTTCATGCAAGACAACTCAAAGCCAAGTGGGTTCATCTGAACCTGTCTCCATTAGGATCTTGTGTTGGCTTTTCTGTTAGATTTAGCAATCAGCTATAAAGGACAACATTTTCAAAGCCAGTCTAATGAAGATACTTAGAGTGATATTCTTCAACCACATGTTTGAATCTGGGAAAATTACTTCAGGCATTATTCCCTTTATTGATGGGAAGAAGCAGTAATTTAGAGTGTGAGTCATCTGACCTATTTTAGATGTCCATTTTGGAGTGATGAGTTGCAGATGAAATGCTGATTTCTCCCCGTTGAGTACTAGAGGGCCAGAGGGGGATTAGTTTAGATGCAGGTGACTGATGGGATTGGAGGAACTCATCCCATCCTTACTTCAGGGTAAACATTTGGCCTTATCAGCAATAGCTTTATCACCCAGCAAATGCCATGACTGATATGGAATCTCTCCCAGGACAAGTCTGCATGGAGATGATACCAGCCACTGGAACTGGAGCTCCATCTCCATTTGAGAATGATTCACTGAGTTAACAGGAATCTTTGCACTGGCTTCAATGGGCTCTGCAAACCCCAGTTTTAGCATTCATTAATTTAGCAGCTGGGTGCCACAATTTAAGATAACATCATTCCTCCTGGGGTTTATTATCAATGTTTTGCCAAAGGTCAGCACTCTCACAGCAGAGCTGGCAGACCAAAGCTAGCCACAGACTAATACAGCAGTTCACTTGGTCATGAAGGCTCTGCATGTGCTACTCCTAACAGAATATTCCTTCCCTTGGTACCTGAGTCTCCTCTGCTTTGGTTTATCTAGTCCATAGTCTTCATCATCATCGAAATCCATATTTAATCCCTTTGTCCATCTCCTCCAAGGCTGTCAGTGGTCTGTGGTTTACAAAGAACAGCCTCCCCATCTAATCCCCATTCCCTGACATGTGATCTCTGTCCTTTCAGCCTTTGACCACTGTGAAGCTGCATCTCAGTAGCATGTCTGGTGGATTAACCAAATTACCTCTGATAAAGAGGGGCTGAAAGTACCTTTGATAAGAATTCAAGGTATACAGAAAAATTTGGGGTAAAAACTGGATGTTCTTCCTTTCTGCCAGGCAGACAGAGATGTTGTTTATTTGAAGGAAAACTATTAAGAGAAAATTCATTATTGAGTTGTATAACTGAAGATTGAAACTTCATTAATTAATAATTAAGTAACTTGAAAAGATATTATAGCTTTTGGGCAAGTGAAGATTTGGACATAAAACAGAAGAGTTTAAGTATTTGTCTTATTTTTGTGGCATTGTGGGTGCTTTTGCAATACTTATACTTTTACTCACCCCACTGCCCCAGACATCCTTTTCAGCATCTGGGAAAAATTATTCTTTTAGAGTCCACAGAGTGCTTCAGAGAACACAGAAAAGCTTTACAGGTACCTACAATATTCTCCATCAAAAGAGGGGCAAACTCATGTTCAGTGTGTTGGTCAGGTCAGTGTGATGTGACTTTCACATTCAAATCCAGATCATACAAAAATTAATAACATCATTGTCCTGGTCATGTTTCTACAGGAAGGAACTAGTAATTAAAAACCTTTGGGAAAATAATATTAAAGTTGGACAGCTAAAATACTTTGTTTTGTTTTAAATAGCAAGCAGGCTTCCTGACCACTGCATGCGCTGAGGAATTTCAGTTTTGGCAGTAATGGAACAAGGGGAATATAACACAATTGAAAGCCTTAACTCAAGATTTGAGACCATATGTTCCAGTTCATCCTTTATTACAGGTTTCTTGTGTTTCTTAGAATGTCTGTCAGGGCAGGATTCAAATCAACCAAATTTAGCCACCTCAAACTGGGTGGCTTATTTAAGACACCTCTCTGGGATCTCTGTAATCCCAGAAAGGTTTGCGCTCGATGGGACCATAAAGATCATCTTGTGCCACCCCCTACCATGGGAACACATCTTCCAATATCCCAGGCTGCTCTAAACTGGCCTTGGACACTTCCAGGGCAGCCACAGTTTTTCTGGGAAACTGCTCCAGGGCCTCACCACCCTCACAGTGAATAATGATGGCATTATTATTATTCTCATCATTATTATTGCTATTATTGCTATTAAATTTAATGTCAATAGGCACTTCCAAATAACAACTGATCTCATTCAGAGAAGGTGCATATTTCTCCACCAAGAGTATCTTTCACTTCACTATTGACTCCAGGGGAAATCTGGATGACCAGTTTCAACCAGATCTGAAACTTTTAAATGGTTTTATTTAGCTGAAATACATTTTCTGGTGAAGTTAGAGCTATAAAATCTGTTTACTTTCATGTGACAGACTTTAATATAATCAGTTACAAGCCAATAAATGTTTGCTTCAAATGTTTGGGTTATAAAAACCACTTCAACATGTATGACAGGAAAATATTTTAATATATTCAGTTATAGGCAAAAATAGATTGGTATTACTCTGTCAACTCCACGCATTAAAATGTCACAAGTCAATATGACAGCAATGATGAGTGAAAAAAGGGTCATAATTATGGTTTTTTATTTACCTCATGGTTTTTGTGCCTGTTGTATTCATGCTGTCAGAGTGTTTTTAAATAACCATAGTGGATAGAAATGGCCTAGAATTTCCCCTTCTGAATGGAGTTTCTCTCCTGATGTTGATACGGAGTCTAGAAACAAACAAACAAAAATGTGTGCAATGCAGACTGAATGGAAAATGCAGCTCTACTTCCAGATAAGCACAAGTGAGCCAGGGGATCTTTTTCCCCATGTCCTTATCCAGGTTCAATAAGCCCCCAGCACCAAACCCCATGAAATTCAATGAGGCCAAGTGCAAGATGCTGTACCTGGGTCAGGAAAACCCCTGGTATCAACCCAGAGAATGGATTGAGAACAGCCCTGCCAAAGAGGACTTGAGGGTGCTGGTCAATGAAAAGCTGGGCACGACTCAACCACAACTTGCACTTGCAGCCCAAAAAGTCAGCTGTGTCCTGGGCTGCATTACAACCAGCCTGGGCAGTGGGTAAAGGGAGGTGATTCTCTCTCTCTGCTTTGCTCTTGTGATATTTCACCTGGAGTGCTGCACCCAGCCCTGGGAGCACCGACACAGAAAAGACAGGGACATGTTGGAGCAGGTCCATAGGACACAAAGGTGCTCCACAGGCTGGGGCCCCTCTGCTCTGGAGCCAGGCTGGGAGAGCTGGGGATGTTCACCTGCAGAAGAGAAGGATCCAGGGAGAGCTCAGAGCCCCTTCCAGTGCCTAAAGGGGGCTTCCAAGAAAACCAATATGTGATTTTTTTTACAAGGGTATTTAGTGACAGGACAGGGGACAATGGCTTCAAACTGACAGGGTATATATGTGGGTTAAATATGAGGAAGAAATTCTTCCCTGTGAGGGTGGTGAGGCCCTAGCACAGGTTGCCCAGAGAAGCTGTGGCTGCCCCATTCCTGGAAGTGTCCAAGGCCACATTTGACGGGGCTTGGAGCAACCTGGGCTAGTGGAAGGTGTTCCTATCCATGGCAGGGGCTGAAATGAGATGAGCTTCAAGGTTCCATCCAACTCAAACCATTCTGTTCCCATGAATGTATGACAGTGGTTTAGAGGATATAAGAAGAAAGCTTTTATTTGCATCCTTAGTTAATTTCTGGGGTATTAAAGTACAGAAAGATTGAATCTCTGGCCAAAAAGCAGTGACAGGAAGACTGTGGCAAGGCAAGGATCCAAACCCAGAATGCCCCAGGGCCCTCACCACAAGCCTTTATTTTTTTCTGAGGGTATGTTAATCTCCATTTTTTCAGTGTAATTGAGTGCAGGAAGTATTAACAGTTGTTGCTGCTGTTTTTGAGCATGGTCTATTAGAGAATAATCTGAACCAGCCTCTTAGAAACAAGACAATACTTTTCTGATGTACATAAGATAACATGAACAGCAAAGGAATTGATGTCATGACTACCTGAGATGAAGTAGGCTGCAGTCATACTTTTCTGAGGCCCTTCCTTGTCTTATGAGGTTTTCACTGTAGAGTGGCCCTGGGAAGGCAAGCAGAGGGATAACTAAATATTAGCAAAACAAACTGAGCACTGTGTAAACATGGGGGAAAGAGCTGGAAGTTTTTCTGTATGAATACAGGGAATATCCACTAAATATGTAACTTACTCCCAATTTTTTTTCCTGTCAGGTATTAAGAGCAATGAGCAGAAGTTCTGGCTGCAAGTCAATAACACCTGTGGGATTAATTTTTTGCAAGTTTGATGATCACTTATATCCTTGCAAAAGAGCGAAGTACAAAGAAGTAAAACCTAAAGCACTTTACAAGGTGTAGAAAATGCTCTCTGAAAGCAATGTGTTACTGCAGTTCAGTTAACCTTGAAAACTCAAGCAATTAAAATGGTAGTCACTAAGAGATAATAATTTTGAGAAATTAGTTTTTCTTCTTTCCCTCACAGTCCTGCACTGTGCCATATTTACAGCCGTCTTGAGCTGGCAGTTTTGTACAGGAGGAATTAACCTCTACTTGGCTTAAAGGGTCAAAAGACCTCGGAAAGGAAGTCAAGACAGGCTAGCTGTGACTTATCTCACTCATATGATTATAACCTGAACGCTGGAAAAGAGACCTGAACATGATTTGATTAAGAAAATTACTGAGGGTCTTGACATGAGGCTTCTGGTGCTCTCCCTGCTGCTGGGGACCCTTAAATTCCAAGCAATGTCTTTCACTGGAAGTTAAAATCCCGGGAAGTTGCCTTAGCAGTAGTTTGCTGTGATAGTTATCAGTCAGGCAGCTCTCCTCAATGCTGTCCTCAACAGGGTCATTGTCAAAGAGCTGCTGATGCCACCACAGTTTATTGCAGAGCAGAAGTTTTGTCTTCCCCATTCTACCTAATAAGAGGCTTGTTATCATCTCGCCTCTGTTGTGCCCTTGTTTCCCGATCATTTTCTTTCTCCATTACATTTTGTGTTCCAGACTGAACAAGGAAACCTGCTCTTTTCCATCCAAGAGAAGCATCTCATGATTTTCCATTCTTATCTGCCTCTATATTTTACAGGATTCAGTCTCAGCTATTTTTCTTTTCTCTAAATAATAAGTTATAATCCTGCATTTTTGAATTCCCAGCATGGGTCTATTTAGAAATTAGTAAGAGTAATTCCAATATGAAACAAAATTGGCCTTTTTAAGCTATTGTTGTGTCATAATGGTGCTGAGAGGCACAAACCAGCATCGGCGCTGCTTTGTTACCAGGCACTAGGCAGAAATAGCTGGAGATCAGCCAGACCTTGGAAAATGTACAATTTCAGCGGGTCAATCAGAGGAAGCAAGAGGAAGGAAGTGACTTGAGGAGTGGCACACAGTAGGCAGCATCAGAGCCAGGGCAGTGCCATCGAGTTCATCTAAGTGCCATAGGTTTGCACCCTTGAACATCCCCTCTGTCTGTGTGGGATACACAGCCATGCCTGCTCTGGGATCACATCCCTGGGCTGCTCTGTGCCTGTCTTGGTGGAGAAACTGGAACAGGGAACAGAGGTGGGTACACCCAAATACTGTTCAGAGAACCCATGGTGTCAACACAACTGGGTTACACCATTTGGGTAAAGATTATCAGTATATAATCAGCTTTGTCTCCAAAGGTTATATTTATACAACCTGATCTTGTCTTTCACTCTGGTAACCTTTTCTCTGACTACCTTTAAATAAATGTAAAAACATTCCCTCAAAATAAATCCCCTTTCCCCTCTTCAGTGATGCAAGGAACAACAGCACCAGCTGCAACCAGTGAACTCTTTGGAGGCAGCACTGGGAGGATTTCACTGTTGTCATGCCAGTGTCCAGGAGGGCCCTGCCGTGTTTGCTGTCCCATATGACCCTGCATCCCAAACTTGCCACCACAGCCTGCTTTGTCCCATCTACGTTCTGCCAGATCCTAGTCCTGCTATCAAAGTTAAGGAACAAAGAGAAGGACCAGTTTCACCTGTGCTGCTGGAGGGATGATCCCTCTCAGCATGGTTCTGGATTTCCTAGCAAAAAGGAGAGGACTGAGTTCTGTTATTCAAAAGAGGAAGGGGTGAGCCCAAATCAGCACTAGGTCAAATGAAAAAAATACAAAGGAGTAGAGATGGGACTAGTCCTGAAGCAGAGCAGACTCCTGCAGAGCTGCTGGAAGAATCTGGGCAGGTTTGGTCCCAGCCCTACACACTGTGATCCCTTGTCTCCCAGTCATATTTGCTGTTTTGTTGCTTCCAGAACACTTCTGATCTTAGGATCAGAGACAATCAGGTCCTTGTTGCCATCATGCTACAGTAAAACAAAACTGGAGAGTCTTAAATGATCCAATCTGTTGAATGTGTCTTTTTAGAGGGTAGAGTGCTCCATTCTACAAATTGGGTTATTTTTTTCCATTGTTTGAATGACACAAAGAAATCATGAATAAATGGGAGTGCAGGACCAAAATGCAAAGTAAAAGTCAGTGGAGCTTGTTACCAAAATCTACATGTCAATAAATGGTTGAAAAAAAAACTGTAAGAAAGTGTCCCTGTGTGATTATTTGTGCAATATATAGCATAACAGAGCATGGGTTTGTATTTGAGCCCTTGAAAATGAGAGAGTTATTGCTGTTCATGCCACTGTTAAAATTAGGTCTGGGAAAATGGTCATCATATTACATATGAGCAGGTTGGCAAAGTCAAATTCCATAACATGGACAATACATTTTATTCTTCTATTTTTTTTGTCACAATAGTAGCTTTCATTTTATTTTAGCATCTTGGATGCCCTTTCCTTTCCACTCTTAATGTGTTAGTGTCTTCTCACACCCCTGAAATAGCTGTAGTATGCTTCATACTCAAATGTTGATTTAAGTTCCAATCTCCCCTTTCTCACCTCCTGCTTTATTTCTCCTTTGCCTTGTTTATTCAGATTAGAACCTTTCATTGGAAATTTGAGAATGCTGGGGGAAAAAAAAGTTTTCCCTGAGAGGCCAGCCTATTGCCCAGTTGGAAAAAGCTGGTTTCTCATGTCAGGGACATCTTTACCCTGTGTGTGACTTTCCTCTCTGCATACCTGGTATTTTTTTCACCAGTGCAGCATGAATATCATGGTTACAACAAATAATGACTTTGTTTAATAAATGTGAGCTTCTGGCTTAAGTTCCACCACCTTTCCCCAGCTCTGTTGCTCTTCCCTGGACACACTCCAGCATCTTGATATCTTTTTTGTCCTGAGGGGCCAGAACTGGACACAGCCCTCGAGGCGACCCCAGCAGTGCCCAGCACAGGGGACAGTCCCTGCCCTGGTCCTGCTGCCACACCATGGCTGGCACAGCCCAGGTGCCTTTGTCCTTCCTGCCCACCTGGGCACACCTGGCTCATGTTCAGCTGCTGTCCCCAGCACTCCCCAGTCCTTTCCAGACACTCTTTCCCTGCCTGCAGCACTGCAGGAGTTGTTGTGACCCAAGTTACTCACTTGGACTGGGTTTACCAACACGCAAGTATTATGCATTAAACTGGTTGTAGTGGAAGAGCAAAATGTATCAATCAAAGTGGATTCTTCAGTTCCTGCCAAGGGAAGTCAGGGAATTTAGTGTCCCTAGACTGAATTTAGACTTTGTACATAACCCCTCAGGCAGTAACATGCAAGTCAGTGCAGGCAGCCAGAAGAAAACAATTTAAAAATTACTATGCTTGAGGTTGCAAATACCAGCTTAAACAAGATTTAGTTGTTGGAAACATACAACTCCATGAGGAGACTCTGACAATGCTGGTTCTGATTTTCATAAATAGAGGTGAAAGCTAGAGAAGCTCAGCTAGAGGTCTCAGCTCAAAGATGAGCTTCAGAAGTAAAACTGCAGAAGTAAATGAATGTTTCAAAGGAAGGAAGTTGTAAGAATTCCTGAAGAATGCGACAAAGTTGTCTCCTCCAAGGAGTTTGGAAAAGGTGGCATTTTTTAATCAAAAAGCTTGAGCTGTGCATCATGGCTGATGTGTTTTGCAGCAAGGAGAGGGCACTCAAAAGGGCCTGTCCCCACAGACTGTTTGCACACTCTGCTCACTTGAGATCTCACAGTCTTTGCAAAGAGAAGATCTGGACACAGCAGCCAGAGATAAACAGGAATAACAAAGTCATGTCCTCCTCTAAATAATATATGACTATTTTTCATTGACATTTCTGATAAGGTCTCAGATTCATAGCCCTCCTCATATATCAGGAAATATCAGTGATTTTAATATATGGTACCAAATACAACCCAGTATTCATGTCCCAAACAACTCCACACATTGAGACATTTTCTCTCAAAATGAACCACTACCTAGTGGCAAACTGATATTTCAGAGCAATTCCCTTGTTCCTACAGATTCAGAATACTCTTTATGTTCTTCTTGTGGAAGGTAAATATAAAGTTGTAGGACATTCTCACTTGGTAGGGTTATGAAGTTCTACATGTCTAATTTAATAAACAACAAAATTGAATTTAGCAGCAATTTTAATTGAGCAGTAATTTTATATAAAATAATACAATCAAATACAATTAAACAGATAAAAATGAAATATGGCAGTAATTCAGATAAAGCATGAGAGAAACCGACCAGGATATAGGGAGGGCTTCTCACTCTACCTCACATACAAAAGACAAAGTAATCCAAACACAACTTATATGCTGCATGCTAATACATATTCATCAATAATTCTCTGTAAATCTCCTATCTTCATTTCTTGAAATCTACATCACTATACTGCATGGCGTGTGCTCCACTTGTTGCTGGTCTTTTGGCTTTTTGGTGGCCTTTTAGAGGAAGGCTCACCGCCTTTCTTGCTGCCCTCTGAATAACCTGGCAGGTTGTGCATGTGCATTAAGCTTTGTTTTATGTAAGTAAGCATTATTTTCCAATTAAGCTGCATTATTTCATAGATAAGAGTACTACTTTAGATTCCGTCTCTGGAATCATCCCAACTTTATTAATCCCAAGGCTTTCTTCCTGCTTTGGGAGTCATCTTAACTTTCTTTGTCCCGAGGCCAATTCTGCTTTGGGATATTGCTTATCTCAATACTACATCCTGTACCCTGTATGTCCATATTTACATAAAGGATGTATAATAGTTTCATGGTGAGTTCATTTTTTGCTTGAAGTTTCACATAACCTTTCAGAAATCAGTAGGTATCAACTTCGTCCTTCCATCTGCCTCATTTCATGATTACTTTATTAAACCAAAAATAAGTTTCACAAAACAGTTCTAAAATATGATCTGTCCCAAATCTGGGTCTGTCAAGATGTATAAACTTGGGCTGTTGTGAACAGATCATATGGCTTGATCTGATGTGCAGGAAGATGGTGATGAGCACAACTTGCTATTGTTAAACTCCACATGAATAATGCACTGGGTTTGGGACCCGTCAGCTCTTCTGGTTTTAATCATTCATTTTCTTTTCTTCCATTTCGTAACTGGGCTGTTGATGTAATGCTACCCCATGTGAATGCTATGTTGAGGGTTTCACAATAAATGAAATGCCATCTAAACCAGCGTGACAGAGCCACAAAGTGTAATCTAAGGTGCCCACAAAAGCTGGCAGAGGACTGGGCTCCTAATGTAGCCAGTGGAGTCTCCAGTAATTAAGTAATATTAGCAATTAAATTATCAGCAAAACATTTTAATCTTGCCCTTAGTCTCCTTGCTTGCCTGATGAAAGGCAGTGTTTTTTTCAGTAGAGAGAGGATGGACCATGCCACAAGTGGGAAAGCAGGAGATCTGGCTGGGACTGGGTGACATCAGGCTCCTTGAACTGAGCCCTCTGCCATGCTTTCACTGAGAAAGGCCAAAAAGAAACATTAGGTGAGATGACTGCATAATACAGGCCAGGAATTTTATCAAAAAAGGCTTTTATGATAATTAAAAGCTCTATTTGAGAACTTTAAAACAGTCAATCCTCATCCAATGGCTGCACCTTGAGAATCTAAATGTTTGCACTCAGGATAAGATGTGACATCTGTTCCACAGGCAACATCTGTTCCAGGGAACAAAACACTTTGTTTTCAAAGCTGATTATGTTACTGCTTGTGGGGAGCAATCCTGTGCTTGTTTTAGCCAACCTGTGCCTGGGAATGCCAGATCAGTGCCAGCTGACCAAGCCCAAATCAGTGCCAGGAACTGTTCTGTGAGTTTAGCAAGGTGAGCAGTCAGATTCCAGCCTCTTTATGGTGATCTGGCATTGTTTAATTTACAATGCAATGGGTTTATGAACTGGATTAAGTGACAGAATGTGTCAATTTTCTGCTTTCTGGCATAGGATTTGTGTCTTTTGCTACACTAGCAGAGATTTCTCCCTGTTCTGGTTCTGCCCAGGTGCTATAGAATCACCTCCAGGTCCTGGCCATGCCCCTCCTGGCTGCTGTAAAATTAACCCTGTCCTGGTCAGAACCAGGACACTTCCTCAAAATCCTATCAAGTGGTAATAACCTCTCTTCCTTGCACAGACTACACTGAATTGACCAAGCTGCTTGAAACTCTCTGTACTGGGCATGTTTTTGAGACAGCACCTTTTCCCTTTCTTATTCAATTCTGATAGAAGAACTTTCTGTTATGATTAACACTGTATATATCCTACTTTTGTGTGCTAAATTGAGTCTTGCTTATACACCCATGGCTCGAGAGCATTGCAACCACCACCCACATTCTTTCAGCTGAATCTCCTCTCCTGAGGAATGTTCAGGGAAGGACACCTGCACTGAGCAGCCGATGAGCAGCTGCTGATTTCATGAGTTGGGTGGTGTCTTTGTTCCTGAACTGTGTGAGACTTAGAACAAAAAGGCACTAAAACAACTGCTGTGGAGTCTCCATGCTTGGAGATATACAAAACCCTGAGGAAACAAAAGGATTTTAAAGTCTCCCAGATTCCTAAGTTTAGGCTGTTCCTGCTATACCTGAGCACCTAAATTCCACCTAAATCACACCTGAGATGCCTCCATGCTCCTGTGAATTTTAACATTCCTTGTCACAGAATCACAGAATGGTTTGGGCTGGAAAGGACCTTAAAGACCATCTAGTTCCAGCCCCCTGCCATGGGCAGGGATGCCACCCACTAAACCAGGCTGCTCATTATGGTGATTTTAGGCTCAGATGTTATAAGGAGAAGGAAAACACAGAGGTGAGATGTTCCTGTGGCTGCTTGCCAAGTCAGAACTTTGGAGTGTCACAGAGTGACCTCAGAGGTTTGTTCTCTTCTGGTACACTGCACAGGACAGAGCATCCTCTAGTTCTGCACGGGAGCAGCTCAGACAGTCCTGTCTCCACTGGTGTGGCTTTGACCCTGCTAAGCCCCTGCAGCAAACACCTTTCCTCTAACACTTCAACTCAGAGACTCCTGCCCCAACCTCGTGTCTCCCATATCAGCCATAAAGCTGGAAAGCAAAACTCCCAACCTTCCTTCCCTTGCTTGCCCCTCAGCCTGGCTTTATTTCCCAGGGTTGCTGATGGCTAAAGAACAATTGTTTTTTGCTCATCTGAGGGGGTTTGCATTGTGAATCTTCCCAACAAGCCAAGGAGCAAAAGGGTGGGAGAGGAGGGGTGGGAGGAGAGATGCTCTGCCAGCCAGGCAGGCGGGATTGCTCTGGCAGCAGCTCTGCCTGGCTTTCACTCTGCCTCCCAGGGGAAAATCCTTCCTCTCACTCCAGGATTCTGCCCTGCCACACCACAGGCAGGACAAGGAGGCAGCAGAAGGGTCCCTGCGCTGCCAGCACCCAACACCAGCTCCCACCTGCAGCAGGCAAACCATGAGGACGAGCTCTTTGCTCCTGCAGCATCTTCACCTTTGACTGAAAACCTTCACCCATCTCCACAAGGGACCATGGAGGAGCAGTACATTTCCAAACTCCACCCAGTAGTGGATTATGGAGCTGGGGTCTTTCTTCTAATCATAGGTGAGTTCACAGCCTGCTCTTTAGTTTGGAGCCAGGGAAGAGGATACAGGGATTCCCTGTCTGTGCTATGGTCAGGCAGAAGAACCTGGAGGGAAATGGCAGCAAATATTTCCCCTGCTTAGTGCCTTAGAATTGGTTGGCAGCTAGGATTAATCTCCACTCTTGGATTTGGAATATTTTGTTTTGATGCTGAAGAATGGCTAGCACAAGTCTGCCTCTGTGGCATCACAAGTACTTGAAATAAGTTGTGTGTCACTTTCTGTGGCATCTCAGCCCTGAGAACTGAGCCAGGGCAGCTCAGTCCATGGGACTGGTCAGGGGAAAGCAGCTGTGGCTGACCCTTGGTGGTGTCATTCTGCTGTGGCTGGGTAGGATGCACTGCTACAGAGCAGCAAAGTGTTTCCAAATAGCAGTTCTGGGGTTTGCAGCAGCCTGTTTGTCCTGCTGCAGGCAGATTGAAAATGAAAAACAAGTGGGGATAGCTACCAGCCCATAGCTTCAGTTAAGTGTTTTCTTCCTTGTCTGCTTCTTGCATGTACACAGGCATTATTTTTCTACCCTCGTAGATTTGGAGAGGAGTGGAACTTGTTTAGGCAGACTTTCCACCTGAATTTTTCTTAAGATTATTTCCTTCAGCTCTCCTGAAAAGTCTGGCTGACATAAGAAAGGCAAGCCTATATTTTCCTGTGCTTTAATACTTAAGCTGTGGGCAAAAGTGCTGGACTTTAGCATTTTGTATTTCCTCTTTTTCTGCACAGCAGAGCACAACTCAGGGTAAGAAAATCCCTGTTTATAAAAAATGAAGGGCTTTTCAAGTCAGGATGTCAGCTCCCATCTCTCAGAAGTGAAAACACATAGATGCAGTTAAGGCATAATGGGAAGGGGCAGCAAAAAGGGGCTGGAGGCTAGAGCTCCCGTGCTAGTGTCCCACCATGCTGCAGTCTCACACCTCTCCTGAAGAACTCTGAGGCACTGAAACTCCAGGCACAGCTCCCAGCATCAGATCCAGAGCTGTGTGTGGCAGCCAGGTTCTGCATCCTGCAGGGACTCTCAGAAACAAAACAGTGAGCTGAGCTGGAATCAGGTTTTTTTATCCATATTTATTTCTCCATAGCTTTGCCACCTCACTGGGCTGCACGTTTGTGCCCTGAAATTATATTTTTTATTAGGAACAAGGCCAGGGCATGGGCAGCAGCATTCACCAGCAGCTGTTTGGTTACTGTCCCACAGTTACAGTCCTGTCCTGTGCCAGGCAGCTGCCCACAGCTGTGGGATGGAGGGGAAGAGCTTCTGTCAAGGGGAAGGAGAGGCTGGGCCTGGGTGTCACCTCTGATGCCAGAGCTGCTTCCTGCATCTTGTGTAAGGTTGGGCTCTTACAGAAGAAGGTGAACTGGGTTCATTTTTCCTCCTGAAGCCTGAGCATGTTCTGTTTTGGGACCCTCACTGTGAGAAACAGAATGACTCCAGAGTGCTGGAGTGACTAGGGAAGGGAACGGAGCTAAGGAAGGGGCTGGGGCACCAGGAGGGGCTGAGGGAGCTGGGAAGGGGCTCAGCCTGGAGAAAAGGAGGCTCAGGGGGGACCTTGTGGCTCTGCACAGCTCCTGACAGGAGGGGACAGCCAGGGGGCTCAGCCTCTGCTCCTGGATAACAACAGGACAAGAAGGAATTGCCTCAAGTTGCACCAGGGCAGGTTTAGATTAGATATTAGGAAAGATTTCTTCATGGAAAGGACTGTGAAGCACAGGAATATGCTGCCCAGGGCAGTGGTGGAGTCACCATCCCTGGGAGGATTTAAAAGCTGTGTGGATGTGGCATCTGGGGACATGCTTTAGAGGTGTCCTGGTCAGTGCTGGGGAATGGTTGGGGCTGATGGTCTTAGAGGTGTTTTCCAATCCAAAGGATTCTATGATTCCATGGTTCCATGTCCCAGCCTCTGGAGAGTGCTCTGCCCACTGAGCCTCAGGTTGCTCTGCCAGCAAGTGGCCAAGCCCCCGTGGGCATCAGCCCATGAGTGCAGCCCCAGAGATCCTGAGAGCTCAGGGAACCCTTCAGGGGCAGCCAGAGGTGGCAAGTGAATGTGTGTGGTCAGAAAGTCAATTAAGGAGGGACATGGGGTCTCAGATTTGTGTCCCCATTTCAGTTAAGCCTTTCTCTTGACAACTTGGAGGATTATGTACTTATGCCAATATATTTATTCCATTTTATTGTGTGTGCCTCTATTAAGTCCTCTGTGGAAACTTTAAGTGGTACCTGTGAGCAAATGCAGCCTTCCTGCACTCACAGCCTCGAGGGAACATGACAGAATCTTTTTCTGTCTCCCCCTTTCACATCTGACTTTAGAGGACATCTTCTCAGAAAAAAACTTTCGTCAAAATGTTGCTACAGCACCATGTTCACTTGAAAGAAGAGAGAAAATTAGTTGTTTGTGCATGTACTCCTGACACTGCTGTCACCAGGACTTTGAAGCCCTGTGGCACACCTGAATAATGTATGTCTGACAGCTCCTTTTGCAAAGCAAGCTCTGGGTCTGTTGCACACCCCTGGCTAAACAACTCCCATGGTCCCACTGCTCTCAGAGACCACCAGAGCAGTCATGCTAATTCTCAGGATCAGCCCATGCCCACCACCCAGGCAGCTCAGAGCCCAGTGCTGGGGCTCCAGTTGAAGATGAGGGAGGTCACAGAGAGGGAAGGCTTTGGGAATTGCAGGGGGCAGGTGGCCGGGAGGGCTGGAGGACTTCAGCAGGAAGGAGAAGTGAGGATATTCTTTCTCAGTGCAAGAAATACATGGACCTGCTGGAGTGGGTCCAGAGGAGGCCACAAAGATGCCCTGAGGGCTGGAGCGCCTTTGCTCTGGAGAAGGCTGGGAGAGCTGGGGGGTTCTATCTGGAAAAAGCTACAGGGAGAATTCATTGTGGCCTTCCAGCACTTAAAGGGGGCTTATAAAAAAGACAGAAAGTGACCTTTCACATTGGCAGGCAGTGAAGGACAATCCAAACCCTGCCATGGACAGGGACACCTTCCACTAGCCCAGGTTGTTGCAAGCCCCATCCAACCTGGCCTTGGACACTTCCAGGGATGGGGCAGCCACAGCTTCTCTGTGTAACCTGTGCCAGGTCCTCCTCACCCTCACACCCAATACCAAACCTAGACCTGCTCTCTTTCAGTTTAAAGCCATTCCCCTTATCACTACGTATTCTTGTAAGAAGTCCCTCCTCAGCTCTGTTGTAGCCCCTCTCAGGCACTTCACATGCTTCCAGTGGATTTTCCAGGTGTGTTAACCATGTGATATTCCTGTTGGTTTTCGTCCTTCCCTTTCAGCCATCCTGACAATCCTTGGCAATTCAGCCGTCCTCGCCACAGCTCTGAAACGCTCATCCCTGCTGAAGCCCCCAGAGCTGCTGACAGTGAACCTGGCGGTGGCAGACATTGGCATGGCCCTCAGCATGTACCCGCTGGCCATCGCCTCCGCCTGGAGCCACGCCTGGCTGGGGGGGGACGCCTCCTGTGTGTACTATGCCCTGATGGGTTTCCTCTTGGGGGTCTGCAGCATGATGACCCTGTGTGCCATGGCCGTGATTCGATTCCTCGTCACCAACTCATCCAAATCCAACAGTGAGTAAATCGCCCGTCTGCTCACCTGGTGCTGCTGTGCTTGGGCTGGGCTGCTCTGGGAGGTGCTTTGTGGAATGTGGCGTGGATTATCAGGTCAGTAACAGCAGCATAAACCTCAACTTTTAGTGCCGTATCAAATCCCGGTGTTCCCAGAGGGATCTGTATGAAACAGTGAGGCTTGTCACTTCTCAGTTTTACCAAGTGAAACTACCTGAAAATGGAGAGCACAAATGTTTTCCTGGACCAGACTGCCTTCCCTTCCTATTTGTATCCGAACAGGTGCACTGGAATTTAAAAGGAAGGAATATTCTTCTGGCATTCCTGGGCTGGGGGCACTGCACATTCAAGGTGAAATTGATCTTGTAAATCTCCCTGCCTTACTGAGCTCTAGGTGAGCACTGAAGGCTGTGTTCAGGTCTCATCCAATCCTCTGACACTCTGTTTCTCTAGAAGCCCAAAGGTTAGGGACCTGCAGCAACAGCCCAGGCATGCCTGGAGCCACCATCCTTCTGTCTAAGGAGAAGTTATGGCAAACCCCCACGTGGCTGGGATGGGATCCATATATGCTTGCCCTTCCTCTTTCTTGCAGATAACAAAATCACCAAGAACACTGTCTGCATCCTGATTGCTTTTATCTGGCTCTACTCCTTGCTCTGGGCCATCCTGCCCTTGGTGGGCTGGGGCTACTACGGCCCTGAGCCCTTTGGCATCTCTTGTACAATAGCCTGGAGCAAATTCCACAACTCCTCCAATGGTTTCTCCTTCATCCTGAGCATGTTCCTCCTGTGCACGGTCCTGCCTGCGCTGACCATCGTTGCCTGTTACTTGGGGATTGCCTGGAAGGTTCATAAAGCGTACCAGGAGATCCAGAATATTGACAGGATCCCCAACGCAGCCAAACTGGAGAAGAAGCTGACCCTGGTGAGTTATCCCTGTGATGGGAAGAGCATGCAGTAATCAGGAGCTGGCAGAGAGCTGGCTCTGCTCCTACACAGCTCACAGAATCATGGAATTACAGACACCTACACAGAAATTCTGTGTGGAAACAGTATTTTAATATATTAATATTAAATAGTATTTTTTTTTCCAAATATGGACTTCAGTAGTGCATTTCTATGGTGGAAAAGCAGAATTGATCCAAGCTTTCTAGAGGCCAGTCATACAATCACAGAATCATTCAGGCTGGGAAAGTCTCTAAGATCAT
Source organism: Lonchura striata (assembly GCF_050655825.1). Lineage (NCBI taxonomy): Eukaryota > Metazoa > Chordata > Aves > Passeriformes > Estrildidae > Lonchura > Lonchura striata. The sequence goes on along the minus strand of NC_140705.1, from coordinate 5,271,785 downwards.
CAGGTCCAACCATTAATTGAGCACTGAGAGGCCCACCACTTAACCATGCCCCTAAGCACCACAGCAACACATTTTTTTAAATATTGCTAATGACAGTGACACTACCACTGCCCTGGGCAGTCTGTCCCAATGACTGACAACCCTTCCTGTGAAGAAATGCTTCCTAATATCCAATCTAAACATCCGCTGGTGTAACCTGAGGGCATTTCCTCTTGTCCTTTCATTTTTTACCTGGGAGCACAGCCTGACACCCATCTGGCTCTATGCTCCAGGGAGTCGTAGAGAGTGATAAGGTTCTCCAGAGTCTCCTTTTCCCCAGGCTGAGCTCCTCCAGCTGCTCCTCATCAGACCTGTAATCCAGGCCCTTTCCCAGCTCAGTTCCCTTTTCCAGCCCCTCAATGTCTCTCTTGTCACAAGGGCCCAGCAAGCACAGCTTTGGCTGTTGCAGTTCAGGTGTGGCCCCACTCACATCTCGTGTGCCAGGGCATCCAACCCTGTCTGTGCCAGCTGCAAACAGCTCTGTTCCCTTGCAGATGGCCGTGCTCATCTCAGTGGGATTCCTGAGCTCCTGGACTCCCTATGCAGCCACCAGCTTCTGGTCCATCTTTAACTCCAGCCACTCCCTGCAGCCCATGGTGACGCTGCTGCCCTGCCTGTTTGCCAAGTCCTCCACGGCCTACAACCCTTTCATTTACTACGTCTTCAGCAAGACCTTCCGCTGCGAGGTCAAGAGGCTGCAGTGCTGCTGTGCCTGGCGGGTTCACTACTTCAGCTCCGACAACTCCGTGGAGAATCCCGTGTCCACCATGTGGAGCGGGAGGGACAACGTCCGTCTGTCTGCGGCGCCGCAGGTGCAGGACCCGGGAGCTGCAGCTCCCTGAAGTGCAGCCATGGGGTCAGCCTGGCCTCACTCCCAGGTCCAAAGGGGCAGGGATGCAGGAAATGAGGTTGTCACTGCCTATCTTAGGTCAATACAGAGATTTAAGTATATATTTTTAAGCAACTCTCAAATATTGTCTTTAGGCCTCACAGAGAAAAAAAAAATAAAAATCTACTTTTCCCCCAAGAAATTCCACCTTAGGGGAAATAGATTTATGTGCCAAATATAAAATCATGTAAATTAAACTTATTTTCAGGTAAAAAGAGATTTATTATTTTTGTTGTTTTCCTATACTTTTGATTTTATTTAATGCAATCTATCTGCCAACTGTTGGCCCTACCAGTAAAACAGCCACGAGAGAAAACCAAAGGTTGCACACACTGTTACCAAATAAACATCGCTAAGTGTGTATTTTTTCAGCAATTCAGACTGAAAACCATATGGGGAGCAAGAAATGTTCACTGCCAGGAAAAGGTGAGAATGTGGCTTCTCCCAAAATTAGAGCTCTCTGGTTCCTTGCTCTCTCAGAGGTGCAGTTCCAACTCCTCCAAGCACAAATCCACGGAGCTGAGCAGCCTTGGTCGGACGAGGTTTGGTGGGAAGGTGGCAGTCAGTGAAGGATGCCTTCTCTGTCCCAAATGGCACAGTGGGAAGGGAAGGAAGCTCTCAGCAGGAACTGTGTCCTTCAGCTGTTGCTGGCTGAGGTACAACTCTTCTGCCACAGAAGCTGTTGGAACACTTTGGGATTGGAAAAGTTAAGGTTGGAAAATACCTTTAAAATCATGTCCAAACATCAACCCATCACCACCGTGTTCACCACTAAACCACATCATTCAGTGCCACATCCACATATTTTTGGGACACTTGCAGGGATTGTGACTCTATCACTTCCCTGGGCAGCCTGTTCCAGTGTTTTACCACCCTTTCTCTGCAGCTGTTTTCTGTACAGGATGACACAAGGCATTCCCCAGGGGACCTTCCTAGCAGTGTCACCCTGCAGATGCAGTCCTGGCTCTCATGGCTTCCATGGGAGCTCCTGAGATCCCAAATTCCCCCCTGGCTAGAGCACTGACATGACTGCAACTGAGAACAGAGTTTGCTGTTTCAGTAGAACCATAACACCAGGTTTGTTTGTTTGTTTTTTTAAGTTCTGAGAAGGTAATTTATGTTCAAATTATAATTCCATGGTTATTTCCTACCCAGCCCTGGACTGTGCTGTCTTTTCAGGATGCAAGCACTGAGTTCAGGAGTGAGTCTAGGAACCTCACGTTTGCAATCACCAGTGCAACCACCTCAACACAAACAAATATTTAATCTAAAATCTCAAACAGATCAGACCTCTCACCTATTAGGAGTTTTCTCACCACTCTTAGGAGGTTTACATTGCAGACACTCAACCTGAGCCAGCCACCTTTGGCTTCTTTCTTTCCACTGAGGATCAATGGAGCTCCCTACTCCATTTATGACATATCAAGAATCATAAGATATGACACTTTTTATGCCATCATATAAAGATGATGACGTATAAAGTTGGATAACAAACTAAAACTCTGATATGTATTGAAATAAGTTTAATTTCAATGCCTTATTTTGAAAAAGCTTCTAGGCAGTCTCTGGCTATTAAGGCACAGGAATAATTTACAGATTTTTTTATAGAAAACTTCTGTTAATGGTCAATTCTCCATCTGCAAAATTAAATGTGATTCACTTAAGAACAAAGATCAAATTTGAGAGAGGTCATTATTCCAGAAGTTAGAGCATGAGGATAACATTACAAAGGCTTGGATTCCACCCCATTACTTTGCCAGTAATACTGTGCAACTTAAACTTTGTCTTGGGTTCTTCTTTCACCCACATAACAGTTTTGGTGCTCATTAATGTAAAACACAAGCTGTTTGATGAACAACTTCACAGAATCAGAGAAACACAGCATCATAGAGTGGTTTGGGTTGGAAGGGACCTGAAAGATCATCTTGTTCCAAACCCCTTCCACTATCCCAGGTTGCTCCAAGCCCAACTCAAACTGGCCTTGAACACTTCCAGGGATGGGGCAGTCACAACATAACTCTCTTTATAAAACTATAGTTAGATAATTTTTGAATTTCATGGCTTAATAAGATACAAATGCTGTATATGGCAGTAGCCTGTATAGGAGCAGCTGTGCACTGTGCTCTGTCCCCATCACTGCCCTTCCCTGAGAAGCCACCATTTCTCAAATCAAAGTGCTGCTGGATTCAATCCCATCTCTGCTGATGAGTGATACTGCCAGAAGAGTTCTAGGTCTACTATAACTATCAAAAAAATTCAAAAGAAGTTCTCTGCATGCAAAAGAGACCAACCAAAGAGCTGCAGCAGTTATTTTATTTATCAGTATATCTGGAGAAAAAAACCCAAACACACTTATTTCAATTCCCTTCACTTCCTGAAATCATAGTTCTCGAGATAAAATTTTCTTGTGGGTACCTATATAAACAATCCTCAAATAGAACAAGCAGAGAGTTTAGAACTTTCTTAGAAAGCACAAAACATGAGGCCAGGGGCAGTGGGAGCAGAGGTTTGTGGTTGGCCATCCCTTGCTGACAATCATGTGGTCAGTGTAAGGCTGCTGAGTTGTGACATTTCAGCATCACATGGATTGCTGCCTCTTCTCCAGGCACTTCTCAATGTCATCCAACACCTGCACAGCTGCTTTTGGAATACGAGTGCCTGGACCAAACACATTGGCAACGCCAGCTTCATACAGAAAGTCATAATCCTGTTGGAAAAGAGATTTAAGGTCTGTAGTTAATAGTGAAACAGACAATTGGTAATTGATTTAACTGGTTCATGCTCTGTCCTCTATGCTGGGCCTGAGAAAGCAACAAGTCCCAGAGAGAGGCAGCACAGTTTCAAGGAAATGGGAAAAGGGTGGAAGTTAGAAAGTAGAAAAAAAAAAGAAAAAAATATCCATAGGAAAGGGTTTATTTCTTTAGAGTCAGACTAATGACAATCCTTGGAAAGTATTCAAAAGTTAACTGTATACGAGTCTGAATAACCTAACCTAAATTTGATCTAACTTCCAATTTGAAAATACTACTTTAAACAAGGGCTTGGAGCAGATGACTGCCAGTGGTCTCTTGCAAGCTAGAATTAATCTAATTTTATGACTGTCCTGAAATTTCAAAAATACTTGGGAAGCAGTTCTGTATTCTCTCTTTCTTCTATATAGGATATATTGTACTTCACCAACCACAGGGTATTAGCATCCCATTGATACTGGAGAAAACACAAATTGTCTCCAAGAAAAATACTATGAGTTTTGTTTGTTCAGTTTAGAATTCTATCATTCCTGAGAACTTACTTAACTGCCTAGAAAAGGGAGAGGTGTGGAAAAAGGGAATAACAGGAGGTTTATGTGCAAAATCAGTTTTTTGATCACTATAGACAGAGGATGGCTGTAAGGTGAGGGAGACAGGCAGATTGTGCATTAGCTAAGGAAAATTTAAAGATGAAAGCACAGATCTGATTGCAAGAGAATTCAACAAACTGCTCAACAGTTTAGGAGAAAGCAGAGGGAATGAGAGGCAACACCTGCCTGATGATAGGGAAGGTGAGGAGAGGCTGAAAAGTGAGTGAGACATACAGCTTATGGGTGATGGGACCTGACAGAGGCCTTAGTCACTGGCTGTGGCTATTCCCAATCATCACTGGAAGTCAAAAGACCTCTTAAGAAAGAAGCCAGCTTGTACCAACGATATGCAAGGACTGATGATGTGAAACAAAAGAACATAAAGAACATTCTCCCTGAAGATCATCTTTTCACAACATAACTGTATAGTCCATCCCACAAACACTCAAAGTTAAACCAGGGCATGGTGCACAGAAAATCAGATCAGGGGGATCCCACCTTACAGACCTGTGCTGGCCCTGGTGACTGTATAGAGAAACCTTCAGTGCTCTGACATTCCGGAACAGGGGAAACAGCCCAACAGCTCAGAGATAAATCAGTCTCTTAGCTCGATGGAAATGATGCTGCCCGTACCTGAGGGGGGATGACTCCTCCACACATGACCAGGATGTCGGGCCGGCCCAGGGCATTGAGCTCCTTGATGAGTTCAGGCACCAGGGTTTTGTGTCCCGCGGCGAGCGTGCTCACCCCGACACAGTGCACGTCTGCGTCCACGGCCTGCTGCGCCACCTCCCGCGGGGTCTGCGGGCAGACAGGGGACAGGGGACAGGGGACAGGGGACAGGGGACAGGGCAGGGCCCAGCCCGGGGCTGGGCACGGCCCTGGGGACAGGGGATGCAAAGGGAATGCTCTGGCTGCTGCTCAGTCCTACCTGGAACAGGGGGCCTATGTCCACGTCAAAGCCGATGTCTGCGAAGCCGGTAGCGATGACTTTGGCCCCTCTGTCGTGGCCATCCTGGCCCATCTTGGCAACGAGGATACGAGGCCTGCGGCCCTCACGGTCCATGAACTTGTTAACTCTGGTTGAAAACATGCATTCTGTCACTGCAAGTCACAGTGCAATCCCACACAAAAAAACCCATCACTTTCTGCAAGTGTAGCAAAATTTCAGCAAATAAAAAGATCTTCTAAGTCATGGTTTGGCTGTGCAATCTGCACACAATGTTAATATTCATGTTATGTTATTACTAACTCACTTCTTGTACTTAGCAGCCTCAACAAGAAAATATTCTTTATTTTAAAAAAATCTTCCCTTATTCTTTTGCTTTCTAACAGGTAAAATACTGAATTCTCTGAGGGTTTAATGAGCTAAATTACAACTCACCAAAACACATTTTTTAGTTTTTAAGAATAATTATGACCTATTATTTCAAAAGTACTTGCACAGAGATGGGTCCTGGATGTCACATTGTGCATTATCATTCCACTGAGTAAAAATCTGTACATGGAAGGATCATTGTATCTTCTATTCTGTGCACTCGTTCCACTGCCCCTCTTTTTTTGGGATCGTGGCAGTTCATATTTCTGTTGTATTGATGTTACTGTGTAATCACAGACTCAGATATTAACCTGTCATCATACTGCTCATTATTCAAGTACCACCAGCATCTCTCTGTGGTTACAGGTTGGACTTGCTGATCTTAGAACTCCTTTCCAATCTAAATGGTTCTGTGATTCTATGTAAGAAAGGGAGCTACATCCTGATTTTCAAGGGTCAAAATCAAGATTAGTTCAGTTCTCTTTCACGTAAAAGCATAATTAAAAATAGTTAAATTTAAATAGTTAAAATAAAAGAGCAATGGTAACATTTCCTAGCACAACTACTTTCAAGTCAATCTAATCATCACCACTGCAAAGCCATCAAAAATTCCCTTTCAGAAGAGCCTGAACTCTTTAATGAGTAAGCCCCAACACAGCAGGGATTGATTTGTGCTGCATCATTTCCCACAGCAGCATTTCAGGCTCTGTACCCCTGAGGGCAGCAGTAAAGGCAGAAGCTGAGAAAAGACCCACAAGGCAACTGTTTTCACACATACCAACATCTTGGGATGCCTTCTCCTTCAGGGTATGAGTAATAACCAAAGATTGGAGGCTGTATGTGAATATCCAGACAGATTTTAGCATCAGTAAGAGTGAAATTGCAGGAACAATTTATGGGTAGATCAAAACAAGCTTTTGTAGCATGAACTGCTGGAAATATTTTAAAGATGACTATTACACAGCCTTTAAAAGAAGCAACCCAATGGACAGGGATTTCAGGCAATGTTTCTCAGCTTCTTAATCCTGCAGCAGCTTAGGCTATTTGAACAAAACCCTCAAATCTTAACTTCACCTCAGTGAATTTTATTTGAGAGCAAATACAAGTTTTATTAAGTTTTGACTTTGTCTTATTGTACTTAATCCTTGCCATTCTACTTTCCTGCTTAGGAAAGTGCTTTTGCAGGTCATTTTTTTCCTCAGGGATGTCACCCAGGTTTGGGAAATGTTTTTTTAGGGCATAGTCAGTAGCACATGTACCTCCTGGATCAAACATGAGGCTATTTCATGTTTGGCTATCTGGGAAGAGTTCTCACCTCTTGATGGCATGGAGGATTTCATCACTCTCCCCAAACTCCTGGCGATAAGCCCCGCTCACCATGCGGTCGCTGGCTTTGTGCTCCCCGAACACCTTCTTCATGGCATCTGTTATCTCCCCCACAGTGCACCTGAGGCACAGACAAAAACCATTCCTATTATCAGCAGGCTGAAATGAAAACAGAACACAGACATCACTGGCACTGGCCCAACCATTTGCCTTGCTGCTGGACGAATTTACTTACATTGGTTTCCCTTTCAGTGCTGCAACTGTGAAAATCCAGCTCACCCCACTGCCACCCACTGTCAAAACATGCACAGGCATTTTTAAGAAAATATTTTACTGCTCATGTGAGAATTGATTTACAACTGGCAAGGCAATGGAAAATGGCAAAATGCTTCAGAAAATTAGATTAAATCAGATTTTCTGAATGTTTTTTTTGGGGGGGCTCAGACTGAAAGATCCTGCATTTGGACTCATGCTAAAATATAAAATATAAATCAAGAGGGGACAAAAAAATAGGAATATATAGAAGAGACTGAAACCTAACATTTTAACAGGAATTTATTTGTCTTTCCATTGATAATTTTATTTTAGTGTTTGTTCTTCTCTACTCCTGACACAGCTCCTTTACGCACTAGATGCAGAAGGATCTGGGAAATTTGCGTGCAAGTTACAAGTTTTGTTTGCTACTGGACACACTGTACATGTTTGAAATAATACTTCTGCTGTAGCACAAGTGAGAGAGGCAAACTAGGCTGTGCTGCCTTCAAACATCAGCAATAACAGCCTCTATCCCAAAGCAATTGAAAAATTGGTGGTGAATACAACTTGCTGCAAACTTTGTCAAAGGAAGGAAATAAAAATACTACTCTTCTAAACCACTTCAAAACTGTGCTTACAAATACAGACACCAAAGCAGTAATAAGTATCTAACTAATTAAGCTACCACATTTCAAACCTCTGGAATTCATATTTTCTCCTGCCACATTATATTTATTCTATACAACTCCCTGAAAGGAGGGTGGAGCCAGGCAGAGGTTGGTCTCTTCTCCCATGTAACAAATAACACGACAAAACGAAATGGCCCTAAGTTGCACCAGGGGAGGTTTAGGTTGGAAATTCAGAAAAATTCCTTCACTGAAATGGGTGTCAGGCAGTAGCAAAGGCTGGCCAGGGCAGTGGTGGAGTTCCCATCCCTGGAGGGATTTAAAAACTTGTAGATGTGGCCCTTGAGGACATGCGTTAGTAGTGGATTAGCAGTGCTGGGTGAGTGGTTAGACTCAATGATCTTAAAGGAATTTTCCAACCTAAGTGATTCTATGATTCAACTACAAGCTACTCTGGGGCAAAATTAACTTAAGCATTCTCTAAAGCTTTTATATAAAATGCTCAGGAAAGACTGGAGAAGATGCACCTTGCTGTCCACACACCTCTACTGCAGTTTCAGCAGGTACTGACCATGTGCAACCTGCCACACATGCCCCTAAAGTAACAAATCATGGATTTCTGCTGCATTCACTGAATCTTTCAGTAAATTTCAGAGAGATGTTGTACTTCCTCTGCTCCCCCCAACTAATTTGTTCTTTTGCTGGCTCATACTCAGCAAACTTAGTTACAAATGTAAACTATGCAAAGGTAAAATGTCAGAAATCCATTTGTGATCACATATCAAGATCTATACAGCTCAGATATCTGAAATAGCCTCTTATCTCTGGCATCACTTTTCACAGTTGGCCAGCTTTGCCTAAAGACAGCATCACTCTGGAACACACATTTTTAACTCATGTCATTGATACTGTTTTGGCCATTTTTGTAATTTCTCCTTCCCTGGCTTTCTGGAATTCTGTTCGACTCACTGTTAATCACTGTGCCATCAGGTTTACATTTTCAGGATATCAAAATAATCTTATTAATATTATTGCTTTCTATACCTTCTAACAAAGAATGAAAAGTAAACTGCAAAAGTATGTTAGGGAAGGTGGCTTCCCCAAGGTTAAAAAGCAAGTTTGCAGCAGACTTAAAAACAGTGTCTATAAATACTGACTCCCTTTCAGAGTGCCAGACATCACAGATTGCAGCCCAAAATAAATACACTCTATGCACAAACACTGAGGGCTTACTCCTGGCAGTGTGGTGAAGGGCTACAGTGGCATAAAGCACATCTTTTTTCTAGAGAAAATTAAGCTTAGATAAATCTTTCTCCTCAACTTTTGCAGAAGCAGTATCTGAGTATACCTCAGTATTAAATAAAGCCCAGCATGGCTGTGATGTGCTCTTATTATGAAAAAGTGTGAAAGAAATTTTCATGTTACAAATGAAAAATAAATGAGGTATAACCTGGTGCCTGGGATGAAATTGTTTTTGTGTACTGTACAAAAATTAAACACACTTCTTTCTTCTATAGACATTGCTTCTGAAACCCCTGTATTTTGAAAACTGTGTCCCAAATCTCTGCAACCCTTTAAATCTAAAGCTTTTAAGTAATAACAGGAGTTTTGCTTTTAAACTACTCATGAGTACTTTCCTGCTGTTAACCAATAAACTTTTTCTTTTTAAAATCTCTGCCACACATCCATCCACAATGGAATAGCTGTCTCTGGAGCCACAAATACAGAACCATTTTTATCAGTCTGTATTTGTGTGTGACTCTCTCCCAGTGGTTCACAACCAGCTGCAGAGCCTAAACACCAGTTTGGAGAAAGTCAATGACCACAATGTGCCTATTAGGGTCTGCTCAGTCTCAGCTGCTGCTGCTCCTCTCTGCATTTCCTCAGTAAGCAGAGGCAGCAGTGTGAAATCAGGTGAGGAAGTACCATGAGGACACAGATTGGGCAGAAAAAGGAGAAGCACAAGCTGCTACACTGCATTTCTGCCTTCCCTTTCCATCACTAAACTGCAAGTCTGAAAAGGAACACAAAAGCAGCACAGCAGGTGTGGGAGAAAGAACTTTGTGTAACCTGTCCCACTTTCCTGTAATGGGGTTTCTCAAGAGACATGAAGCACAGAAGGGAGGTACTGCTCTCATTGTCTGTAACTTCAGATCTGCCTTATTTCTTGTGTTAGAATATCAACATCAACTTTTCTACTTGTGTTTGTCAGCAATGAAATCTCTGTACTAGTCTACAGAATCTTTTCCATAGCTCAACACTGATAATTCTGTGCTACTCATTTTATTCCAAGTGAGTTATAATACACCATACTCACAATCCATCATTTTCCATTGGCCAGGAAAGAGGCAGCTGTCCCTCTCATACAGGTAACATCTGGCCCACTTGTTTACTGCTTGTGAAGGGTGAATGTGTTAAGTTTGAAACCTTTTCCCATGTTGCACCCAACAAGAAGGCTCCCTGTACATGTTCCCAGAGTTCACAATCCTGCTTCAAACACTCTGTATCAGATGCCACGGCAGTTTCTTTCTGTGGTCACATCCCATATATAGTTTTGGGGCAGAATTAAGTTCTGTGGTTGGAACTTACAAAGTGCATCTTCAGTCTATTAAAGCTTTTACAGTTAACAAAAACAAAGTCACCAAGGAGAGAAATTAGGAGTTAACTGATCAATTTTGATATAGAGGATACGAATTCCTTGTAAATCCAACACTGCCCTCCTGTGACCTTCCCATTTCCAAGACAAATGTAGACATATTGCTGGAGATTCCTGACAGGTTGTGGTTAAATGGATTTAAAATACAGTTATTAAGTATTCTAGGAATGGGAATGAAGGAATTTGAGACCTGACAGTAAAAACAGGGCAGCACTCCAATAAGGAGTGAATTTGGTTTGCCCATATTTGGGCCATTTAGTTAATTAAGGAACAGACAGACAGAATCTATTCTAGAGACTGATGCTGACCTTGAAACAGGAAAGAAAACAGCCTCAAAAGCACCTTGGGTGAAAAAAAGAACTGTTTCCCTGGACTCTAAGGATGCCTAACACTGCTCAAGAACATTTCTTACAACTTTGCCTGACTAAGCAAACTGATTTCTCCTTCAGCCAAAAAATGTTTTCACACCAATCTGTGGTGCAAGGAAGGATGAAGCAACAGAGCATGATAAGACTGTGAATATCCATTTTCACATCTCAGACACTTCTTAAACTCCTTCACCCATGAAACAGCTGAGTGACAGAGAAACTCAATTACATCCTGGAACTGTTAAGAATATGAGTTGTAAACAGCAGAATGTGTACAAACAACCTAATTTCATATCAGATTCTTTATATCCATACTGTTCCTTGTGAGAAATCAAAGCATTGCCTTAAGAAGTTGTAATATAATAATAGTTTGTCTTACAAGGAGAAACTGCAGGCATTATTTACTTCCACCTCTAATGAAAAACCCCAAAATTCCAATCTTGCTGACACCACACCCAAGAAAAGTTAAAAGGTGAAATGAACCATCAGTTTTTAAGTAAGAATTGGCTGCTCAACCCCAGTACCTGGCACGTGCTGCTTCCACTGCCAGAGCAAGCAAGTTGCCTTCCCCAGTGGCAGCACATTGTGTGAGAGCAGCCAGGGACCGCTGGGCTGCTGCTTGGTCTCTGCTGGCTTTCACCTAAAGTGCAGGAGAGAGACACTCAGTTCAAAGAAACCACAAAGTGAAATGGGAAGTTGAGTGTGGAAGACTAATTTCAAATATTAATTCTGGATGTGGAATTGTCAATATCCACTTCCTATTTCAATGAGATTAGAAGTCAAAAGACATCTTGGACCTTACAATGTGTACAAATCCATAAGATAACACTAAACCAATTTTATCTGTGTTTTCACTGATTATGAAAGTGTATGTTGATTTCTGGTTCTGTAACCCTCAGTAGCATTTGACAAGAAGGACCCAACAGTGAGTGATTAAGCAACGTTACAGGCTTTTAGGGCAAAACATTGCATAGATGGTTTCCATCTTATTTTCAGAACATGTAAAGCTCTCAATTTTTAAAGGTTGAACATATTTTTAAACATCTATATTCCAGTTTCAACATATATTCCAGTTTCTGCACTAATGACCAGAATGGACTCTCATAAATTGGAAGGTCAAACTTCTGGCAAGCTGCCTTTACTTAATCTCTGTCTGCAATTAGAATAAGTTTCATTTTTAAGAAAGTTGTTTTCACCTTGTTGATTTTCTCGATCTGCTTGGCACGGACTGCAGAGTTATCAATGGCCAGAACTTCCACTGTCTCCTCTTTCTCTAGCTGGTACTTGTTCACTCCAACAATTACTTCAGACCCTATTTCCAGTGGAAACACCAGAAACTCAGAACACATTTGCAAACTACTGTGAAAAGACATGTTAACAGGACAAGAAGATTTTGAGCATAATTAGACATTGCTTTGCTTATATAACCATACACATTTCAAATATGTAAAATCTGCTCTTATAGAACGGATTCTTTAAGTCTGTATTTCCCAGATTTTATGATGAGAGATTAAATGCATGAACATTCAACTCAGTGAATACTCCAGCAGAAAATGAAATATGAAATAGAACAATATTTATCTTGCAAACTGATTTAGTAATGAGTCCCTAAAATACATTGGCTATTTTTCTCTTTTTAAATTTACTTAAGTGTATCTGACAGAACTATGCAGAAGTGCTGATCTCCTGCTTTGCATTTACTTTTCTGATTTAACAGATAGATAAGAAAGTGAAGTTTCTACCTAAAACTACTCCATGTGCATAAAAATTAATTTATCATGTTGGAAAACTATATTTTAGGTTTCAGTCATTATGGACTTATCAGATATTTTTATTTGCAGTGCTTGATAACATTAATACACTCTTTGAAGCAACGTTAAATCATTTACCTTACAAGAGAAAACACAGAACTTTACTGATTATTCTTTATTGGCCTTAATTAAGACCTGCTTCAAATTTATCCTCCATACAAAGAAGTCCATATAACTTCTTTCATGTTTGAGTTATCTCTAGTTTCTGTTCCTGGATTACTACTGGAATGCAGATTACAAAGAGTGGAATAGTGTTTTAAGCACACATGTATAAATATCTCCACAAATACTTACTCCTTGAGTATATACACATATGTATAGCAAACAGGGAGCTGCATCATCCCCTGCTATGATCTGACCATTCAGGAAACACGGGCAGTTTTCCAGAAAAACCCAGGAATTTTGCCAGCTACGGTGAGTATCGCCATCTGGTGGCATTTCTGCTTTTAAACGCAGGAATCACATCTTAGAGCTCCTATCAGAAATCAAGCCATTCCCTACTGAAGGCTACAAACACTCCTTTAAAATGATGTTTCTGCTGCTTTGTCTAATCTAATCTTGAACATGTCAAACAAGACTTTTCACACTGGTGCTGTATTTCGTACACTCTGTCTCTTTCCAGACCTTTCACTGACAAAAAACCATCACCATTTGTTCTAGCACTCACAATCTGCTACTCCTAAACTGAGAAATAAAAAAATCACAATGAACATGTCTGTAAAAAACCTTTATACTGAAGTATGCTATTGGCAACTTTCCTTTCTTTCATCCCCCAGCTCTTACCAGAGTCAATCCTGGCTTGTCTCCGGGCTGCACACTCTTCAATACGAAGTTTGGGGATCCCCTCAGCAACAGCTTTGGCCATTCCACCCATTTCTTCTATCTCCTCAATAAGCTGAGAAATTAAGAGGATCGAGATAGTGAGTAGTAGCAAGGGTTAAAAATTGAGCTTTGTACCTGTCCTACCACCCACATTTTGATTAAACCTTTTTTATATGGTTTGTGTGCTAAACTGTGTTTTGTAAAGTTTATTTACAAAGACATCACTGAAGCAGAAGTGTAAAATAATTCCTTGATTAGAAGTTACTGATTTATCACACAGTCCTTAGAAGACACTTCTCAAAACTCCTATCCCTAAAATTTTCCCAGAGAAAGTTTTGCAAACTGACCTTTAAAGCAGCTTCATAGACATCGTTGGTGAGGCACTCCATGAGGTAAGATCCCCCCCAGGGATCTGCCACCTTGGGAATCCCTGATTCCTCCTGGATTATGATCTGTGTGTTGCGGGCAATGCGAGCACTCTTCACTGTGGGCAGCCCCAAGGCTTCATCAAAGGAGTTGGTGTGCAGAGACTGCGTCCCCCCGAACACCGCAGCCATGGCTTCGATGGTGGTGCGGATGACGTTGTTGAAGGGATCCTGGAAGGAAAAGGGGAGCTCTGAAGCTCAGTGGTTCTGGCACGGGGCTGAGGCAGGTTAGTCATTATTGCAAAGAAACAAATGCAAAATTGCCCACTGAAACAGTGTAATCAAAACAAAAGCTGAAAAAAGCCCAAATCTAACTGATTTATCACTTGTCGATATCTTAACAAAGAGATTAATCCATAAAGAAAGCTGCTCACAGCAACAAATAAAAGACTAATTTATGCTTAGTGATGTTTCAAAGAACTGAGTGAATCCAAATTAGAGAGGATGGAACAGTATGCCTGATGTCTTTTATCCTCCAAATCCAGAATTCTTGGAGGAGTGAACAGTAAATGTGTCAGACAAATTACTAGTCAAGATGTGTTTTGGAACTAAATGTGCTTAAATATTTTCATTTATGACAGCATCACATAAGGTAATTATAGAAAACTGTGATTTGGATAGGTAAGAATGTAAAACATAATTTATGAGTAGATACCTATCTAAAGGCATGTTAAGTATATTTGCCCTCTGAAACCTATAAGGAGAAAATATTGCACACTGAGAAGCTATACTAAGATAAACCACAATGTTTAGACAAAAAGAAAGAGTTATGATCTAGCCAGAAATATATTTACACTGGAAGACAACTGAATATAATTTTGGTAATAGTAACATTCTTGCACTCCCACAATACTTTTAAGTGGAGGGCCCACAGAGGCCACTGTTCAGAAAATTCCACTGTTTTAGTTTTGTGTTGTTGTAATGTAAGTAAACATTACATTTATTTGAAAAAAGAAAAAAAAAAAAGAAAAAAAAAAATGCACAGAAGTCAATAAGGCTTACAATCACAACCTAAAAATAACTCCTATTACATGACTTCGATTGAGCAGCAGGCTCTGATCTCACCTGGGAAACAGTATGCACTCTAATGGTTTATCTCCTTGCTGTAAGGTAAATCAGCAGGAAGAGCAGAGCGTGCTCCCAGTTTCAAAGGAGCAGATGAGCTGTAACCATTACTTCTGTCTTCAGCCCTGAGCATCAGGTGTGTGAAAGACTCCCTTGGCTGCTTAAATAATTCTCAAACCAGTGATCCTGAGAAAAAAGTGCCTCTATCTGCTGACTGCACTGCATTTTGGAAGGATAACTCACAGGACAAATCCAAGAGAGAGCTTCATCCTGAGTCCTGAATTGACATAAAGGTGCATCCAATGCCAATGTGGTGTGCATTTGTCAGAGTGAGAGGACAGCTGCTGCACCTTTGTGAATAGCACCAGCAGTATTAACACCCTTTAAGACACACACCATGGGAACACCTTTAAGCAAGGAGATTGATGAGAGTCTAATTTCTAACCTGCTCAGTGAGTGACCAGCCCGAAGTCTGACAATGAGCTCTCAGCAGAAGAGATTTGGAATCCTTGGGCTTAAACATTTTCTCAATCAAGTGAGCCCACAGCCGCCTCCCAGCTCTCAGCTTTGCTATTTCCATATAGAAGTTCATGCCAATTCCCCAGAAGAAAGAGAGCCTGTGATAGGAGAACATGAACAGAAGATAACATTGAATCTTTCAGATAACTCTGGATCAGTAATGTAGAAGCCCTACAGCAAGGTCTCTGATTAATGTACTTTCACAGATGATGGAAATGTTTCTATTTGCTTGTATGTGTAAAAATACTGAATTTGATATTAAACTCTACAGAGGTTTTACCAAAAGTGAGTTTTATACTTGCAAATTTCTGGAGCTCACCTAGGTGCAAATTCATCAATAGTGAGGCCAGCTTTAAGCCCAGTTCTGCAGTACTCCAAGCCATCTGCTATGGTATAAGCTAATTCCAGGATGGTGTCAGCTCCTGCCTCTTGCATGTGGTACCCACTGATGGAAATGGAATTAAATTTTGGCATATACTGAAAAAAAAAAAAAAGATACAACAGGATACAACAGCAGAAGAGAGTACCAAATACTTGTTCTATTAACTTCAACATGGAATCACAGAATGGCTTGAGTTGGAAGGAAGTTAAACGTCATCTAGTTTCAACACCCCTTGCCAAGGGCAGGGAAACCTTCCACTAACCCTGATTGTCCCAGGCCCCTCCAACCTGGCCTTGGACACTTCCAGGGATGGGGCAGCCACAGCTTCTCTGGGAAACCTCTGCCAGAGCCTCAACACCCTCACAGGGAAGAATTTCTTCTAACATCTAATCTAAATCCTCCTTGTCCTGTTACTATCTGTGTAAAAAGTTGTCTCTATTGGTGTAAAAGGTTGCTCTCAATCTATTTTATAAACCCCCCCTTAGGTACTGAAAGGCTGCAATGAGGTTTTCCTGGAGCCTTCTCCAGGCTGAACATCCCCAGCTCTCTCAGCCTGTCTCCAGTCCATTCTCTGAACTCCTTGCTGACTGCAAATACAACCCGTCTCTACAAAGATGTGTTTGCAGATCTGGTCTGACTCAAACTTCAGATTTATATTATAATTGGTGTTGGATCTTAACTTCTCCTACTGGCCCTTTCCACAACCTTCTCTATGACATCTTTTCGTTGTTCTCCGAAGTGTCTCATAAACACCTAACCTAGTAATAGAAGTTACACATTTAAACCATGAATACCTTTGAGGTGTACTGGAAGATGTCAGCAATGATCCGCATGGATGGTTCTGGGGGGAAAATGTAGGTATTTCTGACCATGAACTCCTTCAGGATGTCATTTTGGATTGTCCCTGTCAGCTTGGCCTGAGGCACTCCCTGTTCTTCCCCAGTCACAATGAATGTAGCCAGCACAGGAATGACTGCCCCGTTCATTGTCATGGAAACTGACATTTTCTCCAAAGGAATTCCATCAAAAAGGATTTTGGTGTCTTCCACTGTGTCGATGGCAACTCCAGCCATTCCAACATCTCCTCGAACTCGGGGATTATCCGAATCATAACCACGGTGGGTGGCTAAATCAAAAGCAACTGATAATCCCTGCTGGCCAGCTATATGAAAAGGAAACGAAAAAAACAAAAACAAAAAAAGAGATATAGTTAGAAGTGTTGAACAGACTTCCATTAGGATGGGATCTAAATATATTCACTCTATCTTACATGACTCAGGCTTGGATGGCAAACTAAATTTTGATGCTACACACTGTTCCCTCCCCAAACCTGTCTGAGGTCTAGTAGTCTTAGCTTCAAATAAAGAAGATTTTATCTGGGAAAAAAAAGCCAAAAAGGTAGTCCTTACTGTGCTTTAAAAATTGCTGGATAACAGCTAACCCACAAGTTATAGATACACCTAGACAGGCAGTATAAGTGCTTATACACATAACTTAGCTTGGCTTTGCTGGGAACAGAAGTGTCAAACTCTGCCACATTACCTTCTCTTTATCACAAACTAAACACCACAGACTGTTCCCTGGCTCTACTGACACACACTGTTATTTGTTAATCTGCAGTAAGAGAGAATTATTCATATAAAGCAGGGAACAGGACAGCCAGAGCTCTTGCTGCTGCAACCTGTAAGCAGAACCCAAAACTCAGCTGTCCCCAGGCATTCCCCCCTCTGACCAGTGACTGGGCTGTGCTACCAGCTAACTTCTGCCTCAGATCCTTGATCTCAGATGCTTGAACCCTGGGATGGATGCAAATTATGTCCATAATAGGTGCAATATATAAGGTGCAATAACTAAAAGCAGCATTTAACACATTCATTCTCCACAGCAAAATGACACAAAGGCACCTCCAGAAATGATCCAATTTCCCAGTAATAAGACAGTGCCACTGGGATCAGAAATCCAAACGCACAGCATAGAATAATCACATTTTCCATGTAACTGACTGAATTCCTGTCCCCCATTGCTTCACAAAGCAGTGTTGTTTCCCCAGACCAGCTGCCCCACCTTTGATGTTGTCTTTGTAGAACTTGTTGCTCTCCTCCACTGTACTGAATCCAGCATACTGGCGGATGGTCCACGGCCTGTATGTGTACATGGTGGGGTAGGGCCCTCGAGTGAAAGGCTTCACCCCTGGCAGCTCCTCAGGGAAGTCCTCCGTGTCCCTTTTGGAGTATAAAGGCTTGATGTCGATTCCCTCTGGGGTGTGCCAAATTAAATCCTTTGGGTTCTTGCCTTTCAGCTGCTTCTGAGCCAGGACAGCCCACTCGGGGTGCAGCGGCTGCCTGTGCAGGGCGCGCCAGGCCAGGGGCGCACAGCGGCGCAGCCGCAGGACAGCATCCCCAGCCCTCAGCATGGCTCTCCTCACAGGGTGGGGCAAGCTGGACAAAATAAAAACATCCATTTTGCATTATCATACACACCTAACATAGCAGTTGTGAGGATGGAGAGGTCATGCAGTTTGCTGAATCCAAAGCAATCCCTCAGGAGAAAAACAAAACGCGTTGTTCACGCACTGATTTGACAGACAGCCCTTCCTCTTGCCTTTCAACCAGGAACAGAGTTCAGGAAAAATCCGGCATCTTCCTCTAACCAAGGAAAACATTCCCTCAACTTATCAATATCCACGTCTGAGATGTGTACTTATTTCAGTCCCCCAGAATCACTGACATTAATTAGTCACTGAAAAGCCAGTGTGAGACATGAAGATGGCATGGCCAGCTACCCTCTTAGCTTCACATCTCTCTCATCTAGGAATTCCTTCATGTCAAAGAGTGATGCTTTTCCAGGGCTGGGGCAGCTACAACTTCTCTTGGCAACCTGTGCCAGTGCCTCACCACCCTCACAGAATTTCTTCCCAGTCTCCAGCATCAAGGAGGCACTCTGCAAGAAGTGAGCTGTCAGAAAATTGCTGATATAATCACACACTTTGGAAAAGATGGCTTGGGCTGGATGGAAACTAGTGAGACATTGAAAAAAAAAAAGAAGAAAAAAAATGTGGTATGTGAGAACACAGGGACAATACAAGCTGCAGAGCTCGTCCCACCATGCATGAAACTGATAGGGGCAACAATGTGAACAATCCCCTGTGAGGGTGGTGAGGCCCTGGCACAAATTTTCTACAGAAGCTGTGACTGCCCAATCCCTGGAAGTGTCCAAGGTTAGGCTGGATGAAACTTGGAGCAACCTGGTCTAGTGGAAGACGTCCCTGCCCATGGCAGGGGTTGGAATGAGATGATCTTTCATGTCCTTTCCAATTCAAACCAGTCTGTGAGTTCAGTAACTCTTAAAAGCTGTAAGCTCCTCTGTTTCTGCTCTCCATACCATATCCTTGCAGCTCCTTACAAAAATAAAACCTTTACAGCTTGGCTTCAAGGGTCAGTCACTTCCTCACTCTCATCTTTTTCACAACTCCCAAGAAACATGACACCTATATGAGAAATCCTTCATAAAACTGGAGAGCACCTGTATCACTGCAGCAACACCCTCCAAACATGTGCTTTAATAATATATATGCTAAGTGTGGCATGCCTGTAACCTGAGGAACACAGAGGAGCTCCTGAGGAACACTCATGCCCTGCAGGGATGTGATGCTGCAGCCAGGAAGGAAGGCAACCTGTGCTCACACCCCTGCATGGGTCACAGGATGGGTCAGGCTGGAAGGGACCACAGTGGCTCATCTGATCCAACCTCCCTGCTCAAGCACAGACCACAGGGCACAGGAGTGTGTCCAGACATTTCTGGAATATCTCCAGAAAGGGAGACTCCACAGCCTGTTGGTGGAGGCTGCCTCTTCAGTGCTCTGTCACTGCAGATTACAGAAGTTCTTCCTTGTGTCCATGTGGAACTTCCTCGGCATCAGTTCCTGCCCGTTTCTCTGGTGCCATTGCTGCACACAGGGACACCCGGGGCTGAACTGTAACTGAATCCCTCAGCCTTTCCTTGTCAGGGAGATGCTCCAGTGCCTCCATCATCTTTGGCACCCTCCACTGGACCCACTCCAGGAGCTCCATGTCTCTCTTGTCCTGAGGAGCCCAGAACTGGACACAGCAGCCCAGATGTGCCTCAGCAGGGCAGAGCAGAGGGGCGGGATCACCTTCCTCCTGGCAATGCTCTTCCTACTGCACGCCGGGCTTATTCCTGCCGCGGAGCTGGACGCTGCACTTACCCTTGTTCACTTTCAGACAATTCCCCTCTGCCCATCGCCCATGCCCGCCTGTCACCCCCTCTCCGCACCCCTCTCTCCTCAGCACCCACAGCCGGACGGGGACGCTCCGCCCTCCGAGCCGGGACCGCGCCCGCCCCCACCACGCCCCTCGGGCAGCCAATGGGGCCAGCCGGGAGCTGGGAGAGGGGATAAGGACAAGGACAGGGGCAGGGCTCGGGGCTCCGGACACGGACGGGGACAAGGAAAGGGATCGGGCTGGGGTCAGGGATGGGATCCCCCCGTTACCTCTCACCGGCCCCTCCGTCAGCGCGCCGCCCCCGCGCACGCGCGGTGGGCGGGAGCGGCGATGCGCGTGCGCCGCGGGAAGCGCGGGTTTGTTTTGTAACGTCCCGGCGGGCTGAGGCGGGGGAGGCAGCGCCGGGAAGGTGAGGAGTGGGGAGACATGAAACGGGAGGAGAGGAAGAATTTTGTGGAGTTGTTATCCGCGCTGCTCTTCAGAAGCGCCGGGGAGCGGGCATTTGGGGATGTACGATCGTATGGGTGGGGAATGACTACAACTCCCAGCATGCGCTGCAGTCGAGGAGTGTGTATTTTGCGTGGCGGTGGGGAGCGATGCATGCCGGGAGTTGTAGTCCATCGCTTATTTGCGGTCCGTTGTGAAAGCTGTCCCACAACGGATAGTTAAGGAGAGGGGGACATACAGGATTTATTCACTTGTTTTAGGGCTTATTTAGCTGGTGTGGAGTTTGTTTGCCTGGCATATGGTTTCTTTACCTGTTTTAGGCCTCATTAACCCGGCCGGGGCTTACTTATCGCTATCAATTTTAACTCTTGCCTGGTGAGAAGTGACAGGACCTGAGTGAGGGAGTGGCCTGAGGGGGTGAGTGAAAAGCTGAATAAATCTGAATCGTGGTGCTTTAGAGGCGAGAAGGGTGGTGGGGTTTGTGGCTATTCCCTTCTGTGTGATGGCTTTTCCCTCTGTCTCTAGAGTAAGAAAAAAAAAATCTGTTGGTTTAAACTGTGTCAGACACCGATGTGCTTATGTGCTAAGGTAAAAAGTTCTGGTAATTGGATGGCTGCACTGAAAGTTAGAAAGATGAATTACTGAATAGTTTGGGTTGGAAGAGACCTTAAATATCATCTATTTCCAACACTCTGCTGCGGGCAGAGATATCTTTCAAATGGGGATGCTTTTTTGTGGTCCTACTTTTAGGTAAATTTACAAGATTTGGGCTCTAGGTTAGCAAATATTCAAACATATCATCTCATTTAGGTTCATTTGGGGTTTATTTGGGTTGAGCCTAATTTCCATGGCTTTTTTAAAGTATGGTTTGCACTTTATGGGTTATAATTGCTGGATTTTAATTTTTTCATTGTTTCCTCCTGTTCCCATAGGTTTACAGCTAATGAAACCCCGCCACACATCTTCCAATAAAATGGGGAAACCAAGTGGTGGCAGATCAGCAAAAAATCCTTTAAAATCACAAAATCAGCAAGGGCCTTCCAGCAAAAAAAAGGGAGCAGATGAACAAGGAAGAAAACAAAGTAAAAAAAGACAGGTATTCATTAATTTGGATCAAACATGTAGAAAAGTTACTGGGGTATTTTTTTTTTTTTACTTTTAAAATTAGACCAGTGTGAAGAGCTCTTTTGAGCAGTCATCAGTAAAGCTTTTTTTTTTTTTTTTGTGGTCAAAGACTTGTCAGACACTGGCATAGTGAGTTCATAGAAGTAGATTAATGATTTCACAGCAGAGGATGTCTCAAAATTGCCACATTTGTGGTATTTTTTTCCCTTCAGCAGGAACCTCAGACAGGCAAAAGGAAAGTTAAGGATCTGAAGGACTATTCCCCTGCAGGTAGGGTCCTGTTTTTTCCTGTTAAATCTGAACTGTTTTACACCTTTGACTCCAGTCTGACTGAATTGAGTCACAAAGCTGTCTGTCCACGTTTGACAAGTCATCCCTTTCCCTTTTTTCCTTTGTGATAACAGGAGAAAATGGTTCTTCAAAAAAGGTGAAGCTGTCCAGTGCTACAATAAGATCTTGGCAGCCCCTCTCAGAGAACAGTAGGCTATTCCTGGAAAATATAGTGGATTCAGTAGTACTGTAAGTGCCAAATATCCTAGTGGTTCTTCTTTATTTCCTCAAGCAACAAAGTAAAAATCATAGTATTACTTCTGGGAAGTAAATGTGTTTTTTGATGCGTTCTCTGTGCTTGCACACTTTGTGTTGGAAGAGACCTTTGTGATGGAAATTCTGCCTGTATTATCTTTCCAGATCTGTTTTGTCTCAACAGAGAGAGGAAAAAGATGATGTTCAGAAGCATCTCAATGTACTGAAAACCAGGTAATAAATTATAAAGTAAAAGAAAAGAGGGAGAGAAAAGGTTCCTTCTACCCAGTTGTTTTGTACCATACTTTGAGGGCGAGCTAAAATATTCTCTCTGACAGATATATATATTTAGATATATATATAAAGCTATGTATCATGTTTCATAAAAGCATTTCCAGGTTTTATTAAAATTTGGAAGCAGTTGTGGTCTCCTTTTAGAACTTAATTTGAGAAGCAGAAAGGTCAGAACTGGGAAAATATTAGGAAAATATTAATGAATGTTGGTTTATAGTCAGGGCGTGTAGAGGCCAGTGGAATATAAGCCACACAAGGTCAGTGCAATAGCAAACATGAGAATTTTGGAATTTCTTGTTCCTGGTTCTTTCCTTGGACACCTGCCCCACATGATTTTGGAAAACAATTCAAGGCAGTTTTTCTTTCCCTCTGCAGTCATTTACTTCACTGGCAGCAATTAAGTTTAAAACTATAGTGAGATTAGTTTTCCCCCAGAATTTTCTTTTTGCTTTGCAAAGAACTCCAAACAAGTCATGCTTTCCTTTTTCTGTAATTGAAGGGTGCTGGCAAGTTTCAAGACTTTAAAGGTGCCTCCAGGGAAGCTGGGCAACCTGAAGAATATCCTGGGCCTTCAAATGGCAGAGAAACAAATGCTTAATACAAATGAGGAGTCTTTGGTACAACTGCAGGTAGGAAAAGCAAGGAAGGGAAAGAAATACCTTATCACACTGCTTGCTATGCTTGTGCTGTTGTGGAGGGGTGTCCAGTGTTCATTGTCAGTCACCTTTGCTGCAAAGCACTGTCTCTTTTTGGATGTTTTTCAGTCACTCAGTGTGTTCTGTGGGAAGCATTCACCATTTCTAAAGTAAATTTTCTTCCAGTTTTGTGATTGTTTGTTTTAGGAAGAAATAACCGAAGCAGAGAGATCAGCAGAGCGCATTGAGGAAAATATACAGCAACTGCAGTACAAAATCCAGGTGCTCAAGAGCCAGTTACAGAAAGATGAAGAAAATGCCAGGAAGGTATTTCTCATAAAAACGTGTGTACTCCTGTAACCTAGAGGAATGGGCTGACTTCCAGAGCTTTCTCAAGCAAGCTGTTTCTCAGGCAGTGTCATTTAAGAAAGGCCTCATTTGCTTTTGGGAATGGATCTTAATCTTTCCAATTTCAGTTGCATAATTGAGCTTGTTTTCAGAAGTTGGATAATGACAGGTTATTTTCATACTTGTCTGCCTGATATTTGGCAGTTTGGATTGTTTTTTTTCATTCTCTTCTTTTTCTAGGTATTTCAGGAAAATGGCAGTGGTGCACTCGAACTTCCAGAACTCCCCAAGTGCAGTTTGCAGGCACCTACTTTGCAGGTGAGTGTGGAATTTCTGTTTATCTTTTCAGAGGGACTTTGGTTATGAGGAAGAAGGCAAGAGAATGTGCTTTTATCCCTTAACTTCTGCCAGAGGGGACAATTCTGAAAATTCAGAAAATTTGAATAGATTTTCATGTTATATTTTTGTTCTTTTCCTTGAGAACTACATGCTTATGCTTTAGAAAAAGGACAAAACCCTAAAAACCCTTCTCATCTCTGGAAGTGTTCAAAGCCAGGTTGGATGGAGCTCTGAGCAGCCTGGGATAGTGGAACCTTGTGGCAGGGGGTTGAAGCAAGCTGATCTTTAATGTCCCTTCCAACCCAAACAATTCTGTGCTCTTATGATTTAAAACATCGTCTGTCTTTTCCTAGAAACCCTGTGGCCCTAGGGAACTTAGAGGGAAGACTCATTCTGTGACTTTGTGTAATTTCTGAAATATATCAATAATTGATAGAGGGAAGACTCATTCTGTGACTTTGTATCTGTTTTTGTTTGAACTGTAGCTGGGCTGCATGAAAGTGAAATTCCTCTTGCACTCAACAAAAGTGTTTTTTTATTTGTTGTCTATGATTCTTTCCTTCTTTAGGAGGAAATTTTGAAGGTAAAGAATCAGAAGGGCCTTTTAAAGGATATGAATACTATTCAGCAGTCAGCTGACTTGAAGAACTTGTTAACCCTTATTGAAAAGACCTATGAGAAGGTGGATTTGCTTTGAGAAGCCAAAATGTGTGGAGTCTCCATGCTGTGTTCCTAATGGCCTTCCTTTTGTGACTGCTGAATTTCTGTTAAAACATTTTCTATTAACATTGGTATATAAATGTGTAGATACATTTTGGAACTCAAGTGATTTAAGTCATCTGTCAAGCTTTTATGATTTTTTTTTTGACCTGTGATGACTTCTAATGATGACATATCCAGTCTTAGAAGAGAGGGAAATGGTCCTGGATTATTTGGGTATTTTTACAGAATAAGGGAACTATTCCATTCTATTTGCACTTCTTTATCTGTAAATCACTGAAGACCATGTCTTCTACAAAAGTAGTTTTTATTTGGGAGTTTAAACCTGAAACAGGTAATAAAAATAAGCTTATCTAATATTCAGTTGTAAATCCCCTGTTCAACTTTCTTACTATTTTTTACCAAAAACCCTTGATTGAAGAAAATTGAATAGTTTTTATAGCATGTAAAAATAGCCTTTACATTTTCATTACTTAATACAAAAACCAAAATCAAACAACATAAAGTGCTTTCTCAAGTTAAATTACCTGCTGAAAGATAGCAGTGCTCTTTACACTGACTTGCTTCATAAACTCTTTGCTGTTTACAAGCTGCTGCTACCCTTAATGAGACAAAAGCTAATTATCTCTCTTCTATGACGGTTTGAAAGTCTCTCTGGAGTTAGAATAATGGAATATATCAAGTTGGAACGAACCTGTAACCTGATTTCAGCTCTCTACTCCTCATAGGATTACCTAACCCATGTAGGATCAGGAAAACCAGGCTAAATACTTGCTTTATACTGAATCACAGGAAAAGGAATATAATTATTTAGAAGTATTTCTCAAATTTGTTATCACTTGGCAAGGGAAGCAGTTAGTGGTATTACCAATATCAGAAAATAATTTAATCCAGAGCATGGGTTAAAGATTTTACTGCATACCATAAAGAGGTTAAGTAAAAATATACTCCTTTCCTTTCATTAAGGGTGATTTACTGTGTGGGTTTTGAACTTCCTGAACCACATAGAGACCTTTGCCTTTTTGAAAGTTTTTTTATTTTGAAAAGAACTTGTGGAGAAGGGCAGTGAGTAGGAGTCAGATTCAGCTTATACACAAGGAAATTGAAATAGTAACTGAAGAATGAGCTTCTGCATTACAGTGCTGGATAGATACAGAGGCAAGTCATAATTACTTTAATTTTTTTCCGTGGGTGATTTATGATAGGTTGGCTGTGGATGTTGTTACTTTGGGGTTGTCATGCACACACAAACAGGGTAACATGAACCACAGAACATAAATCCAGTCATTTAGGAGGTGGTCTTATCTCGACGGTCTATACTCTTGGACAGAGTTGCAGAATGATCAGATTGTTGGTTTTGATGGGATTTGAGGCCTCTTTCAGTAGGTTCACTATTGATATGTGTGTGCAGCTGTGACCACAGCTCTGTGATTTGACAAGGGAGCACCTGAAATTTCAGTTTCACAAACCTTGGCTTTAAGTAGGTAAGGTAATTTCCTCTGTGTGTATGCTTTATGTACTGAGTTTATCTATTTAAGGAATACTCAGGGAAAATCTTGAAGAACTGCTGGATTCAGATCAACTTGGCTTGAGTTTTTTTCCTTAGAAGTGATCTACAGCAAGTACAGAACTGATCTCTTTGCATGTGGAAATGGAGTAGGGAGAAGAGTCAAGGGAAGAAGCTGCACTGGGGAACATCAGGATATCCAGCCCAGCTTCAAACCCAGCTGACAGCCAAGGTCAAACAGGCCTTCTGTTCTGACAGCCTGAAACTCTGAACATCCCACATTTGTTGTCTCCTTGTACAACCTAAGCAGAGCTTCATAGCCCCTATATCTTTTGGGAAAAACCTGGACTAGGGAGTGTTTTTTTGGGATATGTTTTCAACAAACAGAGAACATGGCAGCAAGAATAGGAAAGCTGAAGGACCTGTATTATGTAGCCAAGATTAGGTGATCTGAGATTAATCCATAAGCCATCCATTACTTCACACTTCTGGTCCATTTCTTCCCTCTCCCAAAAAATAAAAGAACACTAGTTTAGAAGTACTGGAAACCCTCATTGAAATATGGATTGTTTTGGTCAAAGAATAAGACAGATGTCATGGAAAAATGGTTTCAGCAGTTTAGAAACACATTGAATGTCAATTAGAGCTCTAGGAACGTGCTACAGCACACATTTTGTAGGGTTTGGGGATGACATTAAATGAAATGGCAGGGCTGAGGTCCAGGTCTGAGCTGGAAACTCCAGGTGGAGGGTGGAAGTTGAACCTCTGCAGGAGACTGGTGAAGAAGAGGAAGAGCTCCATTTTGGCAAGAGTTTCCCCAGCACAGATCCTCCGCCCTAGAACAAAAGGCAAAAGGACAAGAAAATCAGTGAGAGCTGCTTCTTCAGTATTGGAAGAAAAAAAAACCCCTTTTATCAGCTCTTGACCTGAAAATGGTTAATGGGAATCCAGAACATTTGAATGTTATATCCTAGATATGAATAAAGAACACAGTAGATTTTGAAACTCTTGGGTACAAGTTAACAGAGAGAGAGGAGTTTTGATCTTTAAAGGTATCATACCAAAGCCAGCTAGTGATGGTTTTTTATTTTCCATTGTCTAAATGCTTGCATTCAGAGAAAAATGTATGGAAATGTACTCTGAATTCCTCAACTCCAGTTTTCAATAAAATCTGAATTTTTGCTTCATATTTTTCCTCAGCTTGGCTCAAGTTTTGTATCCCAAACCAACTGGTTTAGTCTAGACTTCAGATCTATTTTTTTATACTAAAATTTGTCAGCAAATTCCTTAAAGATTCACAAATTCACAAATAGTGGCCAGAGTGAGAAGCAGGGTGGAGGGGATATTCTATGAATATTCAAAAGTGCTGTAAATGTAAGTTCTATCAAATCCAGTAGCTAGTAAACTGCCTTATTAATATGATGATTCAAGCCCAGAACTAACAAAAACCTGAACTAAAATTTGGTGTTAACACCCCTGTGTGACCAAAAATGGAGAGCTATTGCATGGCTGTGATACGAAATGAGGCCTCCAGGGACTGCCCAGACCTGACACTCCCTGGATGTGCTTTCAGCTGGGACATCTGGACTTAAGTCGGGAAAAGAAGATCTGGGAACTGCAAGTGTCATAAGTTCTTCTAAAAAGAAAGAAAAAAAAAAAAGACAAAAAAATTACAGTGTACAGGATGGTGAGTATGAGAAGAAAAAAATCATATTCAAAGATCGTACGGAGTTGAAAATACGGCGTTGATAAAGAAATAGAGACTTGTGTATATGACAGATAAATTAGCTAGAGACTGATGTATGGGAACTTAAAAAGAGCAATTACAGGGCCTGCAAAGCAGGAGAAATGCCAGAGGAGCATGATTGGATTCCCCACGATTTGGCAAATGGTGCAGGTGTGTAAATTCAGGTGAATGTCACCCTCTGGGGAAGCCTCAAAGGGCCAGTCCCCTCTGGCTGTCCTTTCATTTTACACAGAATTTGGGAGTTTCTACTTGTCACACTATATGAAATCTTGACCCACCTAATATTTTTTGTGACTTTTTAAAAGGGATATGGGAAAATGAAGCAGGAAATGCACAGAAGCATCTTTACTGTGTGTTCTCTGTAAATGTAAAAGAGAAAGCACCTGCTGAGAAAGGCATGAAAGCATCTTTCTTCACAAATTTCCCATTGGCATCAAGGAAGTGCTCAGGGTAGAACATGTCTGGCTTCTCCCACTGTGACTGGTCTTTCAGAACTGAGGTCAGTAAAGGGATGATGTAGGTTCCCTGCAAAATAGGACAGAGGAATGAATTCCTGGACAAATTTAGAAAGAAGAAATGTTAGAAGAAGCAATCCTGTAGGCATCTCACCTTGGGGATGAAATAGCCTTGGAGGGTGACATCTGCAGCAGTCTCATGAGGCAAATCCAGTGGCAGGATATTGGCAAATCTCTGAATTTCATGGATGACCGCATCTGTGTATGGCATCTGAGCTCGGTGCTCGATCCGTGGTGGGTTGGACCCTATCACTTGCTCTATCTCTTCTTGGACCTTTTCTGAAGAAAGAGTCAACTCTAAGATACAACAGCTCATTCACTCCTGAGACACAGTGTGCTTTACTGATGTAAAATATAATAGATCTGGAGTACAAACCATAAATTCTCCAAAAATCTTTTCTTCCTTTGAGAAATAATGCAAGGTGAACAGGACTACAGTGTTTGATTGATTCTTCACCAACAAGAAAAGACTTTATTTATGCCATCTCTTCTGTCTAAAGATCTGTTCTGCCCAAAGGTTGTCTTGAAACCCCCATTTGACTCCAAACAACCCTGTACCATCAGCTGGAATGAAGCTGCCAGAAAGGGCAATTCCACAAATATTCTCAGGTCCCTAAAGCCTCAGTACAGTCCATTTAATATCTGCACAGGCCTTTGGTTTATTGACAGTTTCTGAGGGAAATCTGGATCAGAATCATTGACTAACACAGATCAGCCCTTTACTTACTAATTAATGAGATTTTCCTAAGCAGAGGGCCTGGCCTGTATGAACTCTGTTCTGCTGACCAGTGTGACCCTCACTGGGTCTGAACCACAGGGCACAGAGACAATAATTGGCTGAAAAACTCAGCTTTTTGTAACTTGGCCAATTAACAGATGTGTTGATCCTCCAGGTTCCTGTTTGGTCACTAATACCCTGAGTCTAACAGTTTCTATAATTAAACCACTTACTCTGGATTTCAGGGTACTTTAGCATCAGCAGAAAGCCCCAGTTTAGTGTGGTGGAAATGGTCTCAACACCAGCAGTGAATAAATTGCTCACCAAGCTTAGCAAGTTGCCACTATGGAAATACCCATTGGTAGTGGATTTCTCCTGAAAAAAGTAGTTGAGATAAAAGGATGAAAACTCAAAGCTTTCCATGTGAAAATGCAGTTTATGTAGATAAACATTTGCTAAGATATAAATCCTGTATTTTAAAGAAGTGTGAAAGACAAGGAAGAGCTTTGGGCTTGTGCCTGGAAGAGAGTGCTGACATATCTTTGTATTTACTGGGACCGTCTCCAAAGGGAGCTGCCTTCCCCATGGGGAAGGTGACCCAGCCACATCAGAGACCCCAGATAAGTCCCACTAAAGGCCAGGTAGTTATTCCATTCTATAATGTGTTATGTTTTCAAAAGAACAAGAAGATCTGGGACAACAAAAAGAGCAGATTAAAAGATGAAGCTGTAATAAATATATTCATACAGTCTGAAGAAAATAAATAAGGATGAATGTTCACTGATTAAAAGAGGTTGGAATTTCAACAGCTTGAAGTATCTGTTCAACTCTACCACTTTTTCATATGTATTTTCTCAAAGACAGCTTCCCTAAAGAAATTCAGCTGAAATTGTAAGGACTGAAAGAAAATTATAAATGTCTCCATAGAGCTGTAAAAGATGGAATCAGCAAGAAAATTCTGTTACCTCTTGCTGTTTAACAAGGAAGGCATCAATAAAACTTCTTTGATCATTTTTGTCCAGGTCTTTGAGGTGCTTTACAAAAGTAACTCGTACAAAATCATGGAATTCATCTCTGTTTCGAAGGAGAGCCTTGTTAGCCCTTATGAGGAATCCAAGATATGGGAAGATATTGTACATCTAGGAGAGTGGAAGTTGTTAGAGTTTATCAGCCAGAGCTCTGAAAACACTATAAAAACAAATTAGCAATGTATGGCCTTCCTTGCAGATACAAAGTCAAAAACTCAAGATTAATATATATATATTTTTTTTAGAACATGAAAAAGTGACTGGATGAATTTGTGGGAGAAAATACATCAAGAACCACCAAATAGATGTAAAAATCTTGCCCCAAATTACTATTTTTCAGGAGTAGTGTAGGTGTCAGGCTGAAACAGCTTCCAGCTGCCACCAGACAGACGGAAATGTTGGCGAGCAACTTTTTTTATTGTTTTGGTCAGCCTTTCCACTAGCATTTTTTTTTTCTTTTTCAAAACCTAGATAAACATAAATCAATCCAGGGTGTGGCAGCATTGCATGCAAGTATCTGAAGGTACTTTTCACTCACTATCACTCTTCAAACTATATTTTAAAAATGTTTCTGAGGGACTGGGGGCTTGATTGTTGACTTCATGATTCCCAAACTGTCTCTCAAGGTATTTTTGTTCAAGAAAGTGCTTTGTAAACTAATTGTTTCTCAAAGTCTCAGATTTTCCTATTTAATAGAAGAAACTGATCACCAGTATTTTTATTGGCATGCAGTGGAACAACAACTTAAACATGTGAATTGTTACCGTGACCAAAGGTTTCCCAGCAAGCCTCATGTTTTCATTGGCCAGATTTATAAGTCTCACAAATCTGGAGTCTTTGTAGTCAAATCGTTTTCCAAGCAATATTGACACAATTATATTTGCAACTGCTGCATTAATTATTTTGCTGGCATCAAATGGAATTCCTAGACAAGGAACAAGAGAATTTACTACATTGTAATGATATGTAATTTGTAAATGTAAATTTATGATTTAATCTTGCTATTTATTTGTTATGATTGATTGCTATCATTGATTGTTATCCAGTGTCAGAATACCATATCAAGACACAAAAATGCCAGAGGAGCCAAATTCATCAAATCAGTGTACAATTAATAAAAAGGTCTGAACTTGAGAAGGCTCAAAAAGCATCTTCATACTTGGACAAAACCTTAGAGGTAGTGAGGCCCAGGTACAGACTGCCCAGAGAAGCTGTGGCTGCCCACTCCTGGAAATGTTCCAGGCCAGGTTGGACAAGCTTGGAGCAGTCTGGGATAGCGGAAGGTGTCCCTGCCCATGGCAGGGGGTGGAGCTGGATGAGCTTTAAGGTCCCTTTGAACCCAAACCATTCTGTGACTCTGTGATTCTATGTGTTTGCAGAACGAACAATCCACTCACCATCGTGTGAGGCGATGGAGTCAGCCAGGTGCCCGTACTCCTCCACAATTCGATCCTCAATGGCTTTTTTGCCCATCCCAAAGTCTCGTAAGGCTGTGAGGGTAAACCTTCGCATCACCTTCCAGTTTTCACCATGGGCAAAAACAACCCCTGAGACCAAGAGAACATTTCAAGGTGGCAGAAGATTTTAAATCATTTTGTAGGCATAAAATAGAGCTGTTTAGTAGCAGTCACTTTTAAAACAAGTTAAATTGCATCCAGATGAGGAAACACACAACTGTGCCTTAAGTATTTTCAATCCTCAGCAATAGGTTCATTATACAAGCAAAAGATAAATACTTAAGGTTTACTTCATCAAATCTTAAGAAAAATATATATCCTCAAAGACACTTGTCACTGAAAGAAAGTGGACATTGGAAATTCAAGTTCAAACTGCTGGTCATCATAGTTTGGAAGTGGAATTGAGCAGTGATTTGGAAGATCTCTGATGACTGCAGGAAAAAAATTATGTAGGAACAAATGTCTTTAAAAATTAGGTAATGTCTTAAAACCTCCACCATAATTTTTATTCACTGAAGTTGTTACAAAATTTAACTGATTACCTCAACTATGGTTTTATTTTTCAAATTAAAAAATAGAGTGAAAAGTAAGCTTCTATGCAATAATATGAACAAAAGATGCAGCTGTTAAAATGTTCACAGAATTATTCCTGAATTTCTGCAAGGATCTTTAGAGATATAAATATGAAATTCTTATGAAGTTTGGGTGTATTTTGAAACCCAGCTCAGCATACAGTATTCCCCTTTTTAAAATAAATCTACAGTTCTCTATGTGCTACATGCTATCTATTGTCCCATTCTGAATTTAAAAACATATCTACCACTGAAATGACAAAAAACAGTAGAATATTAATTTTAGAAAAGGTGATTTTATGGTAAGCCCCAAACTCCAAAAGTTCAGAGCCATATCATGAGAGATAAAAACTCTTCTCTGCCAAAGATGCCCAGTTCTAGATCCTGAAATTGTGTCACTAGCTATTTTCTATTGCTGTGGTTATTTTTAGAGTTATGGTTGTTTTGTTGCCACTGTCAGTAGTTTCAAAGTTGAATAAGTGTGCTAAAGTCAATGAAATTGCTTCCTATTTCCAATGCCTTTTGTGATCTCTGATCCAAAGTGTTGTCCCAGCTCCTGCTTTGTCCATAGGGGAAAAAGAAATGAGTAGGTCAAGCTGATAAGGAAGAATAAGACCAGCTTACCATTTCCTTTGGTCAAATCTTCAAAGACTGGAATTTTCGGTCTCTCTGCAAATGCATCTGCCTGGTTTACGAGAGCTTCCTTCACTGTCTCATAGCCAGAAATCACTACAACTTTCCTGTGCCCCATCTGAACACTGAAGACTGGACCATATATTTTTGACAGCTGTCAGGAGAAAAGAACAGTGATTTACAACTTCTACAGCCTACAAAGAGATTTATCACTCTTCCAGTGCTGCTTATTTTCTAGTCCTGGCTCGAGGTTACTCACATGGTAGATATTTTCCTGACTACAGGGAAAGACACTTGATTTAAATGATGGGAATGTGCCATTGTGGTGGATAATGACAAAATGGAACAGTTAGGAGAAGAGTTCTGTTGTGCTAAACTGAGCAGAAGTGTCAAGAGCTGAAACCCCAAGTCAGAAAAGGATTGCACTGAGAGTTCTGTCATCCCTCAGAAACCCTTGTAAATTGAATTTTTTGACTCATGTTTTCAGACTTATTTCTTATTTGTATTTCTTTTGTGCACAGGCTACACCTAAACAACCTGTTCAAATATTTGGTAACATTTATTAAAAATAAATTTAATTATTATTAAAATAAGTCAGTTTGTTTCTGGGCCAGGATTTAGCATTAGATACATTCAAACTTATTACACATGATTGCATGCACCATGAATCTGTCTCAGAGACAATGTACAGCTTTTTATCCGGAACAGGCAGATTTATTTTTGTGTGACTCTTGATTCTTCTGACAGCTGGAGGGTGGTTTCCTGACTGCGCTCATTTTGTAGTAGATTTTGTAGCAGCCAGAGGCCCTGCAAGGCCTTGCAGGCGGTCACGTGCCCGAGATAAGGAATGCCGAGTCACGATGACTTTACCAAAATAACCCCACTTCCCACTTCTGACCCTCATTATCTCGCTGTAAGACCATAGGTCATATTCACCTCGACCCTTTCTACTGGACAATTTCCAACACCCCTGTACCCTATATAAAACCCCATTTCTGTCCAGTTCGGCGGAAGAGCTGCCTGCCACTGAAATCCTTCACAGGAGTTGCCAATAAAGACACCGCCATGGAACCTCATACAGCCTTCTCATGTCTCTATCCCCATGTGTCTGCTGAGGCACTTAGCAAGCAAAGAGCTGAAATCACTAAAGAGCTGAATTCACCAAAGAGCTGATCTCAAGAGCTGATCTCACTTAAGGCAGACAGGCTTACACCACATTCAAAATCATTCCTTATTCTGTTGTCTTTTTCTCAAAATTACCGCAAAAATAGGGTGGATGCTTGCTATTAAATTGAAAGTTGTTGAAGGCTGAAACCTGGATAAAATATTACAGTAAAGAAACCATGCTTCATTCAATATTTTCTGCTCAAATAACCTACTCTGGGTCCCTTGCTAAAGGCTCATGCATGGGTGCAGTACATTGGGTGCAATAGGAGAGACTCTCTGACATCTGGTCTATGGGGTTTGATTGATAGGACCAACAAAAATGAAAATGAGTACCTGTAGGTAAGTTCTGTAGGGTCTCTTCAAGTCAAACAAAAGAAGGTTTCCAATTATAGGTAATGGTCTTGGACCTGGAGGAAAGTTCTGTCTTTGTCTGTTGTTCCAGGAACCTGCTGTTTTCAAAATG
The DNA here is from genome assembly GCF_050655825.1 of Lonchura striata. Taxonomy (NCBI): domain Eukaryota; kingdom Metazoa; phylum Chordata; class Aves; order Passeriformes; family Estrildidae; genus Lonchura; species Lonchura striata. Next base: position 5,237,463 of record NC_140705.1, on the reverse strand, counting down.
GACAGAAAAACCAGGATCAACACTAAAACAATAGAAGTGCTGCTGTTCCAGAATCCTGATATTTTCAAAATGGATAGAAAAGCCAGGATGAACACAAAACCAATGGACGTGTTGCTGTTCCAGTCCATCTCTATTCAGCCAAGTATTTGCCACAGAAAAGAGAAAATGTGGACTCTGGATCTCTGTCTTCCTGGAATAATTTAGCTTGAGAGGCTCTTGTGTTAGTCCATAAACTTATTTTCCACTGAAGAGTATGTTTTAATCATGGCTGATGACTTGTTCTCTTCCCATGTGCTTCCTAATGAATCCTTGGAAGGGTATGGGGGCATATATATATTTTTTTTTTCTAACCCATGTGACTGGTTGAGAGTATGGGTCACTGGCTAAGTGTGAAAGTCCAAAAACACGGATAACTGCAGGTCATCAACCTGACATTTGCTCTAGAAGGCATAAATTCTGCACACTGTCCAGGTTACTCATTATCTTTTTGCTTTTAAAGTCAAAATTCCATGGCCCAGGGGTGTGGCGGAAAGAGGTATTATTTTTAGTATGTGGTGCGTGAATGCAAGAATGCTTACAAGCTGAGATGTTTCTGTTTTTGTTTTGCGGTTAAGACACCATCTGCATTCACTAAGTGTATGTAAGACACATTAAGTGTATTTTAGTGTGTAAATGCTCACAGGCTAATGTGGGAATCCAGGGCAAGGGGAATATCCCCCTGTCTGCCCTGGGGTGCTCTGACTCCCAGGAAAACACTGACTTGGACCCTCATTCATGGAGAAAACTTCCAAAGCCTCAAGGTAAACCAGAAACCACAAAAGTGTGAAATAGATTGTAGAGATTGTACATAGTAGTGTAGTATGTTACATGGGTGAGAAATTTAGGTTTTAGGATTTTTAGTATGTTATAGATGGGTTCAAGATGGAGGATATAGCGTGTGATCTCGAATTCCTTTCTTCTCTCTTTTTCTTCCTCTTTCTTCTTGGGTTTAGGTGGTATCTTGTAATTGAGTAGAAAAATCTGCATTGCATATCTTTAGGGGTCAGTTATTGGGTTAGAAAGGAAAATAATTTAGGTGTCACTTCTTAATTGGGTAGTGTAGTTTTTCATTAGACGTAAAAAGACCTTGCAGCACGAGGTTGTTGGCCATTTTTGTGCTCTTTTTCCTTCATGCAGAGTCTGGTGCAGACAGTGTGTTGAAGTTTTGATAAGATAACAATAAACAGAAGCTGAAGACCAAAAAAATCTGATGCGTCTCTCGTTCCGGACACAGAACTGTTCCAGGAAGGTCTCTCCTGCCAGGAGAGGCCCCTGGGAGTTGCCCAATTTGAGGCCCGCAAACTCACAATCTAACTCATTCCTACACGTGACAGTAGACATGCTCTTGGTAATAGATGTACACTGTTCACTTTTCACACAACCCTCTAATAAATTCAGGCCTCTAATAAATCCATCAGCCTATCAGTCTGTTATTTTTCTCAAAGTCTCAAAGTTTCCGGACTTTGAGGAAACAGGCTTCCTTTGCTGTTTCCAGACTGTGTATAATTTCTTTCTCCCATGCTTCCCAAGCCTTTTCACTGCTGTTTTCTCACAAAACTGTTTATGGGTGTGTCATCATGGTTTGATGCTGGCTCAATGCCAGTGACTCTTAATGAAAATGCCCTTTTTCTAAATGAGTGGTGTGAGATGTGGTTAGGAACAAAGTAGACCAGGCTTGACCTTAAAAACAAAGGAAAAACATCCTTCGACAATGTCATCCACAACACCATCGAAGCCATGGCTGCGGTGTTTGACGGGACGCAGTCTCTACACACCAATTCCTTCCTTTCCCTTTGCTCTTGCTCCTGCTTCTTGCTTTTGCTTATTACTTAGTTTAGCTAGGCAGACCAAATTTTTTTTCCTGCACTGTTTTTCTTTCCCTTTCCATTTGAACCTGCTCCGTACTGGGACCTGGGAAACACCGAGAAACACCGAGAGCCTGCATCTTGTGACCTGGAGCAGCCATCCCCAGTGCCAGAGACCGATGACTGGGTAAACACTCCAGGAGAGACTTTCTAAATTTGTTATCTCTTCAGAGTGGTGAAAGAGTTTTTGTCTTCTGGTGGTGTTTTTGTGCCAGGGAGTGCTTTTGTCTGTTAAATAAATAGGTTTCTTCCTCCAAGGAAATTCTTCCCGAACCAGGTTGGCAGGGAGTGGCCATGGGGGTTTGCTGTCTGGTTATGTAAGAAAAGTTTAGCTAAAGCTACTCTATTATCTCTTTTTACTTAGGATTTTTTTTTTTTCTATCATCTTCTGACATCTCAGGTCTTAGGCTGTCTCTCTTCTCTTTTAGATTAATGAGGAGTAGTGTTTTGCAAAGTTTTTTTTTTTCTTAGGAAAGGGTTAAAAGTCTTGGGCTCTTAGGACAGCTGAGATTTCACAGTGGGTTGCTAAACTGCCACGGCTGGGTACCTGCCTCCCCCCACCACCTCTGTCTTCTCTGCAGCGTCCTGCCACACATGACATCAAATTTCCAGGTGGAACGGACTCTCTCTTCTCTCTCTCTCTTGAGGGGGCTGCCTGGGACACCTCAGTGTTTCTCCACCCTTCATCCTGTGACAGGGCTGGCCTGGTTCTCTTCTCTTTACTCTCTTTTTTGTCTTTGGGGCCCCAGCCTACTTTAGCTACAGGCTGCATGGCTTCCCCTCTCCCACCCTGCCTGTCGCTGGGCAAGAGAGGTCTGCACTCTTCACTACCAAAAGTGGAAAAAAAGGTTCTCCTGAGAGCTCTCTGCTTTTAACTCTTTGTGTTCTCAGAAGTGTGTCCCATGCTTTTAGTAGTCACTCTAAGTGTTAGTATCTAAACTTGATTACTGATTGGTTTGACTTTAACTTCCTAAGAAAATTTACTTCCATGTTAAACCACGACAGGGTAGCATAACTTTGATTCCATTTAATTAATTGGGATTTTGAAATCACAGAATCACAGAATTATTGAGGTTGGAGGGCATTCTGGAATTTGTCTGGTTCAATGCCCCTTTCAAGCTGGGCCACCACAAGTCACTTGCCCCAACCTATGTCCAGACAGGTTTTTAACATCTCCAAGGACCTAAAAAATTATATGATCCTAAGGAGGGAGACTCTGCATCTCCTGGGCAACCTGTGCCAGTGCTTAGTCACTCTCACAATATAAAGGTGTTTCCAGATGTTCAGAGGGAATCTCATGTGTTTCAGTGTGTGCCCATGGCCTCTGGTCCTGGCACGGGGCACACACTTTGGAGAATCTGGCTCTTGACTTATTTGATCCTTCCCCCAGGTGTTTATGCTGGTAAGATCTGGCTGAGCCTTCTCTCCCCTAGGCTGAACTCCACCTCTCTGTGTTTCCTCATATAAGAGATGTTGCAACCACTACAGCATCTTTGCGGCCTCTCTCCAGTCTGTCCAAATCTCTTTGGTACTTGGGATCCCAGAACTGGACACAGCACTGGGAAAGGATGTCCTCTGTTGGCTGAGGTACAGTCTAACTCAGGTGTCTCAGAGTCTAAGAGAGTGAACAGCAGAGAAGGAGGTGTTGAAAGAACAAGCCAAGGGGAAACCTGGACAGGAAACTTGAGTCACAGCCCACAGAACAGTGTTTGGAAGAGTTTTCTAGCAGAAATCTTGAACACTAAATTGCATGTGGCCTTGAGACCGGAGCCTGAAGGTTGTGTGAAGTGCCTCAAGGCTAAGCCCCTTGTTCTTCTCTCCCAAAAGTGTCAGGGTCCCTTCAGAGACATGGCCAGAGGCAGAGGAGAGGAGGGAATGGGGGAATTCCCCGAGGAATGGGGGTGCAGAGACCTAGAGGAAAAGAGCCCAGGCACATGGCTGGGAGCCTGGGAGAGGGGCTTCAGCAAGCCTACTCTTGGCCTGGCTCACCCTGAGCCTGCTGCTGATCCCAGGGGCTCCAGAGGAGAGACCAGGACATTTCACCTACCTGGACGATGTCTTGAGAAAAGTCCAGGCCCAGAGTCCAGCTGTGCTCCAGTTTGCCTGATTCTATTTCACCTCTCCAGAGTGGGTAAAAGGGCACTGAAAATGTTCAGTTTTCCACATATATCTGGAATTTAAAAAAGATCAAGGAACTGAGAGGAGGCTGAAACATGAACATTTTGCAGGAGGCTTGAGAAGAAGAGGAAGAGCTCTCCTTTGGCAAGAGGAGACATATTTTTTTAATGTATTTTGAGAAAAAGTTAATCCCAGTAAGAGAGAAAGAAAACATCACCAGGAAATGTCAAACAAATACAGCTGGTCATATGAACATTCCATTAGTGCATTTACCCCGCAGCAGATTTGAGCACAAATGTTAAAATAAATTTTGTAAGCAAATATTCAGCCAATGGCTTTCAAATAAATTTTCTTTTTAGTAATGAAATACAAAGATACTGCTCTGACAGAGGTAGGAACGGAGAACTATACAACTGCCTTCAAAGCTATAGTCACCCACTGGTATTCTGAAAAAAGCTGTCATGTAAGCTTGACCTTTAGTTAGTTTAAAGTAAGCTTTAATAACCTCTGTATGTTTAAATGGCCTTTAGTATGTTTAATGATCTTTAGTATGACCTTTATATAGTTTAAAGAGGATATCAATGAAGTTTTACTCATTAAAAAAACCCCCAAAACAATCAAACAAACAAAAAAAACAAACAAACAAAAAAAAAAAAAACCCACCCCACAATGCCTTAAGCTCTCTTAATATAAAAAAATGTCAAACTGAGAACAAAGGTATGACAGGAAGAGTATTGAGAGGCTGTTGGAAGGGATAAAACATTGCTAGTCTTTTTGAGAAAGAAAAGAAACCTCAAATTTAGAGTAGTTGTACTTAAACTTTTGTTTAATTTTCAGTCCCATCCTTTAAGCTCATCCTCCACTCCATGTCTTATTTAACTCCTTACTTTCTTTTCCTGCCAATGTAAAGCTCCCTCATGGAAGAACAAAAGGGTTTTTAGTACAAAATTTTCAGCTTCTGTCTTTGAAGCCCCAGTCATGTATTACACAGAAATTGTAATTGATTATTAATTAAGCTCTGCTGATTCAAATTATTCAAAGCTCTGATTAATTGGGAAATAACCAACCAAAGAAAATACCCTAAGCCACACAACCAAATGCCACTGGCATCTGCAATGTGAATGTGAGCAGTTAGGGTAAAAAATCTTTGGAGAAACCAGTTATATACTTCAAGAGCGCAGTCACATGGAAAAGAAAATAACATTTAAAGCTCTGGTAAGACAAAGGGATTCATGTCCCTACTCTATTTTTTGAGAGACCCTAAGGGACTGATTTCTCTAAGGAAGGAATCTTCTGAAAAAGAAGTTTGGGGACAATGAGTACTGAGAGGATGAGGGTATGGAAAGATTATACTTGAGATTACTATGGAAAGATTATAAGGAGAACTGGAGAACAAAAATGTATAGTTCATTTTTCCCCTTTTGGATTAAAAAAAAAAAAAAACCTAAATATTGTTATTGAGGGCATCACCAGGGAAGTTTTAGGTTGGATATTAGAAAAAAATATTTGCTGGAAGAGTGGTTAAACACTGGAACAGCCTCCCCAGGGAAGCAGGGGAGTCACCATCCCTGGAAGTGTTCAAGAACTGAGTAGACATGGCATTCTCAGTGTGGTTTACTGGCCATGATGATAATCCATCCAAGGTTGGACTAGATGATCTTGGAAGTATTTTCCAACCTTAAGGATTCTATAATTCAAATTATTAATTACTATAATTCAAATTATTAATTTACTGCCAGTGGGTGGTGCTTCCTCACTCAGGTATTCCTGTGTGGTCAGGACTCAAAACTAGTGAAATTTCCTCACTCTCTTTAAGGTGAGTGAAAGACCCTCTGAACTCCCAAGCAGGAATTTGAGGGGTGAAATTCATGTACTGAAGATAAGATTTTTACAGGCTGTCCAGAGATGGAATCTTTTTCAAATATTTCAACACTTCATAAGTTATGCAGAAAATACTTCTAAAATTTTTACAAATGCAATATTTACATTGTTTACATGGTTTGACACAGAAGAGCATTTTCTCAGGAAGCTGGTAGTCAAACCACTCAGTGTCACGTTTGGATATTGGCACCTGGAGTGACCACTGAAGGCTGGGCATGCCTCTGAGAACACAGGGGGTTAAAAGCAAGAACTGCCAGGAGAACTCTTTGGTTCTGGTCATCAGAGGGTGCAGACCTCGCCTGCCCAGCCTCAGGCGGGGCTGGCGAGAGGAAGCCATGTGCCTGGGAGACAAGGGTCTGGAACAGAGCCAGCTCCTGCGGACGGAAGGGTGGAGGAGGAAGTCTGAGATTTCTTCGTTCCCCCCATCCTCCCCACACCCCAGCCTGAACACACCTGGAAATTTGCTGGCAGAGGAGAAGGAGAAGTGGGAGGGGAGGTGCCCATCATAGGATGTGGAGTCCTGGGCCAAGATTTCAGCTGGGACTTTTAACCCTTTCCTGGGGAATGAAGGCTTTGTGAAATATTACTCCTCCTCGATTTGAAGGAAAGAGAGAGAGCCTGGGACCTGAGATGTTAGGGAAAGAAGGCTGTGGGGAGATGATGGAGTGGCTTTAGGCTGGACTTCTGGACTTTTCTTGTTAGCCATAGACTGAATCAATTTCTCCTCTGAGAGAGACTGCATTTTAGGGGGATGCACGGTGAGCCAAGAGACTCCTTCAGCAACTACCAGTGCAGGAATGGAGTGAACAGAGAAAAGCTAAGGAGGGTGTGATGATGCCCTCTGTCTTCAGGAAGATGAAGATCTCTGTTTTCACCCTCGGCCCCAGGGGAGGAGGAAAATGGGGGTGACTGTGGTCCCAAAATGAGACACTGGACTGTTGTTCCTGTTGGTCCTTGTCAAAGTATCCTTAAAGGAGCCCTGTGAGCAGTCTGTCCATGCATGGTGGTGAGAGCACCGTGCATGGAAAGAAGAGTTTCACACTGGCAGATTTTCTCTGGGCAGTGCCATGTGTGACATGGCAACACACGAAGTGGCAATTGTGTTTCCTGGGGCTCTGTGTTGCAAGTGAGACTCCTCTCTCCCTTGATGGACTAAGTATTGATTATATTGAAGGGTGATAACTTGATTAAGGGTCCAAGTTGTGTCTCACTGTGATTTGTTGGAGTTGGGTGGGGGTAAGAGGAATGTTTTAGAAGGTTTTCATTTTGGATTTAGTGTGTGGTTTTTGTTTTTTCTTTTTCCTTTTATCATAGTTGTAGTTTAATAAAGTTTTTTTTCCCCTTTGTTATTAAGCTTGGGCCCGCTTTGGTCTGTTCTAGATGACATCTCACAACATTTATTTGGGAAGGTGCATTTTCATGGGGGGTGCTGGCATTGCGTCAGCATCAAACCGTGACAGCTGGTTATTCAGACATCAGCAGTAGATTTCCATGACTGATGAGCTGAGGCACTGTGTTCCTTCTGCTTGATTTCCACTTCTCATCCATTGTCTCTCAATGGATTATCCCATGCATGAAGGCACCTCATGGAGTTCCTTCATCTACCTCAATTTTTGTCTCTGAACTGAGCAGCCACTGTCATCACTGCTCTGATGAAGTTAATTTTCCTTAATTTAGCTTCAGTTTTCTTCTTTTTACTTTTGCTTTTTTAGGATGCAGTGACTTCAGAGTCAGTAACTTGTCCCATGGAAGTTCTCTGTGGAATCTTCTATAGGTTGAACATAATTTCTTTCCAATCAGTTTCAAACAATTAATGTTTTTCTGGAGCTGTTTTCAGCTTATATTTATTACCATTAACACTGCTACAATCCACTTATTACTGTTGAATAGAATAAGACCTATTATGCAATCACTTGGTTTTCATAGCTCCTTCTTAGTTCCCTTATTATGTCCTTGAAACTAACTAAATCTATGACAATAAATAAATAGATCTATGACAATAATTAATTTTTTACAATTTCACTTTCTTTTCCCTTACAATAAGCATATTAATAAGGAATCTTGATAGTCATATTGCCTTATCAATTACTGTATTCTGTGTTTTGCCGTAAGAATTATTTCAACATTTTGCTTCCTGTCATAATCAAACTTCAAAATACAGCATGTTTTCTCCTCCATTGGAAAACAGGACAACACACTTTCTTAAAAATTTAAGCTGGGATACTCTGGTGAAAAGTTTGTTTGAATCCATATAAAAAATATAAATTAATTTCTTCTTGATTACCCCTATACAGTTGAAGGATGTAACTCAGAAGTTTCACAATTAAATATATTGTCCTGTAATAATCTTGAAACCCAGAGTTTATTACAAGAGCTATATTGTTATCAGTGACAACAAAAGGTAAAATATAGATAATTTTAAAGAGCAATTTGTGGTGTCTTTTTCTGATGAACAAATATATTAGAAGGACCTAATTTATTCACCTGAGCTTGGCAAAATGACTAAGTAATCTAAAATCAAGCTTGTTTTCTTTTACAAAAATAGAGCTATCTTCAGCATTTTCTTAAAAACCTGGTGTGGTTGGGACAATACTTGGATGTTGTTTCATTATTTCTTAGCATTCAAAACAGAAAAGAGCACCATTAGGACAAATACTGCAGATTAATTATTTTTCTACATGGCAGCTTCAAATCTGCTGTGCTCCTCATGGTGCCTGGAGTAAATTTCAGGTATTGTCTCCTCCTCTGGAACCTGCCATGAAAAAAAAAAAGAGCTCAGTTTAGGATATATAGATTTGCTTTTGTCATAAAAGAAGACTAAAATGTGCCGAGAACGTAATTCTGTTAGTATATATATTATATATATATGTTTGTTAACATTGATACAGCCTGACATGAGCCATCAGTTCTGGATACTGAGGGATAAACTCAGGGTTTTCTTCATAGAAGAAGGAGTTTCATTTATTGAAAAACTAATAAAATTTCCTTTAACTTCACATTTTATTTACAAGGAATGTATATTTATATATTCTTGCCTTGCCTTTTTGGGTTTGTCCTGGCATAAAACGATAAAGTTCAGATTGCCTAAATTAAGAATATGTCATCAACCTCTGTTAAGGAAGAGGATACCTGATACAGTGAGCATGCAAGAGAGAGATAAAGGCCTCCACTGTGATATCATTTGTTGTCTCTCTTTCTGCTTTTTGTTCAAGGTGAGTCCAATGAAAAAGGCATGATTACCTAAGATGGCCAAAAATTATCCTGAAGGTGGCCTGGCCTTGATAAATTCATAGCCTGAGGCAGTGCAGGATTTTTTAATTTTGAAGGGGCAGCCTTTCTGATTCATGTGTGCAAACCACAAAGCCCAGGAAAGTGGGGTTGCAGTGATTATACATCCTCCAACATAATGAAAATTAAAGGAGGTTGTGTCTTACCTCCCAATAAGCAGAGTCATCAAAGCAGTTCTGGTCAGATACTTGTCCCAAGAAGGGGAGTTTTAGAATAGCACCTGCAGGAAAACCAGCATCAGAGGTTTAAAAAATGAAGAAAATGACCAAATAAATGTTCCTCAGCTCTGCTCTAGGCAGCCAGCTACATTTTCTGACTGATTTCCTCATCTACAGGAGTGCCTAACCATCCTGGGACATCAGGTCAATTATTCTGAGGGGTGATGCAGATTTCATTATACAAACATAAATAAGAGCATAAATAACAGCTTGCTTTTAATTGACCAGATATCAGACCAAAATTTTCTATTTCAGCCTGACATTCTGTTTGTTTGTTTGGAAGTATTCACAAACACATGGAAGTGCATGACACCTCATTGAGTAGGTCTTGATCTCAAACTAATTTCTGTTCAGAATTTAAAGTGTCTGAATCTGGAGAAGAATTCCTTCCAGAACAACACTTTATTAATCCTATAGATATAAAACTCAGTATCTTTGGAGCATGTATTCAGCAAGATATATAGACTCACAATAACAAGAAACATTAAGGTTGGGAAAACTTCCAAGATCATCAGGTCCAATCTTAGACCAAACACCATCTTGTCAGCCAGACCAGAGCTCTGAGTGCCACATCCAGTCACTCCTTGGACACCTCCAGGGATGGGGACTGCATCACCTCCCAGGGAAGCCCCTTCCAATGCCTGACCACCCTTTCAGTGAAGAAATTCTTCCTGACAAACCTGAACTTCATTTGAAGAAAAAAAACACTGGAAAACTGCTTTTCGTATTTGAGTTTCTGGCATCAGGACCCATTATTTAAATTTTGTATTATTCACACAAAATTATTGATACATTTAAGTTTTCTATGGAAAAACCTCTAAATTCACATGTATTTTTAGTCACTATAAGCATCACACTAACCTGTGAGTGCTCCTCCCACAATTGCAATTCCAAGTGTACTTCCCAGGGCAGCAGCCTGCAGGGCAGGAGTAAGCATGTGACCATTCCTGAGAAGGGTAGAAAGCCAAATCATTGCCCATCAAAAAATTGTTACACTTTGAGACTGATGATCAGTCTTGCAACTTACTGCATGCTGGACAAGGTAACTGATAGAAAAATATCCCAGAATCTTTATGGTTGAAGACTATAAAGATTCTTGAGAAGACTCAAGAACATTGAGTCCAACAAATCCTGCCATTGCTGTACACAAGACAGAATTCATGACTTTAATTTAACTTGTTTTAGGCTACAGATGAAAACAAGTTCTTTGAGAATATTATTAATGTCCTGTAAGTCATTAGAGAATACTCCCTACTGTCAAAACGACCAGCATTTAATCTTTTTGGAGTCTTATGAGATAGTGGAAAAAAGCCATTTTGCCTTTTTTTTTTTTTTTTTTTGAAAACTTACAAATACTGGAAGTGTAATTGGATAGTCATAATAAAAAAAATTCTATGTTATACTTCAATGTGCTGTTTGTTTATGATGTTTTAATTTATTTATTTTTATTTGAACTTTTAATCTGTAACAAGCCTGGCATTTAAACAGTGTGTTAAAGGCAGGAGATCAAGAAGAACCCAAATTAAATGAGAATACAATGCCTGACATCAAATCAATGATGCGTTTCTGAAAAAAAATCATAATTAAATCCAAAGAAGGTAGCATATTAGAATAGACCTTCAAAAAATCAAAGAACTTCTTTCTCTCTTCTCTCTGTAACTCACCTCATTTCTGTTTTTACTGCAGTCACTATGATGCCAGCAATACCCCCCAGAATTCCAGGTAAACCATGTAAGTTATGAACTCCACAAGTGTCTTGAATTTTCAGCTTGGATGCCATCACAGGCTGAAATGAGGGGAAATAGGAAGCTTAGAGTGAGTTTATAGTTTTCCACGATCTCTAGATGCAAAAGGAAGAGCAGAAGTACAATAATCAAATCATTATTAAAAGTCATCATTACCTGGATTTACTGTATCTATCCTCCCTTTGTAGCAAACCCAGGGAGCTCCAGGAAAGCCAAAGATAATTAAAAAATGGGAGCAGAGCTGGGTCCTCAATACTTACAGTCAGGAACTGGAACCCAAGGACAGAGACCATTCCAGCAATGACCCCAATGAACATGGCAGAAAAAGGATGGATTTCCAGGTCAGCACAGGTACCCACTGCTACTCCTCCTGCCAGGGTGGCATTTTGAATGAGAACCTGCAGAGGGGACACAGAGCGAGGCGGAGGTGACACATGAGGAGCAGTGGCTTGTTTTAGGGCTGAGTGCCTCTGAAGGCTCCCTTGCACATGCTGGGCTCAGACAAGTAACTGCAGCTGCTGGAAAGGGGTGGGTGAAAACTGAGCTGGATTTCAGGGCAAGGGCATAGAAGCTGGTTTGATTTTGTCTGTTGTGCAGATGCAATGGGGTTTCCAGGAAATGGGTCATTTCCTTGAGAGACCTTTTGGCTGTTGTAATAAGAAAATTCAAGTAGGAACTTCTCTGGAATAAGATTCAAAAGTCCACCTGAGCACTGGACTAATGTCTCTATGGTCCAGCAGGTTCTGTGAACGAGAGAGAATTATCACAGAATCATTAAGGCTGGAAGAGACCTTTGAGATTAATAAATCCAACCATCAAACCAGTACAACAACCATACTCCCGGTCTACTACACTGCTTTCCACCCTTTTCTGTGAAGAAATTTCTCCTAATATCCAGTCTAAACCTGCCCTGATGTAACTTGAAGCTGTTTTCTTTCTTCCTGTCACTTGGTGTTTGAAGAAGAGACCAAGCCCCACCTGGCTGAACCTTTCTTCCTCAGAGAGTTGTAGAGAGTGAGAAGATCCTCCCTGAGCCTCCTTTTCTCCAGACTGAGCCACCCCCACCAGCTCCCTCAGCCACTTCTCATCAGACTTTATAGGTTTTACAAGTGTAATAGCTCTAATTCTGACCATAATGTGGGGAAAGGCTCCAGATAGCCTGGACAGATAGATGGACACTGGGAATCTGCTCTCTCATCCTTGCTGGATAGGGTTGACTCGATTTAGCAAGGGTTATGATGTGATTCTTACCATACTGAATTTGCCTCTTTTGTCCACCAAGCTGGAGAGGGCAAATGTTACGACGGTACAGGCAGCCAAGGAGTAGTAAGTGTTGATAATGGCTGTTACCTGGGCATCTGCAATGGCAGAGTTAAAACTGGGCCAAAAAAGCCAAAGAAACAGGGTACCTGCATGAATAGAAGTCAAAACAAAGCAAAAGATGTTTAGTCACAAGGGTCAATACAACAGAGTGAGCAACAGGAAATTAGGACAATAATTAGTGATAAATGTGGGATGGCCAAAATTCTGGAAGAAGTAATAGAATATGCAGAAGCTTTTGACACTGGCAGCTGGGATTTTGACACATAGTCTCTTGTCAAATATTACTGGAAGGCTTTAATGACCCCTTGTCATGCCCCACTCATTGTCAGAGCTCACCACCACTGTGAAACCCCAGCTAGAACAGGAGTCACAAGCAACACAATTCACATACAAATCCTTTATCTTCTATCAATAAAACTGAAAGTTTTAGCTGGTACATTGGTCTATGAACAGTTCTCATGGACAGATAGGTATATGGTTTAGATATATGGTTTCTGACATTCATTACCATGACAGGCACAACTCAATCCTTTTAATTATGGACAATTGCTTGGCAATACTGCTGAAAAGCACAAGATTTAACAGAAAGGAAATCACCACTAATGCACAGTGAAAACACATTTTATTTGATTTTTCCATCCTTGGAAGCAAGGAAAAGCTGTAAAAATATGTGTACTACAGAATGCAGTGCATGCATGAGACTAAAAGGAATTTGCCTCCAGAAGTGTATTTGGGAAAATGAATGTATCATAATAATAGGTAATGAGGAAAAAAAAGGGATGGGAGAGGGATGAACAGCTTATCAGCTCTCGATATTACTTCACTTACCAATCATGGCAAACATGTCTGAGTGATAGGTGGATTCATCATTTTCATGTTTGTTTGTCAGACCAGGACGGTACAAGACGAAAGCTGCAGCCAAACCAAAATAAGCTCCAAAAGCATGGATAGTCATCGAAGCTCCAACATCTGTGGCCTGTAACAGGGACCCAGAATAATGCCACATATTTTATACAGCATAAAGACAAGGGTCTGATGAACAAGAAGTCTGGAGGACTTAATGGTTTAATTCTGTGGTGGAAACAAAAGCCTAACATAAGCAAACTGGAAGTATTACAAAGTGAAAGTGTTTGTTATAAAGAGAAAATAATGATTGCTAAACAGTTGTACCTTGAATACTTGGGTAACTAGGTGTTCATTGCATGCAAACATGGTGATCTCCAGGAGAGTCAGGATCAGCATCTGAATGGGACTTGTTTTTCCCAGGAGTGCCCCAAATGAAATCAAAGCAGTTGCTGTACTGAAGTCTGCATTTATCATGCTGAAGTTAAGAAGAAAAAAACAAAACAAAAAAAAAAAAAACCAAACACATTAAAAAAAAGAGAAAACTAGTTTAAAAGCTGTAATATCCAGCATGCCATTAAATGACATAATTAAAATTATAGAGCCTTAACTCTTCAGATACAAAATTAACAAGTTCATCTTCATGGATGAAAATGAAATAAAAAATTTCCAGATGTATTTGTAAGGATCTTACCAGCTAGTGAAGAGTAAGTGTAGAAGCTTTCCTCCTGCTTACACCATACATGTGCTTTGCTGGTTGGATTTATGATGAAAAGGCAGATGAAAAGTATATGGGGATGTGCAGGGATGTCATGAAATTGCAGAATAATTTAGATTGGAAAAGGTCTCTTAGACCATTTTTAGTACTGCGAAGTCCACCACTAAACCATGTCCCTCAGTGCTGCATCTGGAGGTTTTTAAAACACTTCCAGGGATGTTGACTCCACAGCTTCCCTGGGCAGCTTGTTCCAATGCCTGATCACCCTTCCTGTGAAGAGATTTTTCCTAATATCCAACTAAACTTCCCTTGTGTTTCTTCTTGTCACTTCAGGCCATTTCTTCTTGTCCTGTCACTCATTCCCTGGGAGCAGAGCCCAAGCCTCCCCTGGCTGTCCCCTCCTGTCAGGAGTTGTGCAGAGCCAGAATATCCCCCTGAGCCTCCTTTTCTCCAGGCTGGCCCCTCCAGCTCTCTCAGCTGCTCCTCCTCACACTCACACTCCAGATCCTTTCTCAGCTCCTTTGTCCTTCTCTGGACAGGCTCCAGGGTCTCAATTTCCAGCCCTGACTGCCACCTAGATTTCAAAGATGACAGTGGGGTTTTTGGTCATATGATTTATATAATCCTGGAAGCCTGGCACACCTGTCTGTCTCTGTGCACCATCTTTGCATGAGCTGTCAGGCAGGACCAGTGTTAATATGTTCTGGGGATTGGCAAAGGTAAATAAAGCCAGAAGTTGATCAGAATCTTAGAGCACAGAGAGGCACTAACCTATGGGTCCCTCTAAAGATGCCTGACTGTAAGCATTCAGGAGCTACTTTTATCATTCCTGCTTTCCTCTCAGTAATGTTCTGATGCTGATAATTGTTTACAAGTTGTCTCAGGAAAAAGAACTGCAGATGTGGAAAACACTCTGAGACCTTGGCAGAGGCAGGACAGATGAAGAGGAGGGGTGTTAAATGTGCTTAGGGACGTTGCCCATGGGGTCTCTTATTCTGTGATTGGTGTTCAGACCCTGCTGGAGTATGATGCTCATAGAAATCATTCCTTGAGAAGTAAGAGAAAACTTAATGAGTGCACAGACATGCAGCTCCAGGCTTTCTTCTGTGACCCCATGTGTCATGGAAAGACAGATCCTTGCATGCCTGTTGGGTGCAGGATGTGCTGTGCTACTGCTGGAAATCTTCCAGCCTCCACAGCTTCAGAGATTCAAATAAAATCTCTCTACAGGACCCACACCTCCCACATATAATGTACCACCTCAAATTTGTTCACAAACTTTGGTCACCTTTCCCAGTGAACCAGGAGTGCCCCTCCTAATAAATGAAGGACAGAATGATGTGGAGAGGTGGACAGTAAGGCTTACTGAAATTTAGGTTAAGTCTGACCCCATAGATATTGTGGTTTATGGCTTCTCCTGTTAGCTTTAGGGATAGAAATATCAATTTTTGTGAATTCACATATACCTTTCGATGTTAACAGAAATTTTCCCTCTTTCCATATGCCAAAATCCTTGTACCAGAATTCCCCACTGGAGACCGAAGGCGGCAATGAGCATGTTGAAACCAACACTGCTGAATCCATATTTCTTCAGAAAGGTCATCAGGAAACCAAATCCAACAAATATCATCACATGGACATCCTGAAAGTCTGAAGGGAAAACACATCTATGTAGAGACTGTGAAGAGTGACTAAGAAGGGTAAAAATCTGGAGACAAATGGTCATGCATGTGATCCATTTTTCCCACTTCATGACCAGTCTACCAGCTGAAAATTGAATGTCTGGAAAATGCCACACCTAATTATTCATTATATTTATTCCTAAATCATTATGGAAAGCCACTGGATCTTTATACTTGCAAATTTACTTGTGTCTGGCACTGTTCTCTCTTTGTGAAGCTACCTGGAACATCATAACAGCTTCATGTCCTTATGGAAAAGTTATGTTCCCCTTCCAATCAAGGTGGTCAGAGCCAGTGCGCTCTGACTGAGTCCAAAATGATACATGGGATTTGTTTGGGTGAGTGCTACGTGTCCCAGTGCAAAGGAATGCTTGAGATCCCTAAAAATTACTGTCCAAGACATTGATCTTTTTACATGAATAAAAGAAAACTTAATTTTAAGGCAAATTTTAAATTTAAAAATTAGTATAGTTAATCAGCATACCATTAGTCTTCCTTCAAATATTTGGGGATTTTTTGAAATATGAATTTTGTTTAAATATGGTTAGTTATTTTTCTACTTTTTAGAGTTATTACTTTAATTTTCTTTTTATGGTTTTAATACAAACTGAGTCTATTACCACAACATGGATACTTTATATTTTAAAATATTTTTTTTTACTTTTAAGCTTTATATGATTTGACTCTAAACCAGATAGGTTTGAGTCCTGTAATTGCAATTTTTTTCTGATTTTACTGTTAGTAAGAACCTCCAGCATAGAGAGACCATTAAAAAAAAAAATATTTTATTGCTCTTGCATGCCAAAAAACATGAAAAACTTGAGCTGGTTAGTGTAAATTTGGCTTGAAGTTGCAATTCCCACTACTTGAAGCATTCCACAGTTTTGCATTACCAAACCTAGCCAAAAGAGGGCCCAGAAGTATAAGAAGTTACTGGGTTCTGAATAAACTCTTTTATATTTGCAGTGTCATACTCCAGCCCTGCCCTTGTGCTGAAATAAGCAGTAAGAGTCTTTGCTTTGCATTTAAGAAAAAGCATCGTTGGTTGGCTTGGGATTAGCTGATAAACTTTAAGGTCCCTTCCAACCCAGGCCATTATGTGATTCTGTAGAAATGCAGGTGGTTCACAAACACCTCCAACCCTTTTGCTTCCTCTTCAGGCTGTCTAATCTTATTCACACAAATGGTGAATAGTTAAAGACCTGGTTAAAACTAGGTTAATTTATGTGTGTTGAGGACAAATTCCTTCTAGTTTAGCCTGTACCTTGAACTTTAACTATCTTTTATGCATGATTTTAAAGAGTAGGTCTCGAGTGACTTTAAATGATGAAGACAGCATGATTTGAACCGAACTGATTCAGTAACTAGTTGAGTTTACAAAGCACAGCACTTCTGGGAGAGAGGAAAATAAAGATTGAGAAAAACACTCCAGCAGATCCTAACAAAGCCACTACACAGAATTCTGCAAGGCTGTCCAAGACCAGCATATTAACTCCACTGCAAGGTGGTCAATCTCAACACAGGGATGCTTCTGACATATTCTGGAGCTGATCTTGCTTGACCTAAAGTTGTAAACCATAGAATTCTGAACAAGAGGGATGCATAAGTTTTCCTAAGCCATGAGTCATGGATGCTCACAGGACAATGCAAACGATGCCAATACTGCCAATAAAAAAAAAAATCCTCTTTCAGTGCTCTAAGAACCATCACACCCTCTTGTTCTCCCATTCCAGTGATACAACACACCTGAAACTGTCCATCCAATTTGCCATGCCTGTACTTGTATCCACTAGAAGCACATAAATTGCAAAGCTAGGCTTTGGGAATGATCTCAGCATAGCCCTCCTTACCTGAGTAAAAAGCTATGCTGATCCTTCACTATGTTTTTCATTTTTCTTCTGTCCAAAACCACTGAAATATCTTGAATTCATGGTGCTGAGGTGTATAAGGCATACAGAACAGGCCTTGCGCTGCAGTCCTGAGAATACAAATTACCTCCTGGATGAAGGAACTAAATCTCTGAGGTACAGATGGGTTAACATCCTAAGGCATAGCATGGGAAGCAGTTTGATCCCATCATTTTAGGGACTCAAGGGAAGTCCTGGCTCAAGATACTTCCTAACAGACCTATATAACCATAGCATTATATTTCTGCCAAGTCCTCAGGAAAACTGCACTTTTGTCTCCACTTTATGCAGGTAAATTTGAGAACAAGAGGTCCTAAAAGTGAAAATACAGGTATTGTTAAAATCTACTTTTATTCCCATTCCTTATTGTGAATGATGTCTGTGAGGCCAGCATCTAAAAATTCAACATGGTATCAGTGTTGTTTGCTTGGTTTATGTCTCTACTGGTAATCTGAACAGCCTGGCAAAAAGAAATATATGTTCTTCTCTCCTAAAACACTGTTCCCACCTTAAGAGTAGTCCCTTATCCATGCTGTGCCTAAAGCCATGCCTGGCAGGAGGTCAAGGGGACAGTTTGCAGGAGCCCAAAGCATTCCAGAAGGCTGCTCACAGGTCAACAGTGTGGGCAGCTGAGGGACAAGTGTGCAAGAATAACACACTCATACACTGCCTGTGCAGGGAGACGTGGGACACAGCAGGAAATTCATCCCACACTTTTTAGACACTGATATTAATGAAGAAATAAGCATGGGTGATCTCTGACTGGGTAGGTTACATCTGAAGATCTATACTGTAGTGTTAGTACAACTACCTGTGCTGTCAAATTACTCATGTGGGTTTTGGCATCACTTTTGCTTAGGCCAACAATCACCTCCTGAGTGAGACTGGACCAAGAGTAATTCCCAATACATTGTCTTGACAAGGCCACCTCATTTAGGAACTTGGAGAGTTCAATACAATTGGGATAGTTTAATATGACACCAGCTAAGAGAGCAGCATTTACTCAGCCTGGAGAACAGAAGGCTCTGGGGAGACCTTAAAGCATCTTCTAGTACTTAAATGGGGCTTATAAAAAAGTGGGGGAGTGACTTCTTAAATGGGCAGATAAAGATAGAGAAGAGGGAACAGTTTTAAATTAAAAGAGGAGAAATTTATATTGGGTATTAGGAAGAAATTCTTCCCGTGAGGGTGCTGAGGCCCTGGCACAGGTTGTCCAGAGAAGCTGTGGCTGCACCATCCCTGGAAGTGTCCAAGGCCAAGTGGGACAGGGCTTGGAGCAGCCTGGGATAGTGGAAGGTGCCCCTGCCCATGGCAGGGGGTTGGAATGAGATGATTTTTAAGGTCCATTCTAACTCAAACTTTCCTTTGGCTCTATGAACATCATTGACATGGCCAAACTGTGCCATGGAGAGTGGGCTCTGGCACAGCCCAAGGCAGCAAAGCTCAGGGACACGGCCACATCTCAGTGGAGCTTACCTAACTGTGAGTAATTAGCCCCTGATGTCCATCAGCAGACTTGCATATGGAGCTGAATATGCCTTCATTTGCTGTTCTCTGACCCAGACAATGCTCTCTGGGAGAATACACAATATAAGATTACTCCAACCTGAGATCACATGCCCCTGTAACAGCCACTGAAAGGACAGTTAGGATGAGAGAAAAAGAGGGTTCAAAATTACATTCAAAATTACACAGGTGCTACCTGCAGGCAGGGAGTTCTGTACTCTAGGATCTTCATCAAGCACATTTCAATCAGGGCTTCAAATCATTGAGGCCTCAGAGCCAAAAAACTGAACAACAAACCTTCAATGCAGCCAAGAAAACAGTTTGCAGTGCTGCAAACTCTGTTTTCTATTAATTCACAATAGTCTTGTTTTTGCATGAGGGAAGTGAGTAACTACTTCTCAGGCCAAGAGCTTTTTGTGATCTTCACCAAGTATTTTCAGAGCAACAAATCAAAAGAAATATTTTCAGGCTAAGCCATTACTGCCTAATGGAGCCACTTCTTTGGAAGATAGCAGGGGGAGGATAGAAAGTGACCACTTTTTCACCAAAACTATGGCCTTTTTCGGAGTCCAGATTTCACCAACATTTTATAGCAATGATGCATATACAGCTCAATTTGCCTGTTCTCATAAGACACCTCTTTCAAACCTAGATGGTAGTAATGAAATGTTCTATTAATTTTAATTATTTAATACATTAATCAGGATAAAAGATCTGGTAAGAAACACCCCCATCTGTCTCTGGAAAATGCTGGACTCTTTCAAAGCAATACACAGTTCTCCAAGTCTTAACCTGTTGTGCAAACACTAGAACTATTTCTCAGGCTCTTCTTTCCCAGAAAAGTAAACTTCTCAGCAGTGAGGTGCTTGCAGAATTTTGTGTCTGCTCAATTTGGATTTGTCTTTGAAGCCTGTTACTTTCACATGTCAGAAAAATGTGTTTGCCCCAAAACACAACTTTCTTTTCCAGCTTCATCAGTAGGTCTCACAAGTTATTCAGAAATCTTGCTTAGGATCAGTTTAAAGAAATTTCAGCTTCTATAAATCTTAGACAGAAGTACTTACGTGGATATAACATTGAAGAAGGATCTGGGTCATAATCCACAAATATCCCATACAAAACAATGACAATCACTTCCAGAAAAAGTGCCAGGATCGAGAACTTGAACTTCATGTTGGTGTCAAAGTCTGGAGGCATTGCTGGAGAGCAGGTGGCTGTGAGAGCTTGATAATGGGTGTTTGCCTTTAGAGGAGCAGGCTAATTCTGTGGATCTGGGTGGTATAGTAAAAAAAAAAAAACCCACACTGCCCCACCTACTATGGGAGGGAAAAAGTACAGGTCACTATAGTGATTTCGATTTCCCAGGGTACTTCTGTCTGTGAAATGTTGGCTTGTATGTTTTTTTTTTTTTCCAGTTTGTAATAAAAACCATCTCATTCAGCCACAGTTGTACTTCTCACTGCCTATATGTATTTTAAAAAGGAAATAGTTTTCAAGATAATCTCACAGAGCCTGGTTTGCTGAACATAGTAAGGAGCAGTGACCCTCAATTGTGTTCCCTGTAGTCAATAATATTTTCAAGCTGTAGCTCTTCTTCCATAAAGTAAATAAGTTTGCATTGCAAATAAAACATGGAAAATCACCTCTCTTCATATAGGCTGTGATGAGCAAAGAGAATCTCTTTCAACAACCTGAAGATGTATTTTTATTATTTTACAGTGAAGTACTCATTCTCAGAGCACAAGTTCTCATTGTAAACTTTGATTTAAAAAGAAAATTATTGTACTCCTTTAAATGCAAAAAGGATATTCATAGTTGTTAAAAAGGAAAGCTGCAATTACTAAAAAGAGGAATTTGAAAAGAGCAACTCCATTTTTCACTTTTAATGATTGCATTTTTTTTAACATCCTCCATAGCTCAGACAATGGAAATAGGTCAGAGACCAAATCTACTACATGGTTTAAAAAGCTTACTTTGTAAACTTTTTCACAAATGGAGGAGAAAATCTAAATAGGACATTGGTAATATATCACAAACTTCATGTAAATAAATATGAACAGTTATGGCAGAGTTTTGAGCTTCTGGAATTATAAAAATAAGAAATAAAGGGGTTGCTTGGGCAGTGTCTCACCTAAAGAATGAGAAAGAATGTGCATTTAATAATCTTCTTAGAGAATGCCCTCAAGCATCATTAGGAGTGGCATCCAACTGACCAGACACACTCTGTGCATTTCTGTACCTGGTCTAACCTGCAATGTTTTCCTTTTAAATCATAGACCCATGGAATGATTAAGGTTTGAAAAGACCTCTAAGATTACGAAGTCCTACCATTAACCCAGCACTGCCAGGTTCACCACTAGACCAGCACCACCAACTATACTCCCTCAGCACCATATCTGCAAGTGTTTTCTATTTATTTTCCAGAAGAAATAAAAACTTCAAAGAGCAATTGTTGTCATGGTAAAGGAAGTTACCTAAAATACCTGGCTAAATAGGCCAGGTGTATGGAAGCGCCCTTTTTGGTCATGTTTGATGGCTGACACAGATTCAAATCAGATCCAGGATGTCTCCTAGAAGAGGCTGATGTTATTTAAGACTCTGAGCTCAGTTCGCTGAAGTCTGAGCTACAAGGATTCCTCAGTTAATGTGGATTTACAAAGCATGATTTGGGTGCACATTAATCTTCAATTTTCTTCCTTGGTGTGTGCTCTTCTTGTGGACACAACTGTGGAGACCAGGGAGGTGGAATAAGGTTCATCTTGCCTCCACATTGGGACAAAAATATTTCTTAGATCTCCTGAACTTTGAGCCATGTTTTTTTGAGAACATTGACATTTATCCCATTTCTGCAGTGTTGGAGAAGAAACATTTTTTTCATTAAACATTAACCTCAATTCTTCGAGTCTGCAGACCCCTCAAGTTGAAAGCTCAGCCAAGAAAATGCAGTTTATCCATGCAGTCCTTAAATATACTACTTCACATTAAAGAGAGAAGTAACATTCAGTGGATTTTCTGATCCTTAGATAGCAACAATAAAATCAGAGAATGGTTCAGGCTGGTCCTTCCTCCCTGCTCAAGCAGGGTCATCCCAGAGCACAGGGCACAGGATTGTGTCCAGACAGTTCTGGAATATCCCCAGTGATGGAGACTCCACAGCCTGTCTGGACAATCCATTCCAGTCTCGATCACTGCACAAGAAAGAAGTTCTGTTTCCTGTTCAGGTGGAACATTCTGTGCATCAGTTCCTGCCCGTTGCCCCTTTGTCTTAACAGGATCCAAATCACCCCTACCAGCCTCTTAGCTGATTTATTGTAAATGTAGGTTGATATTGCAGTGTCTTTCTAAAATGAATGTGCTTTATTTTTCCATTTGAAATATCAAAGACTTTGTTCTCTAAGATCTTACTTGATTACAAGACAGTATTTTTAATCTTTCTAGTATGCAAAGAACATCAATAACAGTAACAATATCAGTAACAGTAGAAGGAATGAGCTTTTTTTCCTACCTCTTAATAGAATAGGCCAAATT
Organism: Lonchura striata; assembly: GCF_050655825.1. Taxonomy (NCBI): domain Eukaryota; kingdom Metazoa; phylum Chordata; class Aves; order Passeriformes; family Estrildidae; genus Lonchura; species Lonchura striata. The sequence continues at coordinate 5,214,802 of NC_140705.1, read as the reverse complement.
ATTACATCCTGTTAGGTGATGTTCAGCTAAAACATGACTTGCTGAAAGGAGCATGTTTCACTTAAAAACTTCACTCTTTCATTGCATGCATGTTGCAAAGCAGGAGTTAAATGCTGAAACAGAAACTTTTGGTGGAGGTGTATCCCAAAGTTGCAGGAAAGCTGTTTACTACTGTTTACTGAGATAACAGGGTTCTGCTCCCTTCTGCAAGGGCCAGTGGGCCTGTCTTAACTTCTCTTGTGATAAAAAGGAACCTCAGCTAAGATGGATGCTTTGCATAACACCTAGGAGCTCTACCTATTATTTTATGAAAGCAGTAAGAAATAATAGCAATTAGATGTCCATGTTTCAGTCTCAGATGTTGTCAGTGGCTAATCATGTATTTTTATTGACTTTTCTTATGTTAATGTGTTTTTCTTGCTCCCCGTCAGTCCCCTGTGCTTACTTGTTACAGGGCACTTGATGTGGCTGTTCCTGCCTATGTGAAATCCTGTACAGAGTCTGGTTCTAGAGACAAGAAGGTCTTAATCTTCTGAAAAAGAACAAGGAGATGGCTTCAGACATGACAGTGAATCACCTCATTTGACTTTCCTTACAGAGGACTATCTGCCTCTAGGCTTCAAAATCCACTCCGTAGCTGTGAGTACACCAGGATTTGTGTTCACTCTTTGCATCATGTCAGAAGAGCACTAGAAAAGGATACTTGTAAAGGAAGGTGAAGACAATTGCATTGAGTCTTGGATATTAGGAAGAAATTCTTCCCTATGGGGGTGGTGAGGCCCTGGCACAGGTTACCCAGAGAAGCTGTGGCTGCCACATTCCTGGAAGTGTCCAAGGCCAGGTTGGATGGGGCTTGGAGCAACCTGGGATTGTGGAAGGTGTCCCTGTCCATGGGAAGGGGTTGGAAAAGGATGTTATTTTAGGTCACTCCCAATCGACACCATTCTGTGATTCTGGGCTTCCATAAGTGTTTTCTTCCTCAGTGACCTTTCATGATACATTCCTTACTTAAATCAGCACAGGTCAATCTGAGCAATCCCAGAAAACCTCCTGCTAAGTGTGCCTCTTCCACCATTTATACAACCATTAGCCTCTGGAGGCTGAGCTGGGATGTTCTCAGTGGTACAGCGTCTGGGTGTGGTTTAGTGATACCATGAAACAGCTGGTCTGATCACACAAGGATTTGTCAAGCCAGAAGGAGACAGTAAATATAAAATTTCTATGACTTAGTGAGTGCTGTAAACTCTGAGCCACAGCACAATTTAAACCCCAGTATAAACCATGCATTTTGTACATATTTTCACACTGACCAGCAAATTCTAATAATTTTGACCTTGGCAAATTGCAAATGTGGGTAGTACAATTAGTACATAACAAATTCCTGTAAAAAACTCCCATATTGTTTGTATTTTCTATATGCAACTAACATCTCCTCCAGCTGGCTGAGGATGTTAGGCAAGTGGGGACTTCTTTGCAGCTTGAATGCTGACCTGATGGAAGACATGATTGGTCACCTTCATAATTAATTTACATGACTGTTTTTTAATTCTCAGGAAGTAGGTGCTAAATCACTGAATATCCCAAAGTAGTCCTGTGCTATTGAACTGACAAGATGAATTTATTATTTCCTCACAATGGGCCAAGGACAAATTCAATGAACAACTACAGCTCAAATTACTATCTAAAATACAATGCCCCTTCTGGGGCAAGCCAACACAGGAGGTACTACAATGAATTGGGAGCAAATAAATATGAGTATGGAAGGAAAAATTGCCTTGGTGGAAAAATCCAGTCTCTGAAATGTTCATACCAAGCTGTGAAAGGTACAAGTTTTTGTGCTATATCTCATTAGATGCTACATTCTCCTTAGATATGTCTCATTTACCTCTAAAGCATGCACAGAGTGTTAAATAACTCATACAAAGCTGGATAAAAATCTTTATACTGATCTGTCTAGGCCTGCAAAAACTCTTAGTGCAAGGCTACTGGAATAACCTAGGATCCAAAGATTTAAGCTTGGTTTATGACATGTTATGATTAATATATTGTCAAAATGGTCTGGAGTGGTTTTCTGTTTCCAATGCACCCATCCTTATGTTTGTTGATTACAGAAAGGATGGTCCAAAGCTCCTCTAGGAGGTAGGACAAAAAGCGAGACCAGAAACAGACTGAGCCAAAATGATGCCATGGGCAGGTGGTGGGAGAGGCTTCAAGGAGGCTAAAACATCCTTAATGCTCACTATTAAATACTAGGCTTGGTGATTGTTGATATTTCTGGCTATTTTTACCTGCCCAGCAAATTTCCACATCTTTGACTGGCTTCTCCCTTATCACAAGGTTTCTCTCCCTGCATTCACACTCTACAACTTGTTTTCATTTTGCCTTTCCCCTCCAGATTCTTTACACATTTCTTTCCCTTTGCCATTTTTCTCCTTTCCCATTTATAAGTTGATTTCCTCATTAACACTGAACCACTGCTATTCATGGAAGAAGCATGAGCACTGCTTCCAACACCTAATTTATTGACTGACATTTTTTACCTCTTCAATCATCCAGCATTTGTCTCTTCAGGAGCATGGAATTTTTAGGTCATTGAGGACTTTTCCTGCAATTGTAGGTAGGTTACCCCATAATTCCTTCAAGAAATATTTTGCTCTCTGTAAAATTTTTATGTCCTTCATTCAGATGGAAGACTGCTTCTGACCTTTCCAGTTTTAATCCTTAGAAATTTATTTTCTTCACTGAATTTCTTAATGAAGTATGTATATGTGTGTATATATATATATATCTTGTTTTTTTGCTGAAAATAAATAATAAAATGCAAGATATTGAGAGGTATCTCCTGCCATAAGAAATAGTAGCATCTGCACAAGAGTCACTCCTAGAAAAAAACATCAAATTAAGTCTCTTTTAGGAAACATTTTCTGGTACGTTTTTGGGTGAGTGTGGAAAATCACTTCCATCATCTGACTGGAGTTGCACAGCCACATTTACATAAGAGGTGAATCCATTTTTGCTTTCAATTTACTGAAATTTTGTAATTTCTGTGCTTCAGAAGCAGTAGTGCTCAGAAAATGTCCATCAATGTGTCAGTCCTGTGCAAAAATCACAAGGACTACAGTTCTATTTTTGCCAAAATAAGCCTCTTTTGACCCTTCAGCAATCACTTGGTGGGAAACTTATCATATGTGCCTGGAGAAAGAATGCTGTATATCACTAAATAAAAATAACACGTTTAAGAGAATATAACACTTCCTTTGTTATCTTTAATGTAGTTTTCTGGAATTTGTTTGCATTGGGAAAAGACTTTCTAAAGAAGATAGATAAATGGTTTTGAGTGCCTTAAAAGCCCCGGGTGGTTTAAAGTCAGTGCTTGAAATAAAAAATCTTCTGGTTCATTCAACAAAATAAATAAAAGCCATAATTTAATTTTCATGTGGCATCCAGGGCTTTCCTCTTTTTCTTTCAGCTGTTCATGGAGCAGTGGGAAAAGAGAAGAAACCAGAGGAGTGTTAATGATGCAAAACATCAAGTGAAAAGCATAATTTGATTTCAGGTGGTCATTTCTGTGGAGAAAATCCCAAGAATCTGACAATAATTATTTTAAAATAATAATTTCCAGTTACATGTGTTGAGCCTTGGGCTTTCCATCAGTGACCGAATTAATATTTAACATGGCTCTTTTCCATGCTGGTTTACTACCTCATCTTTTAGTAACATTTGCCTTTCTTCCAGCATTGTTATTGATGCTGGTGTCAGAGTATCTGTCAGTCCTGGGGAGAGTCTGGGGACCCCAGGGCAGAGGGTTGAGCCCAGTGACCAGCCCATGAACCTCAGATGTCACTGGTGGGTTGGGAGGGAGTGTCACATCCTCGCTTCTATCTCCCAGTGTGGGCTCTTTCTCAGCGTTCACTAATTAATCTTCCTTGCCCTGACTGTTAGTTTATCTCTGCCTTGCAGTCAGTGAGGCTGAAGCTCGCAGGTCAAATGTCTTGCTTGGGGGTTAAAAGTCTTGCACACAGCCTAGAGTGGAGACAGGATCTGTCAAGAAAGTTTTTAATTAGACAGCGCATCTCCTGTTTTTCACAGTTTAACCATGGCCTTTACATTAGAGGAATCCCATTTTTGGCATCTTCTCCTGGAATGATGGGAGCAGCCCAGGAGTGGGGAACATCCTTTCCTGTCCCTGCTCTAGTGGACCTTTTCTGCTTGGGCTTGCTCAAACATCTTGCCATGAATTTATTTTATGGGAATAAATTGGATGTTCTGACAATAAAAATTTCAAATGTCATGTGAAGGTTTCCAACCCTTGCTTTCTTTTTAGTATGAGGTGTTGAGGGAGTAGCTTCAAGTTGTGCCAGGGAAGATTTATATAGGGTATTAGGGAAAATTTCTCCATGGAAGGAGTTGTTCTGGGAAATGGTGAAGTCACCAGCCCAGGAGGTGTTTAAATGGCATGTGGAAGTGGCACTTGAGGTCATGGTTTAATGGTGAAGGTCTTTTCCAACCTTAATGATTCTGTAATTTCATGTTAGCCTGCTGGTGATATTTGTCAAGAATAAGAGTGAGGGTAGTTTTGTGGAAGATTTGTTCTAACACAGCAATAGATGGATAAAAAGAGGGGAGATACTGGCCCATGACACACAGCAAGACATTGGGATATTGAAAGTGATGACCTTCCCTTTGGTTTAGCCCAGAGGCCAAATTTGGTAATGGAACTGCTACCGTAGGGGCATTTTAAATATAAAAAATATTATTTCTTCAGAAACTGTCACACTGTTGAGTTACTTCATAACCTTTGTTCAAAACTGTGTTTAAGGCCTGTTATGTGAGTTAACAGCTGAAGAGCTCTTACACCCCTCTCCACAGATAAGGCTTAGACTTGTTCTGTAGTAGTGGCTCTTATCATCTCTCAGCACATGTGTGCTTCTTGTGAACCAGAATAGAAATAATAAGAAATTCCTGGTGTTACATGCTTCTTGCCTGGACTAACACCTAAAAGGTAGCACAATTCAGCACAAACCAAAAAGCACATCTTAGAAGTGTCAAAAATGAAGCCACTGTCAATATATTAGTATGAAAAATAACTTTGTGAAAATACAGGCAAGTAACGGAGGGAAAAATCATTTGACATGCTGGATCTCAGCAAAAGTCATATTGCTTTTACCCCATCTGTGTGTGATAAACACATATTCAGAAGCCTCTCAGCTTGCACAGGGACATGTACAACAAAGTGAAGTATCCCAAGCACTCCTTGATGTCAGCTCTGAGAAACAGGAACACCCAGGCAGCATTTCTAGCGTTTCATCTCATGTCCTATTTGTTCTATTCCACATAACTAGGGAAGCAGAATCTTTTGAAATCTCCTACAAAAGCACAAAGGTTGTGTCTGAGTACCCTGCAGTAACCCAGAAGGGTGTCCGGTGCTCCAGGTGGCACTTCAAGTTGTAGGAGATCCTTTCCAGCTCCTGCTGCTGCTGTGCTCAAACATCATAGCCGGATATCCAGAGCATGAAACTTGGCTCTCTGGGGAGGGAGCTCTATTATAAATTTCTGATAATAAACAAATTCATTGTTAAATATTCATTGAACCAGATAAAGGGGGAGGAAAGAGAAAAAACTTGGAAAATAACCCAGAAAACACCTGAGAGTTTTGCCAAAATTATGCATCCACCCATAAGAGTACTGGGGTTTTACAGTTTAGTGTTTTCTGAGGAAAACACAGGTGTTTTAGGAAATTTTCGCCAGCATTACACTCCCTAAAATCATATTTTTAGTCAAGGTTGAGGTTGGAAGGGAGATAAAAGATCATCTTGTTCCACTCCCTGCCATGGGCAGGGACAACTTCCACTATCCCAGGGTGCTCTAAGCTCCATCCAACGTGGCCTTGGACACTGCCAGGGATGGGGCAACCACAGATTCTCTGGGCAACCTGTGCCAGGGCCTCAGCACCCTCAAAGCAGAGAATTTCTTCCTAATATCCAACCTAACCCTGCCCTCTCAGTTTGAAGCCATTTGCCTTTGTCCTACTGTCCCATGTCATTGGAAAATGTCTCTCTCCAGCTTCTTTGGAGCCTTGCACAGTGGCAGTGGTCATGAAGGTGAAACTGAACTTCAGGAAGGTACAAAATCAAGGTTACAATAATTAATTTATGTCCTGGAAACCATAAATTTCCCTAATTTGACACTCTCAATTGAATATGATGGTAATTTGACCAGCAGAAAAAAGATGATAGAGGGGAGGAAACCACTGCCAGACAGTTTCTATATGTTTTAATTATTTATTGAGCCAATATAAACTAAGAAACTTTGTGCAAGAAAGACTAAGCCCAGAACTTTAATAAAAGGAGATATCCAGGCCAGACTAGGCACAGAACATTTATATCTAATAAAAGGGGATATTATTTATACAGATAGAAAAATGAAAAAGGAATGCAGGTTCATGTCTGGGTATGGCTCACCCTCTTGTGTCTTTATCTAGAATTGCAGTCTTGTGGAGAAAATTATTTTTACTGGCCTGAAATAAGAAGGGAAAGTGGTAAAGTGAGTTCTGCCCTGATCCAAGTGGGTTTATGTGATTCAAGGGCTATGGAAAACCTGGACCCTTTCAGGGGCAGCTGGTGGCCTGGTGGGACACTTGGTGTGGTGCAAGGTTAGTGGGAAAGAGCCACAAGAATAAAGTTATCATTTATCACCTTAGTTATCATTTATCAGTGGGCAGATGTGGCAGAATTTTTGTGATTAGGTCAGAGGAAAAGTTGCAGATATGTGTGCCTCATATTTTGCAAGTACCAAAAGTTGCCTCCCCTTTTGCTTTGTACTTATTTTCCTTTCCCATCCACACTTGCATGAAGTATAAAAGAACCTTAAAATATCCATAAGGAATTTTCCAAATTTAAAAAAAAATCAACCCCTTTATTTATAAATAACTTTAATTAAAAGCTTTATTTGTGAACTGGTGGTAGATCATGTGTTTATTTAGCAGGAGGACATTCCATTAACAATCAAAAAATTTAACAGAAGAAAATTTAGTGGCATCTAATGAATTACAAAAAAAAACCTGAAGTGTTTTAAAAGTGGGTTTCCCATTAAAAAGAAATAAATCAGTGGCAAATCCACTGCAAGGAAAGACACAAAGTAACACATTAATAGCTTAAAACATGATTTCTACAAAACCTAAAATAACATCAGAGGTTATTTTTGAGCTACTAGTCTAATTGAAGACTGAAGTAATGGTCAGTTTTCAGATAAAATTATTACCTATAGGTCAATCTGAGCAGAAGCACTGAGAGTGAATACACTTTACAGTGAGTTCTGCTCTTTCCTTATAATCTCTCAGCAGCTGCAATGACACCCAGCAGGACTTTAGATGATTTGAGTGGTGCATTTGCAGCTTGCAGGACACTTCTTCTTCACCAGTGAGTGGCTACAGCCAAACAACATTTCCAGATTTTTGCAGTTTCCAAGGAGGTCTTGGTACTTGCAAGGGTTGGCTGAAATAAAAGAGAGAGAAGCAAACAAATGAAATATTATATGGAAACTGAGCTCTGGTTTGCTGATTTTGCATTTTCCAGAAGTTACAATTGTCCATGTCTATATAAACTTTGTACTTTTGCTCTGCTATTAAAATGGCTTGAATATTATAGAATATGATTTTTTTAAGGAGAATGGAATGACTTACTGCAAAGTCCTTTGTCACAGTGGCCAGGACAGTCAGCACATTTTGGTCCACTTCTGTAAGGCATAGCTATTTGCATTGGGTTATTTCCTCTGAAATTTGAAAGAATTGCAAAACAAAACAAAATCAACGTGATGCTCTGAGCCATTTACCAGAGTTTGTTATTTATTGCAGTAAAAGTAATCCAGAATTTTTTGGATAAAAATATTTTCATAAGCAGTCATGTTTTAATTTCAGATATTTATAGAATACAAAAAGAATTGTTTTTAAATAAGAGGGACAGTAACGTTTAGAGAAACACAATTAATTGATTGATTGTATATGTATAGCATTATCTGCTAATAAAATGCACGTGCTTCCTAGCTCTGCTTCTCTAATAGATTTCAACTGATTGAGGTAATCATAAAATCACAGAATCACAGACTGGTTTGGGTTGGAAGGGACCTTAGAGGTCACTTAGTTCCAACAATCTGCCATGGGCAGGGGCACCTCCCACTAGACCAGGTTGCTCCAAACCTCAGCAAAACCCTTCTGAAATACAGTTCTTTACCTCTGTGAATATTCATTTGATGTTGGCTTCCAATTTACATCTGATTTTTCTCCTTTGTGGTCAAAATTACAGCATTATTTGTGCCTGATGCCTGATTCTGACAGAGATAAACCCTTGTTCATCTACTAAATTTTCCCTAATATCTCTTTCAATGCAAAATAAAAGAAATACTGATATTCAGCATGCTGTTAAACCCACAATTCACATTGGTATTTTCAAAAGTACAAATGGTTACAGTAGATTGCAATTATTTTATCCCATTGCCAAGGATGTTTTGGAAACATCTCCATAATCACCATGACTCAGTAAGTGGGCAGTACGTACGCAGGGCAGTATTGGCAAACATAAAAGTATTTGTATGGGCCTGCGGGACAGTAGGAAACTCCACATCCCACCTTGTAACTGTTGTACCAGATTAGCTGTAGATTAAAAGACAAACACATTATTTCAGAGTGAGTTCTTGTAAAAAAACACCAAAACCTCACAAAGTAACAGAACCAGAAAATATTTTTTTTTCCTTTCTTTTTTTCTAGTTAGCTTTTAAATTTAAAGTTTAGCTGTCATAAAGAATACATATAAAAATGAGTTTTCTCCAATTTCCAAATGTTTTTGAACACAGTTTCTGGAAGGCTACTGAAGTTGAAATTCAAGTATTTTCATCAGAGGTATTTTGCTTTGACACTTCTTAATCACGTATTTCAATTCCTGTATAAAAAAATATTTATTACTACATTAAAGGTTTTTCTACAGACTAATATTTTCTTTTTGGACAGCTCTTCAAAAATACTGGTTCTGTTGCCCACTAATTAGATGGAAAAGAATTTTATCTTATCATTCATCTTTCGATCAGAGTATGAATTATAAATAATAGTTTGATGGCATTGATAAATTTTTCCTGATTATAAATAACTCCCAGCTGGCTTAAGTGTACTCCTGTGATTCTGATGTATCCCTGCAATTTGTTTCAAGTCTCCATACCTGAGTGTAGCTCTCAATATTGACATTTTTTGAGATTGGCCCATATCCATACTTGAAATTGGAGGATTGACTGTACCACACTTGAATTGCATCAGCCCATGTTCGTGGGTAGGATGACAGTAACACATTCTCGCCACAGGTGACACCTGGAGTAGAAGTAAATCTAATTTATTAGGAGAGAAGCAAAGTATAGGGCAGGAGGTGGGACAGAGGGGCTGTAGCTATGTGCTAAAAAATGCTATGATGCCATTCATTTTGCCCTGTGATTTTAAGGACTTGCAAAAATTTGTTGATTTTGTGTTTAATAATCACAGAATCATAGAATGGTTTGGGTTGGAAGGGACTTAAAGATCATCTTGTTCTGACCTCCCTGCTATGTACAGGGACACCTTCCATCTAATAAGCCTAAAAAGCTATTTTACAACAGATTAAAGTCATGCTTATTTCTATTTCACATTCACAGGGGTCATCTGCAAACTGACATTAACCCTTCAGCTCAGGCTCCATGCTTGTCAGTACCATTAATAACTCTCCTGTCTCTTGGACTGATTTTCATCCCACACTGACTTGCCCATTTCTGAGCATTTTTGGCAGTTGTCTCACTCCACACCTGAAAGACACAAAGGAAGAAGTATCCAGGTCACAGATAGGTTAGTGCGGGAAAGGGAACAAAATAGGGAATGGCTTGGGTGTTGAGCACTGAATGCTATGGCCCTCAACAGAAAGACAGAAATGAGTTGTGCTGATTTCCCCTCCTGGGGCACAGAAACCACATTTCTTCAACCCTTAAAGGTTTCAGAGCAGGTTATCCTGCACAGTTCTATCACACAGTCTTGATCTCCAGATGGTGCTGATGGTTTTTATAACATACTACCAATACTACTGCTTTCCTTCAGCTTTGTGTCTGAATGAACACTGCAGGGCGCACGGAACTAAATGGTATAAATCTGATTTTCAGCCCAGGTGCAGCTGAGTTGCGGTGATTAACATCAGCTGGGCTTTGAACCTGGGGAATGTTTCAGGCCTTGCTATGCAGGAATAACCCCAAAGCACTGACCAGCTAATCTGCTTGTGGGACAGGGATAACCAGGACTATCAGGGGTGACAGGGATGGGAGAAGTTTTGCAGATCTTGGTCTCTTTTGCCCTCCTGACAGTGTGAGATTCAGAAGATGCTGCTCGGGCTCCCTCTCCCTCTTTGCTTTGCATGCTCTTTCCTTCATCCAGGGTTTGTTTCTCTTCTTAGATTCAGAGAATCAGAGATGGTGTGGGTTGGAATGGACCTTGAAGGGTCATCTAGTCTAAACCCTGTGCAAAGAGCAGGGGCATCTTCAACCAGACCAAGTTTCTCAGAGCCCCATCCAATCTGGTCTTGACCCATCCAGGGATGGGGCAGTCACAGCTTCTCTGGGCACCCTGTGCCAGGGCCTCACCACCCTCATCATAAAAATCTTCTACCTATATCTAATTTTCATCTACCTGCTTTTAACTGAAAAGAACTAGCCCTTGTGCTACTGCAAGAGGCCCTGATAAAGTGTTTTCCCTCATTCTTATAGATCCCCTTTAAGCACTGGCAGGGGCTCCAAGGTCTCTTTGGATCCTTCTCTGCTCCAGGCTGAACATCCCCAGCTTTCCCAGCCTGGTTCCAGAGCAGAGGTGCTCCAGCCCTTGGAGCATCTTGCTGGCTCATGTTGAGTTTCTCACCCATGAATATCTCCAAGCCCTTCTCATCAGGCTGCTCTTGATCCCTTCATCCCACAGATTCCTTTGATGCTGGGTTTGTCCCATAATTTCCTTTAAGGGAAAAGCAGGCTAGCTGTAATTCATAGCTCACCATCTTCAGCATGTTCCTGGCTGTGGGAATTACAGATCTCCGTATTTCATTGTGTAGCTCAAGGATCTGTTTTTCATTTTGAGATTTAAAATGAGGAAAGGAGAAAGCCTTCACATTTTTATATGGGAAACCCTGGAAAAAATAACAGTGAAGGTCCCAGTTAACAGAAGTATAAGAAGTAAGATAAATTATGAGCCTCTTGTCACTTTTGTTTGGTCAACTGAACCTACACCAATAATTGGTCTCATAAATCTTGTTTAACTTAAGACACTTATGGTGGCAGAAATAACATCTCAGCCAGTAGTTTTAGGCTGCAGCTATACTCAGGTAAAGGAAAGTATCAACTTACAGCACCACAGTAACCACCTCTGAGGTTCACCTCAGATTTATTGAAGAAAATGATCATTTTCTTTCCTAAAGTACTTGTTTCTTTTCATTCATTAATAAGAAGATCTTGATAAATAGCTCTCATGCAAGTATCTTCATAGCAGTTATCTTACAAACGTAATCCTCTGTAGATTTATGAATCAGATGTCTGAATCTTAAATTATTCATTTATTTATTAAAAATGTCTTTTTAAAATTAGCCCCATGAAGGGAAAAGGATTTTGATAGGCAGGATCACAGAATGATTTGGGTTGGAATCTCAAAGAGCCAGTAGCTCCAAAGCCCCTGTCTGATACAGGGACACCTTCCACTAGACCAAATTGCTCAACCAGTACAACAACAACAAAGCAACAACAACAATAATAACAATCTGTACTAAATTAGAGCTCATCTTCAACATGTTAACATATTAATAATACTTGCACCCCATAATTCTAAATCTCTAGAGATCAAAATATCAGACTATATCAGATTTTTATACAAAGGAGTCAGTTATGGGTGTTCTGCACAGATGAATGTTCCTACCTGTCCATCAGAGTGGTGTAACAAAGCAGCCAGGAGAATAATTGCAGTTAGTAGATCCATTTCTACAGGGGGGAAAAAACCCAAAAACAAACCCCCAAAATTCATTAGTCTCTGTTGCATACATTTTATAGCATAATGAGATATGTGAGCAAGATAAACAACTGTTGTAAAGTAAAGCCTGAACAAATAAGTTTATTTTAGTTTATTCTGAATATGGATGTGCTGAAACTGTGCATGGGCACCACTGCCTCCTGCAGAGAGAAGACTCCACCTTGCATAGAAGCAGGGTCTGTAAATAGCATAAAGTTGTGTGTTATTTGGAATAGGTGGATCAGTTCCCTTTTGACTCCTTTATTTTGAATATCTTTATTTTGAGTATCTTGAATTTGCAGCATTTCCTTAATGTCTGCCTCCCTGTATATAAAAAATGTATGTTCAGCACTGTTACATCAGAGTCCTTCTCAAGCCTCATCCATAGTCAGATTTGGTGTTTTGCAGTGGAGCACTGACCACATGGACTGCAGTCTCCATTTTTTTCCCACTTCTCTGTTTCCTCATTAAATCAGCATCATAAAGACTCAAGAAAATGGTGGTGATCACCCTCATGTTTCATCTAACACCTAGACATAAAGAAAGCCTTCAAATATTATGTTATTAACAAATAATGTTAGCAAATGCACTTTGACTCCTGAGGCATCTCATGCAGGTGTATACAGACACTCTGAAACCCACTCATATGAACAGGATGCTTTTTCTGCACATCAAAAGAACCAAAAGTTATATATCTTTGTATTGATGAGTATATATATGAGGAAGAGTCTTTTTGGTTGTTAAAAAGATGTGTCAAAATCCCAAGAGAGATTAGCTTTGAGCTCACCAGGCTGCCTTAAACCTGACAGGCAAGAGGGAAATAGAGATAACAAAACCCAACCAATATAAAATGTCTTAGAGCTGGCCTCTGAAAAAAATCCATGGTATGAGCATGACAGGTCAAAAGAAATCTAGGAAATTCTGCTTGATAGAGAAACTATCATAGTAAAAAAAAAAAAAGTCCCCTCCTTTAGTTTAGAATCACTAACCCTTGTCCTATCAAGTAATTCAGATATTCAGTCTTTATCTTGTTTTCCTGTGATTTCATAAGGAAATAATTTACATGAGGTAGAGGCAGAGATATCACTGATATTAATGAAGAATAAATTCTTAAACTGCAGGGATATTTTTAGACACTGAGGAGTTGTCTTTACCTTCCATACACACAGAAACAAAATCTTTTTGGGACTTCCCAGATTAAATGCTGCAACAGGAAACATAAAATATTTCTGGATCCAGAGTTCAAGTTGATTAAATACTACTGCACATCTTCAACTGCCAGACTCTACCATCAAATCTGTCTCTTGGACTAAATGTGTTGGGCTTTACTTTCAAAGTCAAAGATGATACAATTATCCTTCCCTGTCAATAGTACTCAATGCACTAAATCACTTCTATGCTTCTGAAAAACAAATGCCAGCAATGCACTTTTAGGCTGGTCTACTTGAAAACCTGAGGTTTCATGAAAATTTGATTGAGTGTAAAATACAAAAAAAAACATTGATAGCTTCAAAACTGTAAACAAATTATTACTTGCAATATATAGTCTTTATGTTTATCCTGGCGTTTCATTCCTCTGTAGAAACTTTCTCCTGCCTTCTGATACAGCTTTCAGGGCATAGCAAGCATGAAAGTTTGGCAGAGTGGGAATATTTGTCTTTTCACTTATTTTGATGTTTTTCCTCTACCTTCTCTGAATTTACCTCTTTAAATTTCATTAAAGTTATAATTCACTCTCCATTAAGAGAAGTTAATCAGCTTACTACATACTATAATATACATATTAGACATTTCAGCAACATATATACCTGAAAGTTTGGACAGATAGTTAACATTTAGAGATGAAAAATTCTGAGTTCAGCTGTACTGGAGTATCCCAATACTCACATGGTATAAATTTAACACCAAAACAATTCAAAAGACATTAGAAAAGCATTTATCATGACTGACAACCCCATGCAAAATGGAGTTTTTAACGTTCACATTTGTAGGAAGAAGCAAGTGGGTCAAAGTGTTACATTTTGATCTAAAGAAATGTGGAAATTTGACTCCACTGAAGCAATTTTTCATCCCTACTCATGGTAGGTGTGGTTTCAGAGAAGATATGTTTTATTTTACATTCTTTCTCTGAGATAGTATAAGCATAAATTTTCTTTCAATTATCACATTATCAATTATTGGTGCAACTTAGCTATTAACTCCACTAAAATTTGTAGCACAATGGAAAAGAGACTGTATTGATAAAATCCCTAAGGCTGAAATTCAGTTTTGCATACATTACCTTCATCCACCAGAATCCTCCTGTGTCTGGGGAAGTGGCAGGAGAGTGAAAGGCTCTCCCCAGTCCAGAGTTGTATATATATACACATTTCCCCTTTTTTTCCCCTTGTCAATATTTATTGCTGATAAATGACATCAGCTTTGGGGCTGCCCATTCTGCAAGAGAAACTTTTCTTAAGGAACAGGTGACTGAAAATGAACCAATCCAGATGCATTGTTCTGGATTTTTTTTTTCTTGTCTCCATGGTAAGGAAAAAGAGAAGACAGAAGACCTGTCCTTTTGCAGAACTTCAGCTTCTCGTCTGATCAGCAAGCTACAATGCTAATGTGTTCACAAAATAAAAGCTTGAGTTCCAGGCTGGTTGTTTTACAGTTGTGTTTCCTGTTTCTGGCAAAAGAGTGGGATAAATATTTTGAGGCAGAGACATAAGTGAGCATCTTAGCTGTACACAGAACAACTGTGGGCAACAAAGTGATGTTTTCATCCAAGTGGTTCCTGAACTTCCATTTGCTGAATAAAAGTTATATTCCATTAGCTCACTGAGGCTGTGGCACTGGACCTCACTTTTTACCAGCACATATAATGAGAGGACAAAAGGGGTTGAGTTCAAACTGAAAGGGGGAAGAATAGAATAGATATTGAATAGATATTAGGAAGAAATTCTGGACTTATGAGTGTGATGAGACACTGCAAGAGGTGGCCCAGAGAAGCTGTGGCTGCCCTGTTCCTGGAAATGTTCAAGACAAGGTTGGATGGGGCTCTGAGTAATCTGGTCTAGTGGAAGATGTCTCTGTCCAAACACAAGGTGATCTTTAAGGTCCCTTCCAACCCAAACCACTCTGTGGTTCTGTGATTATTGTACACATAAATCACCCTAGATGTTGCTCAAGATTGGCTGCAGATGTTTCATGTCTTCAGTCTGGAGAGATGTGTGGCATGTGCTCTGCTCTAGGGCAGCATGAAATTGTCAGGATTGAAAAGACCTTAAAGATCTCCAAGTTCCAAGCCCCTGCCCTGAGAAGGGACACCTTCCACTAGTCCAGGTTGCTCCAAGCCCTATCCAACCTGGCATCACTCTGCTCATCCTTCCTTCTTGCAGAATCTTTGTTTCCACTCTAAGGTAAAATATCACAAGGCAGCTTTTACAGATCCTCTCAGTTCAAACACAGCCTTTCTTTCTTCCTTCCATTCAGTCTGTTTGTATTAGAAGGCATAAAGCATCTGCACATCTCCTATTCCTTTCTTTGTTCCCTTCCTCATCCTTGCACACTGAGCACCCTTTTCACTACACTGGGTGCAGGTTGCTGCCCATGCTGCAAGTCAATATTGCCTCACTGTTTCCAGATTTCTGCAGAATTCCTGCAGCTGCCTGCTGTTGCCAGAATTCTAATACTGTATTATAACCCCTGCGCTGGGAAACACAGCTGCCTTTGTTCTTTCTTTGTATAGCGGGCAGCACTCACGGGAAGTTGCCTCTGATAAGGTCTCCCATATCCTTCCAAGCTCTGAGATAAGGGCACAGTTACTTTTTTATCTGAAGTGCTTGTGACAATTTTGATGAGACCAGGGTTATCATAACCAGAAAGCCTCATAAGACACCTACCTTAGTTATTAACTGTTTTTCTATTGACTGTGAGGGGAGGCAGTCCAGCAGCTCCAGATTCCCAATGTCCTGGGAGATGCTTCCATTCTTTTACCCCATCCACCTTACTCAACAATTTTCATTCATTCACTACAGTCACCTAAGCTTTATTTGAACGATTAAAATGAAATTATGTTACTACAAGTATTTCTTTAAAGCATGCCCCTCCTGTTTGAATAGTGAAAACAACTTGTTCTCTAAAGGATGACTGTCAGATATGCTACAATTCTTGGTCTGTGGGTGAAATAATTGGGAAGAAAGAAAAGATTAATAAAACTGGCATCCGGGACCATGGTACAAAGAACAATTTAGAATACCAATTCCCACTTCCTTATGTGGATTACCTGAAGGGGTGGGGTAATTTAATTAAAAAATAAATTAAGTATTTATGGGGTTCTGCAAACATATGTATATTATTAAAGATAAATCTATGGAAAGTTATTTTAAAGAAATCAGCTTGAGTGACTTGACTGTGGAAGTTCTCCTCCAGGCCTTGTGTAAACCTGAACTGCAGAAATCTGATTTATCTCTAACAATGAAGACGAAAATCCAGTTTCTTCAATTCTTTATTTCCACTTAAGTGAATGACAGTAAAAGTAGCACTTCAGATTAAAATCCATGCAGTTCTGTGTGGTTCTGAACATTGCACACATCTTTTTTCTTGGCTGTCAGAACACCTTGCAGACCTAACTGTGTTTGGCAAAAAGGTACAATACTGATTTCTTCCACACAACCCAGTTCACCTTCCACTCCAGATTATTATTATTATTAGAGAGAGAAGCAACAGAGTCAATCAATCAAAAAGTTGCTGTCAGAGTAACTGTACATAAGCACAGTATAATGGAATAATGAAAAAAAAATTGTTATCCAGAAACTTTTAGAGGCCTGGTCCTTCTCTTGTGCTCCCAGAAAGTGATTTGTAAAAATAGACTGCTCCTTAGAGATGCTTTTCTGTATGTTTCTAGAAAGTTTGCAACAAGGTAAATTCATGGTTTCCTCAGGTGAGGAATATCATTCTTTCATAGTACTATTATTCCAGGGAGCTTTTAAAGTCTAACATACAGAATTGCAGGAGGGATATTGTGCATGTGTGTGAAAGTAATTTTCAAGAAGCCCAAAATGGATTAACAAATTATTCCATCAGAACAATCATATACTTCTCATATCAAGGTTCAATATGTGTCTTTGTTCATGCTCTTCTCAATCTTTGCTGAAATGTGGCAATGCTGAGCACTGTAAAATACTTAGTTGTTATTTTTAAGCATATAGAGATTTTTAATTCAGCTTCACTTTAGATCTAGTAAGTCATTAGAAACATTTTCTAAATCTCTGCTATTACACATCAGGAATCTGACTCCAGAAAAGAAATCTGGGGTAAAACTCATACCATTATCTGGGACAACCCAATAGTGAAAGCACTTGCATTTCAGCTCAAATTTTTCTTGCAAATAGATAAAATACACCTCTCAAGTCATCTATGGGAAGCAACATATCTGATATATTTAAAATGTTACATTAGAATAAGAGAAAATATCAGCTACAGGTCAGTGGGAGAGATGAGCTTCATCCCTTCTATCATATTTCTCCCATAAACCAAATAAACCAATGCCTGTTGTGAGTGAATTATAACAACAGTGTGGAAGGATACACAGAAAGTGAACAGAGAAAAATTCTGTGTGGAAACCATCAGAACAACACAATTTTTCTTTCAGGTATGTCTTTTCTCTGTGAGAGTCAGGTGTAACTAAACCAAAGCCCAGCTGATCCTCTAGAACAAATCCCTTCTTTGAACTAAATCTGGCCAACAGGAAACAGAGCAAACAAATCTTAATGACTTTTCTTAGAATTCAAACTGACTTTTGATATAGGTGATTTATTAATTTTTATTGTTATTTAAAGGAAGTGAGAATACACCCCTTCCTCTCTAGTAGCGAAAGACACAAAGCAATGCAGACTCAAACTATCACAGGTTAATAACTTCAGACAGTTGTCTGAGAAATACAGGCTACAAAAATTGAAGTTTTCATGCACACCCTTTTGTTTGCTACATGTACTTGCTGGGAAAAGATTTTCTGTAATTTAGCAGTAGTGACAATGTGGGGCCTATTACTGCAAAATAATTTTTAAAGTATGGGTGTGAAATGGATTTCTTAAAATGTTTGTATTCCTTAAATGCTTTTATATAAGAGCGCTTTAGTCTTTTCATGCATTTGGCATAAAAGTAAACCAGAGTTGTTGTAGAGGGTGCAGAAAGAAGGCTGAGCTTCTTGTAATGGTTTTCAGTTGGTAAAAAGTACCTTGAACCTGTTGCAACAAAAATTAATGTTAACATGGAAAGCAGGAAAACCTGACTTCCAAGTCAGTGAGCCTCACACAGAACATTCTATTGGACTGGTTGCAGTAAGTAAATAAAATATTTGGAGCTGTGAAAAGATGTTTTTATAGAAACGCCACTTAAAGTCCTAGCTTGAATTGTCATTTGGAAATTACATTGCTGATTAAATGCATTTTGACTCGTAATAATTCCTGAACCAACAGCATTTGGCCACAGCCAAGTTTCCTTGTGGAGTGATTTCTTACCTTTTTTACAGTCTGAAGCTGGAAATTGCTTGATAGAAGATGAATAGAAGCAGCATAACCAGAGGATATTTTAAATACTCATTCGAAGCATATCTTGACCGAGGGGCTCTCCACACACCTTGCTGAAGCTGAGCCTTTCCACAGCCTGACTTCCAGGGGCCATGGAGCTGCTGGATGGGGAGGAAGGGAAGAGGGGGCATTTATTTGCTGGGAAAGGCCCTGAGAAAAAGCGTTGCAAAGGCAGACACAGATTCCTGGCTTCTGTATCCTACAAAATTTTTCCCTTTAGAGAGATGTGATATGATGTGTTAATGATAGAAAATATACACACAGTCCAGAAAGATGAACCTAGAACACACTGTTCTATAATGACTGGAAGAAAATGATTGCTAAGGAAAAAATATTTCCTGATTGGAACTCATACACAGCTTTTACAGTTTTCTGCTTTTGGGAAGTATCCAGTTGTTCACATGAGTATCAATGATATCTCAGTATGCATGCTTATGTTAGTGCTTTTCTATGGTCAAGTCAAGGAAAAACAAATATAGTGCTGTACTTTATGAACAAAGTCTTTTGAGGTAAATCATAAAATACAGTTGAATTTTACAGTTGTCTAACTAAAAGAGGGTACCTGATCTGTCCTGGGGAAGGCTGTGAGAAGATCAGAGAAGGGAATGATAAACAATTCTTATCTCCACTTGCTGCACCTGTTGTTGCACACATGTGGAATGTGTTATGGAGATTTGTTTACCAAAGGGTGGGTTCTTAATTGGCCAGTGGTGATGGAGTTTGGATTCAAGGACCAATTGAATCCATCGTGACTTTCTGTAAGGGTGATGGGTTTCTTGATAAGTATAGTATAATAAAGTCATTGATCAGCCTTCTGAGACTCATGGAATCAATGCTAATTATTACCTGGCTGGGGGCCTGTGGTGACAACCTGAAATGCAGATTTCCATTGCATTTTCTATTTACAGCTAAGTAAGTTCTCCCACCAGAAGGAGGGAGATCTTCTAGGTTAGTGAAGACCTAAATTTCAATGTAGCAGCCCATAAAGAGACACTTGGCACCATCTCAAATAAACCAAGACACCTTTGCAGTGCTAAGGATGTTGAAAGTGCATGTGGAAGACTTGTGCCTTTCCAGATTTTTATCTGGAGCCCTGGCAGGATCCCCTGGGCAATGTCAAGAAGTTGCAGACTCACAAATGAACTAAATGCTTTGGGGAATATGAAAGGCTGAGAGAATTGGAATGGTTAACTCTGGAGAACAGAAGGCTCCAGGGAGACCTTAGACCTTTCAGCACCTAAAAGAGCACCAAGAGAGCTGGAGAGGGACTTTTGGCGAGGGCATGGAGTGACAGGACAAGGGGTGATGACTTCAAACTGACTGAGGGCAGGGTTAGGTTCAATGTTAGGAATAAATTCTTTAGTCAGAGGGTGGTGAGGCCCTGGCACAGGTTGCCCAGAGAAGCTGCAGCTAGCCAATCCCTGGAAGTGTCCAAGGCCAGGTTGGATGGGGCTGGAGCAAGCTGGGACAGTGGAAGGTGGCAGTCTTGTCCATATATAGCATTTCTGACACAGGAAATGTGAGAGTCACTGCAACACAAACATGCTCTGCCATTTTCCACATCACATTTATTGTATTTACCATACCCAGACACTTGACGTAATTATTCTATTTTAGCCTTGATTCTTTCAGCTGAACACAGGAAGGTTCTTATCTTTTTGTGCCAGCAGTTTGCATACTAGAGCAGCAGAGTAACAGTTCCACATTTCTACTTTGGCTATGTAAAGAGAAATGTAAAAGTTCCCTTTTAAGGACTTTGCTACCATGAGGCCTTTTCATCTCACAGGCTTGCTTAATGGAAGTTTTAAATATTAGATGTGTTTTGCTATCAGCATAGCTTCCATGGATTTATGCATTGTTTTTTCAATAATTTGATTCACAGTTTTTCCCTGGATTAGATTAGGTCAGTAACTGAAATGCTCCTTTAGCTCCCTTTTTGGGCAGAAGTTCCACATCCATCATCCCAATTCTCTAATGACTTTTGTGTGATGATTGTCTTCATGAAGTGGATGTTAAAATCACAGAATCTCAGAATTGCAAGGGACCCTAATGATCATGTAGTTCCAATAGGCAGGGATGAGATCAGCTAGAACAGGGTGCTTGGAGCCTCATCCAACCTTGCCTTGAACCTTGATCATGGTTCCAACATTTATTCAATTACTTCTTTAAGTACTGGATGAGAATTTCATCAGCCTTGACTCCCTCTCTGTCATCCCACTGTTCTGTTCTATTGTAGTGAAAAACATTTACATGGACATTTATTGCATTTCCCTGTGTAGAAAAAGGGGTTTAAATTTCACTGTTTAGATTATCTCCATGTCTGTGTGGCTTTAGAAGATAAATATAAGAAAAGTTTTTACATTATGATATTGTCATATGACAGACCTGCAGATTTCAGTCTCACAGACCTTTTTCTTGCTGGTCCTTTGCTCTGTGGAAAGCAAACACCTTGGGTCAGTGAAGTACCACTCCCACAGAGCCAGAGAGTGTTTACCAGGAAATTTGCCATTTGCCAAAGTAATTTTTCTTTAATATTCCATATTGCACAAGCAGGACATTTTTTCAACTGCTCCAAGGATACTTTTAGTGCCAAGCAACAAACCACAAGCTGTGTTCAGGTTATCAAATAATCAAGTTAAAGTATATTTACCTTAAAAGAACGTCATCATCTGAGAGCCTGAGTTTTTTAGCAAATTACTATTCCTTCCCTTCCCTTCCCTTCCCTTCCCTTCCCTTCCCTTCCCTTCCCTTCCCTTCCCTTCCCTTCCCTTCCCTTCCCTTCCCTTCCCTTCCCTTCCCTTCCCTTCCCTTCCCTTCCCTTCCCTTCCCTTCCCTTCCCTTCCCTTCCCCTCCTTTTCCCTTTCCCTTTCCCTTTCCCTTTCCCTTTCCCTTTCCCTTTCCCTTTCCCTTTCCCTTTCCCTTTCCCTTTCCCTTTCCCTTTCCCTTTCCCTTTCCCTTTCCCTTTCCCTTTCCCTTTCCCTTTCCCTTTCCCTCTCTCCCTCTTTATTTCAGCATTGCTGTGGTCCCAATTTCCACCAGCTCTGTGGACACAGATGGGTCTGATAGCTCACCCAAAAACATGGGGATTCCAAATTAGCTCCTAATCCAATTTCATGGCTTTTTAAATTTTTTTTTTATTTTTTACATTTTAATGTTGATGTTTTCCTTTTTAAATCATTGAGCTACTAATACACAAATCTCAACAGTACTTATTTTCTCTGGTTTTACTTTGCTGATGCTCAGCAAACTTTCCAACTGCTCCTTCCCAGTAGCAGGAGTCAAGTGTGAGTGCTTGAGCCCTGGATATCAGGAACAGAGGCAGCCAAGCCCTGGCACACATCTGGATGGAGTTCCAGATTGCAGCAATGGGATTAAATTAATTCTTAGAGGAAATTTCAAAGCTGGCACAGGGTGCCCAGAGAAGCTGTGGCTGCCCCATCCCTGGCAGTGTCCAAGGCCAGGTTTGATGGGGTTTGGAGAAACCTGGCACAGTGGAAGGTATCCCTGCCCAAGGCAGGGGATTGGAACCAGGTGATTTTTCAAGTCCCTTCCAACCCAAATCATTCCTCTGATATTTTCACCAAACCACTGCTCCTGGTTAGAACAACTGGAGCCTCAGGGCTCTGAAGACTTCCTTGCAGAATGACAAAGCACAAAATGATGAATCTGGCCTTGAAATATTCAGTGATGTAACTAAAAACTTTTGGTGTACCAGAAAGAAATTAGTATATTTTCATTTGAGGAAAAATGCTTATTCTTAGTGACACCGGAGCTTCAACTGCTCAGTTTTCCACCAGAGGGCACTCCTATATTTTCAATGAAGACAAGTTTGGGAACAAGACTGAGCAGTTTTGTGTGTGCAGTACAATTCCAGCTGTGACAGGGCAAGGGAAAATGCAGGAGCAGAATGATCGGCACTGTCCATCATCTGGCACCCTCCCCTGCCACCTGATGGGTCACAGCCAGGCTTCAGAACCCCGTGTGTGTGAGGCTGATGCACACAAAATAAAAAACCAGTTCATACACAGTGTTTAATATGGCCCAGTTTAATTAAGGGATCTATGTCTTCCTCCTGAGGAGCAACAAGGCCACTTGTGTCGCCAGAGCTGGTACCATATTTCAGTATTTTCCATGGAATATTCCATCCCATACACAGTCCTGTGGTTTTATCTTCATTCATAAAAATACACTCTGTTATAAAAATCAAATCACTTCCGCAGGTGGTGCAGCTTGGGCTGATTGTGTAGTTTTGGTACTCAGAAGTTCACATCAAAATACAATGCAAAACAACTATCTGCAGTCAAATCTGTAAAAAATGAAGAATCTGTTGGTTTAGCTGAACTGTGTCGCTGTCAGAGATATATATTATATATATACCTCTATATATGTGTCCCTATCATATACACATATATCTCCCCAAGTATACATATATATCCCTATCTTATATTACAGGGCTTTTTGACCCTTTTTTTAGCTTTTATAACTTAGAATGGTTTTAAGTAATTAAGGTAATATACTTGAATGAAGAAAATCCAGGCACTTTGGGTTTTTTTTGATGAAAGAAGAGAAAGAAGAGAAATCTTTCTTTCTGATGAAGGAAGAGAAAGCATAATTTTATGTTGAGATAAAAACAAAAAAAGCCAAGGCTCTGAATAAAATATTTCAGAAAACTAGCAGTTTGTTTTATTTATGCATACAAGAGTGAACCAAATTTCTGAATAGGCTCTCTCAAGTCTGAATTACTTTTTAAAGATGTATTAAATCAAGTTCATTCTTTAGTTACTGCAATAGTTGGTAAAGGTGGTTTAAGGAAGAAATAAGACTTTCTGGAAATTTGACCAAAATACAGATGAACAGGGTAAACAGAGATCGGGATTATGATGCTTTGAGCAGTTTAGAGGTTCTGGCACCTAAAGTGACAGATTCTCACAGCTACTCATAAACTGATCAGGTAAATACTTTTCCCTTCCTCTTAAGTCAGAGAGGAGGAACAGCCTGAAATCAGACTGTCACACTCAGCTCTGCTCCAGGGAAACATCTCTGTTAAACTGCCCCCACATGAGACAACTCAGGGCAGGGCCAGGCTGAGCAAACTCCGAGGAGAGCCAGGCTGAGCTAACACAGGTGGAAGCATCTGCCATTTTTTCAATCCTTCCTTCTCACTTGCATTTTTCCTGTGGATGCCTTTGGCATGGTTTTTGTCTGCCACAATTTTTTTTTTTCCTCCAGTTGATTATAGCTCTGCATTCTATGGCTGTATAAAGGTGACTTTGGCTGCCTGGTTATGTGGTGACTCCTCTCCCCTATGCTCCAGCAAATTCATCAGCCACTGCCTTCTCTGGCCAAATCCATCATTCCTAATATAATCAGAGATCAAGAATATGGATCTCTTATGAATATGTGGTGTAGCAGATAACCTCTGTGCCTTCAGGATTTGAATGTGGGGAAACTGGTTCAGGTAATGGAACCAGTCACTTCAATTCTCTGCAGTGTTTCTGTTTCGTGACTATCTTAAATACTTAAACTTCTTTTGACCCACTGGAGAAAATGTCTCAATGCTTAACTGACTGAATCCCACTATTCACTTCCTGGCTTTTGATCCAGAACCTTTTTTCTCTGAAGACCCCTAACCTTCCAGCTCCACCCCAGCCAGGCCTGCTGTCATCAAAATCAACCTCATATAGCTACAGGTCTCTTGAACCTGCAGAGGGTGAGAAAAACCTGTCCCTGCCAGAGCATGATCCAGACTGCTAGGGTGGTATTTTTCTCACCAGGCCTCTGCTTCAAAGCCATTCTCCTTATGCTGCCTTTAGAGGTAATAGAGGTTCTTCAGGTCTGTATTTCACCTTTCCTTCTTAGAGCAGAAGCCTGAAACAAGCTGGATGAGCAGATAAGGCAAATCACTGCCTTGACATCATCAAGAATTTTTAAAATAAGCATTACATGAGTCAAGTCATTCACTATTCTGTATCTCTTTCCAGGTAAGGTTGAGGAAAACAATTGTTTGGGGGAAATGTAATAATATGGATGGTACAATTTGTCTATGATAATTTTTGGGTCTTAAGGCCACTAGCTTGTCTCTAGTCAGTAGAGCTGAACTCTCCTTCTTGAACCATGTCTTCCAAGGTGCTAAAGGGCCCTTGGCATTATTTACCTGTTAAACACACCAAGGCTTTTCTGGAAGGTAATGCTATTTGGTCTAAGCCAAAATTAGTCAAGGACTAAGATTATAAAGGCACAGAAAACATTTTCAGTGATCAAACCTGTGTTCTGACTCCGTGTAACCTGTCACTACAGACAAACATGAAAAAAAAAAAAAGAATGGATAGAAAAGTTTCAGAGAAAAATCTGTTAAAAAAGGCGTGAAAATAAGAATCTATTCAGATCATGATACAGAGAAAGAATTTACTTGTCCTGCTGTAGAATGCCATCAGTGATGTACCCACAGTGCATATGTATCCTCTGAAATACACAGGGAAGGTGTTAGACTGCAATGGACACATGATTCATCTCATCAGTGTGTTCCCTTTGGAGCCTGTTGGATGGTGTCTGCACAGGGTGTGTAGGAATGATTAAAATGGGCTGCGTTTCCTCTGTGAGAAGCCATGCAAAATCACACCTCTCCACTTCTTCAGCTGCTTAGTTACTCACAGGTCCCTCATGCACACATGCACACGTGTGCACACACATCTCCCGTTCCTGCCTGGATCTCAGGGTGGTTTTTGGTGTGCACTACAGTTGTTGATGTGTTTCCTGGTCATGAGGAGGAACAACAGTGCACAGAGCATATGTATTCCATATATGTGGAACATTCAGGCATGCTGCAAAATTGCTGTTTTGTCTTTGAAATTTGCCTGCTGCTTCCCCAGAACTGAGTGGAGACATTAATTCATATTGATATTCCTGAGTTTTCATGGGCAAACTCATTTGCCTTGGTTGAACACAGCAGCTGTGTGGTCCATCTTGGCTAAGCAGAGCCTTCAGTGTTCAACCTGTACAATCTTGTTTCATTCTTGTTAACTGGTAATGGATGAGCTAGCTAGCAATTATGTTTTAGCCTAAATGGCCTTTTTCTTTGCTGCTATTTCCTTAAATTGTGCAGAAAGGCATCCTATGCATTGTGTATCACCTCTTGGCAGGATGAGCCTCTTGCTCCCACCCACTGCCAGCAAAGCAGGTCTGATGCTGCAGTTCATGAAGTGAACAAAGACAGCAGGGGCTCAGGGGAGATGCTTTATGCAGAGGATAAGATCAGGCTCAGACTCCGAGCTGCTTGGGGCGATGCATTATTAAATGTTATCTACTGATACGCTCCTTCTGTAGAAGCCTATTAATGACATCCCACTTTATTATTCCTTATCTTTTATCTCCACCTTGTTTCACAACTGTAGCCAGCAGTACACAGCACTAACCAGAGACCCATGGCACTCATTAGATGGTGTCTGCTCCTCACAAGTGCCATCAGAGGTGCAATTCCCATCCCTGATTTTGCTAACGATGCTGGTTAACACGTTGCTGTGTCGCTGTTCAGGCTACCTAGACAACATGGTCTTGTCAGTCTCAGACTAGCTTATCTTTTACTTATTGTTTCCTTTGACACCCTCCTCTGATAAGCTGGGAGATAAACACAGACAGACCCTGCAATGTATTCCCCTGGCACTGCAATTTTAGCAGTAGCTCTGTAGAGGGGCTTCATCTAATGAGTACTTCCTTTGACCTGTTTTCTATTTTGTTTGAGCATTGCAGCTGCAGATCTTAAGGCACGTTTAAACCAGAAACACAGTATTGTTTAGCTGCTCCCTGTACCTCAGGAAGTGTTGTGTCTTTGTGTGAATGTGGGTGTTTAATTCCAGCAGCTACACTGTACAGGAAAGTCAAGCACACCCAGGTCCTGCTTTTAGCTTTGATGCTGTGATTAGAGGACAGCAGTTACGCACTCTAAGAGAAAAGTAACTAGAGGAGTATTTTTCTGCTGAGTTAGTGTCCTGGTTTATGTCAGCAACAGTTAATCAGGCACAATGATGCTTTTCTTGAAGATAACTAAAACTGCCCTGGTTGCTTTTCACAACCAGATATGAATTTGGTGAGGAGGGAGAAAAGGGGTGGATTAGGGAAAGGCAGCATCTTCTTAGTACTGGTGGCAATGGTGTGAGTCTTGCACGACCAAGGACTCAAGGTCAGTCCCTCATCCTGAGGCTGCACCTGATCCTGGGAGCTCTATGTTCACCACCAAACCATGACCCTAAGCATCACATTGTCACATTTTTTGTGATTTCATCATTTCCCTGGGCAGTCTGTTCCAATGCCTGACCAGTCTTTTAGTCAATAAATTTTTCCCAATATCTAATCTAAAACCTACCCTGGCACAACTTGAAAACATTTCCTCTTGTTCTGACTTGTCCTGAATTATTTCCTTCTGTGGCTGTCTGTCTCAGTACCAGATAATTTTCTGCCAGGTTAGGAAGTGAGATTAGTTCAGTAAGGAGGAAATGTAGTGGTGGCACTGGTGATGCTCGTCCTCTTCAACCTGTGTAACCCACCTCAGGTAACTTCACTTCTAAAGTGAGCTTTAACAGCAAAACTTATGGGAAAATTGAGAGCAATTTTTTGATACTAAATGATAATCCCAGCAAAAATGGCCAAATTTATTATAGGCAGAGTAATAAACAGGCAGTGTCTGACACTTTAAGCTGAGAAAGTAAGAGAGTTTTTATTCACATATTACAGCGAGTGCTGGTTTGTGGACAAGCTGAGACTGAGATTAAAGGATCCCTACAGACAGCTCAGGGAGAAATACATCTACTTAAATCCAAATGTGTGGTCCTAACTGCCTCTGATAGCACTCTGCCATGCCTAGGGAAAGCTTTAACCCTTGTGTATACCCCAGCATGGAGGGAGGAGGAGGATTAAAACTTTCCTTCTTATTAAATTGAAATAGGTCACTTCTTGCTCAGTCATTTGTTGCAATTAGCATCTAATCTGGAGACACTTCCCTCTTGTGTAAGTCACAAGCCTGGGTACCAAACAGAGGATTGTGGGTGCCACAGATGGATTTCAGGGTGCAAAATATCAGGTTCTGGAGCATTTCTTGTATCAGCTGGGACACAGATGTTCTCAGGCCTCTCTCTGATCTCAACATGCATCTCCTGAGAAACCTGATGTTTTATTTTCCAGCTACAAAATGATAAAATAATAATGATAAAACATATAAAACTATTATAGATTATTTCTTACCTGTTCAGCAATCTGATACAGCAGAGCAGATGGACAGTGACATAAAGTCAGGAAATCAATCTGAAAATGGCCCAGTTAGAGTTAGTACGGTGTTCATTTCTTCATTGTATAACACTTGTCTAAAAAGCTTATCTGTGGCTAAATGTTGCAGAGAAAATCAATAAGGATTATCTCCATACAGCACCTTTCTGCTCAGATGATTAATATTTCAAGTGCAATAGCACCATTTTTTTAAGGTCATTATAAAGGACATCAAATCTAGAGAAAGAAGAAATTCAGTTCTGCCTGCCACAAGATTTTTCCAACTGCCTTTAAGGGACATTCTCTTTGTAATGGCAAGAGACAGGACACTGCCTTGGCTGAACTGTCCACATCACCATGTTCCTCTTAAAACACTGCACGAGTGAGATGATTCTTGCACTTAGAGAAGAAGTTATTCCAAACTAATCTTTGGTTAGGAAGTTGCACCAGGTAGGTCCCCTCTAAATGAATTTATCCTATCCTATCCTATCCTATCCTATCCTATCCTATCCTATCCTATCCTATCCTATCCTATCCTATCCTATCCATCTTGTGTACCTTTCCACAATGAATCTGGAGGTCCATCACGTGGAGGGATGTAATTCAGGCCCTCTCCCAGAGCAGCCAGCTCTCTGCAAGGAGCTCCCTCAGGAGTAGGTGAGAAGGAGGAATAGGGAATAACCCCTTTCCATAAGTCTTCCCATGGCATCTTCTTGTTTGCTCTGGATCCTTGCTAAAGGTAGGCAGGGTATCAAGGATTTCTCCTTGAAAGGTGGAAGGAAGCAGGAACAGGATGTGCTAGGAGGAAAGCCTGCTCTGCTGTGGTGATCTCAGTGCTGACAGAAGCTATAAGGGACAAGGGAAACTGCCTTCCAGTATGCACTTAGGAAGTGTATATTATAATGGCTGTTAAGTCTTTTACCAGCACTGATTGCAACAGGACCCTTTGGTATCATAGTCACTAAATATGTCTCATGCCCTAAAAACATCAATAGCTGGGCCTCACACAAAGTAGTGGTTTTAGAGCACATGTTTCTAGACATTTCTGGAGACAGACTCCACAGCCTCTCTGGACAATCTGTTCAGTGCTCTGTCCCTGCACAGGACATTTCTGCCTCCTGTCCAGGTGGAACTCACTGGGATCAGTCCCTGCCCGTTCCTCTGGTGCCATTGCTGGTCCCAGAGCAGAGCCTGGGCCCTGCTCTGACCCTCCCTGCTCACAGGGACACCCAGGGCTGAGGGCTCCTCTCAGCTGTGCCTCCTCTGGAGGCTGAACAGCCCCAGCTCCCTCAGCCTTTCCTTGTCAGGGAGATGCTCCAGTGCCTCCATCATCTTTGCCACCCTCCACTGGACCCACTCCAGGAGCTCCATGTCTCTATTGCCAATGAGCCCAGAACTGGACACAGCAGCCCAGATGAGCCTCATTTGGTGTCCTTGCTCACAGTCCTTGCTCCTGGGTCTGGACATCTTGTCATCCACCACGACCCCGAGGTGCCAGAGGATTCTGTTTCCTCCCCAGCTCAGGAGCATCCATGGATGCTGCATGAATGTCCAGCTGCATGAATGTGCCATGTTTTAGTACTTTCACCCTAACCACACCTCTCAAGTTTGTTACTTAAGCCATCACAGTGTCTTCTCATCTGAGTGACTCACTGAAGAGAGCTTGTTTTGGGAAGATCAGGTCCTGAAGGATCCATGCTGATTTTTAATACACTACTGGTTACAAAATGACAGGTAAAAATTTTGTTCCATTATCTTTCTGGAGATCTAAATCAGGTTTATGGACCTTTATGCCCTGGGTCAGATGTGTGATGATTGATTTTTACCTTATTACACTACTTTTCTCCTCTTAGGAGTGACTAAGAAATGAGTTCTTGTGGTTTCAGTTGCAGAAATCACTACAGGAAAGACATTGAGGGGATGGAGCAAATCCAGAGAAGGGAACGGAGCTGGGGACGGGGCTGGAGCTCAGGTCTGAGGAGGAGCAGCTGAGGGAGCTGGGGGGGCCCAGCCTGGAGAAAAGGAGGCTCAGGGGGAACCTTCTCACTCTTTACAACTCCCTATAAAGAGATTGTAGCCACATGGAGGTCGGTCTCTGCTCCCAGGTAACAAACAATAGGACAAGAGGAAATGGCTTCAAGCTTTGCAAAGGGAGGTTTAGATAGGACATTGGCAAAAAATTTCTTCACAGAAGGGGTTATCAAACATTGAACAGGCTACTCAGGGAAGTGTTGGAGTCACCATCCCTGGAAATACTCAACAAATATGCAATTTTATTTCTTAGGGACATGGTTTAGTGGTGGACCTGGCAGTGACAGGTAAATATTTGGACTCAATTCTATTAGAGGTCTTTTCCAGACTTAATGATTCTCTGATTTCCTGACCCATTATTCATGGTAAAGGAGTCTTTTTTGAGTAAGGGTAATGGTTCTGCCCACTTCCTTATTGATAACAACACTGGATTAACTATTGCAATTCTTACTTGGACCTGTGCTAATTATTTCAGAGTGTAGTAAGTAATGTTCCAGCACTCACACCTCTGCCCTGCCATTGCTTAATTTGCTTTTAGAGCTGACTCCAGCTGAGAGGTCAGTGTGCCATGGAGGGGAAAAATGGTGGAGATGAATGAGGAAAAAAAAACCCAACACAAATAATAAGCCCTTTGAGTTGTGAAATCGAACTTTTAACTTAATACTTGTCTTTCACACTAGAAGAAATGCCACTGGAATGAAGGAGTCAAATGTGTGATGAAATTATTCTGTGCTAAGGGCTCTGAGACTTGAAATCTTAATTATGACAACAGCTTCCTTACTAAAAGGGGACTGGAATGTGCAACCTTTGTTAGGTGAGACTGAAATAATATTTGACCCCATTGTTAACTACACAGAAAAGCACCTGTATCCCAAAGGTCACTGAGTGGGGATTGCAGGTTATTTATGCTAAATGTTATTTCTCTCTGAAAGGGAGTCTGATGGAGGGTTGCTTGCCTGACTTCTGGTTTTGCATAGGAAATCTTCTCACATAACCTGATTCTGCTCATGCTGTTAAATATTTAGGCTCCCTTCAACACCTAATGCTAATAAAGTCACAACTTTGGTGCAGTTTAGAGAATTTTATTTCATGGTAATAAGAAAGAATGAAAATTATGATGAACTGGTCAGTGAAAAATGAGTAATTTAATGACTGATACAGCAAAAGAAGATATTTTTTAAAAATTGAAACACGTCTACTTGTTATGGAAAACAAAGTTTCCAAATGCAGGGGTCTTCCCCCTTTTGTCTATCTGTTATTGTGAATTAAGCCCTTTTCTCAGACAGTCCTTTTTCTTTACAAGGCAGGTTTGGTCACCTATATTTAAATGTAATCTTATACTATAAACAGGATTCTTAATTTAAATTAACTACATTTGGTTTGGTTTTTGGGGGTATTTTTTGTGTTTTTTCACAACTGAGCATTTTATAGTAGAACATATGTCAGCAACAGATTCTAAACCAGAATAGATCTACAGGAAACTGCTCTGCTCTCCTAATTTCTTTTAAGAATTACGTATTTCAAGCAATATTGTTTATCTTCTGGTCCTGTTAATCATAGTTTAAATTTTCAATCAATTTAAAAGTAGTTACATGACCAAGCATTATCCATCTATGCTAAGAACATAATAAACATATGGAAACACAGACCTTTCAAAAATGTTTATTAGATAACATTCTGGGAAAAGAAAGATGAGAAACGCTAATAATTAAATATATCTGGCAAACAAACAACAAATTTAAATTAAGATTTCTACCATGCTCTAGGCCATTATATAAATAGAATATGTACATCATGCTACAGATTTTTCTTGTGTGAGTCACTGTACTGAAGTCAGTCCTTCTGCATATGTTGGAGAGGCAGGATGGAACTGGTGTTTGTGGAAGAATTCATTAAGGAGATGGATATCCAGGAAGGCAGAAGTTGAGCCTGTTATTTTATTTCAGTTCTGCATTGACAGGAGCAGAGCAGTGGACTTGATGAAGCTCTGGGCACATCCTGGACAGTTTGCCAGGAGTGTTGGAAAAAAGCATCTTCAACCTTTCAAGTCTTGGCTGAAAATGATTTGAAACACAAAATTAATTGTGAGTGGGAAGTGAAAACTCACATCATGTCCTTTCAGAATAATTTTTCATCAACATTATTTTCTCTCTAATGTTTTCTTCTCTGTTGTTATTTACTCCCCAGCAGCATCCCAACCACTACTTTGACCATGCATTATTTTCTAATAAGTGTTGTTCTCAAGGAGATTTTTTACTTATCCATAAAGGCGTTTTAAAGCTTTCTTTCTTTATGCTGCAGCCTGTGATGAGAATTTGGTTAATTCAATAACAGAAGATATTAATTAAATCTTGCATTGTGAGACTCAGCCCATATGTTTTTATTTCCTGTTAGAAGTCTAAAAACTCAGGTTGCCACTTGCTCTTATCAAATATGTTGCTATTTCCATTTATCTGCCACTGTTGTTTAAAGGATGTAAGAAGAAAAAAAAAAGGTAAAGAAGTCCCCTCCTTCCCTAGAATTTCTTAGGTTCAAGGATAAGATTTATCTCTCCTGGGCATGGAAAAGTGTTATCTCACCTAGGTAAAGCAGACAGCATAGTGAAATGTAATTCTCTGATAGTGCTTTTGGCCTAGTATTTCAGCAAATATTTTTTTTTTTAAAATCTGTTTGAATAAATTAATTGCTGTTTAGAAGTTTTTGTTAAGCATTATCTTTACCGAGATCACAATTAAAATGCTTGGAACTTACTGCATAATCCATCCTCACAAGCACTGGGGCAATCCCCACAGGGCTCTCCTTCCTTGTAGGGTGTCTTCATTGAACTTATCAGGTTTCCCCTGAAACATCAATGTTACCAATGTCAGCTGTGAAGTCACTGCACCATATCTGAGAGGAAAATTAATCTGTAAAGATGTTTAGATTTACACTCAGTTACTTATGTAACTTACTGGGACATTTACACTCGGTCCTTGGTTATATGTCAATTTTTTCATGTCTGCTGGCTTTACATGGAAATGCTTCTGCAGTGGGCAGAGAGGGGGAGGAATTTGGAGGGGTGGCTTTTGTGAGAAGACACCAGAGGTTGTCTTTGTTCCAGACAGGGCCAGTGTTGCCCAGCTCCAAGTTGGACCCATGTGATGGTGATCGTGGCTCTGTGATAACACATTTGAGGGAGGATAAATTCTGCATGTAACAGCAACCAGAAGAAAGGAGTGAGAATGTGTGAGAGAAATCACTCTGCAGACACTCAAGTCAGTGCAGAAGGAGAGGCAGGAGGTGCCCCAGGCACTTGAGCCGAGATTCCCCAGTGCAGCCCATGGGGAGGCAGCTGTGTCCCCTGCTGCCCATGGATGTCCATGAAGACACAAAGATCCACCTGCAACCTGTGGAGGACCCACACTGGAGCAGGAGGATGCCTGAAGGAGGCTGTGATCCCATGGGACACCCTCACTGGATCAGGCTCCTGACGGGACTTGTGACCCTGTGGGGGACACACATTGCAGCATTCCTATCCTGAAGGAATGGAAGCATGGAAGGAATCCATGCTGGAGCAGTTTAGGAGGAACTGCAGCCTGTGGGAAGGACCTACACTGAAATTCTTGGAGGACTCCCTCCTGTGAGAAGGACTCCACAATGGGGTGGGGGAAAAGCATGGGGAAGAAGGAGTGGCAGAAATGGCACAAGATGAACTGACCAGAATTCCCAGTCCCATCCTGTTGTGCTGCTGTGGGGGAGGAGGTAGAGAAAATCAGGAGTCAAGCTGAGATTGGGAGGAAAGTGGGGGCTGGTGGAGGGTGCTTTAGATTTGGTTTTACTTCTTATTATCCTAGTCTGATTTGATTAGTCACAAATGAAGTTAATTTTCCCAAACTGAGTCTCTTTTTCCCATGACAGTAAGTGGTGAGTGAACTCCCCTGACCTCATCCTGACCCATGAACTTTTTGCCATGTTATTTAACTATTCCATCCTGTTGAGGAGAAGAGTCAGAGAGGCTGGGTGATCTACTGGTGGTCAGCCAAGGTAAACCCACAAGATATTGTGAATATGGAAATTAATTTTAGGCACTATTTGAAGTCATCACTTTACCTTAACATTCCCATTAAAGTTCTTTATTATTAATTATAGTCTTCACTGTACTGTTCATATTGATATGCCTTTCTGAACCAACATTTCAAGTAGAATGTGCAAAATATTTCTAATTAACTATTTTGAAAGCTAGGATTTTTAGGCAAGTGACAATCTGAAAATTAGTGTCCCTTTTATATATTTTATGCTTTTTCTTGTTTGACAACTCTTTTAATGAGTATATTTCTGTCCTTTCATATTCCTAATAGAGACTTCAAACCTGTTTCTCAGCTGTTGGTGGTGTGCCCTGATACATATTTCTCTAACTCCTGGCTAATTTTGGTAATGTAATAAGTACCAAAATCAAAATCAATACGTACGCGGGGCAGTACTGGCAGACATAAAAGTAACTGTACGTAGTGTTGCTGCAGAAAGCAAAACCACATCCAATTTTATTAGAATTGTGCCAAACCATCTGTAGGTATAAGAATAAAAATAATGGGAATATGAAAAATATACATTTGAAAATCATTTAAAGAAAATATGCAACACAGAAATGTTTGCAGTAATGTTAAGTCACTTTATTTATCCTTTGTATTAAAAATATGAGGCCCATTTTATTGAAAATCTGCCTTCACCCCTATTCAACCAAAGAATATTGGGGATAAAACAATAATAATTCAAGACAAATGTTTATAAAACCTTTGATTTTGTATTTCTATCTTAATTCAATTGAAACTGTCAATGTAGGAATGATGTCGTAAAATTTTGTATCCTGTGTTTTGTGCAGTTACTGTAGAAGTTTAGGATAAGCAATTGTCCAGCTCCTCTGAGTCAAAAGAACTTTGTTGACTACAACAAACCTGTTTATATTTCCTTGCCGATACTTTAATAACCCTGCTTTTCCAGTGTCTGGGCAATTCTCAGATGGTAAACAAGTTGTTGCTTCCTGAAGTCTTGAAATACCAGTATCTTTACTCTTTACTCCTACATACACTTAGACTATTATTTTCATTTTAATTTTGTTACTTTACCTCTTATTTTCACTCTAATTATTTTCCTTTGAATTTTTTCATCTTGTTTAATTAGAATAACTCCCATGTCTCCATTATATTTATTTCCTTTAAAGATGAGAAGTAAAACTTGCTTAGCTAACATTTATTTGTTCAGCCTGAAATATAAATATATATATAAAAAATACATCTACCTGAGTGTAATGGCCAAACATTGCACCTTTCATTTTTGCCCCAGTTCCATATTCAAAATTCTTCTCCTCATTGTACCAGGCCTGAAGAACATCTGACCATGAGAATGGGGCAGAGGACATGAAGAGATTTTCACCACATAGTACATCTGAAAAGAGAGTGGTGCTGAGAAATGCATAGAGAATCCACACACGAGACAAAAAAAACCCAACAAAACAAACCAGCAAAAGCTGGGATGACTTCCACAGACATTCTCATCCTAAATGGGACAGCGGGATGTTGTTTTTTTCCAGCTGACTGACATCATCCTTTGTAAATACTGAAGGTGTCACTTGGCCACTTTGCAGCACGACCTGTTTGGCTGGTGGTTGGTTGTTGGCAGACATTCTGCAGGAACACCTGCACAGGTTCATGGCTGTAATTTTGCTATTTGGAAGTTGCCAACATAATCATTACGCAGGTCACAGCCCAGTAATCTTGGCAAAATCCCAATAATCCAAATTTTACACGTGGCAGAAAAGAAGGTCTCTATACTGCATTTATCTACTGTTTTAATTCAGGTTTAACCCCACTGCATTGGTCCTCAGTGTGCACCCTGGCAAAAGCCAGAGGATTTTGATTTTAGGAAAAAATATTGACAGGACTGTCTGCATCTTAGATATGGTATGGGCAGAAGTCAATCAACAGCATACTGGGCTATTAACATGGTACAGCTGTAAATTCAATATCCAGTGACTGACTGAAGTGTTAATCTGAATCTCAAAGACAGTTTTAGGTTGTAATTTGCCAGGGGATTTAAAAGCTCAAAGTCTGGTCTGAGAAGCTATGCTTAGCACCACCAGCCAGTTTTACACCTTTGCCTTTTGCCCCTTTCTTCCCAGACATTTCAAACCAGCACATGTGAACTGGTTTTTGAACTTATTGCTCTAGACCTCTAGATTTGGAGTTTTTGAATGGATATTTTAGAAGAGTATGCTTTATCACTATAATTTATTTTTTTCATCTAATGTAGAAACAGGATATGCTTATGTAAAACTGGGATGAAAATGGGATTGAATTTTTCTCACTTGCTGGGCAGATTTCTACCTAGAAATTTCCCTTTGTCACATGACAAAAAAAAAAAATCAATATGGAATTAAAATTGCATCTCATTTCCCCCCAACAAGCAAAACCCCAAAGTGGCTACATCAATAACTTGTGATGTTGCTCAATTCCACTCATGCTTCACTTACTAGTTCCCCTCAGATTAGGAGGACTGTGGCTTAAAGTACATTGATTGGCCCAGTTTTGGGCATTCTCTGCGGCTGCAGGACACCATTCCTTAAAGAAAGAAGAAAATATCTGTCACATACCCATGAATAACCCCTCATACATGTGCCTCATAAAGGAACAACTTAGAAATTACATTTAAATAAGAAAAAAGTCAAATGCAAAACCCTTTTCATCCTATTTTTTGAGGGGAGAGGGCGGTAGGAGCAAAGTCTCTGTGCACCAAGGGAATAGAAACTGTGAAGCCTGGTGAAGAATGCATCAGAAAGAAATTAATTATGCTATGAATCTTTCTTCTTATTTTAATTGTACTTCACAAGAGACATTACTGTTGATACACCACCAAATTTTCTTCCACCTGCCCAGCCTTATGTTTCTCGTGGTGTTGGCTGTGCTCAATCCTTAGAAAAGGTCTGGAGAAGGAATTTGTGGCAAAATAAAATACTGTGACCCTGCATATAGTCCTGTATCTCTCATAGAGTCCACTACACATTAAAAATAGATTTACAGCACAAAAACTTACCATCTTCATCATGTTGCTGGCAGTTGGCTTTACTCCTCTCCTGAGGGCATTATGTCTGTCAACAATCAACTTTTGCTGCTCCGTTCTGCTGCTTGACAGAGAACTGAGAGCTTCAGTTTCCTAAATTGAAAAATAAATTTGCTGTATTTCTCTTTTGTTTGAATGCTACTAAATCCTGCATTCTGTGTAGGAAATATTAAAATACCACAATTTTATTATCAACCAAGGAGATAATCTCAGTGGGGGAGAAAGGACTGTGGTCCTCTTTGTCTCCTAAGTGTCTCCAGGGGTGCTTCCATATGGAGCAGCATTTCATTGGTTCCACAATGTAGAGGTTAGCAGTAATAACACAGATTCCTGTATTGTATCTTCCAACTCTCTCTGGAGGACTGAATTATCCTGGAATGCCTCTGTGCCTGTAGACTCGTACATTTAGGCAACAGAACCAGTCTTATTTACCAATATAATTTCCTAGTGAGGTTTTGTGGAATGGGGAAATAAAAATCATCAGAATGTATGAATTGTGTTCATGATGTGTTTCTCTTCTGTCTTGTTTTAAACATCAATGTTTTTCTATTGAAGAAATCAGTTGTTTAACACAGGATCATCTCAGACCTCTTGTGGTATTTCATCAGGACATCCCCCTGAACAGAAAATGTTTGTACCTTTCATGCCTTAGATTTTCTTCCAATTCTGTCATAACTGATAAAATTTCACATGCTCTCTAATTAAAAAATAGCCATGTGAGGAACTCAGCCTCCTCATTACATCCATTCTCAGCTAGTCTCCACTGCAGCATTGCGAGGAGAATCTGAAGAATTAGGGGGAAGTGCAGTCAAGGCATTGGTCACATCCAGTGTTTCTGATGCAAAAGCAGCAAACTTCAAACTAAATTTGGGTTGGGAGGAACCACTCTGTGTGTGCATTCAGAGTGTTAATTTGGCTGATGGAGGGAAATCAGGGATAAGGGCTGAGTGGATGTGATTGTGAGCAAAGGGAGAGGCAATACATCAGGACCTGTAGGATGAGAAAGGAAGGGAGGTAAGTAAACCTGTGTGAAATTAATGGGAAAAATATTTGATCTTTAGGATGTCCAGATTATTGGATTTATGTATGGAAACTTCTGGAAAATACAAGTAATGCTGAATCTTTAGATTTTTTTTTTTTTGTGCAAATGTGGAACCAGGCAACTGCTTTGAA
This sequence comes from Lonchura striata, assembly GCF_050655825.1. Classification (NCBI taxonomy): domain Eukaryota; kingdom Metazoa; phylum Chordata; class Aves; order Passeriformes; family Estrildidae; genus Lonchura; species Lonchura striata. The sequence continues at coordinate 5,176,639 of NC_140705.1, read as the reverse complement.
ATGAATCAGACTTCAAGGATAAATGTTTTCCAGATCCTAAATATCTTATCAGACTCTTTCTGCATATGTTTGGTGTGCATAGGAAAAGCCATAATCAGTTGGTCTACAAGTGCCTCAGGGCCCACCCACCCAAATTTTACAAATAAGAGATATGTATTCTACCTGTCCAGTGGATGGAGGCAGCACAGCTGTGAGACACAGGAACAACACTGACAGAATCATCTCTGAAAAGGTGAGAATGAGGAATTAATTTTCTATTTGGAGAACTTTCATTTCTCTGAATATGAAATACATCTTTCTCCTGCATGTTTGCTGGCTTTTGCTCAAGATCCTCCCTCCCTCCCCATCCATTTTTAGAACTAAAATAATAAAATTAATTCTCTCTCTTCATTTCCAAATTTCTATGAATCAACTGCTTTTTACATCTCAGACTTCCTGCTATAGCCGTGATGGAATATTTCCACAGGTATTCACAGGGCTTTTTGTTGCCCTTCCTCCAGGAAGACTATTGCTCATTTTCAAACTGCAGAATGGGATGGGATGCTGCTCTCAGCCTGTTCCTGTGCCTAGGTGAATCTGAAAATTCCCCTCCTCCCCTTTGCCTGCTCTGACTGGAGTGCTTTGGTCGAAAGGGGAATTAGAGACTGAGTCCATCTGGTCTTTGCAATCAGGTATAGGAGTCAAAATCCAAAACCTGTTCAAAGCCTGATGACCAGCACTATGAAATTTTGCATCTGAGCAGGAGCAGAACTGGGAAGGACTTGATTCAGTAAGATTTTTTTTGTTTGTCTTTATCTGTTTTAAGACTATTCTTGATTATCTTACTAGTAATAAGAAATGACAACAGAAATTAGAGCCTTTTCTAACATTGTGATTCTTGATATTTCCTATGCAGGGCCAGGAGTAGGACTTTGATGATCCTTGTGGGTCCCATCCAACTCAGGTTATTCTACAAATATCTGATTCTAATTGAAGAATAATACACCAGACCCTGGACTCCAAGACTCCACTTGCCTGGGAGGCTGAAACACCACTCCAGCAACCAAGGAGGTCACTGCAAAGTTCAGGTATCTGCAATCAGTCACATAAATTACATCTAGCTTGTTTCTGCTCACCTACCTCTGGCAGGCGAGCAGGTGACTAGAGTGGAATTTACTTGTTCTGGCAATTTTCCCAGCCTCCCACTCTGAGGGAATTTATGGGCATGTTACCACAGAGGTATATTATTAGCTTAGCTTATTTGGTTTTGAGGGGCTGCTGATTTTAGTTTTAAATTATTCTTGGGGAGAGGCCAGTAGGGTTTGCTGATCCTTTCATATTCAGCAAAGCCCCTTTGCCTCGAGGCAACCAGTTTATACAAAACACAGAGTGCTCTGGAGAACACTGGTACTTGTGGAGAACATGTGGTTAAAAAACCCCTATTATTTTCCAGGTGTTACAGCAAGGTTCCAGTTCTTCACCAGCCTCTTACCTTGCTCTGGGGGTGACCCACAGTGCCCAGCCTTAAGCAGGGATGCTGCTCCAGTTCTGCTAAACAACAAAGCCCATGGACTGTGACTGTGGGCAGCTGGAGTTCAGAGGCCAAAAAACTGGAAAGACTGGTCACATCTGTCCAATTAAACTCTCACAGCCTTCAAAATAGGGTGGCTTATTCCAAGCACTTGTATTTGAGGGAAGATCCAGTTGATCCAGGGGAAAACATATGGATACTTAGTAGAATAAGTAATTGATGTCCTGTTCTTAGTACTGCTTTATATCCCTTACTTTTAATTTTGACATCACCTGTGCCTCCTTGAAGTGCTTTAGAATCACAGAATCTTTTTCTTATTAACTTCTCTAATGTGTATTTCTCAGAGCTGTTACAAAACTTTGCATTTTTTCTGACTTAGGTGTTTAGCAACACAAGGTTATACTCCCAATATCATGAAAAAAGATGATTTTCACTTAATTTCTAACTAGAAAGTACATAGAATTTGGGCTATTTTTAGCTGTATGCAAGTTACAATCAAAAATATACTTTTTGAGTTCAAAACATGATGAGATGCTAGTAGAAAGCAACTCTTTTTGTGCATAAAACATATTAAAGGGAAAAAAACTCTTCACTGAAATTATAAAGCTTTCTATTTTGCAAACCAACCTGAAGAAGCTAACTTACTTAGAGACACGGGCAAAGTATTCATTCACTGAAATATTTTCTATGAATTAACTTACAATTAAATATAATTGGTAAGTTAATACATGATACAAGTTTCAAAATGCCATTGGAATGCTTTTTAAGACCCAGTGGGTTTCCCACTCCAAGATATTAACATACTTTTGGCAATCCCACTGATTTCAACCAAATGCTTACAGTTTATGAGATGTAAATTTAATTGCTCTGCATTAATTTCTAGGCACTGGTCCTAAAATCAGTCTCTCTCTCCCCCTCCCCTGCTCCCCCTCAATCAAACATAAATCAGGACATGTGCCAAGTCGTACTGACTTTCCTGCAAATCCATCTGTATACCAGGATCTGCCACTGAAAGATGGTGCTTTAGCATCCCTAGTTTGTATGAGTTTGGCAAACTCATGAGAATATGTTTTTCCCATCTCTCCTTCTAAATTAAAAAATAAAAAGGTGTATCCTAAATTATTCATTCAGTTGGATAGCCATTACAATAAAAGAAACTCAATTATTTTTTATTATCTTTGAAAAAGACCTGAAATAGAATAAAGTTCCTGTTATTGCACTTGTGCAGCATTATTGCACAATGGCTACTTAGCAGCCAATTTGCAGAAGAGGAGTCAATTAAACAGGGTGGTAATTTTCCCACTCTGAAAATAGGTGGTGATGGAAACATGAACCAATAGAACTTACCAAGGTGACTATATATACCATTCAATGTTTTTTACTGTCTCTCTGTCCCTTTCCCTACACAGATATAATTTACAAAGATGTTGCTCTCTTGATACAGGTGGCTTTTCTGGTATTTTTAATTGTTCATCCATTTTCTCTACCTGTTTGTTTTAGCTCTTTTTGCTCTATTCCCTATTTAATCCTTATTTTTCACTGAATAAAGTCCTCTTCTGTGACTAACTTTTCAAAAAGTCTTCTGATGATAGGTTCTATTTCAATACATGAAAAAAAATCACAATATTTTAAGCCAACGAATCAAGGCGAATCCTACCTTTTGTTTCCTCAAAGATCAGAAGTTTCTTCTGTCCTTGATCAGGTAGTTGTGGAATTGGCTGGAATTCTTCACTGGAGGGTTATTTATAGCTCTCCTGTTTCCTGATAGGACAAGGTGATTCAACGTCACCTTGTATTACAAAATTCATGTAGTGACCAGATAGAACAGCATATTTTTCAAGCTTAAATTAATCCAAAAGTAAGGTTGTTTTCTTGTCTTCCATTTTAGTTTCCTCTTACTTTTTGTACTGGAATAGATGGAATACTCTGGAATGATTTTTTTATGCATTACATCTTAAATTTGAAATTTGCAGTCAAGGGGCAGGCCAGGTACAACACACTCTGCTAATGATTGACACATCCAGTTGTAGTAACATTTGATCCAAATCTCCAGCAATGCAAATAAACTCAGCTAGCTACTGAGTTTATTATTATTATTCTTATCATTTAACAGTGCCTCCAGACTGACATTGTTGTAACCAAGATGGAATCTTGCCCATTGATTTATCCATGGGAGTTTAAAAAGTCTTGGGCCAAGTTCCTGTTCATGCTGGGGCTTCTTTATTTCGGTCCTATAGTGTAAAGGCCAAAAGAGGAGACAAGGATGCTTCTGTAATTTATATTTTTAATCAATATTGGATAAAGATTGAAAGATTACCATGTAAGCTAACATTCAAACACGTATTTGTTTTGGCATTTCCGGGTACATGGGGTGAGATGGGATGGATGGGAACACTGCCAGATCAGAAAGACCTTTGCGTGTGCACTGACTGCTTCTGTCCACATTCAATCTTCAGTAACTGCTGACCAGAGCAGCTGTCACTGCTTTTATGTCAAATGTTGCTGTTTTTCTATTTAAATTCAGACCTCCCCTGCTCATAATTACTCAGCTCCTCACTGAGAACTCATGTTGTGCCTTCAGAACAGGTCTTTGCTTTTCCACACCTGGGAAAGCAGCACCTTGGCCCTGCCAGATGAAATGACTGTGGGGTGGTTGGTGGTTTGTAATTATGTGGAGAGAAACACATGGTCAGCAAGTTTGGGTTTGACACCAAACTGCAGGGAGCGGTCCATATGCTGGATAAAAAGCTATCATTCAGATGAATCTCAAAAAGCTGGAGCTGTGATTTGACAGAAGAGATCTGAAAGCAAACAACTGGGAGACACCAATTATCAAGGGAACAGCTCTGTAAAAATACATTAGGGGTTGGACTTGGTCACAGAATCTTTTGGGTTGGAAGGGACCTTGGAGATCATTTACTTCCAAGCCTCCCACCATGGGCAGGGATGATCTGAGAGGTCTTTTCCAATGTAAATGATTCCATGAGAAGTTGCACAAGAGTCATCATGAACAACGAACTGCAGTAAATTAGCCACTGCATATTGCATGAACTGAAAATAGTGATTAAGCTAAATTTTGAGCAATTCTGAAATGGTGTCGGGACTACTGTGCCCAATTTGAGAATCCCCAGTACAAGAAAGGCTTTAGCAGAGTAAGCCCAGCAAAGAGCTACTGTGTTGGAAAGGGAGAAGGCAGAAAATGACTCTTTTCCAACACAGACTTGAGGTGGAACATGGTATTGGACTAGAAGAGCTTCAGAGATCCTGTGCAACCAAAACTGTCCTGAGGTTGTGTGATTTTTATGTTGCTTACACTAGAGAGGAACAAAGTGAGACTTGTCTTACTCTATTTGTTGACAGATACAACAGTTCAACACATTACAGTGAGAATATCTAATTGCTGTATGAGAAAACAAGTGTTACTAACATAATCATTATAACCATGCTAATGAAAAGTTCTATGCATGTGATCAGTGAGCAATGGATCATAGGGCAAAGACTATATCCTGTTATGTTTGTCAGTCATCCCTCTGCCTAATATGCACCAAGACCTTGTGAATCAGCTCCTCACTCAAGTGTAAGAGCTGCCTATAAACCTGAGAGAATGATTCAGAGCAGCAACCTATCCCCCAACATTTCTGCAAATATTCTGTCATGACACCTCATAGGTTGTTCCCATAGCTTATTTTCATAGAATCACAGAATGTCTTGAGTTGGAAGGGACCTCAGAAGATCATTTCTCCAGCCTGGTGAGGTCCCTCTGAACAGCAGCTCAACCACCTGCTGTAGGAGCCCCTCCTTTCATGGTTTGCATCACCTGCAAACTGGCTGCTTACCTAAACCTCATTTCTATAGCAAGTAGAAGTCTCAGGCATTTATGGTCACTCTTTATGCCTGGCATTGCTAATAAGAATACAATTCCTTGCCTTTAAATTTTCATGCCAGCTCCATTTCATTAGACATAACCTACTGTTCCTATTTTTCAGGTATGTAGAACCCCTCTTTGACATTCACCTTTCACCCAGTTTTCAGATTTTGACCATGATTCCTTCAGCACCTGGTGATGATTTTAACATATTAATTGGTATATCTTCGACATCTTTTGTTTTGTTATGGAAAAATGATCAATAAACATTTAAATCTTCATCTGGATTTTCTTAGTTTTGATGCCTATGAAATATTTCAGTGCAGTAAGCTAGACCTAGTCTGTGGATATTGTCTTATATATAGATCAAATCTATTTTGTTTTTATTTTCTCCATTTACTATTCCTATTTATCTGTATCCCTCTTTCATTTTGTGTCCAGCCATCCAATATCTAGGAGAAAAAGCATCTGCCCATTCTTATTTATACAGCATCTTCTAGAGTTCCCAGAGCAGGGTCCTAGAGCCTATCACAGCAAGAACAAAAAGCACTAATAAACTATATAAATTATTTAGATTCCTCTATCTTTATCTATCTACATGAGACATATCTAACACAATATAGGTGTCCAGATTCTCTCAATGTTCAGTAGACAGAGACACTTTTCTTAGACTCCCATCATAGTAAATTAACTTCTCAAAGTATTGCTCTGTTCTTGTTGGCCACACAGTGACCCCGACTAAGAATAAATGTCACAAAAGCCTCTGAAACTCTACTCTGCAGAGTTATTTCTGTATGTGGGAGGCAGTCTCCAGATATCTAAATGCTCCTGGTATTTTTCTACTTTGTGGTTGAAGAGAAAGAATTAGAGGTAGAAGAAATTAGCTTTTTTCCAGTGTAGGAAAAATAATTGTTATTATAGATGAGGATTAAGCCAAACTAAATTTATCAATCTAAAAATTATTTTAAAATCTTTAAAGTGGTGGGTAACCTCCAGGTTCATCTTACTTAGAGACCAACCTTGGGTGACATCCCTGTTCACTGAATAAAGCAGAAACCTGATGTCAAAACTAAAGATATCAAAACTTTTGAGATATTTTACCTTCACAACAACATACTAATTTTCTGTTCCTCAGTCCTAAATGGATGGAGTTTCCTCATTTTCTGTCCACCACAAACTGAAAACACAGATGCTTAGCTGGAGTTCCAATCCTGTTACATAAATGAAATGGTCAATAAATGTATTGCTCTTAAAGACTTTCTTGGCAATTTTCCCACTGGAATCTGAGATATAATCAGACACATTCTTTTCTCATATTCCATATGATAAAATTGTTCTCAATTATTAGAGCATATAATTCTTTTATTAGCCTGAACAAAAGTGTGGTTTTTTTCCATGTATCATCTGCATTTATCTCAGGGAGGTAATTCAGTGCAGCTTCAGGTTACATGGCTTGATAAATATTTTGAGTCCATTACAGAGATTCCAAACTATATTAATAATCTTTAAAGAAACTTAATGCCTCAGCTTTTATTTCTACCTCAGTTTTGTGTTTCCCAGGGCTTTAATTCTCCAAGTAAACTGATGGAAAACAGCAGCCTGAAGGCTCCACTGTGTATCTCTAGGAATAGACAGATTGCAAGTCGGTCACTGAGGGTTGGTATTTCCATCCTAAAAGTCATACTGGTTCTTCCAAGAGTCACAGCTCTTTCCTCTCTAACTTCGACTGAGGGCACAAACCCTGGGCTCTTCTGTAGCTCTTCCCAGAGCCAGGAACTCTAAGCCAGCAGGACTTTGAAGAAGATTAATTTTTTAGTATTTTCAGATTTCTGCCATAGCAAATGCATTTAGCAACAGTGCATTTATTTAGAAGAATTCCTTTGCAAGGATTGACTCGACCAGGCAATGACAAGAGAAATGCAGCTAAAAATGAAATTAAATTTGCATAATTTATCTGAAAGAAGTGTCTCTGTGTTTAGGGTGAGATGTTGTTTGCCACTATTTTAGCAGTATAGCAAGGCTGTATCCTTACCACACTTTTCTATAATGTCTCCTTTACAACTTTGGTATAGTTAATTCCCAGCATGCCTGCTGTTACCAGTTCTGATTTTAAAATGTCAAGAAGAAAATGTTAGATGTCATGGAAGGCAAAGTTTATGATGAGTTTTTTGTGCCTGGGAAAAAAAAGAGAAGAGAAGCATTATGTGGATTTTTATAAATGTCTGATATATATTTCATACCTTTTTTTGAGCATGGATCAGTGAAGTACATCCGTGGAAAAGTTCAAAAATTCAGTTTCATCATTGCTTGCTGCACTGAAATAGTAGAGTCCTTGTTTATCTTCTTCTTTCCAATGTGATTTTCCAGGTCTTTGGCCTGATCAAACCCTGAGGTAATCTAAAACAAGTGTCTTTACAAGAGCAGCAGTGTCTTGTGTTTGAGTAGTGATATACATTATAAAGAAAATAGAATTAGATTTTATTATGATTTTATTATTAAAATTTACTCTGTTCAGGTATCTAAGTGGCAGAAAATTTTATTGCCAAGCTCTATTTCTGTTTTTCTTTATCCCTGTGTATGTTTATTTAACTTTCCTTGACACAGAGAAGAAAATGCACTGGACAAGGAGAATTTTGTTCACAGTGCAAATCTGGTTTTCCCCAGTACTTGTAGTTCTCCAGGCACCGAACACATTTAGGTCCTCCTTAATGGCAGTGCAGAATTACACATTGTGGCCTGTCACAGGAAGGGAAACCCCAAAATCTTTTTGATCTGCTTCCCCAAAAAAGGCCTTGTCTTAACACCATGCACAGGAAATGTTCAAACACAAATTTTCCACTGTTGGGGAGCTTAATAGTTATTTCTATGAATAATGTACTTCCAGTTTTATTGAGAAACCCCACAGTATTTGTGACTAATTCCCTTTTCTTCTAAATTTGAAATCATATCCTGCTATCAAGTACCTGGATATAATCCTAAAGGGCTTTGATGTATTATTGTCATGCTAAATCCTATGCATATAAAGATAACAAAAGATAAACCTTCTTGGTTAGGTATGCTGTGTTACAGACACAATAAACTTTATCAACTTACAGATCTAAAGAACTTCTGTGTCAAAATTAAATTGTGATAACAGTGTAAGGAAGAAATAGAGATTATTCTACCCCATTGTGCATTTTGATTTTTTTAAAGAAATAAGTCTTTGCAATCTATACATTATATCTCTGGCCATATCCTGCATTGATAGCTTTTATAGTCACATCCCTTTGGAATCCACCTAAAACCAAATTTTACCAGGAAAAATGACAAGACATTCTGAAGAAAAGAATATTGCAAAGACCATCAAGACCACTTTCTACAGTTCATTGATGCACCTGAAATGTATTTAATTTAAATAACCATAGGCATCTACATTTGAGGAAGAGTCCTTTCACAGACTTTGAAAATTAACGGGTATTTTTGGGACATGTTTCCTTTGATCCCAAACTTAACATTTAAACAAAATCATATGTTGTCCTAGAAGTATCTGTAATCATATTATGATTATTGAATGGCCTTATTAAAGTCTCATATATTTTTAATTCAAACTTTTTATTTTAATTATTTGTAATTAACTTATTAATGAAAAGGATACTAAAAGCTCACCTTATTGGGTTAAATGTGTAGCAGAAGCTGAGGAAATTTTGGTGAAGTAAGGGAATAACTAACAAACATCCCTGGAGAATTCATCTTTTCTGTTCTTCCCTTCACAGAGAAATTCTGCAGCTCCTCTCTGGTTTGTGTGGTTTCTCATGCTGGGAAAAGACACACTTTTAAAGACAGATTGAGTAAAGGTAGAATTCAGTCAGAGTCAGAGCAAGGGGAGGAGAATACTAAATGCTAAATTATGGAAGAGAAAGAAAACTCTGTTATTACATGAAGGCTGAATTTGTGGAGATTAACTGGGGCTTCTTGGTGTTCATCACAAAGTAAGAATGAACAGAGAGGTGGAGAAAAGTGAGAAAGTTCTGCATTGTCAGAAGGAAACTTTGATTATTATCTCTCTGCCAGGAACCCCCAAGGTTTCTAAAAATTTCAGTGGTAAAGATATTTCTGGACATATTTGATAAGCACCAATGGATGTACCCACTCATGTAATCTCAGAAAAGGGGAAGTAATGTTGATTACAGGATGAGATGGAAGGAAATTAGAGGAAAAGTGTTGGTTGTCACATCCAGGAAGGTTGTGGCTCAGTCACAGATGGAACTCAACTTCTGCACACAAAGTCAGGATTTCCTTTCACCTTCTTGAAAAAAATGTCATTATGGGGAACTGCAGAATGCAGATCTCAACCCATAAGCTGAACGTGTACCAGAAGGGTCTGAGCATCTTCTCTGGATATGTCCTCACCATTAAGTGTAGAGAACACTGAATAAGCTTGGATTATTTGCAAGAATCATAGAATCACAGAATTGATGTGATGTAAGCTGGATCAACAACTCAGATCAACAACCAGCACTGGGCCTGGTGACCCACAGCTTCTTTGGGCAGCCTGTCCCAATGCCTGGCCACCCTTCCAATGAAGAAGTTTTTCCTAATACCCAATCCTAACCTCTTCTGGTGCAATTTGAAGCCATGTGCTGTTGTCCTGTTGCTGGTTACTTGGGAGAGGAAACCAATCCCCTCATGGCTGGAAAAGAAGGAACAAATGTCTCCATTCATGGAGCCATGTGCTCCCACTGCCTGGGAATGAGGGTATCTTGGATTGCACACCAGACTGCACTGCTCTGTGCCATCACTGGCTGACGCTGCTCTGTGCTATTTGGGTGACAACTTGCAAGGTGGGGTCTCCAAATGCTCAGGGAAGTTGGAAGTGCAGGCACAAGAGAGGATTTTGTTGTTGAAACATGGATGTCTGTTGCCAATTTTGCTGTAGCATATTTGAGACATATGCATGGTACTAACAGGTATTACACAGCACTTATGGGAGACTCCCCTTCTGGAGTGTCAGATGGAGGCAAGGTAGGACATTCTGCAGTACTTAAAATAACCCCAAATGTCTACATGGAGGTAAATGAATCACATCCCCATTATTTCATGTCTGCTAAGTCAAATTACTTCCAGCTCTGGGGATATACCAGGCATTGTCTGCCAATTGCTTCCTTTTTTTGTTTGAGTATATCCAGGAAGTAGTTCTGATGTTTTTGCCTGCCTCCCTCTCTTTTTGGGGTACATGACACTAAACACCAAAGTCTGGGCAGCTAAGTATAGCCCACTGTCTGATTTAGTAATTTTCCTTCAAATTTGATTTAATTTGTCTCCACTTCAGTGCCTGGCACTGTCTTGAGATGCTGTAAAATATTCTGCCTCAACATCAGCTACTTGTTCAGAAAATCTGAGCGTCCCATTGATGCTTTGTAATATCTGACAGCCCTGGGTGTCTGCCTCAGACTTGACAGGGCATCTCAGAGAGCCAAGAATAACCCTTAGGGAGAGGAATGGACACTCAGCTGTCTAAATGGTAGCCATTTAGTTCACTTTGGGGCTCAATGAAGATAAAATTCAGACACTTCTATGAAATTTATATTTGACATGTTTTTTTTCTCAAAAAGAAGGGTAAGCCACCCACTGCAGGTGCCTGTATCTCTGCAGTGACAAGGAGTGAGCCTATGGCAGGATTCAAATTCACATACCTAATTGCAAATGTCTACCCTTGAGAAACATGTCCTGTAATCCCTGGCAGTAAAATTCAGTTTTCTACAGGCATCCAGAGACATTAGGAATACCTTTGAATATTAGACATACTCATGTGGGCCATGGTTTTTGTTTAGATTTATAAACTACACTGAAAGAGTCCTGCAGCCCAAGGGATCAAAAATATCTCTCTCAGAGTCGAAAACAAATCAAGGAGTTTGTGTCATCTGTGTACTCCAGCCCAGATGCTCTATCTGGTGAGGTTTTTAACAAAAAAGGCTTTTCAGGATCTGATCTCAGACTGGATCCACCTGGGATGTTTCCTTTGGTTTCCCCGAGTACTGCATTGTGTTTACAGGGTGCTGTAGGAGAAGACAATGTATTTTTGTTATTGTACAGGGCCCAGAGAGGATATTTCACTTGGAGCACAAACTAAAAAGTGATCTGGAATGACCCTGACTGATCAGGGAAGTGGGAGCAGGTGACCCATTGTGCCCCTTTCCAACCTGACCCATTGTGTCTGTGAATCTGTAAAAACCATAAAATATGCCTTCTTTGTCTGCAAGATCTCAGACTTATATAGAAGCACTCTCTCCCTTGGATTTTATTTGAGGGGGTTTGGTGTGTTCTGTTGTTTTTTCCATGCTTGGACACGAGCAGTAGCCAGTGCTGGCTGTTTCTCTCTCTATGTGTGTGTGTGTGTTTGTGAGCCCAATGCCATATTTGAAGTCTTTCACCTCATGCTTGTCTGACAGCTGACCAAGTACTGAAAGTGTCTGTCACAGACAGATTTTCAGTGCAGTTCACAGCTCACATAACAGAGGGAGAGGGGAGGGGAAAGACAGTTCACAAAATGTATGAGGAAACGTGTTGGGAAGATGCAGGATCTCTGTGCAGACAGAGTGTCTTTTGTCTCTCGGGCAGAATGACTCCCTGGCTCAAAGCCCACCGTGAAGCAAATAACAGAGCACATTCTCTGTGCCCTAATGTTGCTACATAGCAGTGTATTTGGGGCTTAAATTATAGACAAAGGTCTGCTCTTTCACTAATTTTTTTTGCAATCTCTCTTGCTGTTGTCTCACCATTCAATAGGTTCTTTGTACTCACCAGACCTACACACACAGCCCAAAATTACCTTACGAAAAATAAGCTACAGTTGCACTGAAAAATGTTTATTTATATTAGTTTTCACTCCATTTATAAAAGAACAAGGGTTTATTACTGATCAGAGTTATGCAAAACAGATGGTATTTCTCTTTTTTATATCAAAAGATAACATAACCATATTTAGGTATGAATGGTGAGATAATTTTTCTACAAAGTTTTCTTATTTTAAAGCCTGGCATCTGGTCTAAGATAATCGTATAGATGTCCTGTAGTGATTAGACTGAAAAAGACATCACTGGAGCAGGATTTAACCCACAAGGATAAAGACTAAAGACCAGACCCACTGCTTTTGAAAATGCTTGCACTGCTACATTGATGTCAGAGCTCTTGGACACACACCTCTGTCTTAAAAATCACTGAAGTAAAAGACCATAATTTCTTCCGAACTCTCAAAATTTTGACTTTGGAATGAAATTTTTTCCCTCTACTTTGGTTTGGAGAGGTTTTGTTGGTTTGTACTTTTGTTTGTTTTTGTTAAACTCAGATGAAACTCCTTTTAATAAAAACTTTTCCTGAGTAATTAATTAAAACTTTGAACAAGGTTATGAAAGAATCTGTAAACAGAGAAACAAAGAAAAATCTTGCTCATATTAAATAGTCATGTCAAAAATTTTTATGGTTATTTACAGGTGGAGCAAAACATTTTCACCAGTTTTCTAATCACTGTTTGTACCATTTCCATGCCAGTTCTGCCAGCACTGATAAATGTCCTCTTTTCTTCTGAGGTTCTTGACACTTTCTGTTCTTAATTAGTTGCACAACCTTGTGTCATTCAGCTGCAGTGTAACAGTGAATTATTTTAGGAAGTGGTGGATCTGATCAGAAATAGTTCATAGTTTCAGTAAGATAAATCTCCATGAGATTTGATATATCAATGGGAGCTCACTTGGTGTTACAACTCTTCCAGATGACTGATTTCTTAAATACCCAGCAAAATCTCAGGAATTGCCATTGATTCTGCATTGATTACCACAATACTTCTGATTCTCACAGGTATACAGGGAAAAAATACACAAAGGGAAAGGAGTTGTAAATGGAGGTGGGACAAAGATGTAGAAGAAAAAAGGTCCCATCTCATGGTTTATGTGTTGTGTGAAGCTTATGAGGAAGGAAAATGAGATCTTCATCAGCATTAATATTGTGGAAGAGAGTAATTCCCTACACTGATAAGGGAAAGGTTCACTAACAACAGAAACACATTGGTCATATACTGGTTTTCCTGAAGAAACTAGAGCACCATGACAATCACAGAGATCACAGGGATTGATATGAAGGATTTGGGTTATTCTGCCTTTTTTTCATCTCTCTTTTTCCTCCAGATATCTTAAGGAGAGATTGATTAACTTGATTCCCTTGCAGTCTAGAGATGTTCACAGAGGATGAGATCTTCTGCTTTTGTTTGTTGTTTTATTTTTTTTTAACTTTATCTGCTTGAATAATTCCTGCATTTCTTCTCAACATTTTCTAAGTTTCATTTTTCCGACTTTCTTACTGCCAGTCTGAAACAGCTTTAGTTACCCAGGATAACCTATTTGTCAGTGCCTGTTGGGGGCACACATATGGTCCATGATGGAAACCTCAGGTTTACGTTCTTGAAAATTTCCATACTCTGCTAACTTTTCAAGCTGTCCCCACCTCTGTTCTATGTAAATGCATGTCCTAAATCTTGTCATCTCCAGATCAATGGAGCAACTGCCTTAGTGAAAAATCTTCTGCCAGTTGCTAAAGTGTGCAGCTGATTTTCTGGGGACTGCTCAAATCATAATGTTAAATATTCCTTGCTGAGTAGGTTCACATTGACTATGACTGTAGGCAATTAATATGAGTTTCCCAAATGACAGCCATTTTCTCTTGGTAGTTTCTTTTTGTTGTTGTTGTTGTTGTTGTTTGTTTTTGTCTCAGGAACAATTTCACATGGGCAGATTAAGACAAGTTGCTATTGTGAATCTGCTGCAATGCTTCCAGGTATTCATAACATTGTTTGCATTGCTAAGTGCTGTGAGGGGAAAGTATCAAAGTTAAGGGATTATGCTCTGCTGAAGCTGATTAAACAGTTCCTCCAGTTTCAAGAGTTATGACAAATGAAAACCTCTTACACACAAACCCAAGCTATCCAGGTTGTCTGTTAATGAAACAGATGTCAGTTTGCTTAAATGCCAGGCTTCATTTTTTTTCCTGTTCTTCAAGTCCTTGAATTTCTGCCTGAACAAAAGTTAGGCATGTGCTCCTGTGCAATGTTTGTCTATATGGTATGAAAACTCCTTAATTTGTCTCCTCCAGAATTAAAAAGAAGATATTTTATATACATTTAATTTTTTTTTTTACAGAAATTGGATCACATTTCTTTGCTCTGGTTTTAATCTGATCATAATTACTCAATTGAAATGCAAATATACAGCAGTTCAGCAGAGGGTAGACTTGATCTGACCCATCTTGATCTTCTCACATTAAATGTCCAATTTAACAGGCTCTGTAGGCTCCCCATGTATTAGATGAAGAGAGATGGACAGCTGCAAGAGGGCTCCACATCACTGCAGATGTCTGAAAAGTGGCATAAAGCATTCTCTGCAGTAGATTTTTTTAATCTAGGGAAAATTAAAAGGCTGCACTGGATCATCTCCTTAAATTTTAGAAATCTGCAGTTAGGCATGATATCTTGAACTTTCTTTGGATGTTCAGAAACCTGAAAAACAAGACATTGCAGATCAGCTTAGAATTCAATGGTGATTAAAAGCTGGAAGCAACTTTGTAAGAGTAGCATTTTCTTGAGTTCTCTCAAGTGGTGTCAAGGCAAATAACATTGAGAAAAAAAAAGACTATGAGAGTCTGGCTATTTCAGTGCGGAATTAGGTTGGCAAGGAGATTTGAAGGGGATATATTTCTAGCTAATAGGCGGCAAAACTTCATAGAAAAGAAAGGCCAACTGGAAGATTATAATATGGCCACAGTGTAACTATAGAGTAAAGCAGACATAGTTTTTGTAGATTTGAAAATAGTTTTTAATACAGATAATTTGCATTGTATCACAAGAACTAACCTCCTGTGTGCCAATTGCATAGTGTTTTTTTATAAGTGAAGCACTTACAGGAACCAGTACAGTGTTTTCAGACACGTGTGTAGTTTTACTTCACAAAGTTCTGTTCTGACAAGATAACTGGCAAAATACTTGCACCTGCTCCACTGAAATTGGCTCATTTGACACTACTTTTGTAACAGTTTGACCCTACTTTTGTACCAGTGGTGTAAGTCCACAGGAGCCATCACATTTGGGCAGGGGGAAGCCATTGCACCCCCAGACATATAATTTACCCCTTACCACTTTTATTCCCTAAAGAGATATAAACTACTTGAAAAGGCCATAACAGTACATCCCATCTCTGTTGATGTGTCAGGGAGTTCTTTATGTGAATATGAAGACATTTGTTAATACAAACAATTGTTTTTTAAAGCAAACAGGAAGACAAATCCCCTTCCTTGGATCTGTAATGGATTCACCAGCTCAACACTGCTAAAACCACATCAAATATCCACAAAAATTCCTATCAACTCTTCACTTATTGCTTAGTCCATTGTTACAAATGTGAGGAGAGTTTCTGCAGGAGGTTCTTTTGGGACATGGAGTGTAAACGTAGTTCATTAGTTGCCCTTTGAAATTTTGAAGTGATGCAAAATGGAACAAAATTTTTTCTTCACATCTGTTCCAAAGAAGACAAGGAATCTTTTTCTCTGGTACTGGAGCTGTAACCCAAAAAAAAGAAACTAGTATCTAGTACTTATTTAATTTTCAGACAGCTGAATTCTAACTTCCATGAAGTGTTGGGACTGGAAGAGAAATGCTGGTCTCACTCATTTCCACACCTTTTCTGTTGTAGGAAAAGCTTAACTATAGCATAATTAACCAAGTTCTGAAACTAAGTGTAGATATTAATAGTACTTAGCACAAAGCTGTTGCAAAGTCCAAAAGGTTTGGAACAGCAAAAGGTTTTTTCTCCCAATGCAGGATAATTTTTGTAGCTCAAACAATACCTGGGATTGATTTCTCACTACTGTTCTGGATGTGATTGGTCCATGGAGGTTTGAATTTCACCAAACCAGTCCTGGATTGAAGATGATCATGAGGTGTGCCCACCTGCAACTAAGGATTTTTAGCCACATGAAAAATACAGATGATACATATTATGTCAAGGAAAATTTCTGAAATAATTGAGATCCCTCCAGAATTAAAGAGCATAGCATACAAATGAGACAGGGCAAGTGTTTCAAAGTACCATTTTGGACACACCTCAATGATTTTTATTAGCTTTAGGCCAATTGGTTGTGTATGCCTATATGTACCTTAAGCATTTTGACTCTGCTCCAGCACAGCAGGTAATTCAGAATTCTTGTATTTTTGGAAATAATGTTGTTATATTTCTTCTCTTCTTTTCCCTACATGCAAAAGGATGTCAAGAATATGAGACAAGTTAAGGAGTAGTTGAGGAAAACAAAAAAACAAACAAACATATTTGTACTGTCTTGCATATTTAAAACTACAAAATAAAGTGCACTTCTCTGTTTAAGGTTGAACATTCTTTGCAGCAGCATGTCATACATCAAGAAAATAAGGGGTAACAAATACTATTAATTCAAACAATAAAAGAAACCACTGAAGGGATTTTGTCTCATTTGGTGGCTTTACCTAACGTTGAATATAAAAGCTGCTATTTTTGATGCCTGCTGAGAACTGAGTCTAAATCCCTAGAACCTGTTGCATTTCTTAGCCCACATATGTGGACAGACAGTTCTTGTCTGCAGAACAAATGCTTACAGTTTCTTATATCCCTCATGGAAACTGCATTTCTCTGGATCTATAAAACAGGCCATGTAATCAGGTTTCTTGCTGAGGAATTAGATCCCCAAACACGGATATCTAATCTTTGAAAAGCAACATGTTCTCAGTCACTTAGTGTACCAAATGTCTCATGAGATATAATGATAAACTTTTACCTTTAGCTAACTGAATTTTTAGTTAATATATACTGACCTAAGCCACATTCCTCAATTCCTTGTCAAACTGGTTGTTGTTTTCAATTCAGTACTATTTGGGGAACTGCTTATTGAATAAAGAAAACTTCCACAGAAGCACAAATTTCCAGCATTATTGGCTAATTAAGGCTTTGTCTACGCTGGCAGCTGGGGACTTTAGGCAATCTCATGCCCATATGCACTAACCATTTTACATTGTAAATCTCTTGGCTGGGTCTTAAGTGACAGTCTTGCCTGATGCTGCAAAAAATGTTGGCATGAGGCTGATCTGACCCCTTCATACCATGTGCTTTGAAATTATCTGGGCACACAATCTGCAAGCACTATAAATCGATCTGCTGCAGTCCCACAAGTCCTTGTTTCTGACTTCTTGCAGTTATCCTTCCTTTTCTTTTTGTCACCCTTAAGCACAGTCTCAGAAAAACCCAGAAAATTCACAATTGGCTGCTAAAAAAGCTCATTTTCACATGCTATAAAGGAAACTGATTCACCTAACATTCAGTCAAGTAATATGAAGCAGCAGATCCATGGTTTATAATCCTTGGGAATGTGGGGGAAGCAGTCAGGTTCACTGTGGATAATGCAAAATTGGTCATAAATACCAGGTGAGATATCCCTTGTGCATCATGAGGACAGTGCTCCAAGGCAGCTCATGGCAGAGGCAAAACATTTAACAGGATAAAATAAAATTTACCTTAGAAACTTGTTTTATGCATGGATTTTTCCAAGGCTTTTTGCAAGGACCTTGCTTTTATTATATGAGCACCTAAAAGCATATGAGCCTTGTGTGCATGTGCAATACATATTGAAGAAAAATATTTTCAGACAAATAGTCTTGAAAACTCAAGGAATTCTGGAATTCTTCAGACCACTCAGAAAGCAAGTTGGTTTTATTGAGTCCAAAGCAAGGCTTTTTTTTTTTTTTTTCCCAACTCTTGACATTTTGTTCAGTGGCTAACAGTAGTTTCAGTCCTTAATTTCTGCAGTTCCTCTCCTTTCTTTCTTCTCCAGATTTTCTGCATTTATTATCATCATCAATGCTATTTATTCTTCTGATGAAAAGGATCAATGATGATTTATAACCTCTACCTTCTTGAACTCTTTCAGCTCCACAGCATGTAGTATAGCCAGACTAAATCCTGCTTAATTTTGAGTTATATCTTAGATTTTTTTTTTTTTCAGGAACACTTCCTTTTCCTAAGAAGAAATAGAGGTGCTCACACTGGAGGAGGTAGACATTTGCACTAAGAAAGCTGCATCCTTTGAGGAGGGATTGAATTTACAACTGGACAAGGAAAGCAGGTGGGATAATGAGACTGGATCTTCTTTGCAGAGGCTTCAGTGTAAGCAGCCTTAAATGTGGCCTGGTTAGAAAGGGAAAATATGAGAAAAAGAAAATGCCTGATGGAAAATACTGGCAGAGATATTCCCAGCCAGCCTGGCAGCTGTGAGCCTGGGAACTAAACTCTCATAATGCAAATATCCCTGACAACTACATCTGGCCTCCTTAAAGTACAGCTGGGGTTCCCAGAAGCCAGAGACATCCTGAGATACCATTGATAAGCACAAGAAACTGTAACAGCCATTTATCAGCTGAAAAAGTGGAAACAGTCTGGGGACATGATCATGGTCTGAAAGAACCAAAATTATCATCATCTATTGGCTGGTTCAGGTGAAAAATTGAAATAAAAAACATCCATTGGCTGCTTGAAGTGGTGATGTCCTGTGCCTCCTTATGTCTTTATGATATAAAAAGGATCTAATTTTTATTCAAATTGGAGCCTCTGTTTCTGAGAACTTTTTGTTCTGTATCCCTTCCCTTCCCTTCCCTTCCCTTCCCTTCCCTTCCCTTCCCTCCCCTCCCCTCCCCTCCCCGGGAGAGATGTTTGCCAACAATACTTGAAATTTTCCATATCTGCTACAAGTGTTTCTTGTGGCCACATGTTGGACCTCCTCAAAAGGCCTCTAAGGAAGTCTTAGCTGTCTAAGGGGTATCTCAAATCTGAATTTTATACCTGTGTAAGGTAGAAGAGATCCAGCAACTGCCTAGATGAGCACAGGTGGCAGATTCATCTCTGAAAAGGGAAAAAAAAATTGAATTCCCTGAAGTGCTGTAAGTTGCATCACCTGGAAAGCTTCCATAAAACTCTCTGACAAAGTAATACAATTAATGCACCAGAGTGTGATTTTATTGAATGATTAATAAAAAAAACATATACAAATGCAGGAAGGGATTACCTAAATCTTGGCAATAATTTTTGACTGTGGATGTTCATTCTGAAATGCTCCAGTGAAATGTTACAGTTGGCTTTTTGGGCAGCCAGGGGAGTGGTGGAAATCTCCTGTTCTTCCTTCAGGATGAACAGGGACATGAAGAGAAAATGACAATATTTGGACCTCAACCATATCAAATGAGTCTTCAGATTTTTCATATTCTTATATTTTTTAATATAGTCTTATCTCTGATGTAAATTAATATCAAATTCTATTCCTAAATTGATAGATATGGCTTTTCCAATACAGTGTATGATAACATATAGTTTACCCCATAGCCAGGGCAAATGTTTGCTATTGCTTAATGCTCCATTCTTAGAGATGATACTAGACATGGATATTTATAAGCCATAAAACCTCTGTCAATATTCCAGAAAAGTACTGACTACTTACAGTATTATTCCAGTGATATTGGCTACTGAAACCATTAATTTCTTTTAGTTGGCACTGAATGCACCAAATGATGATAATACAATATGTGACCTCTCCAATGCTTATAAATATTATAGATGCTTTTGCAAAAGTTTCAGCACTGTGTCAAAATATTTACTTACTTATTCTGGAATTGAGCTTATAATGAGCTAAAGGATCCTGCCTCATTCATCCAAAATAATTAAAGAGATAATTGAGTGAAAGCAAAATCTCCCAGCCACCTGCATGAGGAGCATTTGTTGAAATTGCCTTTTTTCTGTAACCAATTATCATGTTGGTTACTGACTGTATCACATTGAACTTCATTAAGCAACAGCTCCTGGATCCTGTAAAACTGAACATGCTTAATTATAATCCAAGTCTACTATGCTTATTATTGCAAATGCATCTTAACTATAAAAATTAGATTTATCAATTGCAGCTTTAATGCTGAATGGAGCAATAGCACAAAGAGATTTTTGTAGCTTGTGTTTGGCTTCACAAGCTTGGAGCTTGTGTGGTTGGGCAGGGAAACACAATATTGACAAGTGAAGGGTGTTTTTGTCACCTTTATACTATCTCTCAAAACTGAGGGTGATATTGCTAGCTGACAACTTTGTCTTGAAGCACTTTCACTAATAAACAACAATTTTGGGAGCAGTGGAACTGAAGATGTGATTTAGCTGGCAGATAAAGACACCAGTACATCATTTTAGAATAGTATAATAGAGTAGTTTGGGTTGGAAGAAACCTTTAAAGGTCATCTAGACCACCACTTGTGCCATGGACACCTTCCACTGTCCCAGGTGGCTCCAGGCCCCATCCAACCTGGCCTTGAACCCTTCCAGGGAAGGGGCAGCCACAACTTCTCTGGGCACCCTGTGCCAACTTTACCAATTCTGCAATTCTGTGATTTATCTGTGTAAATATTGCAGACTTCATAAGAAATATTGACATCATCACAAATGAAAATAAAAGGAGTGGGATAAAATCACTTGAACTGGGTCAGGACACAGCAACAGAGCTCACGACAGAAGTATTATGGCATTCCTGTGAACACAGATGCCTGTATCATAGCTGCTTGATTTCTCTTAGAAGTAAATGGGAAAAAGGGACCGTGACTTGACTCTTACTGGAATATTTAGTATTTCCTGAAGGCTGAAATCTAGAAATACCAGTTTCTTCTTTTAGCCACAATAGGAACATTAGTAGGCTTCCAAAGGGATTTTCACTTTCTTGTTTTCCAGAACTGCAGAAGCTGCACCTTCAGGGTTTACTTCAATGGGAGACTGTTCAAGCAAATTACTTGAACAGTAGAATCTAATAGAGAGCAATTATTCCCTTGTGCTTCCCTCTGAATCATGTTGCAAAAGGACAGAAGTTTAAAGAACTAGTTATTCTTTTTTCTATAAGAGAAATTTCATTGAACATCAGCCTGCTAATTATAAATCATAGTCACCAGTATGTCTGTGTGTATATAAATGTGTGTGTATATATATATATACTCAAGTATACATACATGGAGTTTACAGTTTCCTCTTTACTAACATATTAAAGGGTAGTTTTTGTCCTTTTAGTCTCAAATCTTTTAGTTCAAACATTACTTTTTCTTATAAATGTACCCACAAAAGTTTACAACCTATCCTCCCCACAAAAAAATGAAAAAAAAACCTCTCAAACCCCTCAAACCACATTTTCAAGATCATTTTTGGTAGAGACTTTCTTTCCTTCCAGATTCACCATCATTCTTCATTGCCTTAATGTGGAGAATAGTTCCTTCCCAAACCTGTTTTATTTCTTTTTTATTTGGGCTGCAATCACTGCAATGACACACGTAGCAAGAGGCCACTCACCCTCATGGCAAAAAACTTACCTGATGTGGGAAATTTCTGGATGAACAAGCATCATAATTTAGACTCTTGATTTTTTTTTTTGTTTGTTTGATTGTTTTTGGGTTTTTTTGTTTTGTTTTGTTTTTGGGGTTTTTTTTGTTTGTTTTTTTTTTTTTTAATTCTGCTGCTGGGAAGAAAGAAAAAAAAACATTAAAACCCCCACTAAATTGACTACCAGTGCCACTCCTTATAAAAAAACTCAAGTAAACACAATTTAAAAGGAGATACCATCACCTCTGTCAGCAATGTGGTGCTCCTAGGACATAGGAACAAGTGTGAGGTAGGAGCAGTGACTAAATCACTGAGGTGGAAAAGGAACATCAGATATCCTGGCTGAGGTCTTGCTTGTTTGGATGAATGTTCTATGGAGGCATTGACACAAAGAATAATAATATAGTCATATAATCCAATGTTCTACTCATTGTGAATTGAGCAGGAATTTTCTCAATGAGAAAAGTTAGTCTCTGACCCAAATCTTGGAGTTCTTGTCTCTAATAAGGCTTTAAAAAAACTTTAGGAATGAGATATTTCTGTTTAAAAAGTGATTTTTTTAGTAAGACATTATTAATCTTTTCCTGTTTCTATATATACAGAAATATTATCCACTTATTTTATAGCTGAAGATCCTCAAGATATTAAGACTTTCTTTTATGTAGAAAAAGAGATATGGCTGATATCAAGGTTTGATAACCAGAACAGTAATGTTAGGGGGCAGACTAGATGACTTTTAAAGGTTCTTTTTCTACCCAAGCCATCCTATTATTCTAAGTTCAAAACAAACAGCTTTTATTACCTGGATAAGTGTGTTCAAACCTACAAAGAAATTATAAAAATGCTAAGACTCTTGTTATCCTGGTAATTAAATTTATCTCACCTCAGTGTTGATCATGATTTTAACTTTGGCCAGTCAATGATTTTGAGACAGGAAAACTTAAATTGTGTCTATTTTTAAGTATCAACTTGATTTCTAAAAATTCAGTGTAAGAAAAACAGAGCCTCTTCTTGCTTAATCACACAAGAAAACTGCTTGGATAAACCTCTCCAGCTGCAGATTTATATGATTTTTTTTATAAAAGTGGTGAAGTGGTGGGGTCACCATTCCTGGGAGTGTTCAGAAAATGAGCAGATGTGATATGGTTCATGGTGATACTCAGTCAAAGGTTGGACTTCATGATCTTGGAAGTTTTTTCCCAGCCTTAATGATTCTGTGATTCTCTTCTGTAATTAGAACTAGGAGGTGTTTTAAGGGATTAGTCCATTATAAAGTTTTGCTCCAGAGATAACAAAATCTCATTTATGTTTTAAACAAAGCCAGTGGGTGTTGGCACACACTTTGTTTAACTGATAAAGTATTTGGCATATATAAATTGGAACTTACAAAGAATCACTGGTTATATTTTAAAAATTCTGTTTTCCAACTCCTCTCGCTAATCCTAAAGTAATTTCAGAGCTGTAGATGCCTCTGTTTTGTAACAATAAAATTCCCCAGAGGCTGGTACACCATAAAACAAACAAGCAGATAAATATCCATTTCATAGAATCACAGAAGAGTTAGTGCTGGAATTCATGTCTGGGTTCAGGTTTGACTCACAAACATGCCATTCCATTGCCCTGTCTTTTAAGGAAGCAGACCTCGTAATCATGCTCTGAACGTGCTTTTTGTGTAACACAGAGACTGTACTCCACAGGGAATCCTGGGTGCTATTTTAATGAAAAAAAGTGTAATTAATGTAATAAATGTCAGCAACAGAAGCTCCTGGATTCCGCTGGCAATGTTCCACTTCCTCATGGCACCTCAGTGACTAAAATACATTGAAAAAAAATGTGTAGGGAAAGGGCTGTGTTTCTTTTCCTCCTGAATGAAAGGTCAAATATTTGGTGTTTTCAACCCCAGCACAAACAACTTCTGCTTTTGACTCCTGATCTATTTTCATCCTGGTGTCCCTGCAGAAACTTGTCCCTTTGTTTCTTGCTCAGTGCCCAACTCAAGTGAAAGGGATTCAGTATTGCAGTGAGGATGAATAAAATAACATTAGCAAGGTGCTCAGCAGAGTGAGTAGATATTAGGAAAGAGAGGAAATATGGATCATTGACCAGGGCTTTCCATTTAATTGTAAAGTTTGGTTAATCTGTAACGACCTTATCCTTTCTGGAAGAGCTGCTTTATTCTAATGTCATTTTACTTCCATGTAGCCATATTATACTCTGTGCCTATATCACTCTATATAGCAGTAAAATATTGTGTCTACATAAATATAGATATTTATACAGAGAAACAGGGAGAGCAAGAGAGAGGATGTTTTTGACAACTACTAGAATTTACTCAAATATTCCTCCGGTACAATGAAGTCTGGATGAATGGTTCTTCATGTTAAATCCTTCTAGAAAACCTGAGCCTCTAAAAAAAAAAAGTAAGCAATACGTTTTATTGTACTAAAATCAGAATATTAGCCGTTCAATCATGATTAAATTTAAGAAAAAATAGTGAAAGTCCTCCTATCCTATGACTTTAGTGATATTTTTTTCCATCCTCCCATTTTCCTCTCATTTTAACATATCTATGCTATAGCTAAATTTCAACTCATTGTTTTGAGCCTATTTCTAAGCATATATCTCTAGTATAGAGGCTGAGAATTCAACATCTGTAGAATTACTTAAAGCAGGATCCATTTCCTCTACTTTAGACATGGGTTGTAAAGCCCTTTTAAATTCTTCATATTCTTCTTTTTACAGTCATGGAGAGAGAACTCCTGGTTGCAATTAATCTCATCCTAACTGGATGGTTAATAAAATTTATGTACATCAATTTAAATTTTCTCTCAGTTTTAGTTCAGTCAGTGT
Organism: Lonchura striata; assembly: GCF_050655825.1. Classification (NCBI taxonomy): domain Eukaryota; kingdom Metazoa; phylum Chordata; class Aves; order Passeriformes; family Estrildidae; genus Lonchura; species Lonchura striata. The sequence continues at coordinate 5,151,981 of NC_140705.1, read as the reverse complement.
TCAGAAAAGAGCTCCTGTAGACTGGCAGCAGTATTACTGTAAAAAAACTATTTCCTGGAGCACATCTGATTTTGTTTCCTGTATTTCTCTGTCCAGCTAAAGAAAATACATCTGGAAGACTCAAAAAAAAGGGAATGAGGCAACTCTGATTTTACCAACCATATTTTCTTCCAAACTGAGACCAGTCCCTTTTTTCAATGAATCCACATGCCTTCATCTGGGTTTTATCATAAAGAGGAAAGTCAAACAGGTGCAGAAACCACTGCAATTTAATTATTTTACTACACAATACTTAATTAGAAAGGTAAGACAAGTCTTGGAGCAGTATCAGTCTCTGCCACATAGGCTGTACGATGCACCCCACTGTGCGTACACACATCCAAATACAGATGTTCAGGAGCACTTGTACTCACTTGAAATACTGTGTTTGTAACTGTTAGTGATTTCTCCAAGGCTGTTGTGGCATCTTAAATCTTTTTCCTACGCCTTATACGCAGTTGATTTGACATGTCTTAGGCAAAAAATTCGCATTTTGCGGCTGTGACAGAAGTGTGAAGGTTTTTATGGAGATCGATGTAATGATGGGGGACAAGAAGGATCAGTGGGGTTCTGAATGAAGATGTGGATTTTCAGGAAGTTTCAGGGATGTGAAGGGGGGCTTGGAGGTGAGACCAAGAAGTTATGATGAAGATTTGAAGAGCAGTGAATGATTTCAGGAAGATATTCCATGGTCAAAGCTGCGTTTCCCACTTCCTGTCCTTTCCTTAACTTCCCCCTGACAGCTGATCACACTGAAGTTGCAGGGCACCACAGAACACTCAGGTGACTGACAGTCTCTTTGACTCCAAAAAGCACCTTCTATCTCTAACATTCCTTTATAGGAATGTAGAATCATAGTATGATTTAGACTGGAAGGGACCTTAAAGATCATCAAGTGACAACCCCTGTGCCATGGGCAGGGACATCTTCCCCTATCCCAGGTTGCTCCAAGCCCCACCCAACCTGGCCTTGAACACTTTCAGGGATGGGGCAGCCACAGCTTCTCTGGGCAACCTGTGCCTGGGCTTCAAGACTCTAATTTTCAAATATATCTTTTTCATATTTCATCTAACACTTTCCTCCTTCAGTTTAAAACAATTGCTCCTTGTCCACTTCTCCCGTTTCTGGCACTAGAAGCCCTCATGAAAAGACTCTCTTTGCCTTATAGGAAAAGGACCTCTGGACCCTCTGCAACAGGTCCATGCCTTTGCTATACCAGGGAACCCAGATCTGGGTGCAGTGCTCCAGGTGTGGCTCTCAGAAGAGTGGAGTAGTGGGGGAGCAGCCCCTTCCTTGACCCTCTGGCCACACTTCTTGTGGTGTAGCCCAGAAGGCAATTGCCCAGGATTGACACCCTGGGAGTCTTGATTTTCCATCACTCCAGAGAAGACTGGGAAAGGATCTGCCTGGTCCTGCCTTAGGACAGTGGAATGGGGAGAAGGGATGCAGGCAAAGCCTGGAACAGCCCTGGGAAACTGGGCTCAGGGCAGGAGAAGGCACGTCAAAGACAATGGCACTGCTGAGAGGGACACAGAAATGTCTCTAGACACTTGTTCTACTGTAAGGCAGCAGAAAGAGAAAGAGACATTTGTCTTGGAGTTCAAAATCTGGATTTTTTTCCTACATAATCTCAACCTCCAAACAGTTCAGGAGGCTGAAAGCCTACTTAGACCTGATGAACTCCAGAATCTAGTGCAGTTTGTCTGTTATTCACTAGGATTTGATAAATTGCATAATAAGAAAAGAATAACTCCCAAAAGTTTCATTGCATTCAGAGCCACAGTCTGGAAATGGCAGCAAACATAGCTCAGGTTCCTGGTGCAATAGGTGATCTCAGCCCCACCACTGTCCTCTGACGTAAATCTTGACAAAAATAAAAATTTGGTCAAAGGGGAAAGATGGTTGTGTTAAGCTTTTCCCATTGTGCCTTCAGCTGAAAGATGTAGAAAACTTACACTGAATAACAAGAGACAAGGGAAACATTCTACAGGAGATCAGTCCTGTAACTCAGAGAAAGTTAAAAACAAACAAAAAACCACCCCCACCCCCCAAAAAAAAAAAAAACAAAAAAAAAACCACAACCAAAACCAAACACCAAACAAACAAAACAACAACAACAACAAAACCAACAAAAATCAGCATCTGGAATTATTTAATGTCTGACTCTTTTAAATGGAGGAGGCCAAGTTCCAGGGCCCAGTATGTCACATACCAAAGCATTCATGTATCCAGCTTCACATCATGGGATCAGAACATGGATATCTAGCCAGATGCCTGGACTATTTGGCAGTGGTAGTTTCATCAGCTTCCACTGGTTCATTTGCTCTCAGCAGAGCCAGACTAACCAGCAGTGTTCACCCAGCACAAATCCATGGCGGATTAGGTGATGTGTTCTTCCAGCACTGCTCAGGAGCCACAGAATGACAGATTAGCCACTTCCATAGCCACTGGAAAGCAGGACACAGGTTTTCAACACTTAAAACATCATGTAGAAAGTTGTGGAAGCAGAATTAAACTGAACAGCTTAAATAACAGACACACCCAAACAAAGGGAGAAGATCCAGTGTGGAATCACAAAATCACAGAATGTGTAAGGTTGGAAGAGACCACTGGTGGGTTTATCTGATCCAACCTCCCTGCTCAAGCAGGGTCATTCCAGAGCACAATGCCCTACTCATTATTGTCCACTTCACAGTAATGGATTCCCTTTCTTATTTGAATCACATTTTGATTCAAATTCTGCCAAAGGCATCAATGAAGCTTTCTGTATCCAAGGCCAAGGCCTCTCATACACAGACACCCTGCATGAAGGCCTTGTAATTACATGAGGCATTTAAATACTCTTAAGTAATTTTTAGGACAACAAAATTAATGCCCAAGAAAGCTCTGAGATTAACTTATTCTTAGTTATCCATTCCTCAAGGAATGCTGGGCTAAATGCAGTGGTGTGGAATAAGAAAATCTGTATTCAAAGACTACACATGTGTTGTTTGATGCCACACCATTGTGCTTAATCCTCTGTTCAGTAAATCATGCTGCAAAAATAAATTGGCATAAAATAAAATATATTCTGAAAAGAAGTAGGAAGTTCCTCCTGACTGACAGCGGCTTGCAATGCCAGGGCTTGTTCTATATTCATACTTACAAAATGCAGATTATATTTCTCTCATGCTGGCAAGCCAATTTATAAGCTTCACTGCTTTTGGCATTCACTAAATTTTTGTCATACCTCCCTAATATGCCTTAAGGGTACTTGTTGATACCAAGAATTGAAACAAAGCTTATGCTTTTGGTTGCCAAGTCACTTCAGCCAGATGGAAACATAAATCTGGAGCCAGAAAATATTATTACTGTTATTTGAATTTGGAATGTAAATGGTGGCTTTGTCTTTACCATGTAAATGTTTCTTCTGTTGTAGAAAAGTCTAACATGAGAAAATATCTATCTCCTTCAGGCTTCCTTTGTTGCTGTCCTAGCAAGCTGGCTTGAATATGTTGTGAGGTCTATAACCCAGTTATAAAACAAATAAATAATAAATGAATTTTCCATGTCCCTTTATGGAATTTATTTTCTCTTCAGCTGAAGAAGGAATAACAATGAATAAAGGGTCCATGACAAAGCCAGACAAATCACAGCAGAGTACTGCACATGTATTTAACACAGAAGGATGAACATCCCTAATATTTCATCTTGATGCCTTTAAATCAGGCTGTCTTTACAGAATATCTATTCTCATGCAGCTTCAGGGGGGTTTAGGATGATACAGTGGTATATTGATATTGAGATATTATTGCTGTGCTGCACAAAATATGTCAGAAATTGTAACCATCCCTTTATAAATCTATAAAATTCCAAAGTCAACAGTAAAGGTCTTCATTTGGGATTGTGCTCAGGACAGCTGTAAAATAGCAGTACTTTCTGATTGTTTGTGACCTTCTTATATAAATGTTATTTTTCTCCATATTTTATCTTGGAAGGTTTTATGAAAGGAGAAAAGTGATGTGAAATGGAGAGCAATGTATCACTGCAACAAATGAACTGCTTCAATAAAAGGAGTTGTTTCCTCTATTTGAAATAAAAATGACACTGATGACACTGGCATACTGTTCTGAACATCAAGAGCTTTTTTTTTTTTTTTTCTGTATTTACTCCTGAGACAGGAAATGAAAATTATCTTCAAAATACAGTAACTTAATAAGCCAATATGTGCCATTTGAATGGCAAAGTCACAGAAACTGAGATTGTTTTGGGTTGGAAGGAACATTAAGGATCACCTATTTCCTAACTCCCTGCCATGGGCAGGGATACCTTTCACTAGGCCAGGATGCTCCAAGCCCCATCCAACCTGGCCTTGAACACTTCCAGGCATGGGGCAGACCCAGTTTGCAGTGCAATGCTGTGTATTATTTAACAGAATCTACCTGGGTGTAACAGAGCTAATCTGATATTAGTGTCAGCTGAGAGAGCCTTCAGGCAGCTGCTCTTACATCAGGGCAGTCAGTGCAGCCCCATCCTGGTGCAGCAGATGCTCCTTATTCCCTCCAGCAGATATTAATCAGATTAAGTTGACAGTTCCAGCCATTCTGACTACAGTATCTGCTTCCCCTGTTTTACAGCAAGCAGCGGTGAAATAACCAGGTTTGTTAAACTTTCCCCAGTTGTGGGACAAGTCCAGACTTCTCTGCAGCGGGATGACTCTCACGAAAGGTGCCATATTTTCTTCTGTTGTGGAACTGCCCATGGAAATAAAAAACACAGATGGGCCACACTGTAGGAAACACCAGTCTCCTGATCAAAATTTTGCAATTTTCTCTTCTGTCCAGCCCAGTGAGACTGCAGAGAAGCAGCTCTCAGGGTGCCCAGGGAGCGCCTTTTGCTTTGGGATCGCATGAGTACCGATATTGCTGAAAGAAACCAGCACAAAGCCCTTTTTTTTTTTTAATTGAATGTTAATTTTTTTTTTCTTTTTATGGCTATATCTGCGTTTCTGGCTGTCTGTCTTCATGCGGGATAAGTTTTCTGTTCTGTAAAAATCCTTGTTCCCCAAAGCTCTGGAGTTCCTGCGCAGTTCTGTTCTGTGTGTGCGAACACTGCGGGTTTCAGTAGCTGAAAGTGCGGATGTCAGCAGCTAAAAGTGCGGATTTTAGCAGCTAAAAGTGCGGGTTTCAGCAGCTAAAAGCACCATCTAGTGGCGCCGGGGGAGTTTACGGGGAACAGAACAATTCTGGTTTGCTTGGAAAATCGTCAAATTTTGAAAAAGCCTCTAAGAGGCCTCTAAGGTATCTACATGTTTTTTAAACACTTCCAGAAATGGTGACTCCAGCGCTTCCCTTGGCAGCCAGTTCCAATGCTTAACCAGCTTTTCAATGAAGAAATTGTTTCTAATGTCCAGTCTAAATATCCCTGGCACAATATGAGGCCATTTGCTCTTGTTCTCGCTCCTGTTCCGTGGGAGCAGAGCCCGAGCCCCAGCTGGCTGCTCCCTCCTGTCAGGGAGCAGGAAGATCCCCAGGTCTTTGTTCCTCATGGCTGAACAGCCCCAGCTCCCTCAGCTGCTCCTCCTCAGACCTGAGCTCCAGACCCTTCCCCAGCTCCGTTCCCTTCCCTGGACACACTCCAGCCCCTCAGTGTCTGTCTCATCATGAGGAGCCCAGAACTGAATCCAGGATTTGAGGTGTGGCCTCAGCAGTGCCCAGCACAAGGGACAGTCCCTGCCCTGTCCTGCTGGTCCATGGCTGCTACAGCTCAGGTGCCTTCGGCCTTCTTGGCCACCTGGGTACACCTAGGTTATGTTCAGCCGCTGTCACCAACACTTTCAGATAATTTTCTGGCTTTCCAACCACTCTGGCCCAGCCGGTAATGCTTCAGGGGTTGTTATGACCCAAAAGCAGAACCTGGCACTTCTCCCTGTTTGAGGTCCTGCAGTTTGGAGATGATAAACTGAAGTCAGAGACAGCAGAAGTTTCGTCACCTTCCTCTGGTGTTTCTCTCCTTGGCTGCTGTTGAAAGATGCTTCATTCATGAAAGACAAGCTTGCAGGATGCACAGAAGAGCAAACCCTGCTTCACTGCAGATTCTATACCTTGCTGTCCCCCACAGCACTCTTTTGACTCCTCAGAAACAGGATAGTGACAGTTTCATGCTTTTCTCCCAGAACCTGCCAGTAAATGCTTCAGTCAGAACTTAGATACTGCACAGAGGAAAGGTTTCAAGCCAAAGGAATTGTCCTGCTCTTTTCTGCCCATTCACCACTGCCCGACCCCTCATCCTCCCATCCCCCAAGACTCAGTCATGGGATCGTTAAACCTAAAATCAAAATAATTCAGGACAAAAATCTTCCAAGATCATAAAGTCCAACCTTCATATTAGGCTTCACAACAGGATATGTTATTACTGGTGGCAAGACATATCTACAGACACAGCACTCAGCTTTGGTCTGCACCTTTCCCCAGCTGGCAGCCTGACTGACCAAACCCCTTTACTTCTACCCCAACAAACTTATGGATTCACCTGTCTTACAGAAGACTCATTCTCCAGAAACACATATGGAATGGTTTGAGTTGGAAGGGACCTTAAATAAGGTTGTTCATCCAGTTCCAGCCCCCCTGCCGTGGGCAGGGACAGTTTCCACTACACTACCTTGCTCCAAGCCCCATCCAAGCTGCCCTTAAGCCCTTCTGGACATGAGGCAGCCACAGCTTCTCTTAGCAACCTGTGACAGGCCCTCACCACCCTCAAAGGGAAGACTTTTTTCCTAATATCTAATCTAAATCTCTCCTTCAGCTTAAAGCCATGCCCTCTTGTCTTATTGCTATATCACTACATCTGTCCTGTCATGGTGTCTCACTTCTATTGTGTAGGATTTCCCACCCATTTCCCATCCCTGCCTCTAAAATGATGCAGTCCTAAGGCACCTAGAGGTTAATACTGGAATGATGAAACTAAGCAATTGGGTAGCAAATTAATGAAGGAAAAGAAGGGCAGGAACCAGAAGCCAGGCCTTCATCACCTGAGTTTATGCACACTGCTTTGTCAGACTTGAAGGCACATGCATTAAAATTTCTATCAAGCAGGTGTCCCTATCCACGTAACTGATCCATCTCCCTGCCTTTATCCACTTCCCTGGATATTGCATCATGCATTGCCCCTGTCACTTTTTATTACCAGCCTTGCTTCCTGCTGATTGGAAACATCAAGGGTCAGCTTCAAATGTTGAGATCATTAATAAACATGCAATTGGGATCATTATTAAACTTGTGAGGTCCCAGAAATTCCCTTCCCCTCTCCTTCCCTCCCCCCGCCTTCTCTGATGCATTTATGCATTTTCAAGTGCTGTGTTACTGTATTTTGTACAGGAAAAGTGCAAAAGGATTTCTGCTTGGTGCTGGAACTGAGAGTAGTGGTGAAGTTGTTCTAACAAAAGTATTGGCTATGGAATAATTCCAGTTTTTCTCCCAGTCATTTTCAGTCTCAGTAAAAGATCCAGCACATTCCTCACCTGATCACACACAGCATTTTGGAGTCAGCCTCATTTCAATGACTTGGGCTTTGTTTCTTCAGCAAAAGATGTCAAAATCTCATGGAAATCAATAGTCTCACCAGTCCAGGGAACTTCTACTGCAGAAAAGTCTTCTTTTCTGTAATCCATGTCCAGCTACTGGACTAAGACAAATTAAGAAAATAAAATGAAGATGCCCTTCAGGACTGACAATCCATTAATTTTGATCCTTGCCTGTTGGCTGCCCCAGTGGTAGGTCAGTTCCTTTATGGAGATATGATTTGAAATTGTGATAACAAAATCAGTTATAATAAATGACATATGTTAAGAACATATACAGTCCTTATTTTTCATATAAAATGCAGGAGGAATGTACCTTGCTTGCTTGCTATTTTTATAAAAATATTTAGAGTTGTCTTAAATCTAAAAATATTTAAATAGAATATTTCTGTTCATATGACAGTTATATAATTACAACAGGACATAATTAACACTTGGACAGATTAACTTAATTAAGAAGCTCCTGGTTACATATTTTTAAAAGGTTGCATTTGCCATACCTGAAGAAAATGATTTCTTCTTTCTCTGTAATACTCCATATCTGGTAGGTGGGTTAGGTTTTTGGCTAGCTAAATCTAATCAGCAGTGCAAAAATCAGTCAAAAAAAGCAGTCAAGTTACCTTTAAAATACTGAGACAGATACACTCCTTGGTGATATAAGCCTGGCCAAGTGGCATCTCTTAAGCTTCTTGTAACTCTTTTTGGGGTGAAAAAGCAGGTCTTGGAGCATAAACAACAACATGAGTAACAGTAATTAATGACTGTGGTCTCTAAGCCCAGCTGGAAGTGTGAACTGAGGCGACATTTGTGTGAAACTGCAGCTCCTGCCTTCTGCTGATTTACAGAATCGGAGCCAGGGAATAAAAGGAACTTGAAGGGGTAAGGATGGGGTGATGAGAGAGGAGGAAGGGGGAACAAGGGATTCAGGAAAGCATTTTGGTGGAAGGGCATTCCAGAATCAGGACAGTAATGCTCCTGATACAATATATTTTCCTGGCTTTTCACTGGGAAAGATTGGCTATGTCCCAGCTGAGCTGCTTTCACTTGTGCAAGAGAGCAGTACCCTGGTCCCAAACCTGCTAACATAATTCAGGAAGGAGCAAACTTATTACTCAGGAAAACAACCTATTCCAAATCTGTGTTTGTCTTTAAGCTGCTGCAGGTGACAGCAGTTAAGCACATTCCTGGCTGGGGAGGTACACACATCCTGAGAAGCATACATAGATCTTAGATTTTGCTTGAATTTTTTTCTGAATCCAAGGTTTTGGTTTTATTAGTACTGTTACAATATCACGTGTGTAGCTTTACAAGCAAAGATGAACCCAGCACACAGAGAATGGAGAGGCAGAAAAACCAGAGCAAAACATGAAGATCATCAGTTCATGCTGACTTCATCTGCAGAATTTTACCGAACATTTAAATTAAATTAATCCTCATTTTGGGTTGCTTAATTCTTGTGATCTTTGCCTTAGCAACCCTTTCTTTCCTTTTTCATTCTGCTTTCCCATTGTAGTGAAACATGCAAATTCTGATACAGAACAATCTGATTTCTTTGAAACCCTAAAGTCTGCTGACAAGACAGGTTAATACTGATTTGTCAATAGCTCATATCTGATGCATGGAGAAAATGCAGATATAAGATAAAATATGATGACTTAAGAGAAAGATTGAACTTAATCTGCTCTGTCTGGGTGTACAGACAGACATCTGAAGTTTCAAAGTGCTCTCTCAAAAACATTTCTCCAGACAACACATAATCTTTAGAGGTGTGAAAATAATCAAGGAAAATATTGGGAAATTAAAAGTAGAATGGATTAATATAGCTCAACCATATGCCACAGAATAGTATGAAGTGAGGTGGGATCCTTCTATAAGAATCATCACTTCAGGTGAGTGTGGATCCTCTCTGGAATGTGCTAAAATAAGGGATATTTAAAATCTAGACAAAAAAATTTATTACATACAGATTGGCTAACCATGCAGGTTGGAGTAGAAAAGATCCTTTGAATCCTATAAAAGCAAAATGCAGAATTAGCAGAGAAAAAAATCGCTTCAGCTGCTCCTCCCATCATCACTGCCCAGCATCACGTGTATTGCTACATCACATCACACACTGGTCATGAAAACACAGAAGCTTTCCCTGTGCCAGCCCTCTCCTATGTTGTCTATCCATGGGGTCTGTGGACAAACAATTGACTCACCAAAATTAATTTAATATTATAGTTGAAACTATAAAATAAAATTTTTCTTTGGAAAGGTAAAGATTATGTGGAAATAAATGCACCAGGTTTCACAACTAAAGGCCATAGATAAGGAAGTTCTGTCTCAATAAGATGTCTTGAAAACCTGATCTGATGGATAAATTGACTGATTGGTCAATTATTCATTTTATGTGCAGCTTTGTTAAGAAAAGAACAGCAAATTCTTTGTCCTGTCAGCACTCAGTCTAGGATTCTGACTCTTAGAGGGTTTAGGCACTTGACTCCTCTACAGCTGTTGAAAAACAGTAGCTGGAAGAAAACCTGAGTGTTAAATACCTGCTGAGTCTTTGGTACTTGCATAGTTCAGGGGAGGAATCTGGGCAGAAAAAGCCCAGTTTCAAAAAGGAGCCACCACAGAAGTTGAATACTATTTTATGGGGAAGGAGCTATCTGACTTGGCTTCATTACAGATTCACACATTCAATCACACCAACATCACTTTTCAAATACCATCTCTTACAAATGGATGTTGTTAACTTTCCCCGACAGTAAAGGCACAGCATGTGATTTTCATCCATCAGAGGAAGCTTAATAAATCAACCAGTACATTACAGCTTCGCGCCAAGTTAGCACCTTCATCATGGAATGAAATTAGCAAAGCAAATACACTGGCTAATTGTGAAATATGCTAATTACCAGCTCAACCCGTGAAATAAGGCATGAGTGATGTGTGACGAGCTTTGTACAGAGTCGTGAACGCTTGGAAATGCGACACTTAAATAAAGTCTAAAACTGCTTATGCAGAGAGAAAGGAGAACAGACAGGGCTAGGGAACAGGCATGGTGGAAAAATATTTTCATAAGAAGTTTGAAACCTTTTCGCTTCTGCTACTCTCATGGGATTATAGGCCAGGAGCAGGGAAAGGCACTGATAACAGGCTACAGACCATTTTCCATCTATTTCACACCAATCTGAATCTATTCAAGGTCATTACCAAAGAGAACTGAGCTACCAGTTTGGGATGAATTCACAAGTTGGCACAGTTTGACTTGAAGTCAACAGCGTGGTGGTTTTCCATTGGTAGAGATTTTGTTCTTTTATTTGATGAATTCAGACTCTTTTGCTCACCAACCAGGCACTGACAGTTGGGCTTTGCAAATGTCTTCATTTTTGAGAACAGGAAGATGATTCACCAGCCTAGGGCTTTCTCTGCCATTCACCTTGGCTCTTATGGAGACTCTTATTTTCATTTCTACACAAATCTCCTATTTGTGTTTTTGTACTTGTCTTCTAAATTATGTAGTGTTTTCTCTATTAAAACTCCTCCTCCCCAGATTTTCATCCTGCTACAGGAAGGGAAAAAAGGCTCTGAGGGAAGGATAAAGTCTTACTGTGGTTCATCAACAAGGGAAGATTTCAGAGATGCAGAGAATGAGCCATTTTATAGTTTTCCATTTAGTGCCCAACAACAGCTCTTCCCTCTGCTCTGCTCTTGTGCAACCCCACCTGCAACACTGCGTCCTGCTGTGGGGCCCATGCACAAAACGGATGCTCACTTGCAGGAACGAGGCTAGAGGAGGCCACCCATATGCTCAAAGGACTGTCTCTGCTGTGGGAAGTGGCTGAGTGAGTTGGGGTTGTTCAGCATGGAGAAGGCTCTGGAGAGAACTTTAAAGCCCATTCCTGCACCTAAAATGGCTCAATGAGAACTGGATAGGGACTTTTTGTAAGGGCATTCAGCGACAGAACAAGACCAAATAGCTTTAAGGTGGGAGAGGGCAGGTTTGGGTTAGATACTAGGATGAAATTTTTCCCTGTGAGGGTGGTAAGGGCTGGGCACAAACTCCCAACAGCAGCTGTGGCTGCCCCATCCCTGGAAGTATCCAAGGCCAGATTGGATGAGGCTTGTAGCAATCTGGGATAGTGGAAGGTGTTCCTGCCCATGGCAGGGGGTGGAACAAAATGATCCTTAAGGTCCCTTCCAATCCAAGCCATTCTGTGATTCTATGATTCCATGGTAATGGTTATCTCATCAACTCCTTCCATGGAGATCATCTCACATGGTTTACTCACACACAGGGTTGAAGTTCAGAGCCAAGCCTTCAGAGGCTTTGAAAATGTCTGAAAATGTCCTTAGTTTTGACTTTTGAGTATGGGATTAAGCCTTATTCTGTAACAAATAATAAAATTCTCTATCTATGAATTCAGAAAATAAGAACCTGGAACATTCCCAGCTATCTGTTAGATTCTCATAAATTCTCATGCGAGATTTTTTTAGAAAGATCACCTGAAAAAAAGTAGTAACTTGAGGATCACTTTCATTTACACAGCAGAGTGCTGCTGCCAGAACGTCCTATCCCCAGCTTTTTACACTCCCACCCTCCCTCATGCCAATATGTGTGATGGGCAATAGATTGCAAACTGCAGTCAAACTGCAGCAGCTCTTTGCCTCCAGAAACCACAGAACAAAATAATGTGTGACCAGGGTAAGTGAAAAGTAGCTTGAAAGTTGTGTGAGGGGAGGTTTAAGTTCAATACTAGGAATAAAATCTTCACCCTAGGGCATGGCTGGGCACTGGCATAGGCTCTCCAGGGAAGTGGTCATGGCCCAAGGCTGCTGGAGCTCAAGAAGTGTTTTTACAACACTCTCAGGCACATGGTGGGATTTGGAGTGTCCTGTGCTAGGCCAGGAGTGGGAATCAGTGATCCTTGTGTGTCTCTTCTAACTGAGCACATTCTATAAATCTATGATTCTATGAAATAATAATGACCCTGTAGGGTTTCTAGATAGGCAGTCTGAGAGGCAGAGCTCCAGCAGAAGTGAGTTGCTGGCTTATTCCAACTCAGAATGGTTCAGGCTGGAAGGGACCACAGTGGCTCGTCTGGTCCAACCCCTGCTCAAGCAGGGTCATCCCAGAGCACAGGGCACAGGATTGTGTCCAGACAGTTCTGGAATATCCCCAGAGAGGGAGACTCCACTGGACAATCTGCCTCTCTGGACAATCTGTTCAGTGCTCTGTCCCTGCACAGAAAATTTCTTCCTCCTGTCCAGGTGGAACTCACTGGGATCAGTCCCTGCCCGTTCCTCTGGTGCCATTGCTGGTCCCAGAGCAGAGCCTGGGCCCTGCTCTGACCCTCCCTGCTTACAGGGACACCCAGGGCTGAGGGCTCCTCTCAGCTGTGCCTCCTCTGGAGGCTGAACAGCCCCAGCTCCCTCAGCCTTTCCTTGTCAGGGAGATGCTCCAGTGCCTCCATCATCTTTGCCACCCTCCACTGGACCCACTCCAGGAGCTCCATGTCTCTCTTGTCCTGAGGAGCCCAGAACTGGACACAGCAGCCCAGATGTGCCTCAACAGGGCAGAGCAGAGGGGCGGGATCACCTTCCTTAGTCTGATGAGTTCCAACAACAGCTAACAGGATTTTATAAAGTGTCTTTCACAGAGTCCCATGCAATGTTGACAGCAAATAAAACCCAGTTTTTAATTATTTTTTGGCAAGATCATTTACATTCTGCTTCCTGTGGGATTTATTGTGGCTGCAGAGCAAGGACCACTTAAGACAAACATATATGAGTTTAAAGAATGGAAGAGCTAGTTCCCAATTATTTTTTTTTAATTATTGTTGCATCTTGAAGGATTAAATAATTGAGCCAATTTATCAAAAGTTTGCTGGTGGATGCCAGCAAGAAGATGCCCCACCCCTGGAAGTGTTCAAGGCCAGGCTGGATGTGGCTCTGAACAACCTGGTTTAGAGCAAACTCATAGCAGGATGTTGGAATGAGATTAACTTTAGGGGCCCTTTCAACCCAAACCATTCTATGATTTTATGCCTCACCCTGTCATGAAAGGATATGGATGATGCTGTGTTGCCTCTATCACAGCACCAGTAGAATTAAGGTTGGAAAAGAACTTTAAGATCATGCAGTCCAACTGCCCAGCTGGACCACCATCATGTTCACCATGAAACCAAGTCCTTAAGTGCTATATCCTCATATTGTTGAACACTTCTAGCAATGGCAACTCCCCAGCTTCTCTGGGCACTCTGCTCCAGTTCTTTACCACACTTTCTATTAATGTTTTTTTCCTAATATCCAACCTAAAACTTCCCTGTCACAACCTTCTCTTTCTGGTCCTTCTTCCCTGAGAGAAGAGATTGACCCTCACCTGGCTGTCCCCTCCTGTCAGGGAGTTGTTCAGAGCCAGAATATCCCCCTGAGCCTCCTCTTCTCCAGGCTGAGCCCCCCCCCCCCCCGCCAGCTCCTCAGCTGCTCCAGCCCCTTCCTCAGCTCCATTCCCTTCCCTGGACATGCTCCAGCCCCTCAATGACATTCAGAGGAAGAAAAATGAGATTTCAAACTCTTCTAAATTGTGGAATTAGACTTTATTATCCTAATTTTCTTCTCATTTGCTGGTGGCCTGAATCAGTCACTAAAGTCATGCCTGCATGAAGCTGATCAGTCTGACAGGAGACTCAGGCGTGAGATTTCAGCATTTGGAATTTTAGGTGTATAAGAGATGTGGTGGCGGGGGGTGGGGTGGGGAACAAGATGATGTAAAGGGACCCAGTGTATTTAGAGGAACTTACATGTTCCTCAGTGCATTTCCTTGACAGTTTGCAGAAATACAGTGAGTCAGCTGTCATCATATAATATATTAGTATAAAACAGTGTAAAAAGGGACAATATGCTTAGGCACTGATTAAAGAGAAGAGGGGAAAGGAAAAAAGCTCCAAACAACCAAGCTCTTTGTTAGTGAAAGGGAATTGTGAGAAAGTTTGGAAATGTGCCTCTGCTCAACTTCAGGAATTAGTTTTCAATTAGTTGGAAGTATTTTCATTCAGGCTGCAAACCAGCCCAAAGACCACCTGCTGTGAAATAAAGGAGCACAGACCAGCGGTTATTATAGCAATAGCCATAAGTTTATTGCTTATTGGTACTAAACTTAAATTTTAGTAATTTTGAATTACTGAGTTAGCTTAGATTTATGGATATGCAGGATCATTTAGAACTGCAGTCATTCCAGAAGGGTATATTATCTAAACCAATTTTCTTATAGAGCTGCAGTTGCAATACCATAGTTATGGTTGTATCAGCCTTTCCATTATAAACTCCTATTTTCAGGGGCTTGTAATTTGACCGTAAAAATTCACTCCTTGCTGAAATGTGGCATACAAGGTCTGAGATGAACGTCTCTCTTTTTTTCTTTTTTTTCAAAATTTAAAGAAAAAAAAATTAGGTCTGTTCAGCCACTTCTAATGCTCCAAATCTACCAACAAGAAAAGTGACCAAGCAGAAGTTGGCTGTTTGACATCCTTCAGTGTCCTTTTACCATAATTCAGAGGAGACTCTTCTTGGCAGTTAGAGCATGGCAAATTCTAGTGTAAGATGTCCTTGCCCATGGCTGGGGAGTTGAATTAGGTGAATTTTAATGTGACTTCCAAGCAACTTTTAAAGACTTTTTAGATGCAAAAAGATGGCTTAAATTTTAAAAAGCTTTAGAAAGTGAAACAGTTCATGGAAATCATAGGACTTAAGAAAACACCTCCTTTTTTGCTCTTTTAGAAATGTTGATCAGAAGCATTATCAACCCCGTTCTACTAAAAAATTCCCATGACTGTAATCAAGCTAAAATATTAATGTTTACCCAAATTATTTCAACATTGATTCAATTTATTAATTTAAATTCTGATTTATTTATTAGCATTCCCTCATAAATCAGTAATGCTGATACATTAGCTCATTTCAGATGTCCCTCTCTATCCACTAGAAGGCACACCTTACATTCTGATTAATGTATTTACAAACTGGAGGCCTATTCTAAGCCATGTTTAAAAGAACCTCTATTTTTCCGTCTGATCTTCCAGTAATGCAGATAAGGTCTGACATTTCAACCAACACAAAATATTTTAGTTTTGGCTTTAGCATTAAATGAATCTAGCAATGATTATTTTGCCTCTGGCTGCTAATTACTGCTGTGCAGTATTTGAAAAATACTTAAAACCATGGACTGTGTAAACCTACAGCAAAGTTTGCCAAGTCACAGTTGGATGAAGCACCTGCACAGCAACTGCTTGGGAAAAGACTTTTCTTAATCTCATGGTGCATTTAGCTGCAACTGAGACTCTGGAAAATCACCCCTGTGCAATCAGTTCCTTGAATTATGAGAAGGATTTGTATTTTTGTTTATGTCTCCTGTGGTTAATAGGCCATAGAAATGGAAGGTTTGGGTTAACCTCAGAAAGGACATCACACACTCCTATTCCTTGAGGGGTTTATCCAATGCTCAAGGAATTCAATGGCAAAATGCCTACTGATAGCAAAGAATTGAGATTAAATCAACAATAATAATTAAAAACCCACCACAGTGTATTGTATTCCTAACAATCTGGACCTTGACATGATTTAGAAAGTGGAAATGACATGAGTCAGCATTAGACACTCATTTCACATCTAAAATAAATGTCTCTGATGAGAAATAGGAATAGGTGTCAGCCCTAGATCTAAGGTACAAATCCATGTCTGATTTATGCAAATTAGTATTTATTAATGTATAAAATAAAGTTCTTTTTCTATTATTGTGGTTGTCATCTTTTTTAAAGCCTCTAAAACTGGCTTTTATTTAATCCTGTAATTATGAACAAAGATCCAAAAAGTTGAGGTAGCACAAAAAGATAGGGGTAACACCAGGATTTATTTCTGCTGGATCTTTGAGCTCAAGCATTTAAACTTTTATGCTAGCCTAACAATTTACAGTGCTTACAGTTCACTTCATTCAGTTAGAATATATCAAAAAACAAAATAGAATTGTTGTATGGGAAAGTATTCATCATCCATGGAGTCTTGAAAAGTGCTGCTAAACTGTGTGATCATAGAATTATAAAATCACCGAATGGTTAGTGTTGGAAAGGACCTTAAAAATCCTCCAGTTTCAACTCCCTGCCATGGCAGGGACACCTTCCACTGTCCCAGGTATCTCCAAGCCCTGTCCAACGTGGCCCTGAACACTTCCAGGGATGGAAGGGATGTTTTGAAATAAATTTTTCTGTAGACTTAAATACATAGCTTTAATCAAGCAAACTTGATAATATTGTTTTAACATTGAGCTGGTAGAATATTTTACTGTTATCTTTTAAAGTTTGCATTATGGGCTTTATAATAGATATAATTAAACACTTCTGTTATTGTATTTGTATTGGTGTCCTTGAGACTGGGAAATTATCAAAAGTCAACTCTGATGACAGCATTTTTCTTAGAATAGAAAATATCAACTCTAGATAAGGTCGAGGAACTATCACCTTTTATATCTAAAAAAATCAAGGCTTGGAAGTATCCCAAACTGGAGGAATTCTTCAGATTTAGAAGATGAATTTTATATGCAATACAGTTATGTATGAAAAAAAAAAAAGTATTAGATATTCAAAGAAGTTTGTTGGTCTTTCTAGATACACCAGTAACTCAAAGGAGCAATTCAGGATTATATCTCCCTTATTCAGGGGTTGTTTTGATGATGGCACGAGCAGAGCTTCAGCTTCAGTGGATTTTACTCTCATTTTATGAAGTGACACCTCCATGGAAACCAAGAAGGAATTGTCCCCAGCAGGTGGAATTAGCCTGCACTTTCCTAATTCCATATAAAATTTATTGAATCCATATAAAATATATTGAATGTTTAAGACTTCATGGGGATTTTTTATGTTCTCTCTGACAACAGTGAGACAGAGGTGAATAACTCAAAATCAGAACTGGCAGAAAAGTGCCTCTAAATCATGATAATTTTAAATTATCACACCTTTTTCCCAATTGTGGTACAAAATGAGAGCGTGAAACAGCAACGATTTTTTACTAGACAGAATAAAACAAAATAGATGCTATTTTGGATCAGGTCGAAAACAATGTTTGTTTTCATCCTTTTAAAGCATTTTGTTTCCAAAGCAGGTTTTTTTTACACATTCTTAAGTGGCAAGTTAACTCACAGTTTGGAATGCTCTTGAGATAGAAAAATCTTTGAAAATTATACTTTCTCGCACACTGAAAAATTTGTTTCTGTGAAATTGGCATATTCTAATATTCTGCTGAGGGGGGAAAAATAAAAAGCTTCAATTGGAAAATTTCTGAACATAATCACTAAAAATATATGGCTCTTAGGAAAGGTGGCAGGAAAGGTTTGGATGGCAGCTTATCTTTCCTGTTGTTTTTTGACCCAGTTTTGGTTTGGTCACTGCCAGTGAGAGGACGCTTGGCTTTGTCAATGTAGCTGCTGTGTTCAGGTATGCCATCTTCATTTCTAGAACTGCCTGTGCCTTCTTCCCACATGGAAGATTTATTCACACATGCTTCTTGCTTCCTCAGCAAAACAGGGACCCAGATTCTCATGGATCTCACCTTTTCACGTCTGATGTCTTTTATTCTTGCTTTCCACATTGGGCATGAACAGAAGTTTATATTTTATTTTATTTCATTCTAGTATTCTTATCTTAAAATTCATTGTTCTAGATTAAAATCTGGGTTAAAAAAAATAAAAGTGACAACATTGGCAAAGAAAACCATGTTTATGAAAGACAAACAGGGGTGTTGGAAATGGATGATCTTTTGGGTTCCTTCCAACCCAAACCATGCTGTGATTTTATGAATTGGAGAGTTGTAAAAATTCTTGTGCTTATTTCAACGCAAGCAAGAAAATCCATTGATTATGTAGAGCAAAAAAGGATCATCATAAGGAGAGGCAAGGATTTACATTGGAGAATGAATCAGTACCAGCAAATAAAATGGACCTTTCACCAGAGGGACATGGCATTATGGAACGGTTGTTGCTTCCAAACAAAGCTTTGCTCAGGAATCTGCTAACAAATGGTGGGAAGACTGTGGGACCATGCTCAAATCTGTGTCCTGGAGCTGGTTTGTTTTTTTGTATAGATCTAGTCTGGGGAATTGGGTTCTGTTTTTTTTCTATTATTTTTATTATATATTTTACAAAGAAATAAAACCTCAGTAAACACACTCCACCTTCTTATGTCTGTTTCCCTGTTTGCTAATGGGCATAAAAATCCTGACCTCTTTTGCAAAGATCCTTGAGATCTGCTGACAGAAAATGCTGTATGTCAGCAAAGTTTTTTATAAGCATTATGAACATAATCATTTCTAAGGAAAACAAATTTAGATCACAAAGTCATTGCTAGGGAGCGAAATGACTTTGGCACCTTTCACTGCGATGTAGAACTATTGGTGTGATTAGGGCCAATAAAGTTGGGACAACTTTGGTTCTTCCAGCCAAAACTGTGGCTTGCTGGCAAGTAAAAAACTGCTGAGCCTGTGCCAGATACTGCATGCACAGCTGTATAGACTATGTGCCATTGCTTTTCCATCAGTAAAACAGGGCCACAAATCCAATTCTTCATGTCTGGACTAAAGCTGAAAAGGAATTTGTTGGGCATAAAAAAAAGGACATGACCTATATCTTGAAACAAGAGCTTAAATATTATTTTTTCAGGTTATCTTCACTGCCTTTCTTTTTCATACAAATCCAATAAAGTGTAAATTTAGTAGCATTAGTTTACCTATTACTATGGGGATCAGAAACTTTTGTTGTGATCTAGAAATTTAGAGAGACATGCAAAAAAATTGCTCCAAAACTAGAGAATTAACTAGAGCGTGTTCAGTATTCTAAGGAACTAAGAAAAGTTTTCTTAGTGCAATATGTGCCTAAGATCACTGTTTTAGGAAAGTACCAAATATTACCATAAAAATATTCTCTTTCTTTCTATTTCTTCTAACCAAGGTGTCTAAATGACCATGGATACAAAGACAGCATCCTCTGGCATTTCCCCCTACACCTGCTGAGACCTAGGGTGTAAAGACAAAAAAATTCTAAAAATCATGGTAAGGGAAAATTTAGAGGGACTGGAAGAAACTGGGACAAGACAACTACAGAAAATAGAGTATAACCTGCTTTCAAGAAAACATTTTAGATTTTCTTGGTTAGCTTTCCAAAAAGACTCAAAAAATAGGACTATGGGAAGCAGTTTCTGAGATATGATTAAAGAGGTTAATAACAAGACCCAAATTCAGTAAATTCTGAATGGTACAATAAAGAACAGTGAAAAAATGAGCTTCTTTATTTATGAAGTCAAGTGTGATATAACTTTACACTGAGTGGTCAGATGTATCATTAACATGTTCCAGCTTGTTAATTTGCTATTCTTTGAATAAAGATCTGAATTTGTAATGCTAAGTACCACAACAATCTGAATTAGAGAGAGACCAAACGTTCCTCGTAGTTGTAATGTGTTAATCTTTAATCTTCACTTCTTTCAGAAAGTATTAAAATTTATAGCTAAGACTTTGAATAATGGTTTTGAATAAATGCCGAGGTTAGACACCAAAGTTAGTGATTGTAAGGTAGGCCAGCACTTGGTGTCTTGAACTGTCATGTCCAGGTGCCCTTACCTTGCCTAAATCATTGCTTACATTAACAGTAGCCAAACAGATGAAAAGGCAAAATGAATGAACACACAACAGAGAGTGGAGTCAATGTAGATCTCTTATTTGAATAAATAAATAAAATCTGTTTTCTTCTAGGACAAATTGAATTTTCTTGTTCAGCTTAGATAATTTCACCAGTTTGTTCTCTTTCAGTGTAGCTTTATTGATAACTCAAAATTAAATTTTCTTTCAATGAGGTCTCAGTGTTATGACTTAATTCAGTGATCGTTTGGCCTGTCTACTGATTCTGCCAATCTAAACTGAAGCATTTCTTTACTAGGACCAGTATGCCTGTCATTGTTCTTTTTTTTTCCCTCTGCTGAAATCGTTATCCAACAAAATGCGCTGCAGTCCCCCAGTTTGAGATTCACTTCACTCTGATTCTCTGATATTTTTTCCACCATAAATTTAGATTCAGAATTCCCTGCCCAGTAGGGGAGGGAAGAAAGATGCATGCTGGTCATTTGCATATTTTAACAGACGGAGCTGCTTTTGCTGTGCAGCTGTCGATGCAGAAGAAATATTCTTTGGGGTAAAGCACTAGGCTGGGCAAAAAAGCCTGTGAAGGCTTGCATCTCTTCCACTCCTGCTTTTCCACCCATTGGAACAGAAGAAATTGTCATGGTATAGGATTATCTACTCTCTATTGTCACAAGGACAGGTATCCCTGGTGGCTCCTGGAAAGCTCAGCTCCTTCACACACTAAAATCCTTTCTATTTTAATACTCCAAGAGCAGGTGATTGCACTTTTAAACTGCTTGGATTTTGCTAATCAAACAGATTGGATTCAATTTTACACCAGATCCATAAAGCAGAAAAATTTTAACTCAACGGTCAGCTGTAGCATCTGCTGCAGCAAAACTCCATATATTCTTTCTGTGAGAAATCAAGGCTTAGGACTGCATTAAATTCTGCTTCTTTTGCAAACCAGGTATTTTCTGCTATAAAAAATAATAGATATTGATGAAGAAAAGAACAAAAGCTTTAAATCTGTTATTGAAGATGGTAGAATGGTAGGATTTATCTGTGTATTTTTAATTGAAATTCAGATATGCAGGAATGTTACTAATTCAAAGTATGTTGATAACAGAGGTCTGAAAGCTAAGCTGAACATGGAGGTTGTCAATGAGGAAAAATAAAAACCATCCTGAGTGAGTTATTCAGCATACCACAATATTTAATATCTAATGTAAAATATTGCCCTGAAGCTGTCCCATTTTATTAAAAGTGAGGAAATATTGATGATTAGTTTATACTGAGTGCACAAGTATTAGAAAATTAAACATGATATGAAAATTCTAGTGCGACTGGAATTTACTGAGCCGAAGCAATAAGAATTCATCCTGTCTTTTGGTAATGGTGCCTAATATGTCTGATTTTCAGAAATCTTCCTTTATGTTTTTCAGGTTTCAGGTTGTAAGCATGGCAATTTGATGTGCCTATTTAATTGAACTGTTTCCAAAATTTTTATGAGGATGGAGGCAGTTCCTGAGTCAAAGGCAGTAGCACCCAAATATTGACAGGAAAATTTAAAAAATAGGAAAAGAAGACACAGAGAGCAAATAGCAGTATTTTATATACGATGGACTGCAGGGAAATAGCAATGAGTCAGTAACTCTCTCTATGTATCCAACCTTTTGTTCTGATCACTGCTGTGTGACCCAGAGCATATTTATCAACCTAGAAAGTTTTAATTTAACTCTTATTTCAGTTCCCCTGATACATTTGCTGAGATACATTTCCCACCATGCTCTTTGTTAGAGCATAACCCAGTTATTTCATATTCTTCACTTCTCAGTGCAAATGCCATGTTTCTTTTTTTTTTTTCCTTTTCATTTATTTTGTATTTTATGAGCTCTGTCCAACAATACTGCCCACATATTTTAAAAGTGGCGACATAAGGAGTTATTTGCAAGAAGTCTTGAAGCACCATCAAGGACACCTGCTTGCAGGATTGTATTAAATTGAGATCAGCCAACATTACAGTGTATTTCGGCACTGGAATCAGCCAAAAATATGTCCCTAGCAGTGCTATTTTCATTATTCAGACCTTCACCCAAAATCTGTGTAACTGCCTCTTAAATTAATTTTCACACTTGCCTGTCTCTATAACTAGCTGCAGCAGTGTGCTGTGTATTTTAACTACAAGGAAATGTTGCAGGTAGAAGATTTCTCCCTGAAGTCACTCGAATCCTCCTTAAATTCAAGCCACGGTCTCTCAGTCCCACGCTTGCAGTGGGGGGCACCTGTCATCTTTTTCATCACAGCAAGCTGTGCCCTAGATTCTGCACCCCCTCCCCTTCCCACCATACAGGTACGTGTGAGAGTGTGTTCTTTTCCCACTGAATTTTTTATTCAATAAATAAATAAAACTTTCCTGAAGTTGCTAAGGTCTCAAAGGTGCAGGAACTTGTAATATGAAAAAAAAGAAAAAAAAAAAGAATAAAAAATAAAAAGGAAAGAAGGGAAAAAAAAGAGTTCAAAGACAGACAGCCAAGGTAGAAAGGAAAATATCTGTTCTGTGGGACATGACAGGAAAATGGAGTTGTTCTAGACTAACGTCAGTGGAAGGGATGGGAAATACTATTGAAGTTCAAATAAATATCATCTTGATTTTATTCATTTGGGTGAAACTTGTGTGGGTTTGCTGCAAAACCTAGAAAGAGAATCCACATTCTTGGGGAGGGATACTACAAGCTTTCACTGGTAGCAACATACAGATTTTCCATTAAGGCAGTAATTATTGGTACCATAAGGAAATGATCTCTTTCCTTCCAATAAGATGCAGCTGTACTGGATTCCTCTTCCTCTTAGCTAATGTGTAGACTAGGCTTTACTAATATATTAGGCATGTCTTACAGATCAATATCTGCTTTTCCTAAAATCAGGCTAAATCTCAGTGTTTTCACAGAATCACAGAATCATTGAGTTTGGAAAAGACCTCTAAGATCACCAATTCTAAACATTTATCCACCATCTCTGTGTCCAGCCCCTCCAGTATCCTCAGGGGCCACACCCACACACCTTTTGAGCACTTGCAGGTGACACCACCACTTCCCTGGGCAGCCTGTTCCAATGCCTCAGCAATGCTTTGCCCTTTTTTTGCCAAGTCCTATACATTTAAGCTGTTGCATAATCTCCTTAATTATATGGTCCATCACATCAAGACCTTTGGGACTCACACTTAGTGCTAACATTCTGTATCTAAAGGTCTCATGTTTCTATCACAGCAACCATGAGATATATTAGAAGCAGAGTAAATGAATTCTGAGACTATTTTCTACAAATAATTTTCACCATCAACTTCAGGCTTGGAACAGCTTGGTCTAGTAAAAGGTGTTCCTGCAGGGGACAAGAGGATCATTAAGGTTCCTTCCAACCCAAACCATTCCTTAGTTCTGTGATTCCATCTAAATAAGAAGCAACAAGCAGAAGCAATTTATGCCTACCCTGCTTTGAGGAACCTCTCCTCTCCACCTTTCTGTGTGGAGCACAGGTTTCAGTCCTTCACAAAATGCTCACTCACTGAAAACCAAATTATTCAACATCCAAACCTTTTGATTTTTGAGTGAAAGCAGCAGAGAATGGACAGATATCCGTTCAGGAAACTTGGGACACCTGAAAATGATTTCTTGAGAGGAAGTCTTATACATTAAAATTACCAGTTTTATCTAAGAACAGCACTGATGCTAAAATAACTTTTTGTTCTGTCTCTGTACTGATAATAAAATCAACTTGTTTGTTGATATGGTTTTGATTGTGGGCCAAAAGTAAGCATTTGAAATGTGTCTGTGAAATGTCTCAAAGTGATGTTGGTAGGCAGCCAGTGTCAAGGATCTCCTTGAGGTTTATTTTGAGCCCCTAAATAATTCCATTATTAGGATATTGCTTGGCTTAAATTATAAGTATTTTTAAATAAATAATTTAAATTAGAAATTATTTTATCTGAATTAAATTATAAATAATTTTCTTGGAGAGGACATATGTCCAAGATGGATAACACTTCCTTCTTGCCAATCTTTAATCACAGTCATCTTAAAGCTGTGTCTGGACAGAATTCCCTCAGTGATGTTTCTCATATCTTCCTTATGTTGTCAAATTCTGATGGCTTGGTGACCCCTTGCAGGGTAGTTCAGAAGAGTTGTTTAAAGTTGTTGATTTATAATGGCCCAGTTCAGGAGATGTGGCTTCTTTAACTCACATGTTTGTAGATTTAGGTGCTATAGGTCACCTCAGAGATTTCTTCTCATGATGGTTACTTGATTAAAACAGGAGGGTCCTTGGGATATGAGCTTTTTGGACAATGCTGAATGCAGTGGTGCTGGAGTTCATGTCCTCAAAATGTTTTTATAGCATGAGCAATCAGCAATAGCAGGTTAATGGTGTACAGGGCTTACCCTGGACTTGTGCAAGAAGGGAATTTAGCCTGCTGAAAAAATCCCCTACTGAAATAAAAGGAACCTCTGAAAACTGATGCTGCTATTATACTTCCAGCCCACACTAATTTATCTTTTCCACACTCCATGTGGTAATTTTCCAGATGATATTTCTAAGGCTGTTGTCTTTTGCCAGATATTTAATTTTTTTAATTATTCTTTTGCATCCATCTTAATTCCACTGAACTCATGACAGAACTCAAAACAAACAAAAAAAAAAATTAAAAGAATGAGACAGAGAAAGAAGTTTTAAAAAAAAAGACAAACAAGCCCATAAAAATGATAATTGCTAAGTTATCATTTGCTTGCTCTTTTCCAGTCTAGCTGCTGCAGCAGCTCCTCTCTCGTCTTCCACTCTGCCTTAGCTCCCAAATGGTATCAATTATCCACAAATCTCACAGGGCCTGCACCATCTGAATAACAATTCATTAACCTTCACTTTCCTCCTGCTGATTAACTCGCCCCCACCACCTCCCCGACGTAGGAGACAGCGTGTCGGAAATTCAGCCAAACTTTTTAATTATGCAAATAATACAATACCCGAAGATAATTATTTAGCCCAGGACTCAGGCTGTATATTCGACATTCTGCTCTGCTCTCACAGGCTTTCCAGCTCTGCTCTCTTCCTTACATCATCTTGGTTGTGTCAAGGAGAATGAAGGATTTTCAGTTTCGCTCGGTGCAGGTGATCACTCCCAGAAGCTGCACGCAGATGTGCCAATAGCTGGGGAAGAGCGGGCGGCTGCAAGGCTGGCCAGGGAACACAAAAAGCCAGTTTAAGTTTTCAGTATCTATCTTTCAGCTCCAGCAGCCTCCAGATGAACCCTGCATGGATCCAAAATCTCTCACTGCAGGGCTGAGTTTTGCATCTTACATCTGGTAGGATCCCATCTGTGCAGCTCAAGTTTTTGTACTGCTCGTGTCTGGTATGAAACTGCTGAGTACTACTCACTTTTTAGCAGTCAAACTCCTCTCTTTTTCCAGGCAAATTTAATAAATGAAAATTGGAAATCAACTTTAAACCTCCAAACTTTTCTTTTTGACAGAGATGGCTTAAAAGCCAAACAAATTTATGACCAGAGTTTTGTTTTGTACAGACACACATAACTTTCACCCAGAACTAACTCTGGAATGGCAGGATGGATTTGTTTCCAACTCTCTAGCATGCTTTCTGACAGACACATATGGAATTATTTCTATTATGCACAGGGTAGGATTCTGAGCACATGAAATTTGGAACTTGGGTCAGAAATCAGTTCACCTCTTGGCTCTGACAAAGTCTCATAAATACGTCTTTCTGCTATCACAAATTTACCTTTGGAACTCTGGCTGGTCTGTTGAGTTTATTTGCCATAAATAGGGGTGGCATTGCTTTATGAGGAATTTTTAAATCGCTGAACTGAAACTTTCTTAGCATTACAGATCACATTGGCAATATTGAATTTTGCCATCTGCTACATTCATCTGACATCATTCCTGTACAAAGAAAAGAAATGACTTTGCCTGATAACCAGCTTCAAATATAGCAGCATAAACAAATCTTTATGAGATTAGACAATGCAAAATTCAGGAAAGCTTGGCAAAGCCTTATATGTCTCAATTTAACAGTGTTTAAATTTCAGGTCATGATTATGTAGTCAATATCTCCAATTTTTTTGTGAGGAATTTTTAAAAGTTCAAGATTTCAAACACATTCAGACTGATTTCACTCTCTAGGATGTATAAGAGAGTAAATCTTTGGTTACAGACATTCAAATAACTTCAAAATAAGAAATAATAATGCCAGACCTTTCTTTAATCTTATAGTTCTAGTTTTCTTAGACATATCAGAGTAGCTGAATATAATTACCTCAGTCTGGTAAGTGTGACAGTGAAGATACAGGCAAAATAAGGCCTTGTTCTTAAATAATTTCTTAAGCTCAACTAAGAATTGCTAAATCTATACATGGACTATGAAGAATGTTTTCCCAGCTCCTTCTTAATGCAAGATGAGTCCACTTCTCCCTGATATCATGATTGTTCTCCAGGAAAACCTCCTTTTTTTCAGTGAATATGAGCTACTCATATCATGGTTCTGAAAGGTTCATCACCTAAAATCCCAACATTTCGCAGAAAACTCACTGCCTAATCTTTCTTGTCAGTCAAACTCAATCCACTGGGAAAGTGAAAGAGGTCTGGGTGACACAAAGTGTATAAATGTCCATATGATTAAGAACTGTGAAAACAGATTCATTTTTCTCTCACATTTCTTAGTCTTGCAGCCAGTCCCTTATTCAGGTTATTGACTTCTCCAAGGCTCATCCTTAGGTATTCAGCTGTTCTCATACCATGTACAGGAAACCACCCAGCAGCAGAAGAAAGATGTGACAATAAGAAGTTCAAACTCAACCTTTAGACCAAATGCCAAAAGTTATTTAAGAACTCAGTGCTTATGGAAAAACCTGTCTCACAGAGTTGCTGAAAACCATTAGCCTTTACTGACTACCATTGAAGAGTCAGATACCCTTAATTTGTTTTGTGTGGTGCTGCATAATTAATTTCAGGCACCCAAGTTTTAACACTTCAGGCTATGAAACTGGAGAAGATCACACTGAAAAGCAGAGTCAGTGAAGAAAAGGGCAGCCTTAGCTCTCTGGTCCATGTTCATTGTTTCTGATTTTACTGTTTTATATCATTGCTACTTGTGAGCAAACCTTTGCCTGCCTAGGGCTTGCTTCTGTCCTTTACAGTGGTCAGAAAATGACAATATGCAGAAAGCATGTTGAGAAGGTAAACAAAGATAAATATTTGATATGAATGAAACATTTGGGACACAACATTATGCCTCTGCAAGGATTGCTGTTGGAATAGGTTCGCTCCCCCAAAGTTTAGAGTAGTGCCCACTAAATATTTCTGTGAAGGCAATCACTGGGAGAAGGTATAAATATCTAGCTTTAAAATGTATCCAGGACATCACTCTTGCAAAATGTCCAATCTATGTGAACAGACAAGATTTGGTTTTTTAATTTATTTAATAAGATCCTAATACCTGTGGATTACATAATGCCACCAGGGGACATGGGTTGGTTGTAGCAGTATGGATACATTGGGAGAATTCTCCCTAATGGAGCTCCAAGACCATACCTTGCACCATTCTTAAGGTCTCCACGTTTCTGGCTGCACATTTGTCCTTCAAATTTTCTTCCTTAAGCAAAAAAATCTTCCCTGCTATTAGTTCATTCTTAGCACCCAGTGAGTTATTGATGATTAATTAGTTTATGTGGTTATTGATGATTAATTAGTTTATGTGGTTTTGGGTACAGCCATGTGCACACAAGTAAATTTTAGTGATATTGCCATGCCAGATATTTGGCAGATATACAACATTGGTTATGTGGCTTGTCTTTTCATTGGTACAAAACTATATTCATCCTAAGCCAGGCTGGATGGGGCTCTGAGGAACCAGATCCAGTGGAAAACATCCTTGCCCATGGCAGGGGGTGGGAACTGGGTGATTTTTGAGGTCCTTTCCAACCCAAGCCATTTTGTGATTCTGTGTTGATGAACTTTCAGATTTAGAGCTGGAATAAGGTGCTCAGGTACAACTCTTGATTCTCTGTCCATTTGGACTGACCTTCAAAACTTAAGTTGGAGAAGGACTCAGTTAATGTATGTCTACAAACTTGCAACTTGATTTTTATATAAGTGCTAAGCTAACTCTGTTTAATTGATTTTCCACATTGTACACTGAGAAATAGGATTTTTATGGCTCTTGAATAATTCAGAACTTTGATTCCTAAGGCAAAAAAAATGGGCAAGGAATAAAAGCATAATTATCATTGTAGCAGAGGTCAAAAGGACAAGCTGGCCATAAGTTCATAATGTGCTTGTGCTCTTGGACTCATTGTGGACTGTGGAATATTACCTTGTTGAAATCTTATTACTTAAGGAAGGGGGGAAAAAAAAGCACACAGGCAGTTAGCTGCAAAAGAAATGGAGGAAGTGTTAATTTTTAAGCAAGTTTGACAAAGATTGAGTTTCATATGACAAATACTGTCAGCAAGACAGGATTCTGTCAGTGGAAGAAGTTTAAACATTAACAATTTCTGTCAGGCTGTTGACACAACCACGGCAGACATTTCCCAAGATGCTGAGATGACTGCTGGCATTTGTCAACAATCCTGTCACAGTGACAGCAATAAGACCATGTCTGGAAATGTGACAGTTTTGGCTTTGTGTTCCCCTGAGCATTGGCCCAGGTGTTCAGAGAAAGTGTGGGAAAAACCCGTATTTCTGCATTGTCATTCGAACGCGGAAAAAACACAGGAGGAAAATGAGCTGTCACTGCAATTCCCGTGATGCCTTTCTGCTTAGCATAACTCCACTCCGCGGCCCAGGGTCCACTGGTCCATACTCTGACAGATAATTAAGAAAGCAGCAGCTTTTTCTAGACGGCTCTTCCTCGTGATTTGCATTTTAGCCAGAGGCGACCAGTTATAAAAAAAACATGATGGAAAGATGGTAAGAAGCCAATTAGATGGATGGATGGCTGACTGACAGCTCTCTGGTGTTATTACTCCAGATTTCATTGTATGTAGCCTGGCAGTTTTCAACAAGAACCAACTTTTGCAGGTTTGTAGAGCTGTTAAATGAAGGACTATATATAGAATGCAATGGTTTTGCACGAATCTTTTACATTTTCCTGAAATAAACATTTATTACTTCAATTCTAGTTTAAGCACCATAATCTTTCTTAGTTAATCACAATTTACGTAGCTGCATCCAGAAATTTTGGAAGACTTTGTATTAAAATAGCTCTGTTGATGCAGCAATGATTAAAAAATGAGTTGCAAGTTAAACTGTGACACTTCATGACACGGCAGTAATTAATGTTTCTAAGGAACAAGTCTGATTTTTAACATAAGGAAATGAAATTAATTCACTTATAGAAATAAAGTATCTGAAAAAAATAAAGAGAAATCTGAATTTTGTTGTTGTGGTGGGAGAATTTGTTCTAGTGACTGTTTCCTTTGTTCTGGGGATATTTTTTTTTCTGCTGTTTTTCTCAGAAACAAAACATTGTTTTGCACAGGACTTAACAGTTTTAAATATGAAATAGCTTGTAAATTGCTGCTTTCCAGCTCATCTGTGCAGCTCCAACAGCTGGTAGCCAATCAGAAATATCCTCTGCTTGTGCCTGGTGGCTGTATCTCACTATAAAATTTAAACATTAGCAGGGCTTTTGTTACACTTCTGTGTTGTTTGTGGATTTATTTTTTTTGTTGTGAATACCAAAGGTAACAAAGCACAGCAGCATTTGCCGTTCCAAAGCTACAACTGCCACGCGATGAGTAATGGCCTTTGCCAACATAAAAAGTCCCTCAGCTTTCTTTGGCTCCTGCACGTTTATCCAGTGCTGGCAATTATCTCTTGATGAATGTTTGGTTGTTTTAGCAAAGTTTCCCGCAAGCCAGTGCTTCAAGGGATATGACTTTGTGGATTTGAGTCATCTGAATTGTTGGGATCATGGGGAGCTGAAAATGTTATTCCTTTCTTTTTCTTGCTGCAATGTAAAAAAAAAAAAAAAAACAAAACAAAACAAAAGCAACCCCATTGGAATGTCCTTGTTCAGACCTCATTAGGATTTTTTTTTTTAGATAAAAAATAAGGTATGAATCAAATTCACAACATGTTAAAGGGCAGATTATACTAATGCATGTTAAATAGGAATCTGTGGGGTTTTCTCTGCAACAATATAGACTATTGATAGAATCACAGAATCACAGAATGGTTTGGGTTGGAAGGGAACTTAAAGGTCTCATTCCAACCCCCTGCCATGACCAGGGACACCTCCCACAAGACCAGGTTCATATTCATATTAATAGAGAAAGTGAATTTATAGTGAATTGCTCAGAGCTTGTAGAACTTCTGGAAGACTAAGAAATCTTCTCCCTGTATTGCTTTCTGTAGCACTTCTTTTTTCACTACATCCCCATGTTTCAGATTTTAGGAAAAGCCTGAACCACAACCTGCAGGACATATTGTGAACCCCCTGAGGAAAAAAAAAAAATTACTCCCAATGCCAAAACTTGAAGACCTTCCCATAAAACAAGTCTCCACTGTGAGATCCTTCATCTCCTTTTTTATCATGCAGCTGCACAAACTCTTTTCCAATATGATCCACTATTACCCAGCACAATAGATGGCCCTTATGACTCCTCATTGCCTTTTCACTGTGTCTGAAATTTTCTGCTCTAATTAAGGCTTTTTTTTATCCTGAAAACCCTTAGTTTTGGACTTTTTTTTTTCAGTAGTAATACTAAACCACCTCTGTATTAGTGATAACCCCAGTATAGCACACATTTACACAAAAATATCATTGCTTGGGAGCACTGAAGGTTAAATACAACACAAAACAGAAAAGCTGGGGTACCTAATTAATTTTGCCACCTTGAAGAGGAAACATGTTGACCTGTGGTGGGACTTGAAAAACTGGGACAGTTCTGAAACAGACTGGTATAGGAATTGTGATGGGCTTCTCAGCAAGTCCTGTGTGGGCAAGAAAAACCTCATTATACTTTTGCTTACCTGAATTTAAGACCTCAGAAGCTGTGACAAAAGTCAGAATACAGGCTTAAATCTATATTCATATCCTTTGATGGGAATTTGTCATATTTCTTCCAAGTGGCAGGAAAGATACAAAGATGCTGCTCATGTCCATCTTCAAACATGAATTTCCATCTGTGATTGGAATGGCAAAGACTTAAGACAAAGTATTTCCAAACAAACTGAAAAATCTGCTATTTCTGTATTTTGCAGACCATTTAAGTATGCTTTTCTCCATTGGACTTATTTTTCTCCACTACTTATTTTAAAGCATGATCTGTGAATTTTAGTAGCTGTCCATGAGAATCCCTCTTATTTAAGTTCACCTTTATTCCTCTCAGTCTTCAAAATAAGAAAATGAAAAAAAAAATGAAACCATCATTTTTAGGAGCAGAATATTTTAATGACATAGAGATCTAATTAAGCCAAAATTTTTTTAGCTTGTCCCAGAAATCGTTGTGTATATATAGATATATGCATATGCATACATTCAAAGGGGAGGTTTTTGCAAATAAACCCAAAATTAAAGATCTCCAGAAATCTGTACGTATTTCAAGAGAAACAAGATCTGGGAGGAATAATAGAAAGTGGAGAAGACTGAAGTGAGGAGGGATGTTAATGCAAATTTTCTATTATAACATTCTTCCAATACTTGTCATCTATTTAACTATTTACTTTTAATCTAAGAGTAGATTAATTTCAATCATTTGCTTATTTTCCATCAGGATGAGAAATGCTTATGGAATTTATTTCTGTGAGTGAGGTAACACTGATCCAAAAAAACTATGGTGAAAATTAAATTGTCTTGACTTACCACTACTAGAGAAGAAAGAAAGAAACAGACATGGCATAATTTTAAACTTTTTCATCTGGAAACACCCTAAAAATGGCCAAAGAATACATTGCTAATGTTGTTTGCTTGAGCTTCTTGTTTTAGTCTTAAAACAATATTTAATTAAGTATTTATAAAACAATATTTAATTTATTTATGTTTGGATTTCTGAGAGGGAATTAACTGGGAGATAACACGATCATTAAATGAGGCATGGAAGGATGGGTGATAATTTGTGTTCCATTAACATTTCACAGATGATTTTATTGTGCCAGGCTGAGTGATCTCATTTAGAATACAAGAATGACACCTGAAACCACTTTTGTTAGTAAGATTTATGGTGGAAAATAGCTTTCCCTGAGTAAAAAACTTAAACTTTCAGTCTGATTCTTCTGATGTCAGATTGAGAGAGTAGATCTGGGGATGATCCATTCTTTTCTAAGAACAAGTGTCTTGATACTTTGATTATTTATCTTTGTAAGTTCTAGGAGGAAGATGAACCTCTGGTTTAAAGTAGTTACTTACTCTTTAGGTTAGTGCTGGACAAAACAGATCCCAAACTCCCTCTACACATGGCTGTGCTTTGGGATATCAACCTAATCCTGTTCTTTGCTTTATCCAAATCTGTGAGTCAGGATATCGCTTGGCTCTGACACATTTCATTTTCATTTCTTTAATGAAAATCTAGCAATTTCTGTATAGGTCTTTTTTCCTAGTACTCAGGTCTGTCCAGCTTCTTAGAGTAACATTTTATAAGCCTACCAGTGCTCTAAAACTAAATTTCTTTGTTCTTTCAGTGTAAATTGCTAGATGAGAACTGCTTTATTATTATTGTTATTATGAATACATAGTGAAAATTATTCTTTTTGCCTTATTTGCCCCTCAGCAGTGATGAAAGATTACATATGAATTAAAGGCAGAAGACAGTGAAGGTGATAACTACTTTATTATTCACCACTATTTATTATTTCCAGTATAATAGAAGACTAACATAGCACTTCAAATATAGCCAGAATTATTTAGGAGAAAAAAATTGCCCAAGATTTTGAAGCCAACACCAGCATAATTTAATGATTAGATGGATGTACTGAACATGACAACATCAGGCTCTCTAATCTAAACCAACATAAATGTGAAGGATGAAAACAACTCTTAAAATCAAGCTTAAAAGCAGAGCAAATGTTAGAAATATTGCAATATGTCTTAAGGTTTAACTGAAGACCAAGAGAAAAAAAAAATCCTTCCATTTCCCTCGTGGCCCAGAGAACAGGTTCAAAAAGCACAGGGCACAGCAGCAAAAGGTCTCATCACACAGGGGTTTAAAACCCAAAAGGAAAATCACAAGTATTTCCTAACTGGGAACCCAGAGAGAGCAAAGGTAAGTAGCTCTTTCTAAAATTCAGAAGCAGGAACAATGAGGAAGATGAGGCATTCACTGAAATGTCAAGATAAAAATCGATAAAGCATTTTCTGGGAAATCAGTGCAGAGAGTGGAAGACATTGGAGATAACAGAGAGGCAAACGCTTTCTCTGGAGCAGATGAAAACTCCAACAGTGGCATTGAAAACAGGTGTTGTTTTCATAATTAAAACTCAAGGGAAACCTGCCTAAAGGGAGCTGCAATAATGAAATAGGGAGGGAAAAATACCCATGGAGTACAATGTCTCATTAGGAGAGATAAACTTCACATGTGAACAATACTGAGTTAAATAGAAAATTGTTTTTCTTAATGGCACTCTGGTGTGAGACAGGTTCAGAGGTTCTGCTTGTTTTGCTGCAAACTGGTGATAAATGACCACAAAGGTTTCCACAAAAATGTGAAAGACAGGAGTGGAAAATGAAGATGCAAGTTGTCTCTCCAAAGGGACACTTTATAAAACCAGTGTCTGGACAGAAATAGGAAAGCCTTTGAGAGATTAGAAAGCTCTTCTAATAACTGGCTGTGGAATGACCCAGTTTAGTTATTTTCTGTTTGGTTTCTAGTTAATGCTGTTTTCCCCTTGTAACTGATGCACACTAAAACCTCACAAATAAGACCCTGAGGCAATTCTGAAATCATCTACAGTGTATTTTCTCAGAGATAAAAAACATCAGCAGCTCCAGTCCTTCTGACTCAGCTTGGTGTGCAGGTACCGTGGAGTCAAACGTGGTGCAGATAGGCAGAGCACTGCTGGAAACCCTCCAGGAAATCTGAAATGTCTGGGTGATTCCACACTTGATTTTCCATAACCTTATCGATATTGTCCCTCAAATGGGGATGCTTAAAGAGGGAGAGAAACTGCTTATGTCGAGAGGTGGCTTGTAGGGCAGAGGAAAACTAGTTTGGTCTGAATAAAACTCTTCTGCTACAAACAGTGTTTTTCAGAGGTACAGTGTAGCACAGGGATTTCTGATAAGGGATTTTTGGGATAAATGTCTGCAGCAGATCCAATGTTCTCAGGTTTCAGTGTGCTTAGTAGGCACAGCTGGGATTCAGGAGCCGTTACAGTTGACTACCTGCTGCATGCCCAGAAGTACCAAATAAACCAATAAATCCTCAAATCTGTAAGCAAGCAGAACCACTATTGCAGCAAGTTCCTGAGTGGGAAAAAAAGATACACCATAAAGAATTCTGTGAATTTTTCAGAGTTAAAATAACTTGGCTGTTGCAAATAGAATGACTTGAAATATTTAGTCAAACATGCCTATTCCACATCAACATGTTTAAAATGTTTGGTTTCTGATTAACACTGTTTTAATAGATGTAACAAATAGTAAATAATGATGCAAAAGTAAATAATATTAATTAAATAATACTAAAATATAATAATGCCAGAAGAAAAGCCATACTTCTAAATAGGAAAGCTCTGTTTGATGATTTGGTTTATCATCTGCAAGCAAAAAATTTAGGGTGAGAATTAATAATGTACTTACATATGTAACATAGGGTCAGTAATGAATAGCAGTGAATTTGTCTCCAAGCTCATCACTGGAGAGATCAATACTTTATTGAGTTCGGATCTCTAGACATTAAAAAAGGATGTTGGAAAACTGAAAATCATGTGGAAAGCTCCTGCCAGCACTGAAACCCTTGTGGTGGAAAACTTAAGGAGTTCCACCTCCTTTAATGCATCTGTAAATCTAAACAATGACAACCTTGAATTTTTATTTCACATGCACAGAACCACATCAGGAACCATAAGAATCTTCTGCCTCATAGAGAAAAGTTCATAATACTGCCTGGAATTAATTGTAAAGCAAGTTTACTTTAGAAAAAACTATTTTTTCATTCATAGCTGTGAATAATAAGAAAAATAACATATGGAATTATAAATTATTTTAATGGAATTTAATAGAGTCTTATAATACCCATCAAAGCAACAGGGTATTTCAATAAAAGCTACACCTCCATTTCAAATGATTAGCTGATATAAATGTCTTAGAAGACATAAAACATTCCTGTGATTTCAAATCATCCAAAGATCTTTTCCTGAAGGTGGCACATGTGGACACAGCATTTCCCAGTATATGGAATTTCAGAGTTAAAGAAACTTAGTACACCTCTTTCTGCTCTGCCAAAAAATATCACTTTATTTTGGGAGTCAGTGTGGCAAACGTGAATCACAACTGAGCAATGCCCCATGAATTCAAGGGGGACACACATGTAAGCTTTTGCAATTAAAATTGCACAGGGAACGTGCAAAGGTGAAATTGTAATTATCAAACTGGAGCCTTGCCAGAAAAGTAGGACAACCTTGTTGTCTTTGTTTGCTATCTCAAACTTTTTCATTTCAGGAAAAAAACATTTACGATACCTTTCCAGAGGCCTTATGCAACGTCCTCATCCAAAGCACTGCTTTGCAAATGGGGTCTGATAACACAAAATTTCCTGTTCTCAGCAGGGCCATAGCTCTTGCCCCTCCATCTCCTATCCAGAGAGTGAGACAAGTTATATTATTTTACAAAGAGATTTTTTATGCTGAAGTATTTTAGCCAACCAAAACAAAAGCCCCAATGAAAACAATATTGTTTTGTTGGTTTTTTTTGTTTTGTTTTGTTTTGTTTTTTTAACCATGTAGTAATTATTGCTGTAAATTGGGAAGCACAGAATCATTAAGGTTGGAAAATCGTTGGGTCTGATGGTTCCCCCAGCCAAGGCCACCACTAAACCATGTCTCCAACTCTCCATTTTTCAAATCCCCCTGGGAATGGTGATTCCACCACTGCTCTGGGCAGCTTTTTCCAATGCTTAACCACTGTTTCTGTGAATAATTTTTTCCTACTATCCAATAAACCTCCCCTGGAAAAATTCACTGCTGGATTTTTACCTTTTTTTTTTGTTTGTTTGTTTTTTTTTTTTCAATATTTCCATTATGAATAACAGAGTTAATGGGTGGAAATTTTTCTACATGGCAAAGCCTTGACAGGAGGTGAAGGTAGAAGGTCCAATCCTTGCCTGTGTTGCATAAACTCTTGATCACCTGATCCCAGTGGGATCACTTTCCTCTCTTCCAGATGTCCCTTTGGGTCCTGAGCAACCCAGATGTGTCAGCAAAAGCAGGAGTCTCTCCAGACAAAATGTTTTGGAGTTTTGAACACTCTGTTCTTATTAAGGATAAAATTTCTGCCATAAAGCAAGTGTCTGTATTGGGTAGGGTCCCTTTGGCTGTTCCATACCAAGCATCTGCAATGAACTAACTTACTTTTCTCTACATTCTTATTGCAAATTCTTATTGCATTCTTATTGCATTCTCTACATTCTTATTGCAAATATTTCAACAGACCCTCTCCCAAGTCAGGGCACTCTTTCCCCTAGGACAATGGTAGTCAAATTATGCCAAATCATTCCTCTGTCCTCTCCAGAAAACATTTCTCTGTAGATTATTGGTAGTGTAAACATGACAATATTCCAAAAGTTAAGAGTAGTACTTCACTACAATCCTACACATTTTAAAAGTAAAGATTAAATATCGTGTGAACTTCTTTCACTTTTTTGCTCACATTTTATTGTTTAGTTCAAGAACAATAAGTACAAGAACAGTAAGTACTAAACACTATATGTATATCTATACAGAGGAAAAGAAACAATAATTTTTAGTCTAGTGACAGCAAAAATGCTTAAATAAGCCATTTTATCTGCTATATTTTCAACCAGTTGCTTGAGTTTTCTCCATTTTCTTATTATTTTAAGTTGTAAAAGAAGAAAAAAAGAACAACTTTGCTGAAGTACTTTGATTACAGTACAGCAAGAGGGGCAGTTGCAATCATGGATTTCAATGAAGTTTCATGAGGAAAGTTTTCAAGTGCAGCTGTGCTCCTAAGGCAGAGCCAACCCCAGCCCCAAGCACTGCCTTGTGGTAAAATTGCACTGTTCATTGCTGGAATGATTCCTGGACTCATTTTTGGCCCATTCCAAACAGCAACAACCACAGAGCATCTTGGGGTTTGCACTCAAGAATCACGGCTGATAGAAAATTCCAGTGCAGATGTTGGTTGTGGAGGGTGAGAAAGCTGATCTGTGTGGATGTGAACTCTGTCTTGGACTGGGGAGAAGTCACTGGATAGTTTTATAACCATAGAAATATAGTAGAGTAATAAATTGTTATTAAATGTAATTGCTACCATAATCATTACAGGTTAAACTTAATTTATTACTTCTATAGTCAGACCAAAAGTCTGGAAATAGAGTTGGAAAGCCTGCTGCTGGGTGGTAAAAGAGTCATGAGAAAGCCAGAACAAAGCTGGTACAGGCAGCTATTTCTCCAGTACCTGCTCCAGACTCCAGCAGCTGAAGGCCTGGGGCATTCCTGACCCCCTGATGGTCTGAGGTATTGAAAACCCTCCCTGCTTCTGAGATCAGAGCTCTACAGGGAAATTCAGCTTCTGGAAATTCACTTGTCCATGAAATAACATTTAATTGGCCAAAGTAGCAGCCAAGTCTGATGCCAGGTAGTGCTTGAGCTGTGGGGAAAGCAGAGAAGGGAGATGTGCTGCAGTCCAACAGGAATGTGCTGTGGTGAGGATTTGCTGCAGGAGCAGCTGATGGCCACAATCATCATTGGAGAGCTTGAGGTCTGTGCTCACACAATAAAAAGAAAATTTTGTCTGAGGAAAGTTAAAAGAGGAAACAATAATAAGAAAAGCAACACGAGCAAGCAAATAATATTCTGTTCCTGTTTCTAGGTAGTGATCAGAGGCATAATGAGAATAAATTATTTGCCCCTGCTTGAAAAGAATATGTGTATCCTGAGCAAGAATTTTTTTCCCCTGTTTTTGCCTTAGATTTTCTTCAGTTTGGTAAGATACAAACTGCCTCCCACATTGGCCATCAACACATAACAATTTCTAAGGAGCCCTGCAAGTAAAGCTAAGTAAAGCTTGTGTCTTAATGTCTGACTGGGCAGGGGGACTGAAGATCTGCAGGAATTTGGAGGAAGGAATTGAAAAACCACAGAATGAGGAGAGCTACTCGAACTAGACCCCAAGTGCATTTTAAGGCACAAGAATATAAGAATATGTTTGCAAAAGCATATTAGCAGGAAAATGCAGTGGCAGCAAACCCCCTGAATCAGCCATCATACACTCATTTTAAGAGACTTGCCAAAACTCCTAATTAAGGCCTCCCTCAGGACTCTTGTTTTCTATCTCATTATTCTGATAAAGTGGACACCAATGAGTCCCTTAATGAGGATTAAACTGTAGGATTTAGTTGAATTTGCATCTCACATTTTCTATTGATGAGACTCCTGAAATACACCAGATACACTTGCCAGTTTCTAATTCAGAGTTCAAAATACTGTATGAAAAAATCTGGCAACAGAATTCTGCTTCTTTACCTTACAATTGTCCAAAAATAAGAGATAAAAATTGTCTGTTTTGATAAATACATCATTTTCCCATCCACAGGCCAACAGTGTGTGTCATATTGTGGTGAATGTGGCTTAAAAGGGACAGCTGCTCCAGGGATCTGGAAACACTCTCTTTAGTTTTTAACAGAAGGAAAAACTGAAACGGAAGCAGATGTTTGTTACTGTATCATGTGTGAGATAAGGCCTTTGGAGACTTATTTTTTTTCCCCAACAGCAAGTGTTTAAAGTCTGGTCTTCCTTAAAGGAATTTTGATTTCATGCCTGACCCAAGAAATATGCTTTGTGTAAATTCACATGACAGAGTTCCTTGCTGATGGTTTTAGTCAACACTGAGGCTGAGCCTTTAGGATGTTCTGAACACAGAGGTGATCCATGGCCAGGTGGGAGTTTGCTTTTCTGCACCTCCTCCACTGTCCTGCTCTTACCTGTGAGGTAGCACCACCAAAGCCCACGCCCACACAGGGGCCAGGAGCCTCAGAGGTCCTGGGAAATGGGACCTGCTAGAAATCAGACCGAAAAAAGGTTTGTTCGCCTTTCTAAAATCTGAAATTACAGAATTAATGTCTCATTTTATCCAGAATGTCCAACAGAACATAATTAACACCTTCTAAATGAAGTTTATGTCCATTCAGCAGAGATCTGCAAACCAAGAAGTTAATTTTTTCCTGAGTATTCCTTGCTCTTCAAGATGAGTGAGGATCAACACTGATGCTCACAGGAGGTTCTCATCTTCTTACCTCAATCTAATCATTGACATCTGAATGCAGATTGGTGAGAAGGTGAGAAAATGTATGCTTCAGAAAGGACAAGGGGTAATGGTTTTAAAATAGGAGAGCTTTAGATTAGCTATTAGGAAGAAATTCTTCCCTGTGATGGTGCTGAGGCCCTGGCACAGGTTGCCCAGAGAAGCTGTGGCTGCCCCTGGATCCCTGGAAGTGTCCAAGGCCAGACTGGATGGAGCTTGGAGCAACCTGGGATAGTAGAAGGAGTCCCTGCCCATGGCAGAGGTGGAACTGGATGAGCTTTAAGGTGTCTCTAAACACAAACCATTCTGTGTTTCTATGGTTCTGCAGTTTACAGATCTTATTTAGAACTCTCAGTGGGGGTGTGTGCATGTGTGTGACCTGGCACACAGGTTTTTAATGGCTAGAAGGTAAAAATTTCTTAAGAAGTATTTTCCATCATTTTTGAATGTCATCATCTACCAAATCTGAGCTGGGAACCACATTAATGCTACAGAAATGAGATCAGTGGCCCCAGTGAGGCTTGGATAGGAAATATAACACCAATTGTAACCATAATAAAAACAATGACGTTCGAAAGGAAATCAGACACCTCGGGCAAAGCCAGAGGAAATATGTAGGAAGACTTCAGTCACAGAGGCA
Organism: Lonchura striata; assembly: GCF_050655825.1. Classification (NCBI taxonomy): domain Eukaryota; kingdom Metazoa; phylum Chordata; class Aves; order Passeriformes; family Estrildidae; genus Lonchura; species Lonchura striata. The sequence continues at coordinate 5,111,620 of NC_140705.1, read as the reverse complement.
GTTTTTCCCCTACTTTGGCATTATTGCCCAAAAAATGATGTCAGAGACAAGTTTAAAAAAAAAAAACAACTTTTTTTTTTTTTTTTTTTTGCTCATCCAGCAACAGCTGCCATGACCAAAATTCTGCTGTCTTCTGTGATGCCAAAGCAGTTTTCGGCTCACAGTGGGGATTTCCATTCAAAAATGTTCCCCTCTACACACAAGAGCAGAGGTGCCCAGTCTTATGTATCTTCCAACAGCTGAAGAGGAGAGTAGTTATGACACAAACATTTTCTTTTTCGCATTTCATGGCAAGAAATGAGTCACACTTCTTCAGCAAACTGTATATGTTTAGGAATGTTTTTCTTATAATTCAGTAAAAATGGATACCCAGGAGAAGAACTACACTGGTTGTGGTCTTGGTGCAACAGTGAGGTGTATCCAATGAAAGAGCAGATCAGAGATTTAAAACAAGCTAAGAGAAAGTCTCTCATCATAGAACAGGCAGCCAGCCCATGGAACTCTGTCTTTCCAGGCACTGATATCAGATATTGCAAGGGCTAAATCTTCTGATAATTTCAAGTGTTGCCCATACAGCCTTGTAGACAAGAAGTTCATGGTGTTATGTAAAAAGCAGGATTTCAATCTCATGAAACCCCTGAGCTGTAAGTTATTGAAGTCTGGGAGAGAATTCTGAAGAAATATTGTACATAGACATTAATTTTTGGCTTCTACTGGAGACAGGATACTGGTCTAATCCAGTATAGTGATTTTTTGTTCTTAAATATGAGCACATTTCTCTTGGCCTTACAATGTGCAATATTTTGGCTTCTAGTCCTAAACTTCCGAAGAAGATTTTTTTCCCCACAAAATTTAAAAACAAGAAGAAAAAAAATCAACTTTGTTTTGTTCTTATTGATCCAAGATGACTTTTATTTTGCTTTTCTTTTTCAACATTACATTTGTACATATGTTATTTGCAGTGAAAGATAAGATTTGCTTTATTTCATTTAGTCTCTTGCTCATTTGGACTTGAATTTAAGCAGGTTTGCATAATGACAGTCTGTTGTACTTTTTAATTTGGGAATTAGGGATCTTGGAGGAACCCTACTGTTTATCAGCTTCAGTAAAATATCAATTTAAAATTCATTTCAATGGGTTCGGTTTCTGTTCTTCCCTGTGGAGAAGTACACCTCATATTATGTGGTGAACTGATTCCAATGGCACCCCAAATGATGGATAACCAAGATCTCTTGTACCCCACAGACCACACCTCTGCACATCAGACCTCACTGCTGAAAGTCCTGAGATCTGTTTGTTTGGTGACTGTGATAAAGAAACTATTTTGAGTAAAGGAACTGACAGCTTGGAATTTTCTTCAGCCTTTTCCTAGTAGTTAGAGCATTTCTGCAAATCTTGTGTCTACATAAATATATTCTCAGTGAATCTGCTGTGAAAAAGCATCATTTTGAACTGCAATAACAATTGCATTGATTAGGATTTTCATGTCTTCTTTCTTAGTTTAGCAAGACCTACCAGATATCAGTATTCTAGCACTTCCACTTTTGACTGGAACGGTAACAGTTTAATTCAGGTTTTTTATTCTATTCTATGAAATGAGGACACAATTGTTAATGGTCACTGTCATTGTGCCTGACCTCTTCCCTCTGAACAGCCTTGTGCTACAAGGACTGAGGTGATTGAAGTTCATGGACAATGAGCATATTGACATGAAGGAACTTTTAACTCTGAGGTCAGAAAATTGTTTGAATGTGGTTTTGAGTCTCAGAATGACACTGGGAAATAAATTGGATGAACTCATCCTTACCTTACTTTTCAGGAAGTCATTTATAGCAATACCTGCTCCGAGGGGGATTGATCTGCTTATGTTTCCATCATTTAGAGAATAAGAGAATTATAGAATGGTTTGGATTGGAAGAGACTCTAAAGACTGTGTAGATCCAACTCCCTACCATGTCTCAGAAATAAATCCCTCCATTTAGCAGTGATGAATGCCAACCTGATTATCTTCTCTACATTTCCTTAATATTCAAATCTGGAAGTCATAGATTGGTTGAGATAGTGCCTACATAGTTCAATGGAAAGAATGAATCCCAGGCACTGGAATGCTCCAGTTTTGCTTTAAACACAGATTTTCCTGTGCTCATCTGAAAAACAAAGCTTTGTTCATCTGTTATTTACACAAATGGAGATTATGGTATAAAGACAAAGATCACCTCCATATGACAGAGAGAACCAATATCAGATAAGCATCATACTTATAACAATAAATTTTAGAACACCAGAGGTATTTCAGAGAAGTCACATTTTACCAGGGGTTAATCTCTGTGCAATTATATCTCTTACTTTTAAAAGAAGGAAAAACACATTACAAAAGCATTAAAAGGAGTAGAAACCCCTTCTATAAGTATCTACAAAGTCATGTACGGAGCTGGAAGCTCCCCTTGCCAGTTTTCCAAAGCACATGATGCTTTCTAAAGACACCAAGTTGCTGCTTACTGTATATTTCAGTGCAGGACCAAAATCTGTCTCCGAGGTTTAGGACACCTTGTTACATCCCATTCCAAAATCTGTCAAGCATGTGATGACAGCTGAGGCACAGAGGAATATTTCTCTGGTTCAAGAACAAGAAGGCCCAGAAGGAGAATTTGCTGATTTGCTAAACTCTTTAAGTTTGCAGATACAGCTGTAGGACACTGAGCATGTCTCTGTAAAGCATCACAAATATCAGGACTTTTGTCTCCATGGAATATTGAGCCAGGCAGCTCCTATCTGAACTGTCCCCATGTAACTTGGGCACTGCCAGTAGAGTAATCCTGAAATCTCATGTTGACAGATAGAGCTGCATTTGGATTAATCCAAATCAGAGTTGCCTAGAGGTTTTGATGGAACAACATATACAGGAGATTTCAAACCACAACTCTAATGACTTGTGTTTTCTATCACTGTACAGACACATACTGCCCTCAGAGAAGCAAGAAACACAGTTCTATGTGTATTTTTATTATGATAACTGGTAGCAGTAAGGGTAACCAGTCTGAGAGAGTTATTTAATATATCCATGCTGGTGTGCAATTAATATAATTGTTCAGTGAGAAAACATAAGACAAGAGGAAGATGATTATATTTTACTTAAATTTTGTGATAGAGGTATTCCTCAAAATGTTGTCCCCAGCTTAGTACCAATGAAACAATAAGATGTGCTGTCCTGTTTTTTAGCAGCAGGTGCCTATGTGATCTCAGAGCCTTTGTAGACCAATATGACTTTAGCTAAAGCACCTTGTCTTTGGTTAAAGAGATTTCACTAAAGTCTGAGACTTTAGTGAGATCTGAGACTTCACTAAAATGGTGTCAAGCATTGGGACAGGCTACCCAGGGCAGTGGTGGAGTTACCACCTCTAGAGGGATTTAAAAAATGTGTAGATGTGACACTTGGGCACATGGTTTAGTCGTGGCCTTGGCAGTGTTTGTCAATGTTAGATTAATAGTTGGACTTGATGAGCTTACAAGTCGTTTTCTACTCTAAAAAAATTCTATGTGTCTATGAAAACAACACGATAGTGCCCAAAATTAAATTTTGTATGACAAGGTACAGGTGATTTAAGTAACTTTTAAAATCTTTCTGTGTAGGAGCAATTCAAGACCACAATCTGCAGCCAGTCTGTTTCAATCTCATCTCCACATCTTTCCTGCCAGGAATCTCCCTCCTGCAGTGGACCTGGAAATATGCAGAAAAAGCAGTGATTTCACTTGGAAAAAACTCAAATCAACACAGTTACAGTGAGCAAAAATTTTAACCTTGTCCCCAAGACTCTCTAGAATAGATGTTCTTATGTTGTTTCCTTTTGGGAATAAAATCCTATCTCTCCCCTGCAGGTATCCTTTCTCTCTTTACAGTAGCTTAGTTACTGGGATCCAATTTAAAATGTTCAAAACCCCAAATTCCTCAAAAGGCAGTGTGAAACTATACCTCACACATCACTACAAAAATAAGCAAGTTTTGATTTATTTCAGAAGTGGAGTTTTCCTTCACACTCACTAAAAATTTGTTGTACAGGAGAGGTGTTATCCTGTCTAAAATACAGGGTTATAAGGATTCTGATTCTTTTCCGAGCTTTGCTGTAATCTACACTTTGAGTGTAGAATTACACTCACCTCACCTACAATTATCTACCTGTAAGTCAGGCATCCCGTCAGAGTCCCTATGGCTCCCTAGACAATGAGCAGAGAGAATGAAAACACAGAGAGGATATTTATTGTATTTATTACAATAAATACTGATAGACACATGCTCATCAATAAACATGTTTATTAATAAATCATTATTTTATTAAATAAATTCTTATGTAGGTTGAATGTATTTTGTTGTGCCTCTATTTATAGAAGGAGTCTAGATGACCAGTTTGGATTTTACTTATAGCTTTAGAGCAGATAGATTTCAATAGTATGAACTCCAGGTTTTTTCAGAAGTGTGCAGTTATTGCATCAGTTTCTCATCTCTTGGGAGCACATTACACACACTTTAACCAAGCTGGATCACCTCTAAACCCTACTGTATTTCTTGTAGCCTGTCCACTCCTTTAAAATATAAGAACCCTTTTAGACAAACTTGTTTTGTACTTGTTTTGGTTGCTGAAACACATAATTTCCCAGGCCCTGGCTGAACTGTACTGCAGGAGCACTAGGTGGCAATGCTGTTACAGCGAAAACCCAGCAGCTCCCTAAAGCACAGCGATGCCAACCACAAGCTCAGAGAGCTGACACCACTTCTCCAGTGGCTGGAGGACATCCTTTTGAATTTTTTTTTTTTTTTTTTTAATTGTCCCTATGTGCTGGGCAGTGGGAGGCTGCACCTCGAATCCTGGGTTCGGTTCTGGGCTCCTCATGACAAGTCAGACATTGAGGGGTTGGAGCGTGTCCAGGGAAGGGAACGGAGCTGGGGAAGGGTCTGGAGCTCAGGTCTGAGGAGGAGCAGCTGAGGGATCTGGGGGGGCCCAGCCTGGAGAAAAGGAGGCTCAGGGGGGACCTTCTCACTCTCTACCACTCCCTGAAAGGAGATTGTAGCCAAGTGGTTGTTGGACAAAAGAAACTGCCCCCAGGTTTTGTCAGGGGAAAGTTAAGATGATTATTACAAAGCAATTCTTTGTGAAAAGGGTTGTTAAGCCCAGAGTGCCCAGGAAAGATGTGGAATCGCCATCCCTGGAGGCATTTAAAAGGTGTGTGGATGTGGCTTAGAGGTGACCTTGGCAGTCCTAGTTAACAGCTGAACCTGATGACCTTAGAGGCCTTTTCCAACCAACATGATTTCATGATTCTTTGGTTTTGCTTGCTCAGGCTTGCTCTGAGTGAGGAGTAGGTGGTTGATTTGTTTCCACTTCCAGTATAAAGCAAAGATGATAGCCTGACAATTAGCACAAGTTTGGTCTTCCCCATATAATTCCTAGTGGTTCCAGGGAATATTGAATGACAAATTTGAAATACACAGGAATGAGCTGACAGTCCTGCCAGGCTGGGGTTCAACCATTTCACTGGGGAATGTGAAAACTCAAGCCTAATCCTAATAATGTGGGTGAGATCATAAAAACCTTCAGCTGTGCTTCCTCTTTCCATGTGTACTACTTGCAGTGAAATCAAAGACAATATTCCTGATATAAACTCTTGGATGTGGACAGCTTTTGCTAAGATAAGTTATTTTGAAGACAAAAAAGCCAGTGCAAGTGTTCTACAGCTACCAGTTCAGTACAGCACAACCAGAAATCTGTGTTTAATTGACTCCAATACTGTCACATTACAACACGAAATAATTCACACATGGATGTTAGATGTAAAAGGGGAAAGAAAAGAACTCAAAGAGAGGATTTTATTTTTTGACTCCACTACATATAGAATAGCAAAAGTGACAGTAGATTGGAGGGTGAAATTGCCACCTCTCCAACCACACTGGTCAAACTAACAGTCCATTAATTCTCTCCACTCACAAAGAATGTAAAATAATCATTATTTACATGAACAGTGTGAGAAAATTCAGTAGAAATATGTAAACATAAGAAGGCATAGGAAACTTTTAGAAAACTTTAAAACTCTCAAAAGAAGAGGGTGACACAATACAATATAATACAATTAATCAGTATTATCAGGTCATGACTTTGAGAGTCCTCTCCACACTTCCAGTATTTATTTTATCCATTTCAATTAATATAATTTACCATTATCATAAACTCTGTGAATTGTAGCTATGGATACCAGGAGAACAAGGAACTGTTCTGGTCTGAGTTTATCCCATCACTACAGGAACTTGTTTTTAATTTGTTTTTATGGAAACACTGCATCCTGTTTATAGCAAAACTGGTCTCAGTACAGAAAACACCTCCCCATGTCCCAGAGTGAGGAGAAGTTTAATCTTCACTATTTTTGTCCTAAAATGCTTTTATAATTTTATGTACATTATATGAAGGTTGGACTTGATGATCTTAAAGCCTTTTTCCAATCTAAGTGAATTTATGATTATTTTCCAAATGTAAAACTAAGTAATGATAAATAAAAAAAGTGAATGGATGCATATCCATGGACTTCCTAAAGTTTTGCATGAGTATGTGTAGCCAAATATGTGAGGTTGTTTCATGCATTCATATTTGAAATGCTAAATTTAGACTTTCTAGCAATTTCCTATAGGAAAAAATGAGTAGTGCTGCTAACCTAAAAGACAAGTACATTTTCCTTTTTAATTCTCCCATTTATATAGATTTTTTTTCCTCACCAAAATGCATTTTGAATATCTATCACAAGCATGTAAATTTAGCTACCTGGGTGGAATTGTTTTTGGACTAGTTCATTGATCCCGATTTCACAAATGATATGAACATCAACTGCCCCAGAAGTATTCCTACTTTTTCCCTGTCTTATCTGACCACATTTTCCTGCACCTCCCTAATCACTGAACTCTCCTGCAGTGTGTCAGAGCAGGGAAATTGACTGTTTAAATATATTTCTTCTTGTTTGTTGGGAAAAATCCATGGTCTGCTTGGTGATTGAGGAAATATACTGCAAAAAACCAACCAAATGAATGAATAAATATATAACAACCAAAAAGTAGATGCTAGTCATGAGGAGTTTTGTAGGTTTGGATTTTGTTCGTTCCCTTAATATGTCATTACAAGATGGGAAGGAAAACAAGAAAAGGTTTTGGTTTTTTTTGCTATTATGGAAAGAGTAGTTTATTTTTCATACTCAGAGCCATCCATTTAGACCAGAATAAAGACAGGAAAGAAATAAGGGATTTTTGCTGGGGCTTAGCCATGTGATCCTATACAAGCTTTGACAGCACAGTGAAGTTGTGCTGATATCTGAAGAAAAATCAGAAGCAGCTATAAGGTGGAAAGTTTAAAGAAGTGAAAGGATGTGCATTTCTGGCCTTATTCATGTCTCATTAGCTTCTGGCACAGTAAATTTCCTAGACCAGCAGAAAACACTTTTTTGATGCAAATTTTTTGAAAAAAATTTGTGATGTCAGGGAAAAAGAATATGGTGCCCAAAGAACAGACTGGATGTAACATTTTCAAAAGTATCAGCTGTGCCAATTTAGAGTTTATGTCCACCATCCCCCTTCCCAAAGTGTATCTCCCCATAATTCCCTCTGAGAAAACATATCAGCAAGTTTTCAAAACTATATTCTTGCCATTAGGTTCTCCATGTGCTCAGTCAATAAATTCCTTTGACCAAGACAGGGATATGAGGACATCTACAAAGGAATTAATTTAATTGAAAATAACTTAATGAAATTTTACATACTGAAATCAGTAGTGTTTGAATGATGCCTTTTTCTCATTACGTGCCCTACTGGGAATTTCCAGAGGTTGTTGGATGCTGAAATATGTGACTACAATTTCAAGCCTTTTTGAAATGACCCTACCCTTCCAAACATCAAAATATCCCTGATCTGTTCCCATGGATCACAGTGAAGTGACAGCCCAACAAATACCCCAGGCAACATCCAAACCTTTCTTTTCCTTACCATTCCAAAATGAATGACTCCAAACTCCTTGATGAAAAAAAAAATGGGAAGAGCAATGCCCTTTCTCCTTACCTGGGGAAGACACCATGACTCAAGAGAGGCAATTTAAACGCCACAGGGCTTCCTTTACACAGAGCATTTGTGGTTCCTGTGTGATTTACCTCCTACAGTCTTAACAGAATTCCCAAGGAGGAATCCCAGGGAAGAAATTTAAGATTGAAAATAGGCACATGAGCCCAGTCGCGTGTCCTAGAACTGGGTAGAGCAGTTGGAACAATCCTGGAAAATGCCATACTCTCTGGGAAACTTCTAGCTGGAATGTGAATTTTTTTTTATTATTTTTGGCTTTTCAAAAAAGGACTTCCACCCACCCATCCCCTGCCTTTGAACCTCCTTCCCATTAATTTTCACACCCATAATTTTAATAAAATACTTTGGTAAGTGGTGTTTGCAAAAAGCCATGACAAAAAAAAGGCTTTTATTTATTAAAAATGAAAACTACAATTAAGAATATCTCTATTATTGTTTCAGCACAGACAATTAAAAAGACATATTGGAGTTTAAAAAACTCAACAAACCAAAGATCAAAACATCTTATTTTTTCTCTTTAAGTGATATATTTTTTTTGAGTTCAGAGCAAATATCTTTCAAATAAGCAGAGGAAATTCAGTAACTCATAGAATCATACAATGGTTTGGGTTGGAAGGACTCAATTCTCTCAGCTTTTCCTCATAGCAGAAGTTCTCCACCTCTCTGTCTACTGGGTGGACTCCTCTAGATTTCCCCCAGGAGGTCCATGTCCTTCCTGTGCTGGGCACCCCAGGGTTGGATTAAATTGCTTAATATACATGACCCATTAATGTATGGCTTCAATGTGCAGTTTCAGCTATTGTAATTCCAATCTCAGACAGGCAAAGACACACATCAGAGTGAAAGACAGAATTCTTGATGCTTCTTGCATCAAAATCCAGTGTTTGAAAGGTAACCTGGGCCTTCATGAAGCCCACTTTGTTTTGTTATAAACTGTTAAAGCAAAACTGGCTGTGAGAAAGATGTTAATTCTGGCACAATGACTTGGAAAGTTTCATGACACAGTGCAGCATAAAACAGTAATGAGATGAAGAAAAATTAAGCAACTCCTTTTGTTTTAATGGTGATGTGAAACCTTTCAAAGATGCAGCTACACAGTCCATGACTTTCCGCAGACACATAAAAGCAAAACCTTCATTTTTCTGCCCAGCTCAAACCCATAAATTCTGTTGGATTACACGCCAAGTTGATTTAAAGTGGTTGCTCAATGAAAAGGAAGTGTTAACTCTAAATTTCAATGCTTTGTAATGCTCTGAAGGAAGCTGCAATCTTCTTTCATGGACAAAATGAGACTTTACACTCTTCAGATTGCAAAGTTTTAATTCCTGGTCTTATACGATAATCAGTGGTTTTAGGTTTTTTTACCTGGTTGAAGTTTTTCTCTTATTTTTTAAAAGGAATCACTGATTGCTCCAAGCAGAACTCACTCCATGTCCTCTGGAGTTTCTGTCCCAGCTGTGCAGATGTTTAGGTGATGCTGTGTGACTCAGACCTGTGCAAGGCACAGAGGGCTGAGCCCTCCTCACTCTGGGCACTCGAGATTCCCACTGAAGCACTGAATGCTGGATTCAGCCTTCCACAGCAAACATATGTCAATACACAGATGGTCACACCACCAGAATTTTCCCACAGACATTTGCTGGATATTTTTAAGCAAAAAATGTTTTTCATGTCCTCAGACCTGTTGCTCACCCAAGTATTCCAGGCAATTTAACCTGCAGGCAGTTTGGCTTGTTTTTTTTTTTCTCTGAGAAAATCACAGGGATACAACAGCAAAAAGAACCTCAGAAAAATAAGCTGAGAAGAAGATGAATGAGCCAGATGGACAGAGGGACTGATAGTCTAATTTTTAGAAATAGTTTACTTGTAGAAAATCCAAAAGGATGTTTAGAGAACACAGACTACAGCTTGTAAATGGGAAGAGTTCAAAGGGGGAACTGGGTATTCCAAGACAGGCTTGTGTAGGCTGGGAAGTAAATGTATGTGTGACACACAAAGGCTTACTTCTCAGAAGAAAAATTCCCTTTTCCCCCCTGAAAAACAATGATTTTAACTGTAAGGTAAATATAGATGAGACTGGGACACACTGAATAACAGGAACATCAACAGGAGGATGAAGCACCTTCTGGAGAGATTTGCCTCCACAGGCCATGGTAGAAAATCCAGGTGACTAACTGGGGTGAAGGGTTATCTTTTACAAGGTCATAGAAAAGGCTGCCAAATCAACTGGTCAAGGACAGCTTTAGCAGTCTTGGGATACTGCAGTTCCCTGCAAGCTGTAGAGCCCTGTCTTGAAAGAAAAGCCCTTATGCTACTGAAGTCTCAATGAAGTGTGAAGCAAAGCACAGGGACAGAGATGAAGGACAATATAAATTAATCTAACTCTCCTGGGGATTCTGCTGATGCCTCAGGTTTTATATTTTTCAGATTCTGTTCTGCTCGAGTGTGCAAGTCTAGGTTTCATATTAGGGGATAGGAAGCTCTCTTCACAGAATGAGTAGACAAAACAATTCCTTCTCTAACTAAGCACCCAAGGACAGCTGATCCAGGTCTCAAGCCCAAGAGTGTAAACAGCAGTAGACCAAATAAAGAAAATAAGAAAGATGAAACTTCATAAACTAAAGCTGAAATTAGACAATTAACTCCAATATGCTAATTAACCACAATTTATAAAAGCGTGAGACCTCCGGTTGTCCATTTTTGTAACCATTTTGAGTTGTGCTGCACAAAGTAGATCTATTAAAGCCTCTTAATAAATACTTACTTTATTCTTTAGCTCTGTCTAGTCTCTGTTCTAAGACAATCTTCACAAGGCATCAGTACCAAGTAGGTAATTTGTCCTGAAGAAACAGAAACAAACAGTGGTGGTTCTGTTGTACAGAAACTGGAGATTTCATCAACAGCTGGCTGTGGATGAACCTTTGTCATGAAAAATGCAGAGAGCTTTTACAGACCCAGGACATGATTAATTCACTCCACTTTTCTGCTGGGTCAGTCTATGTGTCACAAAACGGGGTGGCACCCTGGCTGGTTGTAGGATTTATTATCTGTCTGTATCATACAAGCAAAAAGCAAGAGACACAGAAAAACAAACATCTATGTAAATCTAGATTAAAGACAAGATGGCAGTTTATGCAAAGCCTTTTTCTACATATTCTTTAAACTAATAGCATAAAAGAAAAAGTAAAAAGTCTTAATATTCTAACTAATAAGAAAAATATCCACATGAGTTTAACGTTAACAAAAAGACTTCTATGAGCCTCAAACAATACACAATAATTCACTGTATAAGATTAAAAATGTTATATTTTTGCAAAGCATACATCTAAGACTTTTCACATCTTGAACTATCAATAAGTTCTTGTTCTTTCTTGTTTCTTATGATAAATATAAATGTATTCACTTAGTTCTTATTTTCTTAACTTCCTATAAGAAAGCTTTAAAATTTCTCAGCCTTTCTCAACTTTTGTCTACTTTCTAAAACCTTTTTACTTTCTAAAATCTTTTACATTTTTATATTCCTACACACCTTTATTGAGTTCCAGTGCATAGGACAGTCCAATGGTCCTGCGTCACACACTACTCTGTAGATAAATATGTATACAGCTATGTAGATATGAGACATTCTTCAGTAACAGTGTGGTCAATGACCATTCCCCCCCACCAAAGATTTCAGCATCTAAATAACTGCATCCCTTCTCTGTCCCATTTGGGACATTCAGAGAAATTGTTGGACTGCTTTTTCTGACTTAGTTTTATGGATAAAACCAGAACTGCCAGAAGATACTGTATTGGTGCAATAAATATAAAAAGTGTCTTTTAGTCCTTGTTAAATTAACTGATCTATTCAGTAATTGATTATTGAAAGGCTTAAAATGATTTATCTCTCCCCATACTCTTTCAAGCACCCATTATCAAATTCTGAGTAGCTTTAAAAATTAAATTTCCTCTTTCAATGCCCTCATGTCTCTCCTGCCCCTTCATTTAGATTTCTAGTAGGCTTTTGTAGCAATCAGATTTCTCAATCTTTCCCTCCCCTTCCTCTCCATTTTCTCCTGCCTGTCCACAGGCTTGATTTCTCCAGAACCCCACAAGTTTGCACCCTGCTCTGCTCTCCCTCTTGTATTTCTCATCTCCATCTTCTTCTCAAACATTTTAATGTCTGATCTAATACAGGCTCAGCCCCTTTGCTGCTGCTCCAGACTTGGCTCCTGTGATGTCAATCAGCATCTCCCTGCTGCCTTCACTGCAGCTACCTCCAATTTACACCAGCTGAGGATCCAGCCTTCTGCTGCCAAAAGTACTAATAATTTTGCAGAAATATGGGTCTCTCTCCCCTCTCTTTCTGCTTTTTTTTCTTCCTCTCAGCATGAAAGATCTAATTACAAATTGCTGAAGGCTTGCTACAAATAATTTTTTTTTTAAAGGAGAAAAAAGATGCCCTTTTGACTCTGCATTGTCTGTAACAATTTACTGAAAGGAACTGGATCTATGTTTTTACCCAAATAAATATTTCTCCTCATGAATACTGAGAACAACTATTCAGTGAAATATCTCCATGGAGAGGTTTTATACTTATTTTCACAGCTGTGAGTTCGTTCAGGCTGATGTTGCTGAATATCAGTACTCTGAATGATAGCGACATTGCCATGGTATAATGTGAAGAGAACCATCCACACTGGCTTCCTGCTCCCTGGAAATACCAATTATCCTACCTCCCAATATCTTCAATCCAGTGGGTGGGATGTGTGCCATATTTTTATTTGTTATGATTTTATTAAGTATGACAGCACAGTGAAGACTAAAGGCAACATTCCTACTGGTAGGATGAACAGTATGAGGGTCTTTTCTCTGCCCCTGGGGCCAGCTGCAGCAGGGGCTATCCTGATTTCTCCTGGGTCTTCTGTTGAGGTGTGCCTGGGGAAAACCAGCTGGGTCATGGCAAAGGGGTCTCTGCTTTTTGATGCTTGATGGACCCAAAAGATCTTGCAAATAAAAGACAAAGGGACAGTTGGCACAGAGAATGTTCAGTAAAAATTAATTCTTGTGGGATTCAGGTGGTGAAGAAGGTACAAGAGCTCTAGAACTCTTTCTGCCAGTGGCCTCCAAACCTGCTGCTGCTCCATCAGACAATGGTTGAGATTGAAGTGACCTCTGGAAGTCATCTGGTCCCTCTCCTCCCTGCTGAAGCACCTAGAGCAGATCGATCACCCAGGATCATGTCTCCATCTGGGGAAAGAATATTTTCTTTCCATAGCTGGACTTTAATTAACAGCCTTCTGATCACAGACTCAACAATCTTCACTGGAACATCTTCCTCGCCAGTTATCATCCTGCTTAACTTATGGTGCACCTTTTGCAACTAGCTGGTACCTAGGAAAGAAGTCCTGCTCACATAACTTGAAATTGTTCTACCCTATTCCTGTAGGTATGAAATTACCTTATTATGTCTTCTGAAAGGATTAATTACCCTTAATTTGTAGTCACTTACCCCTGTAAGATGCCAGCAAAACAAAAGTATAGAATTGCACATATCCTTGGCAGAAGTGCAAATGACAAAATACAGTAAAGGTGATGGCAACATGGATTCAGAGAAGATGGGGAAGCAGCACATGCCTCAGCTTCCTAAGCCTATGGTCCATGAGCTTACAGGATTCCTGAATCCTTCTGGAGATGTGACTCAAGGCAAGGAGGGCTCATTGAGTCATAGAACAGCTTGTGTTGGAAGACATTTTAAATATAATTTCTTTCCAAGTCCTCAGCCATGGGCGGAAACCTTCCACTAACCAGGTTGCTTAAAGCTCCATCCAGCTTAGCCTTGAACACTTCCAGGGATGGGGCAGCCACAGCTTCTCTGGGCAAATATTCCAAGACATTTCTGATATCCGTAGTTGCTCTTGGTTCGGCAGATGCATTGCACACTGGGTGGCTTACTCTTAAAATGAACCTTCCCCAAATGTCTCTAACCATATCAGCCACCAAAATCATGATGAAAAAGAAAATATGTCTTCTGAAAAGAACACTTTTAGGATTTACACCTCTGCCAGCACCACTGCTAACACCAGCATGGTGCTCCAAAATTGGAGTGACACACTACCAGTCACTAATGTTAACAAATTTGTTGTTAACATTTGAGTTTTATGGTAGGTTCCTGTTGGTTAAATATGGTCATGTAGGGACATTTGAGGCATCTTGTGATATGTACCCAGAGTGGTCTGGTCTGGCACTGGTTTTGCAGATCTGTGTCCTTGGGAGCTGCGAAGTCTTCCCAAGTGACACCAAAATAAGGAAGCTGAGCCCTGTCTGCAGTGCCTCTACAAAGAGCAGGGACATAGGAAATCATCTCACTGCCTTTTTCTCTGTAGAACAAGTATCTGGAGACTGTTCACCTCCTCCCATGAAGAGTTTGTCTATGGTAATCAAACAACCCAGGTAATCTACAGAGAAACCAACAGATTTCCTTAATCCTTAGCAGTGAGCCTGCTCTTTCCAGCCCTTGAACATGTTTTAGTTCAGCTGATCATTGCTCATCCTCTTATGGTTTACAATGCAGGTCATGAACTTGGAGTATAATATTCCAGCACTTACGTTTTTAAAGTGCAATCCATGTACCATTTTAAGCAGAGAAAATACTCAATTAGAAGGCAGATGATACTCCGAGTACAATGCTGTGTGACAGGGCAAACAGGAAAAGTAATTGTATTTGTTTAATTCAAGAAATCAAGTGGACAAGGGTATCCAGACCTTTCTCTTACCCTTATTACTTGTTTCAATTTTGTTGCTGGTATTTTTTTTCCTCCTGTTTAATAGGCAAGGCAGCTGACAACTGAATTAGTACTCTTCCCCTAGTATGCCACTGGCTCATGACAATAGCCTTAGGGGTAAGATATAGATAACTGAGAAGTTTTCTCACTGTTGTGATATATTTTTTCATATGGTTAATAAGGCAATTGAAATGACATCCTGTCAGTGGTAGAATCCCGTGAATTTGTGATGTCCCTTGCGTTGCCACTAGGAGGAGATGCGCTGTGCTGTTATCCCCCACGCCTTTTCTTGGAGAACGCGGTGAGGGGATATGACAGTCTGCAAGCTCAAGCGTCCTTTAGTGCTGCTAAGGATTAGCTACAGTGCTTAGTATCACTAATGGGGAAGGATTTAGGGCTGAATTGCTGTTGCTCCACTGCAGATTTTGCTTCAAAAGCCTCACAAGAGTGTCCTTATATTCCAATCAGGGAGTTTGGCTACAGAAGCACAAATAAGAGAATCATCAGCAATTAAAACAAAACAAAACAAAACTACAATAATGGCTAAATATGCATAAGAGGTCTATTAGTTGCTTATGAGCAATTGCATAGCTTTTCTTATGACAGAGTCTATCAAAGCATGTTGGGCCCAGACAATTTCCCAAAAAAATCAAGTTAAGGTCCTGATGCCAAATCCTGTTATTGCCAGAGTAAAACAATGAATTTACACCGAAGGCCAGATCAGCTGAAGCCTCTGCTGGGTCTATTTGCATCAAGATGCCATGTCCTGAAAGGTGTGAAAGGCAAAGTGAGGACCCAGCGCCGAGCACCTTGTGAGGGCAGGCTTTTGTCAGCAGAGATCTCCATCAGCACCAGGCACTGCTCTAACAGAGTAATTGATTATTTCCCAAAGGCCTCTGCACCATCAGCTCTGATTCACATAAAACCAGTGCCTCCTTTCATGCATCCACGAGAGCTCCAGTGGCTGCAGGGGAAGGAGGTAATCGGAGTGGCAGGGAATGCCCTGTTCTCAATGGATGGGCAATTGCCCCATGGCCAGGCAGAAGTGGAAGGTGGATTTATGCACAGGCACATATTGTTCAAGTGGCCCCTGCCTCTGAACACGCTGTCTGCAGTCGAAGGGCTCCAGCTTGAGTGTTGCAGGTCCTTAATCTGATCAGTGTCTAAGCACAGAGCTTTCAGCTTGAGTTTGGCTCACTGCACACAGGCCATTGGAAAGCATTTTTAGCTCACAGTTCCTGAACTGGTTATTGGAAAACTCCAAGGACATAAATAAAAGAGTAGAATTTTCCCTTAATCATTAAAATCGAGGCACAGCGTGTGTATGTATATATGTATATTTCTTTTTTGCTTTACTGTTGAAAGCTTTCAGAGATCTGGAGCTCCATCCTTTCTCCCCATCTTTGAGTATTACTTTGTGCTCAGATCTCTCACATCTCATGCTTTGGGGATGCTCTGTATTTGTTTGGTCCTATAGAATTACACCTCAGTTTTCAACTACTTCTTCCACTCTATGACCTTCCTGGCACTGTTTTTGTTTAGACAAAAGCCAGTGGAATGTGAAAAATGGGCTGGAGACAGTGGTGGTCAAGTAGCCAGAGAGTGCAAGTTAATGGAAACCTTCACTTTTCAATCTATGGGGACTTAATGATCTTGAAGAACTTTTCCAACCTAAATGATTCCATTCTATGACCTCATGACCACTTCCTGCTCTGCCAGCTGAGTGTTGTGAGCTGGTTAACCAATACAGTGATGGTCATGTAGATATGCTGGACACAGCTCCAGGGTGTTTAATGGCACTTGAAATTCCAACTGCTGGCCTGCTGCTCCAGAAGAGAATGGGTATCTGTAACCCCATTTCACACTTGGTCATTCTTCTAGGTGACCT
Source organism: Lonchura striata (assembly GCF_050655825.1). Taxonomy (NCBI): domain Eukaryota; kingdom Metazoa; phylum Chordata; class Aves; order Passeriformes; family Estrildidae; genus Lonchura; species Lonchura striata. The sequence continues at coordinate 5,094,867 of NC_140705.1, read as the reverse complement.
GGATGTTCTGAGGGCTCTCAAGTAGCACTGGACCCCACTGTACAAGGATGGGTGGGCTCACTTAGTCTATTTTTTCCCCCCTTATTGTATAGTTATTTTTGTATTGTAAGCCCCTGGACTTTGTGCAAGTTTGTAGCTGATCAGTTCAGAGGACTATTCAATTCTGCATTTTCCTGGAAGGAACAAAAATACACCCAAATTCAATCACAATTTTTTAATAGTTTCATTGAAATAGAGCTTTAGAAAAGACGAAACATTAAATGACTTGGCATAGACTTTTCTTTTTCAAGTTAAATGTTTGAACTTTCCACTTCAGAAGGATTTTTTATTTTAAAATCAGCTTACATTTTTAAAGGGAATAATAAAGAAGTGATAAATTAGACCAAGATACTTTGCTATTTCAGCCCTTACTGACAGGAGCCATGATCCTACAAGCAGGTATACACAATTTAAGGCTAAGGACTCTCTCCAGCTTTTCCTCTCTGCTTGGGTGCTGAGAATAACACAGGTATATTTTTTTGCAGGATGGAGGCCCAGCTGAGTTATATTTGATATTCTGTATTTGGAAGCAATGAGTGTATGAATAATACATCTGAATGGGCCTGAAGATTTAATGACATGACAGGAGGGGTGCAGAGTACTGCGAAGCAAATAGAAGATTTCCAGTAACTTAAAGGAAATTTAGAGTTAAATAATGGCATATGAGGGTCCAGATAGTGATCAGTAACTCTTGATATTTTGGCAAAACCAAATTCTATGAGGCAACATGGATGGGAATTCAAAAGTAAGTGCTTTGCTCACATAGCTAGTGCAATGCACCTGAACAGAGAACATCAGAGAACATCAGAGACAAAGTATGTTTGTTGGAAGAAAAGTTCTCTGCATCTGGGCTTTGTTTTCTGCTGTAAAAACCCACACATGTAGTGAGATTATCCAATCTAAACTTCTCCTCATGCCACTTGAGGCCATTTCCTCTTGTCCTGTCACTTGGTACCTGGAAGAAGAGATCAATTCCCACCTGAATCCACCCTCCTGTCAGGGAGTTGTGCAGAGCCAGAATATCCCCCTGAGCCTCCTTTTCTCCAGGCTGGGCCCCCCCAGCTCCCTCAGCTGCTCCTCCTCAGACCTGAGCTCCAGCCCCTTCCCCAGCTCCGTTCCCTTCCCTAGACACGCTCCAGCCCCTCAATGTCCCTCCTGAACTGAGGGGCCTGAACTGGACACAGCCCTCGAGGTGACCCCAGCAGTGCCCAGCACAGGGGACAGTCCCTGCCCTGGCCCTGCTGCCACACCATGGCTGGCACAGCCCAGGTGCCTTTGTCCTTCCTGCCCACCCGGGCACACCCGGCTCATGTTCAGCTGCTGTCACCAGCACTTCTGGGTCCTTCTCCGGCTTTCCAGGCACTCTGTTCCAGCCTGCAGCACTGTTGGGACTAATGCGATCCAAGCATAGGAACCGGCACTTGGCCTTGATGAACTTCATGAAATTTGCAGTCAATAAAATGAAGCCATAGACAACACTGATTTTCTGTTTCAGCTTGGGAAACTGGGCTTCCCAGGATCTTGTAGGGTCAGGTACTGCATCAGCCCAGAGCAAAACCTGCAGGAGGGGTTACAGCCCAAGGAGGGTGTATGTTTATGTGAGCATTATTGAACATGATGGGGTCTCAAGAAGCATGGTTTTGGCAAGAGCTCTTTTGCAGAGTTTGCAGGTGCTGACTTTTTCCATGTTGCACAATACTTTTTTTTCCACACCGTGATTTCAATGGAGCAGCTCACCAAAAAAAAAAAAAAAAAAAAAGAAAAAGAAAGAAAAAAATGTAACTGGATAAGAGCAAATAGGTCAGACCTGAACCCTTTGAAGGTTTCTAGAGCTTGTGCTATTGACAGTTTCTTTCTTGAATTTGCTTTGTCTTTGTGCCTGGTGAGTATCTGACTGCTGTTTTAGGGACTACTAGCATATTCTACTGAGCACTAAATTTTACAGTACCCCTACAGTAAGCTTAATACCTTTTATCTTGAATACTGTAGTGCATGTACCTTTATTTATAATGCATTGTACAGCCTGTGATGCTCACTAGTGCTGTGTTTTTACCATTAGCACTCCAGGAAATGAAAGCACTGTAGCTTACATTAGGACAGGGGCAATTCATGGCAGTCATATTTGTCAGGGCAGCTTTCATTTAAATTAAAGCCTGAAGTGGTCTACAGGAATAGGGAATAAACAGCTACTAGGCCAAAATACTAGAAAAAACTCAAACTGAGAAATAAAAGCCCACAGAAGGTCATAATTTTGCTTTTCAGTTCATTTTTGAGATGCACAGTGGAACAGAGGTGGAAGGCTATGAAGAGTCAGGAACTAGTGACTGGAAGAAGAGACCTCTGCTACCTGATGGTATTAAGAATGGAGAGAAAATGTAGAAAAAAGCAGAAAGAACAAAACCTGAAAAAGAAAGGCTTAGAGAGTGAAAAACATAAACTAATTCAAATTTAGGGGCACAGCTGTTGCCTAATTTAGTATTACAGCACTCTGAAGTTCTTGCCGTGAGTTCAAGGTGAAGTTGAGGTTTCTGCCATCAGCATTTTGGCTCCATTTCCTCTTCAGATGGTGAAAAAGCCTCTAAAAAGGAGCCATTGCTCTTGACTCATAGTGGGGTTGAAGTGAGAGGACCAACTGAGTGAAACAAAGCTCCTGAGGGATAGGAGAAAAATATCTACTGAGGCCAAAAGTCAGATGGAGGAAAGGAATAAATGCATGTGGAGAGTGGAGGCAGCTCCATCATATCCTGTGACACCTGTGGTGCATCACGACAGGGCTGTTGGCTGGTTTTGGCTGGGGTAAAGTCCTTCACAGTAGCTGGGGCTGTGTTTGGGTTTTGTGCTGTCAATTGTGTTGATAAGTCTGGCAATAGTGTTGATTTTTGCTGTTGCTAAACAGGGCTTACAGAGGGTCAGGGTCTTTCTGTTCCTCTGTCCCTCACCAGAAAGGAGGCTGGGGGTGCAGAAGAAGTTGGAAGGGGGCAGAGATTACTCCAATGGGCCAAAGGGCTATTCCAGAACAGATGGTGTCATGGTTGGCAATAAAAGCTACTGGGAAGAAGAAGGAAGGATGGGGAATGTTCAGCTTTATGGCATTTGTCTTCCCAAGCAGACATTACATGTAATGGAGTCTTGTTTCCCTGGACACCTCTTTGCTCATAGAAAGTGAGGAATGAACACCTGAACACAATGGCTGAACACCTCTCTGCTCATAGAAAGTCGGGAATGAATTTTTTATTTTGCTTTGCTTTTCCCCACAGATTTTATTTTACCTATAAGACTGTATTTTGTCCAGCAAGATGCTTTATTTTTACCTCTCTGATTCTTGCCCTCTTTGAACCAGGGGGAGGTGAGTGAGCAGCTTCCTATAGGGGTTAAACCACAACAGATGGTGAGACCTTGGATTCCAAAGTGGGCAGTGCAATGCAAGCCAGAATTTTCCACCTGGGGCTGAGTAGTTTGGAGCTGACCAACCCCACTGGAAGGTTTGTATCTGGACAGAGTTAAGAAAACTTTTATCATCTGAAGGAAGGCCCTGTACCCAATGTGCTACCTTTTTTTTTAAAATTTATTTTTGCATTAGAAGCCACACCTTTGGGAAGACCAGTTTTTGTTATCTACAAAACAGATTACAAAGAATACAGAGGTCCTGATCCTGCTGACAAAGCGTGTGCTGCTGATCAATGACAAACTCGTATTGACTGAAACACCATCAAGCCCAAAACATGAAAGCAAATCTGGAATGTTGTGATCTTTTTTTTTTTGTGTTTCCTGGCAATGAACTATGCTACAGTAGAAAAATGGGGTTGATTCTGCTTTCTCTTCCCAATGTGTAAAAGAGGAGTAATGCCATTGAGTTCAATGGAGTTTGTGTGAGTAAGTGGAAAATCAGATTCAGGAGCTCTATCGAACCCAGCCCCACATCTTGTAGGAGCCTGCATTTCCCCTTCTTTCTCACAGGAGCTCTTTGTTTGTATTTTTCCCCTCTGTGTCTCTCTTTATTTTCTTTTCCTTTGAAGTCTTAAATCCTAGAAGTGACCAATCTTTTATCCATAATCTGCAGCATTCAAATTAAAGGGAATGGTCTATAGATTCTAGGATTTTCTGCACACTATGGCTAAATCCTAGTGGAGTCCCCTACGAGCTAAGAAAGCCAGGAGAAGAGTGTGAAGTTAATTTGATCTAATCAATGTGCCACATGCAATCATGTTGTGTTCATTACCAGTCAACAAATGAGAAAAAACCCTACATATATTTCTTATTTTTACTAAGCTGTTGTTTTATCAAGAGATGGGCTGGCCAAATATGCTCAGCAATCTCAGTAATTCCTGTTCTTGTTAATCATTGTGAAGCCTTGAAATTCCCAAGATTCCATAAATCTCGTGCTACTGAACACTTCTAAAATCCTCTTTGTGTTATTGCAGTAATAAATACAATCATTTTTCATAGCAATCCTGTCTATTGCTTTAAAGAAAATAGATAGAGAGTAAATAAGTGCATTTTCCTGTAGTAACATTAAACAAAAAGGTTAAGCTCCTACTGTCAGGAAAGATGTATTTGCAAGTGATTAGTTATATTTCTACCATAGTGCTTGTCTGTGTTCTTCTTTTGATGTTTAAACAAAGCTCTTGAACACACTGGGTTGTAGTCTCTGATGTTGATTTATAGGTAGGACTGCATTCCAAACACTGAACTCATAGGCAGGCATTAATAAAAAGGAGAGACTTTCTTCCTGCTGGTTAATATGTGACTAAGCTCTCCTGTTTTAGGCCTCAATCTGTCAAGAACAGGTGTATAATAGGGGAGTCCTTGAGGCGCAAAGACTGGAGCTATACACAAAGGGTTTTGTTCAGCTGCACTCAGGACAAATGTTGAAACACCAATTTACAAAATTGTTTTGACACAGAATTATTTTATGGCTATTATGACACAGACATAAAATTATTTAGGTTATCCGGGCCCGAGAGGATTGGTGGGAACTCCAGGTGGACCTAACTAAACTACTGTAGGTAATTGGGCAACACAATGGCAGATGAAATTCAACACAGACAAGCGGAAGACAAAATGTGTTGGGAGAAGAATTTAAGTGCTAAAAACCCAATAGACTTGAGGAAGGTCAGATTCTTGAAGAACTGATAAGAACTGAACAAATCTCACTCAAAACACCCAGTTCGGTGTTGATGGCAAATATGTAGAGAACAGGGATCAAAATATCTTTTCTTTTATATCTCATTTCCAGTTGCAAACAACTGCTTACATTTCAGAGGAAAGTAAATCATCAACAGCCAAGATATTGCCCCCAACAAAATTCTCTCACAACACATATCAGGATAAAATTGAGAAACATGATTGGAATTGCAAGTATTGCCTAAATATAGACTGTGCTTTTCCTGAACATGCAAAAGACCTATCACCATGGATTTCTTCCAGGTACTTCAAGTGAGGCATTTGGATTCCTCCTGCTGCTGCTGCAGACACAGACCAAATAATTATTGCAACACCTAAATAAATGTATGGGTAAACAGAGGTCAAATTACACTTCAAAAAAAGCCAAAAGCCAAGTGCACCTGCACTGGTCAGGTGCCAGTGATCCACATCCTCTCAGTGCCAGGGAATTCCATCTTATTTAAATAAATTGTATTTATGTAAACTTAATCTTCCAGACACTGGATGTTGTTATGCCCTTGTTAGCAGGGATGACAGGCTCCCTGTAATCAAACATTTCTAAGTACCTTACACAGTGATCAACTCACCTCTCCACTCCCTCTTTGATAATCTGAGTTGAGCTCCTTAAGCCTGATATCGCAGAGCTTGTTTTCCAACCCAAGGATCAGTTTTGTGGCATTCCTTTGAACTCTGTGAAGTGCATCCCTCTTCTCCTGAAAATTAGCTATGCTCTCTTAAGGAAAGCAGTTTATGGTCACAACATTCCCCTGTCCAGCTTCAAATTTATTTGAAACATTTTTATAGAGGCAAAATTATATCAAGTCTTTTAGTGGTGTTTGGACAGAGTGTTTCTGTGCTCTAACAAAGCAAAATGTTTGCATATCCATCAAATACTTAAAATAATAGCACATTAATACACTTTACTCCTACTTTTAAAATTTGGACTCAATGTTCTCAGAGGTCTTTCCAATCAGAATTATTCTGTGATTCTGTGATAGTTGACTATGTACCTGTTTGATGTCTCTGCTAGGGCTTCTATGAAAACAACATCATGTTCCTAAATCTGTTGCAACTAAATTTGAATAGAACCCTTAAGATTTTCAACTCTTTCTTTTTCTAAACCTTATTGCTGCCTTTTAACCCTCAGTGATTCAGCACTAGGTGGAACAAATCAGAGCAGATCACTTAGGGCTTGGAAACAGCCAAGCATCCATTGTATCACCCTTCTGCTGCAAAACTCTCTGAGGCTCACAGGCAGAGGGGAGAGTACTCTGAGACCATCCACCCACACTGGGTTTCAGAAGCCTGGCCTTCTCCCTTCATATCCAAAATTATGGTGTTTCCTAAAATCTTGAATCTTCTACAACTTTATTCCTGAGCATACACTTATAAATGTGTATATATATACATATATGTGTATGCACCCATGTGTTTATTTATTTTTAACTTTTATTTCTTTTTGTTTTGTCTGTATATACCCTATCAGGCTTGTGATGCTGATCCTGAGCAAGAGCATCAGCAGGGACGGAATAAATATAATTCCTTTGGTTTCAACTGTGCTATGCAAGGTGAAAATCTTTAGTATTATCTTTACTTTTTAGTAGTGTAAGATTTTCTTAGTGATGGCAGAGCAATTAAGATCAGTGAGTCCATAGGTTGCAATTGTATTGTGATTTATACAGCTGAAAGAAAGTGTTCATTTAACTGAAAGTGAAGTAGTGTTGGGTTGTTTTCTCAGAAAATTATTCAAGTAGATTTAAAAAAGCCTAGGAAACATTGTCTTCAGTTCACTTTTTATGTCTGTGTGATACATCAGTGAGGGGAACAATTAGATGAATTCTGCCAGCGTGATTGGGATTTTGCTTGAACAAATGGGTATCAGGCGTTGCTCCAGAGATGTCAGCAGAGATAAAAAGCATCAAAACAACACACAAATTGAGCAGTGAAATTACTGCAAATGAAGAAACTAAAGTAAGGATCAGTATTGTTTTCATGAGAGTGAAATTTCTCTTTCCTGGTCTGAATTTTCCCTTCTGCAAATCATTTCATAACAAAACATAATTGTCAAAGCCCTTTAAGATAAAAAACAAACTGGAACAGAATATTACAGTCCCAGGCTCTCACTCATTCTGATATGGAACAGAAAGGAGATGATATCAAAACCATAACCACAGATCTAAGAGTATTAAATGTCTTTTTATACTGGCTTAAAATTTCCTTAAGCTCTGTGTTGGCTTAGTATAATACCTTCCCCCAAATATTTCTGTGTTTCCCAAATAATTCCATTGGGAATAATTTAGAAAAGGGTAATAGCTCAAAGAACATATAGACAAGAAAAGAGAAAAAGAATGCCAAACTTTATGGAAAAAGATTTAGCTCACTTAATTTTGTGCAGCATCTTGAGTGTTCTATGAACCACAGGTTTTGACCACATTAAACTCCACAGTGTTTTCCCTGATGTTGAATATTTGGGATTGCAAAAAACCAAAACAACCAAATGAAAGAATTATTAAAGGAATTTGTGAACTGAATGAGTAGAGAAGGAAAATATTTTCCACCTTATTATGTGATTAACGCAACCCTCATATTGAAGTTGCTACAGAGTTTTTCACTACATCCAAAGGGCTTTAAAGCTCACCCAATAAGCAAAGTGATCCCTCTGATTTGCAGTGATTCCTGAGAAATCTGTTGTAGTGGAAGGTGTCCCTTCCCATGGCAGGGGGCTGGAATGAGATGATCTTTAGGTTCCCTTCCAACCCAAACCATTTGCTGATTCTGTGAACTTTAGCCAAAAATGAAATCTGTGAGCTGCAGTCAGAGTCTTGAATTGAAATAAAAGCTTCTGGAAAAATTAAAAGGAAAATAGAACAAACACAATCTGGGCCAGTCTAACAAAAAAATGAGGTGGATTTTTAAAGTATCTTTCAGCGCTAAAAAGTTTTCAATCACAAGTGAAATTGTAAAACTGATTTCAGTAACAACATAAACCTGTCCCCATTTTTATATATAATTGCCAGAAAGCTCAACATACAAAACACACAGCTGAATGCAGTCCTCGAGGTCCCTGTGTCTTGTGACTGCAATATCTCCTTTCTGTTATTAGAGTAGGTGGGGAGGTGACTTGGGATTTCTCAAAAGGGGACAAGAAATAGAACTGTGGTGGGGAAAAAATAATAAGAAGAAGAAATCAGGATGCCTTATTGAACAGCCAGAGTCGTTTTATATGGAGTTTTCCCCCTCCAGCAACCAAATGGAACCCAAACAAGACTATTTCTCTGAAAACTTGTTCCACCCACCATTCCCCAAGTAAAATACATTGTAATAATATCATAAAACAGCCGAGGATGAAGAGTTTATTCTGATGGACTGCTCAACATCCTCAAAGAGTGGAAATTAATATACCTTAGAATCTCACAGCTGAAGCATTTTAATGCAAACTCGTGGTTTGCAGGGAATTGAAATACTTCACCTAAATAATTTATATATGTATCTGTGTATATTAAAAAAGTAGAGAAATGAAATTTCATAATAGCAATAAGTCTGGGGATGTTGTTATCAGGAGATAATCACATCCCGTGGGGGTTCTTTCACTCAGCTGCTCCTCCTTTCCCTTCTCTTCCACAGTCCTTGTCTCGCCCCTGAGGTATGATTTTCCTCCTGATAATTCTTATTGTGCCTCTGTGGTTAGTAATAATAATTAAAATAAAACACTTTATTCACAACTTCCCTGGGTGCTCGGCATATGATCCAGCTCCCCGCCCACCCTCTGTTTTCTTTTCCTCCACTATTTTATTAATTGCCTTGGAAAGAAGAATAAAAAATAAAAAATCCAGTGAGTGGGGTTCTGTTTTCTGACAGAAAATGCAGAAGGCTGTTGTGGCTGTATTGATCGGGCTGGGAGAGCGGCATTGCAAACAAGCAGAGCTCTCCTGAGAAATACACACTGAAGATCCATACATTCATTGACATTTTATAAGATGTCTAGACTTGCTAATCCACTATGAAAAATGCAAGCTTTGTAGTATAAGAGGATGGAGAGGGGGCCGTGTCTCTTGCTCACAGGAGCAGCCCTCTTATGTACCAAATTACCAACAGTTTAACAAGGAGAGAAAGTGAGTCCAAATTAAGATTTATTTTCAATGGCTGGGACACCCTCTCTATTTCCCAGAATGCAGAGCTGCAATTAGCCTCAAGCCAGAAAAAGGTTCTGAAAGGTTGGTTGAGGTGCTGGCTGGATTTTTTCTGTGTATGGGGAGGAGAAGAGAGCTGTAGCTGAAATTTTATAAAGTCTGAATATCTCTGTACTAAATGCTCCCTTCCAAAGTCAGACACTTTCCTGCTCCATCTATTCTCCTTTCACAGCAACTTTTTCCCCCTGCAGACTGGCAGAGGATAAAGTAGTAAATACGACAAGTTCTCAGTGCCCAGCCATCCCTTTCTACCAGCCTCCACGGAGACTTCTGTAGGCAAAGATGAAAATGGAGAGAGAGTTGGCAGAAACCACATCTAGAGGCAACGGCAGAAAATTTTGCACCCCAGAGATGGGAGGAAGAAGACAGCTCTAGGTCACCTCTGTGGCTTCTCATATTCACATTGTTGCAGTGATGCCGTAGAGAGATTCGAGCCTGGCTCAATTGCTCCAGCATCTTAGGGACCAAAACTGAATTTCTGCTGTCTGGCAGCTTGTTACCCTTGGAAAGAAACCCTCCTTGCCCCCTTTGCAACAGCTTCAGTAAAATTTGTCTGCCAATCTAAAATAAACATGTGGGTTTTTATCAAATTAGAGAGTGTTTCTTGTGTAAGGTGAAGGCAAGGGCAGGACATTGCTGTAGTTAAACTAGAGGTCTGTAACATCTATAAGGAAATTAGGTTACAACTAGTAGTTTGTCCTGAATACAAATGCAAGTGCAGTAATGTAGTGTGTTTTGTGTACACAGTTAGTGCTGTGGCAATACTACACCAGAGCAGTGAAGGTGTAGGAAACCATGTGGGGCTTTTTAATAGCTTGGAGTAGCATGACAACACTCGACAAAACTAAGTCACATACACAGAAGTTCAACTACACAGAATCAATAGAACAGTTTGATTGGAAGGGATGTTTTAAAGATAATCTCATTCCAATGCCCTGCCATGAGCAGGGACACCTTCCACACCTCCCAAGTCTTATCCACCCTGGTCTTGGACACTTCCAGGGATGGGGCAGCCACAGCTTCTCTGAGCACCCTGTGCCAGGGCCTCACCACCCTCACAGGGAAAAAATTATTGACCAAGAACAATTTCTGTTAAAATTACCATACCTTAATTCTAAACCCCCTGTACAAACTCTGACTTCTTTACAGATGCTCTTAAAAACCTCTCTGAAGGTCTTTCACTGAGGAAAGAGAACTATACTGGATTCATGCAGTAAATTTTAGTCAACACTCACAGTGCATTTAGGACCTGTTGGAGAAAATACTCTTTGCCACACAGACAGAGATGGTCTGTAAGAGTTAAACTCCCCAGCAGTAGGAATGCCTTTGGAAAAAATACTGTTAGGCACAGAGCTTCAAATTTCAAAAGCTGAGAAAGGACTTCCTTCAACTGCATGGAACCAGCACTCTAGTACAGTGTAAATATATACATATATATGTTTGTATAAATATTATATATATATATATATATTTATATAGATATATATACATGCCCCATAAACCAGTAGTATTATCTAATACCAATCAATCATATTTTATATATATGTATGTATTTCTAGTAGACTAGTATACATATATACCCTTCAGAAATGAAAGAACTCTTCCTTTTCCATTACTTGGACACTAAAACCAAAAATTATTTGAAGGTGGTCTACTGGTCTAGGGCAAGGCTAAAATTATTGATGCAAAAAAGACAGGATAAGGTATTATACTCAAACTCTATTGAAGTAAGAGTTTGACAACCCCAAGCTTTGCAGGGAGCCGCACAAAAACTTTATTATATGATCCAAATATGAAAGTCCAAACTTACAAAAGAGTTGGATTTTATCTCAGAAGCTACAGAAACCCCATCACAACTTATCAGGAAGTAAGGTTTTAATACTTTATGGAAAATATGATCTGTTCCAAAGGGTACATGGGACTCCAGAAGTGCCCATCTCATTGCTCCCGTAGGGCCATAAAATAATCTTCCAAAACAGAAATAAATATATGTCCAGGCAAAATTTTGCAAAATTCCTTCATTATTATTTTCTTCTGTCTTTTTTTCAAATTATTAAACAGCATTGGAGACCATTACCTCCAATCGGGACATTTACTTTTTTAAAACTAATGCTTGGTAACAGCAGAGGAGGTTTTGCCTGAAATCATGTTTCAATCTATGAGATAAATGTTTATGTCTGCTGTAGCAATTTTCACTGTTTAATATTGTAATTTTCTAGCTAGTATTAACTTTATAAAACCTTTAGGAGTAAAAAATCTCACTCAGTTTAGTAGTGATCTATTATAACCAATATTGAATAGATTTTCACCACTTCAATTGCCACAAAATAGGTGCTGAATCATGTTGGATGATAATGTTCAAGTGATGAGATAGAAACAAATAAAAATTCCTCTCCCATCCCTTGATTATTAATAGAAATTAGCAGTAAGCCAAACACATGTCAATTCTTAGGACTTCTTGGGCACCTAAGATTTTCTGATGAACTCAAAATGTTGATCATCTCAAAATACCCAAAACAAAACAAAAAAAAAATAAAAACCAAACAAAGAAAAAGAGCATGAATAATTTCTTGAAAATTGAAAATTAGTCTCACTTATGGTGTTTCAAGCTGGGAATTAAAAAATATATATAAAAAATATCATCAGGAAGTCCAACTAATAGTAAACGAGTCTGAAATGACAGATCTGAATACTTAAAAAAATCAAGATAAAATACTCTAGACAATTCCTTAGTTATGGAACCACCCTTTAGCTATTTCTCAGTTCCACCTGCCTCAAGGAGCAAGTGAAACTAAGAAACCACTTTTTTTAATAATATTTTCTGGAAGCCAAGTAAAGTATTCCAGGAAGTTCAGCTCTGTGAGAAATTTGCAACTGCTTTCCTTTTTGATGTCCCTCCAGTGACAGGAAAGTCATTTGCCCCAGAGTGTGTATATAAATAAGAAAGAATAACCGTAAAAGAAGATATTTTTTTTCCTTTCACAGTTCCTATGGAAAAGGGCATTAGTCAAAAGAAGTAAAGTATGCTGGATCGTGACTCGTATTCATTACAGCTTCCTCAAAGCCAGCTTGAGTTCAAAACCACATATTTTTAAATTAATAGGTATGGGATCAATACTTTTTTTTCTTTTTCCAGGATTAGTGTCCTGGCTTCTGACAGAGGAAAAAAAAGTAAATCTTGGGTTTCTCAGTACAAAATCGAGAGTCTGTGACTTGCATATATAGTTAGCCTTGGAAACTGAGTTAAAACCTTTGTAATACAGCTTGGAGTTACATTGACTTCCACTGAGCTCTTGGCTGAAAAGGGGATCAAAATATGGCAATTCTGTTGTAGATGTACAAAGAAAACAGTGAACTTGACAAAGGATTTTTTTTCATCTAAATGCTGCAGTTAATTTGACTGATTCTTTGTTTTGTTTCTAGGCTCAGTCTCTAGATCATCAGTGCCACATATATGGTAATTCACTACAGGGCTTCCAAGAGGAGAAATAAAGATAATTAAGCCATAGAACCATTTAGGCTGCAAGGAATCTTGGATGATCATCTGGACCAGATTCTTCTTCAAAGAAGGAACATTTCTGAAGTTATATCAGGCTGTTAATTCGCATGCACTCCTCACATCCTGGTGCAGCTTAAAGGAATAAGAATTTGGCAGACTGGACTTGGAGATCTGAAATTTGCCTCTTCTATTTCCTACTGAAATAAAAATATTTTGCTACAAGTCAATGTTTCTTTCATCAGCCTTCTTTTCTCCCCTCCTCAAGGGTACTGATCATGGGTAAAGTTTTTTATGTGCAACATGCTGTATAAAACATAAAACATTCCATTTACAGCACAGAACTTCAAATGACATTTCAGACTTCCCAGGTTCCCCAATTCCATCTAAGATGAAAAAAATAATTTCAGCTATTATTGCCACTGTACCACAGGGTAGGGCAAGCATCACAGAATGATTTGATTTGGAAGGGACCTGAAAGCTCATCTCATTCCACCACCCTGCCATGGGCAGGGACACCTTCCACTGTCCCAGGCTGCTCCAAACCCCGTCCAGCCTGGCCTTGGACACTTCCAGGGATGGAGCAACCACAGCTTCTCTGGGCACCCTGTCCATGGACTCACCACCCTCACAGCAAAATTTTGTAATTTCATTCTCCTTAAGGCTTTCAGGATAAAGTCAGGACATAGATCCCTAAACACAGATTTTAAAGCAACCTATGAAAAAATAATACACCAATGACACCACCAGAAGAGAGTCACAAAGGCAAATTATATTAAAAGTCCAGGAAAAAGGTCCTGTCTAACTGTCTTTACTGATGAACAAATTGAGAGTACACCAAGGACTGACTGCTCTGACATTTGGTGCCATTTGAAAAGACCAAGGATGGATGAAACACCAACAGAGTGGCATCTGTGATGCAGGACACAGATGAGTTTATTACCCTTCTGCACTGATGGGTGGAGGAGAAGTAGAACACTGTAAGGCATTTAGAATTTCATTAGAGGCGTTGATGTTTGAGAAACTTAACTGAGACTCCACATCTTTGCTTTGAAACTGTGAATGTAAATTCCTATTATTTGGTTATACTGCCTCAGCAGCACCTTTCTGAGCTGCTTGTGAGAGATGAATATGAATGCATAGTAGCATGAAGTGTGTCACAAATAATGTTTTTCATCCAGATAGAAAAAGCAGAGAGAGAATAATGGCTCTTTTTTTCACCTTGCAATTATTTCTGAATGATAATAAAGCAAAAGAGAGCTAACAAGGACCATAACTCCTAATGGCTTCCAGGGTTTTAGAAAATTGTTCGGCTTTTTAGACTTTTAGAAATTTTCATCGGTTTTAGCATGTTTTAGCATCATCCTAAGTGATTCTTAAGCAAAGTCTCTCACCCAAAGTCTCACAGGGCTAAACCAAGGATTCAGCACAGTCATTTCAATCTGCATCAAATACTTTAAGCACAAACCTGCCCTCGCATTTTTTCAGTCGAGTGGGAGAAAGGTTGATCTCATTTCTCATTTCCTACAAGAGTCACACGCTATTTCCCTGGAATCCTGCTGAACACCAGCCTCAGGTGTCTTCCTGCCCTCATGAGTGTCAGAAACAGTCTGTGGAAGTCACACTTTGAGACAAGCACAGCGACTGATGCTCACCAGGCGACAGGAGCAGCAGCCCAAGCAGTCAGATGTAGGCCATTCCTCTTGTAGCTGAACCATCTTCTGTGGACTGTAACTCAGGAAGGCTGTGCTTCTGGGTGAAAAAATAATATATAGTACATGGCTGTTGATTAAATTATTAATTTGTAAACCTTGGAGAGAAGCTAACTTATATAAAAAGTCCAAGCAGATAAAGACTGGATCATTATGACAATGAAAATAGTGTAAGGATACAAGAATGAGAAATACATTACAAGGTGTAACATATGCTTTATTTTTTGCTTGATTGCTTAAACGAGGTAGCAGTGGGAGACCACTATCCTGTGACAATGTCATGCTCCATTGACTTTATAAACCAAAATAGAATTACCCCTAACTAATCTGAAGACAAAATTACTCTACGGTAACTGTATAGATATTGCTCAGTGGAGGATATGAATTCATATGCTTAGTTTGCCTATAACCAGAAAAACACTCCAACAAAATGTTGTTTGAATTTATGAATTCAAATGCAGTTATTTTTCTCATTCTAACATTCTATACTCCAAACAAATGTGAATGTCAAGAAGCTTTTCATTTTTTCTTCTATTTGTTTGCATCATGCTTGCACTCTAAAATTCCATTCTGGATCAGGACATATTTATGTAAACATCTTTGCATCCATGTGTGTATACAGAGACTCCTGCACGTCTGTCTGTCCTCAAAATCCACCCTGGGCTTTTCTCAGCAAAGCTATGCCTGGGATCTGACTTGCACATGGGGATTGAGCAGCGTTGGGAGCAGTGGAGGCAAAGCCCACCCTGGCAGGCAGTCTGAAGATCATTCAAAGCATTTTGATGGAATTTAAGGCAGAGTGTCTCCCAGTAAATGGAAACTGCCAGAACTTCCTCTCTGGCCACATTTTTTCATGTCTATTATCATTCAAAATCGACTGATCTCACCCTTCTGCTCCTCTGGAATAGTGCTGAGACCAACCACAGCACTCACTGTTTGAAGGGGATGAGTGCAAGCTGGTCCATGCCAAAAGATGTCAAGGACTGTTCTAATTATTTATTTCCATAAACAGATAATTTTGGCATCTGATTCCATTGTCCTGACACTAATTTACTGGCAAAGCAGCAACCTTCAGGTACTAGCCCCAAGGCTGATGCAACTTGATGAGAATGGGGGGAACAGTTCCTTCCTGTGCTACCAAAAACACACTTCATACCACGAAATCCTCGTGCCAAAATCGTGAAGGAGTTTTCACAGGTAACCCTGGAAAAAAACCCTCTTCAAATAGGAAGGCAGGAGGTGAATATGACAAGATAAAACTGGCTCAAATACTGAGCATTTTTCAGAACAGAAATGCTTAGTTTAGAGCATCAGCTTAAGGTTACATCTTATAGACAGAAAAACAAATTATGTATAGTAGGAAAAGGTTTTAATTAAGAGTTTATTGGTATGTATATTTAAAATACACGTTTTACACCATTATTAAGAAATCACAGCTTTATTGTCCTGTCTTGAGACAAACAGGATCTCATACAAAGGCTTGTGTTCCTTATCTTCCTTCTTCTGGAAAATTTTTGTGCCCAAAACCTATTTTTTTCCAAGAGGTATGGGTTATTTCATGGCTGATTGGAAAGAGAGGGCAATAATGAGAATTTCTTTTACACTAAATCTGCTTTGATTTCCAAGGCAAGAAGCTTTTTGGAAATGAGATTTGACCTTAGGCTTTGATCCTGCTAAGAAAGTGTGTGTAGAAGCTTAAATATTTGCTCATGTACATCCTCTGAATTCAATGGGATTTTTCACATGAGGAGAAATACAGAAGAGTGTGAAAGATTTACTTTTGACTTCAGTGGAAATAGACCATGGAAAAATGTACTTAAAATTCATGCAGCAAATTAAATCCTTCATGTTTGTAATGCAGGAAAGTTTTATTTGAGATACCTCTTTCTCTATGCAACCTGACTATTTATTTGTGGTTTTAATAACTGTAGCACATTAAAAAATCACATAATCATAGTTCTGCTCATGTCTTTCTCATGTCTCTGGTGGGTCAGGACAGGGCTGGATTAATTCTGTGTTATGCCTTCCTCAAATACAGAACAGTGGTGGTAACTCAGTGAGGGACTACACCCTTGAGAGACACCTCCTTACGGACACTTCAAAGAAAGAAATCATCCAGGAATTAACATAAGCAGCTGAAGAAAATTGGAACAGTTCTCTTCCTTGATTACACTTAAAAAAAAAAAAAGGAAGGAGAAAAAATAGCACTGTAGATTTAAGTGTGGATGCATGAACATAGAAAGGGAGGAGGGCTTTTGGTGTCTTTTCAAGAAATAAGTGTACCTGAATATGCAAATGCACCCTTGCTGCTTTGGTGTTTACAGCTGATTCAAATGTATACAAACACATAACAGACAGGCCATTACATATTTTTGCATATATATGTATTTATTCATGTGCACACAGACACACAAGGGTGTGTTTGACAGATCTAAGGAAAAATAAGGCTCTGACTCACCTGGTATTGTTTCCTCTGTTGATGCTAGATTTGCTTTTGTTGTTTTGTGTCTTTTGTCAGTAGTAAACATGCTACTATGCTGATGAAAGTGGAAAAACAACAAATTTTGCTTGTCCTTTTTACACCTCAGCCACTGTTAGGGTTCCTTATTTACAAGAGTTTTAAACTAATTAACTACATTTTCCTGCACCCTTTGGAGATCAAATGAACTAGACAACAATGAGTTTAATATAAAAGTCAATCCAGTGGACACACAAAAGATAGATTTACTTCTCTACTCTTTATGTGATATTGCGGGGAGGGGGGGAAACAAAGCCTGGAAAATTATGCTACGATTTTTCTGATTCTTGCAGTTGGGTCAGAAATCCAGAATCTCAATGTTCTAACTCACAGAGGAATAGAAAAAAATAATTGTCACAATCTTGATGCTGATGTTTCCCATTTAAAGGTAACTGCTGCTCCCAAAAAAAGACTTTACTCTCTCTCCAGTGGTTGTTTGTGGCAAACTTTATATGCATTTCAGAAAGTCAGATCTGGAGATATTCTGCTTTGGTTTAGCAAAAACACCTCACCATAAAATTACAGGAAAAAACTTGTAGAAGATTGCCCTTTTTTTCACCAGTGTCACTCAAGGAATGCATGAGATGGTGATTTGATCACATAATCCAGCAAAACAGCACAAGGCATGGAAATGGAATCTTTTAATCCAAGTGAGGCATCCAATCTTGAGATCTAAAGTGGCATCTTCCCCGAGTTTAATTCATTCTTGACCCTTTCATGGTCTCTTTTGTACACTTAAAGGACTTTGTCTCATTGTCTTGGCCATGGTTCAGCTTCAGGTAGGAGGCAGAAAAGTTCTCTCTGAAGCTGAACTTCTGCAGATGTAGATGCAGGTAATGCTAAGGACCCAGAGAGCTTGTACAAGGGCAAGGGAATTGGGTGTGTACAAAAGAAAGCATTAACAGACATGGAGGACAGGTAGGCTTATTGATATTTAAATGAGTTTTAGCCAGACTGAATTGAAGAGAGAACCCATGACCAGCAAAAGAGCCCAAAAGTTGAGATGGAGGTACAGTGTGTCTACTGTCACATCATCAAAATAATAATATCTCACTTCAGAACACTGTGAGAAGGAAGCCCTTACTGGAGCTGTACCACGGAGTTTTGATTTTCCTCAGAGGTATTGAAAGCATTGCAGATATGATGAGGTCCACTGGAACATGGATGAACTAAAAAGATTGCCATTGTGAAAGCATTCCCTGATGGTTGTTTGAACTGCTTCCAAAATCTTGGAGTGTACAGACACATACACAGACACACACAGTTGCAATAAGTACACACACATATAAAAGGAAGATGAAACTTTTGCAGCTTCCATTTACAGGTCCATTAGAAAGACATCAAAGGCATAGTCTGACATTTCTGGTTATAATCCCAGGCTATGCTCAGAAAGAAGTGTTCTGGCTTGATTCCAGGTTATATTCAGCTCACCTGAAAAAGGTACTTTCAGGTGAAAAGGTTATCCTTCACTCCCTCTCCAGAGACCCAGGCACACGCTGAAGACAGAGTGGCTGCAGTGCTCCACCTCAGAAGTGGCTGCATTTCAGAGGTGAGGGAATAATCCCATTCGTTCAACTTCTGCCAGTGGATGTGCACTCGTGGGGGAATCAAACTTTAAAACTGCAGGCTGGAAAATGCTTTGGGACTTTCCAGAGTAGAAAGACAGATTATAAAATCAAAAGCAAGGAAGGCAAGGAAATAGGGAAAATGAGGAATTGATAAAGAGTGAATAAAAATGGTAAAGAACAGAGGGGGAAAAAGAAGTAGGAATTCAGAGTACATGAATGATTTGACATTTTTCTAGCTAAGCTCCAGGGAAAATCTGAAATGTAGAGAAGCTCCTACTGAAGAAATGTACCCAGTTGGTGGCTCAACTTGGTCTTATGATTCTGGCTCAACCAAAGTAATTTAGCCATAATGGAATGGGTCTTCTTGTCAGAAATCTTATTATTCCTTCTGGTACTTTCCTGAATATTACAACCTATGGCAGAGGCTTGGAAAAGCAAAATCTTGGCTCTTACTCTTACTGATTTACAGAGAGGAAAATAAAGTCAAAATGTGTACAGATTTAACTGTAATTTTTGACTAAAATAAGAGCCAAGCAGACTTCTTGTTTCCTTGCCCTCAGTAGAAATGACTGATAACTGAACAAAAGCTGCTGCACCAAGTTCCAGATGATTAAGGAAATTCTTTCAGCACGGGGTCATTCACAAACCCAAATGGTTTTGACAGAACAGATAAAATTGATTTAACTTAAGAAAGCAACAATTCTTTTTCTGGCCAGACACCCATCAAACATTAAATATATGATGCAGAGGCACAGTGATCTTGAGCCAAAGCAGACTGTACTCTCTTAAGAGACCTGATTGTTTTTTCAAACATACAAAGTGCATCCTCTCTCTGTTTAGGAGGCTGCCATGCTTTATTAGAGTCAGATCAACTACATGATGGTGTGAGTCAGGCAGAATTGTTCCTCCCTGTGCATTGAACTGTCAATATCCACCAGAACTCTACAATTTAAACTTGTGTATAAATAGTGTCTAGAAATGCTCCAGAAGTCCATACACTCAGAATTCATCTATGAAGAAGAAGAAGCATCATCAAGCAAAGATTGTGTGTGGCACTGAGGAGGTATCTCCAGGCTGAAAAGGGGTTGAAAAAAAATTTTAATTGTGCATTTTAATTGTGTCTGGGTCTTTTTGCTTATTGAAGTAATGATTGCTGAAGGACATAAGTGATCTGTGTGCTTCGCCTGTCCTGTCCCTGGCATTTGTGGTGTCTGAATGATGTCCATCCACTGCTCTTTGAAGCAAAACATGCATGGGATGATTTTGATGACTTTTGGGAATACCTAAAAACTGTGTCTAGACAAAATCAAGATGATAAAAAGAATAAGAGAATAAATTTACCTCAAGGGCTTTCAGGTACATCTTGGGCAGACGAAGCCCCCCCCCCCCCGCGGGCTATACCAAAAAAATGGGCGACAGGTCATGTGTTTTCATAGTTTTATAAGTTTGGTCTATTTGCATATTGGGGGTTAATCTTCCAATTACAGCTTCAGGTAATGAAGCCATTTTGCCCAAATTTGCTGCACCCCAACCTACTTTCGTTTACATTTCTTAGTACCTGAGACAGTGAGGTGTCCTTGATTCCCAGGCCTAGAGAGGAATAGTTTTGTCTGACCAAAATGTGACGACAGCAGCTAACACCACATGGAGTTCAGAGCTATACTCTAAAGAATTGCAGGATTACAAATATATGGAAAATATAAAAGTTCCTCTCAAATATCTAGCAGGAATCGATGCTAGAACAGCAGAGATCTGGGGGAGAGTTTCATCCTCTCCCATTGTTCTCAGCCCTCCCGGTCCCATCCCGCCGGGCCAGAGGTGCCACCATCCTCAGGTTGGGGCTGCGGCAGGTGCCCCACCGTGTCCTCATTGTCATTCCTCGCGTGTCCCCGCGCTCCCTGCGCTCTGCGAAGGTCAGCCCGAGGTCTGCGCTGCCGCGCTAATGGGCGAGCAGCGCTCGCCGCCGCTCCTGCCGGCTCGGGCGCTCGCTCCCCGCACATCAAGGCGCGCCTCCCTCCCTCCCTCTCTGCCTTGCAAATGACTCTGAGGAGCAGAGGCTGGTGGATGATTTAGATCGGGAGGGGGAGGTGAAAAGGGAGGGTGGGGGGTGAAAAAAAAAAAAAAACACTCAATTTTTTTTCCCCCCCGATTTTTTTTTTTTTTTTGAACTGGGCTCCCAGAGAGCACTCAGGGCTGCCACGCAGTGCACGACGCCTACCTGCTCAACTGCAGGGAAACAAGCTTCTGAAGGCTTTAATGGGATTTTGCCCGAGGCTGTTTTATTAAGATGTCGGCTTTTTCTGCTGCCTCTGCAGCTGACACCATTCACTGTCAGCTGCCCCCCTTCCCCAGTCCCCCTCCTCCCGTCCCCCCCAACAATGCACCAAATTACTCGCTTCATTTAGTGCTCATGGCTCAGCACAGGCAAATAAGAGGAAAGAGTTCGACTTGACCAGATGAGTCTCAGCGAGGGGAGGTGAAAAGACACTGCTGCTTAACTGGGGGGATTTCAAGCAGAAAAGGGAAAAGATCAATACCACTGGGGCTTACTCCCACTCTATTAGAAAGAATCATATTTCATATTAACATAGCCAATTTAGAAGCCACATTTACATTCCTAATTTGCATCCTGGCTTTAAAAGCTCATTTGTAATGCATTGTATAATTATTGATGCCTTATATGTGAATATACCACACAGTGGCAGGTTGGAAAGGGGAGGAAATGCCGTCTGGTTTCAATAAACAAACTAGTTACAAGTTTTAATGAATGTTAGTTGGTAATAAATGACTATTTTTTTTTTTCCTTTTTCCATCTCAGATTAAAAAAAGAAAGAGCGGAGCTGGACGAGCTAATTAGAGGCTGTGTATTTCAGTAGCAAGAGTAAATGAGATACGGCACAGCAGTGGAAAATGTTCTGTGTAATGCCCCTTTCTCCCTTGTTGTGCCTGAGTGGTACTGGCAGACCGAAGGATGGTTTCCTATCTAGAACTGAGCAGACTGAGGAAATCCTGTCTGGAAGGCAAGGCACGCTTTGCAAGTGTCGGAAAAGATTATCTCTGATATCTCTCATTAAGTTCTCCAGATTTCCATGTAAGCTTAAGGTAAGCTGAGAGAAGGAGAGGAATGGACAGGAAAAGTAATGATCTGTGAGTCTTGGCATACACGTCCTCACTTATTCCTTAGTAGGTTAATTTTTTGGTTGGAAGGCTGGAATTATCATGGAGGTGGGGAAAAGTTATCTCTGCATAAGGAAATCAGAAAGGTTTCCTAAAGCTAAGGATAATATCATCATCTAGACTGAGGACTCAGGGGCTGGGCTTGCTGCCTCTGCTGAGGACATGGACGAGAAGAAAAGTCTGGGCAATTCAAGCTCTGACTTTCAGAAGTGAAGACACAAGACACAGAAACCCTCAAGAGACCCCAGTGCTTAACCCTCTCATGAGTGAGCCCACTCTTTGCCTCTAGTCTTGACAATAGATAAAGCTCCTTGATAAATTTCCTTGGCTTTCACAGGAATTTCATCCATTTGAAAGAAAAAGTTCTCACAAGAACACGCTGAATGAACCTTTGCAGGAGGTTTGTTTGATGGCAGTTCTTGGAATGTCCTGGGTTATGTCCAAGGCTTTTGAACTGGGAATTGGGAACAGAGTGATGGTGTTTTACCCCAGCTGAACCCAATGCCACTTTTTTGTGCATTCTGAATTTTGCGATTTGTGATATCCTTTACTTCTCAATTTAATTTTTTTGATCTGTCAGAGCAAATGCTTTCTGATTTGAGCTGTTTAGAGTTTTCTCTTCAGCCTTCATGCAAAAGGTTTTACTGCTTAGTACAGGACATCAGTGACTGTTGTAGGCTGACAGATTTTGGGTGGTCTGTGTAGGCAGCATTTGAAATGCATTGTGTTCATATGACACATAAAAGTTCAGATTCAATGAGTACAGGTGTGTCATGGTTTGACACTGGCACAATGCCAGTGCCCCCATGAAAATGTGATCCCTCCCTTGAATGCTGTGAAGTGGAATCTAGAATAGAGCAAAGCAGGCCCAAGCTTAATAACAGGAAAAAAACTTTATTAAACTACTACTACAAAAGAAAAGAGAAAACTAAAGAAGGGAAAAAAACAAACCACACAAAGATCAAATGAAAACCTTGCAAACATTCTTCCCCCCACCACCCAACTCCAACAAACCACAGTGAGACACAATCTGGACTCCAATCAGGTTTCCACCCTCCAAACAATCGATACTCAGTCCTTCGAGGGAACAGAGTCTCTCCTGTGCCACAGACCCCCCAAGAAACACAGCTTCACATCCTGTGTTTCCATGTCACACATGGCACTGCCCGGAGAAAAAGTTTGCCATGGTGACCCTTCTCCTTTCCATGCACAGTGCTCTCACCACCAGTGCATGGATGGACAGAATGCTTTTAGGATTTTTTCCTTTCAAGGATGCCCTGCCAAGAGGGGAGAAAACAACAGTTCAGTTTTTCATTGTTTGGGACCACAGTCCCCCCCATTTTCCCCTGGGGCCGAGGGCTCAAGAACAGAGATCTTCTTCTCTTCTCTTTCCTTTCCAGGACAAGGGGGCGCCACCACAAACCCCCTAACCTTTTCTCTGTTCACTCCAATTTTGTCTTTTTCCCAGCCGAAGCAGGTCTCTTGACTCACTGGCATCATCCCAAAACACAGTCCCTCTTGAAGGAGAAGATTGGTTCAGGTTGTGGCTAACACGGAAAAGTCCAGCCAAAAGCCACTCCTTGTCCCCCTCCCATCTAGAATTCCTCCTTCTAACATCCCAGGGTCCAAGGTGTCCCTCTTCCTCTCTTTCAAACCGAGGAGGGGAAAGGAAAATTCACAAAGCTTTCATTTCTCAAGGAAGGGTTAAAAGTCCGAACTCCCAGGATGGCTCGATGCCCGGACATCCAGCAACTCCCACACAACTGGGCACCTTGCAGCAGCTCCCCCTGCTCCTCCTTCCTTGCGGCTTTCTCTCTCCCTCTCGGGAGAGGAACTCTGGGGGGGGAAATGGAGACATCCCAGATTTCTTCCACCCTTCCATCTGCAGGGGCCAGCCCGGTTCCAGTCCTTCCACCACCCTTGGGACCTACCTTTCAGGCCATGGGGCTTCCCCTCCCCCACCCAACCTGTGGCTGGGCAGGGGAGAGTTTGCACTGCACGCTGACCGGAACCAAAGAGAGCGAGTTCCCCTGGGAATTCTGCTTTCAACCCCTCTGTGTTCTCAGAGGCGTGTCCACCTTCAATTGGTCAATATCTAAATTGACCTCTTCCTTCCGGAAAAAAATTCTCTTTCCGTGTCAAACCATGACAAGGTGGAAAACTGAAATAAAGGCAGTTAAAAGTAAAATGTGCGAAAAATCAAAATATGTCTTCAGAACCTATTGAAGAAATAATTTTTAAAATTGTTTTTATAAAATACTTTATAAAATATTTAAAATTTCCTTCTATTCTGCCATTGCAATTCCTAAGCCCAATCTCGATTCAAAACTCTTTCTTGTTTTTGTCAATTTAATTTATCTCTATGCAGCTTGAGAAGACTTCCAGGGGCTGTCAACGCATATCTAGTGCATCTTCCTCATGTAACATCAACCAAAACTGAGAAAAGGTCATGAAATGTGTCTCTCTTTCGTTAAATATTGTGCTTTTTAGTCACACTGGATGTGAAATTGCTCAGGCACTCGCTGTGGTACAGGGGTGTTACTACTATGTTGATAAAATAAAAGAGTAAAATTCTTCCCAATGTCCTGTTTCTCCCTCAGGTGTGAAAACTGATGGAAAGAAGATGGTGCTGGTCAAATTCATGGCCAGCCCTCATGAATCAGGACATTCCCTCTGACCCTGCAACTTATTTGTTCTTGCACACAAGGAAAATTACCCACCCATCAAATCTTTGTCATCTTCCAAACACTTCCCAAACAAAAAGGAGATGTAGTCCATGAGCTAGAAATTTAGGAATTTCCTGGAAAACAAAGGTAGAGGACGGGTTCCCCAGCTTCCTACTGATTCCCAGGGAATGCTGGCATGCTGTGCTCCGCCTTTGTGCCTCTGCATCACAGATGCATGTAAAAAGGGGAGCACAGGTACCTGACTGTACTGAACAAGACAAATTACACAGAAAAGCATTCTGAGAACATGACAAGTTACACACTAAAGAGGGATTGAGTATAGACATTGATGTCTTGAGGGTTTTCTTGGCTATCTGTCCTATAAAAGAGAGAAATTGGCTTTTTCAGTTTCCTATTCATCTTATCTTAAAGTAGACATTTGTAATACATCATATGAATTCTGTCTTAAAAGTACTTCTTTTCCTTTTATAAAGGAAAGACTTCCTATAAAATAATCTCCTTAGAAGTTGACAAGTATCATATGAATGTCTAATATGAGATCACTTGATACCTTCCATATCAGGGAGGGCTCTGAATAATTTTAAGGTCATTTTCAAATCAAACCATTCTCTCAATCCTACCTTTAGGGTTTAGATGTCAGTCTGAGGGGAGGAAAGACCAGCTCAGTGGTGGCATCTGGAACTGTTTTGTCACTTTTTTTGTTCTGGTATAAATTGAAACTGAAATCAACCAAGGCTTTCCAGATGTTTTTGGAGAGCTTATCCATGTCCCCACTTGAATCTGACATCCCTCTCATTTGCCTCCATGTTAAAACAAATGGTATTTTCACATACAGTCAAATTCAAATTTTCCCACACAGTTCTTTAAATGCAATTAACTTTGAAAAGAATGTCACATTACTGGACTCAAAGTGGACACTAGTTAATCATTGCAATGGGAATAGGATCAGCACTCAAAGCAATGGGGAAAAAAAGACTTTTCTGTGGAAAATACACGATGCATCTTTTGGGTTTAACTTCTGCCGCAAGTTCGTTCTGCTGGCTCTCAGTAATGTTTATACACATGTGCCTGTGTTATAATTAACAACTGAGAAGTCATGGAAGGGATTTGAGCAATCCTATGTTAATTATGCCTTAATGTAATTTTGTTATTTTCTTAAGACATCAGTGAAAATAAATTTTTATCAATTACTTTGAGTGTTAAAAGAACTGCAGAAAGTCTGATTTCCAATAAGCTGACATATATTTAATACAAAGGGTTACTCATCCAATATCCTGAGCTTGCTATGAAATAGATCATCCCTGTAACACTGTGGATGGAGGAATGAAAGGAATGAAGCAACCTTGGTTTTAAGCATGCAGTTTACTTTAATCACCAAAGATTTCTGTGTAATTAGCAGAGAGAAATAGCACTCCAGGCAACTTCAGCTTTCAGGTTTCTCAGAAGAGATGGAAATATTAATATTTTGGAAATATTAATTTTCTCACACTGAGGAGAAATAGCTTAAATGAATAACATAGAGTAGACTAACTTTCCAAAATGAAAGACATCAACAAAAATTCAGGCTTTCTATCAGGTTATTATTCCATTTACCTGGCTGTCAGGGGCACACCTGGCCTTTCCCAAGGCAGAAGTGTTGGCTATGTAGAGAATTCAGGCACTTCAGGAAGACGGGTTATGGCTGTAATACCCTATAGAAACATAGGTTTGACTGCTGTGGGAATTAGAAAAATAATAATAATGTTCATGTAAGGCTGAGACTCTGAGTGAGTTTCCTTGGGGTTTTGTTGTACCTTATTAAGAACCAGATTTCATACATTCTGCAAAATGCCCTTTTTCCACTGGAGCCATGTGGATATGACAAATTCATTCTGCTATAAACTTTGTGCCTTGCTGAGAAATCATATACTCCAGAGGAATATGTGTATACATGTTTCCTAACTATCTGGAAATGTAGGTAGAAGTAAATGCAGATAAGGTAGAAGTAAATGCAGATACATGCATATGCAGACACAAATATGTGAATTATCCACATATGCACATGTAGCTGGTTAGTGTCTTTTACAGTCAGAGAACAGGTTTGCCTTCAGGTATTTCAATTTAATGATATGAAGCACCTCAGCTACTCTATAACTGTTAAGCTGAATTTTGTTTTGCATTTTGATTATAAATTAGAAGAGCGGTACATTAACTCTGTTTTGAGGATAAGATTTAAAAAGGGCTCTGTTTATTAAGCTGCTACCGTGGTGATATTTTCAGCATACATTACATTTATAATTGACTTATTAAAACTTATACACTGCAAATTATAGTGATAGCACCCACAGGCTAAGAAATCATCAAAATATATAATGGCAATTTAAGGAGGTTTGTATCCACAAATGGGAATTTTTATCTGGTGCTCTCTTGTTCTAATGTTTTACTCACAGCTTTTGCAATATTCAAATATGTAGCTGGAATGCTGCAAAGAGATATTGAAAGGCAAGCATGAAAAAAAAGAATAATTACGTGATAAAAAAAGAGCCAAAGTATAGCAACATAAGACTATTTCAGGTAGGTTTTAATTCAAACTTAAAGGAAAAATAAGGGAGTCAACTGAGTAATCTTTTTATTCAAAGCTATGTATAATGTGGACTTATCCCTTACACCTTATCTTCATAAAAATATGTAATTATTTCCCATCTAGTCTATTAGAACAGTGGAGGTTAGCACAGTGATGATTGCAACACATTCAGAAATAAGTGCCAAAATAACAACTGACCTCCTAATATCTAATGAGCTCTTAACGACTGCCATAAAATTCTTTATGTTTCTACCGTGCTCCTGCCACAAAAGTGCAAACAAGGAGCGTTTTGATAAGCTCCAATTTATCCAAGCTTCAGCTTTAATTCCTTTGAACATATTTGGTGGCAGCTTGGTGACATGGACTTTTTCAGGCTTGGTGACACTGCACAAAGATGGTCTGCAGCTCAGAGGTGGGGCTGAGGAGGTGCCAGGCAACAGGACAAGAGAAAACACAGCGCAAAGCTGTGGGTGGCAGCCTCTGCCACTCATCACATAACCCAGCTGCATAACCCATGGCTGCAGCACTTTATATCACCTGTGATTCTGCAGCGATTGCTTTGCTTTGGCTTGTCCTCAGGACCAAGTAGCTAAAGATTTGTTTATCTCAATATACTGGCCCTTATCATCTGGTAATCGGGATAGGAGGCTGAAATTTAGACCTTATTTGCAGACTCTGCTGGCAGGGATGACAAAACTAAACACAAAATGGCTAAACTTCAAAAGGATCAGAGAGAATTGTTGGAAGATGATTTATTTCCCTAGTAATGGGAATATAGTACCCCAAGACAGACAAAAACACCCTCCCCCAGTCAGCAGAAAAAATAAAAGGATCTAAGTAAGATCAAAATTCTTTTGGAGAGCAGCCAAAGGTCAGGAAGGACACCTTGAAATGCTGTTAAGGAAAAGAATCTTCTTTATTGATGATGTTGATCTGGTCTACATCGGCTGTAAAGGGAGCTTTGTCACCTCATTTGAGTATGGAGACCACACTGATGCTCTGTAGACATTGAAATGTTGCTTCCTCAGCTTGGAGCTGAATGGCACTTTGTCAGGGTAAACAATTTGTAGTTAATTAGTAAAACAGGGATGAGAAGAGTATCTTGTATCATGTGCTACAGACCGTGCCTAGAATCACAAAACTCAGAACGGAGTCAGGAATTTCACTGACTCCGGCTCTTGTGACACTGCTACAAGTCAGCTCACCTCTCTCGTGGTGGTTTATCACTGGCATCTGAAATACAGAAAGTTCTAGGTAACAAATACATCTCACACAGGTGCACTTAGACTGAGTTTTTTGAAGCTAAGATACCTTGTCATGAAATAGCACATTTCTGGATTTCACTTCTCCTCGTTTTGAAAACTTCTCTTGTTGTTTCCCCAACTCAGAAAATAATCAGACAGAAATACTGGGAAAGTTTCAGTAAGTTCCTTCACTGCAGGGTTTTGTGCAGGGTCTATCACAGAAATGTATCGTGCTCTGAGATTTGACAGAGCTATGACAAAGCTTAGGTAACCCTAGGCTGCTCAGAGCCAAGAACATATCCTGAAATTATGTGACATTCACTTCACCGAGGCATTTACTGAATGTCACTGAATGTGGCAAGTCAAGCTACAAAATGCTGAGACAGATATGGATCAAGTCCAGAAATAAACACCTTTTAGTTCTGTTGAAGGATGGTTAACATTGCATCTCACTGCAGCCCTGTGTCAACACAATTTAAGTGAAGACTGGCTGAGGCTTTGCACCCAGAAAATAACATTTATGGAAACACTAATGGCCATTGTAGCAAAATATACAAATCACAGAACTTAAGGGATCCTGAGCACAGAGCTGCAGTGTATTTTCCAGGATGGCACACATTTTCTCAGCATATCTTCTGCTGATATTTATATTTATTATCAAACCAAAAAAAATTGTTATATTAGGGTTTTGTTAACTTTCAACATCTGCTCTTTTGCTTGTGGATTTGGTTTTTAGACCACACAAATGCAGCTGAGTTATTCATAACTAATTTGTGTATCATAATCTTGGAAGGATGAGGGAAAAAAGGCATGAATACTTCCATTGAATAGCTTTCATGATTTTGAATGCTGTCTGATTTCTATCTTTCTATCTTGCCACTTATGTCTGAGATAAACTATTCAATGAATATGAAATGTTAATCTTGACTAATTTAAGTGGGTGTCTGTGAATGTTTTTCTCCTTTAATTTGTTTATTAAAACATTATCACTGAGAAAAAAAATATTTTAAAAAGGAGCCACAAATAAAAGAAACATAAAAATATTTAGAATTTCATTAGTTCCTGCTGGGATCTTTGTTATGGACAGGTCTGGACAGAGCAAATGAGAAGAACAAAAATATTTTTAAAAAATTGAAGTCCAAAATACATCAAATGTTTTTTAATTGAGATTGGAAACATTCCAAATTTGACTTTCAAAAAAGGCTTTGATTTACAGTAGTTCATGTTGGGCTCATGTTGTGCCTGCCAAAAATCCAAAGTAGATCAGAGCTTTTTTTGAAATAAACACAAGCCTAATCTGATGTAGGTATTTCAAAACTCCCACTGCTTTAGTTGTAACATTGTCTGTTACTGAATGATTTATAAATCATCCCTCTACAAGCACATTTCTGTGAGGCTGAGGGCAATATATTTTAACTTTGGGACACAAGGAGATGTTTAAATTACAATTGATGGTGACTCGCCACTGTTTTTAAAACTATTTGTGAATTAGAATGTCTCTGTTTTCCTGTATATTGTACAAAAGCAGTAGCTGGGGTACAAGGGTATGACGGACTGTTGTTTCATTGCTTTTTCCCTCAGTAGAAAAGGGACAAAGAGGGAATAATGCTAATAAACATTTTAATCAACTGTACAGGAATTTAGTGCCTTTCTAAAAGAAGGAAAAAAACACCTAATTTTGTAATTTTTTTTAGAAAAAGACATGTTCACTACTGGGTATTTGTTTATAAAAAAAACACTTTATTGAAAGTGATCATTTCACCTTGATGGGGCAGGATTGGTCTCAGCTCAGTTTAGGTATCTAAAAGCAGCACATTTCTCATTTCCACTGGGGTAGATTTCTTCTGGAATTGATCCCTGGGTGTTCCCTATCTCACAGAGGGCAACTCTGACCACTCTGACATTGGCAAGAGTATTTACCCTCAGGGATATCGATGTGAGAAGCTGTTGCCTTCCCAGAGGGAAATGTTCACCTCTTAATTTGGAAGCCTGATCCAAAAGTGGGAATAGGGGATAACCTGGAATGGTGGTGAGAGCTGCCCAGTCTCGCCTTGGTCAAAGCTCCTACAAGGAATGTGGAGAGGAACTGTTAACAAGAGTAGGTGTAGATTGGATATTGGGAAGAAATTCTTCCCTGTGAGGGTAGAGAAGCCCTGGCACAGGTTGCCCAGACAAGCTGTGGCTGCTCCATCCCTAGAAATGTTCCAGGCCAGGCTGGACAGGGTTTGGAGCAACCTGGGCTGATTTTGTCTGGGGTAGAGTTAATTTACTTCACAGTAGATGGCATGGGGCTGTGTTTGGGATTTGTGCAGAACACAGTGTTGATATTACAGAGATGTTTTTGTCATTGCTGAGCAGGGCTCATGCAGGGCCAAGGATTGCTCTGCTTCTTGAACGGCCATACAGGCAAGGAGGCTGGGGGTGCATGGGAAAGGGAGGAGACACAGCCAGAGAGGTGACCCCAACTGACCCAAGGGATGTTCCAGACCATGTGACAACATGCTCAGTATATAAGAAAAAGGAGGAAGAGGAGACATTTGGCGTGATTGATTTTGTCTTTCCAAATCACTGCTATTCATGATGGGGTCTTGCCTTCCTGGAAGCGGCTGAACACTTGCCTGGCCCTTGGAAAGCAGTGAGTTGATTCCTTCTTTTGTTTTACATACATTTGTGGTTTTTTCCTTTCCCTGTTAAACTGCTTTTGTCTCAATCCAGGAGTTTTCCAGCTTTTACCCTTCCAATTCTCTCCCTTATCCTGTGGGTGGGGAAGTGAGCAAGTGACTCCATGGTGCTTTGGTGCTTGGTTGATGGCTGGGGTTAACCCATGGCACTCTTGTCCCTGCCCATGACAGGAGGTTTGAAATCAGACAATCTTTAATTTCCTTTCCTTTAATTCTGTGACTGTGATTCCTCAATGCTAGAAACAGTAGGAATGATCTGGGACCAAGGGCTTCAGTCAGAACTGACTTGGTCTGAGTTCCACAGTAGCTGGTCTGAACAAAATGCTGCAAATACAGGACTGGAGTGGAGCAATCCTTCAAGTTCACAACATTTTGTAATGAAAAGCTTGTCTCATGAATTAAAAAAAAAATAAAAATAATAATGTTAATAGATTTTTTTTCCCCTATTTAGGAAGCACAGAAAAACATTCAGGATATGATGATGAACTCTGTACTAACTGAAAATCCAGAAAGAATAGTATGTTTTCCCTTCTCCCCTTCATTTTACATCTTAGGTGTAAAAACCAATCCCTTTGATTTTCAAACTTCAGTACAGAAATTCAAATACTGATTCTTAACTTTATTATGACAGGGATATATGTCTTGTCATTGTGGACATATTCCCTGAAAAAAATGTTATGTTGCAAATGTTTTGGAAAAACAATAAAGGAAGATTGATAAGAAGGCATTTTAGAAGCATAAATTACAATTTTGAGATTAGAGGAAAAGCAGGGCAGAAAAACAAAGGTTACAATATTCTAATACTTTCAGGCAAATATTAGATATTTCAGATTAAATATTTCAATTCTACACACAGAATCTATTTTCTCATTAGTCATATTTCTCTACTCTTTCCACAAAAGCACACTGTCTTATTTCAGATAAACTTTACACCTTATTGAATTATGTCACTTTTTTTAACCTGCCACATCAGAAGAACAAATCAATGCATTGCACAATTTGATGATTGGAACATCATATTAAATTTTTGAAAAACATTGCATAGGTCAAATTTACAGTGCTGTAGAATTCTTCAATATGTTCAAGGCTCTATGACTCTGCATTAAAAACCATTGGATTATATCATGGCAGTCCTGAATGATGACCTAATCTGACCCTGTAAATGACATCACCATATGTTAACAATTAGAGAAGCAAAGAGCAGTTTGCTTCTAAAACCTCTAAAAAAAGAGCATTTTATTAAAATGAGAACCCCACCTCACTCTGAATTTTAAGACTTTACCTGTTTATTTTCTTTCTTTGTCTCTATTTTCAGAAAAAATATTTACTTTAGGAAGCATATGGCAGACAGACTGAGATATCAGGTGTCTTCTCACTGGAAAGAGTTAATCATCATCCCCAAACAGTGAGATGAATCTAATAAACAAATATTAAGCTCCTTTGCATTAGTTTGGGTGGAGTGGCAGAGATGCTAAGTTTTATTTTAATATGTTAATCTAATAAAATGATGCAGTTTATTTTATATCTTCAGGGAGAGGTGTTGATATTATCTCAACTTTAGATGCATCCTCGCTTGCCTGTACCGATCAGCCTTCCACTTTATCAGGGTGATGTTACTGGATATGGCAATTTATAATTGGAAATGGCAGCCTGGAGATTTTCTAAAAGCATTGGCTTTTTTCTAAATACTGTGGAATTTCATTAATTATTATTATTTTGACTATGAAAAGAGGATTTGCCCAAGGGCAGTTTTGAGGCTCCTTAAAGATTATATTCCTCCATGGAAAGTTGCCAAGATTTCAAATTTCTCTGTCAACACACGGCTTTTTTGGTGGGAGGTGGCTGGAGTGATGGGAAGCTTTTACAGCTTTGGGAAGAAGACCTCGAGCATTTCTCATTCTCTTTGAGGATGTTTTACCTCCCTGGAGTGGGGGCAGCTGTCACAAATTGTAGCCCACCACACATTCCTCACCAAGGCTGTTTTGCACAGCACAAGGAGGGACTTGGCAGCTCTGTTTCTTGGGCAGGGTGTACCCAGCTCAAAGGACAATGGGTTCCAGCAGGGTGGGGTTATTTGTAGCCTGTCGCATGCCAGAGAATAACTTTGCTTCTCCAGAAAGCCCTTTTGGCAACACAGCCCAAGAAATAAATGGGAAAGGGAAGATTTGGCATGAATACTGAAAGCTGAAGGTCGAATCATAGAGTTCTAGAGGCAGGGAATGGTTGAGGTTGGAACCTCTGAGGTTCACTTGCCCAATCCTCCTGCTCAAGCAGGAACACCTAGAGCCAGTTTCACAGGAACATGTCCAGCTGGTTTTTGAATCTCCCCAAGTGTAAAGAAACTACAAAGAAAACCAATTTGCAAAAATGGACATTGCAAGTAATAAAAGTACTGGTAAATAGATCTATTTTTGCCTAGGTTGTGGAAGAAAAGGGCTAAAAAAAGAGCAGGTGTAATCTTCTGCAATGAGGGCAAATAAAATGAGAAAGTGAATTGCAGTGTTTTATCAAAACCTGAAAATTGTTGCAAAACTTTTGAAAGATAGAACTCCCGACTAGCTTTTTTTTTCTCCCCACCAAAGAAATCCTTGTGGAACAACTCTCTTCTTTCAACCTTTTCCATTGCACACATGCAGAGGAAATGGGTTCATGTCCTTTTTATACTCTGAGCCCTTCAAACAATTCCCAGCTGATGAACAGAGCTCAAAGAAGTTTGGATCCATCCAAGGGCTGTGAGTGACTAATCTGTCTGGAGCAGAGAAGTCCTTGTGATGAGTCATTTTTCTTTTGATACAAGTTTAAAAGTAATTAAATAAAAGGTGAGGATACAGTGTTTTACAGCTCTCTTCACTGCAATAGTTAGATAAAACCAACATCAGCTCTAATTCTGAAGCCTCACGGTGTTAAGTATCCTGCTTAGCCATGATGGGAGGTTTTCACCTTGATATTGGTGCCTGTTGGAGATTAACCTCCATAGGCATTGCTCCAGAAGTCAGTGCTCCACACTGATCAGATGCAAATCAAATCCCTCAAAGGCTGGACTTTTTGGTCAAAAACTTGATGAACTTGGAGTTCTTTTCCAGTCCTAATGCTTCCATGATTCCATGAGATGAGACTCAGCTTCCACTCCAGCTGATCTACACAATAAAAAAGGAGTGATAAGAACAAAAACAACTCTAAGAGCCTTATGAAGAGAAAGACTGACAAAGATGAGTTACCAAATAATTCAATTATTATTCATCTAGCCATTTACTTCTCCTCTGTAACTCACTTTCACATTTTAAAGCTGTGTGAGAATACTGGTTTTCTTCCATTCAGGGAAAGAAAGGGATAAAGCAAAGAGATGATAGCCAAGAAAAATATGCAAAATTTTCTGAAATATGCAGGAGGAATAGCAGAAGGTGACTTTTTTAGTCAAAACTTCAACTCCACAAGTCAGCACCCCTGTTCAGCCAGGTGTTGCAGGCCAGGGTATAGACTTTGGACACCCTGGTCCATACATAGTTATTTCCTGTGGATCCATGAAAAGGTTTAAAGTTGGAGAACTCAGCTAATGGCTGCCTCTCTATCAACAAGTAAGGACCACACACCCTACAATAAATCAATGTCTGGAGTATTTAGGAAGGACCTCAAGCGGTGGGTGTGACCTTTAAAAGGAATTTAAATTCTTCAGCATTTGTACTTAATCAATTCCTCAGCTATAACCAGGAAGAAAGTTTGTGCCTTGAAGGGGGAATCTGCTGTCATCTCATTATTTATTTTTTTCTGTTTTCTCCTTGTTGTTTCTGCTCTAATTTTCCTCCTTTCTGTCTGGGTTTTCTCTAGTCTTCCACCTGTATTTCTCTCCCTGCAGCAATTCCTAACTCACAGACTCACTCTACTCTCTCTGCTGAACTGGTTTACAGCAGCAGAGATTTAAGGCATAT
The DNA here is from genome assembly GCF_050655825.1 of Lonchura striata. Taxonomy (NCBI): domain Eukaryota; kingdom Metazoa; phylum Chordata; class Aves; order Passeriformes; family Estrildidae; genus Lonchura; species Lonchura striata. The sequence goes on along the minus strand of NC_140705.1, from coordinate 5,059,903 downwards.
GCAGAAACTTGAAGACTTCTGAATATAATTTTCTTTTGGGTTTGCTTTACTTCATAGTGAAAAAAAAATGGGAAATATGTCACAAAAGAAAGTATTCATAGCTGCTAATATTTTTTTATTGCAGAAACAAAATAAGGCAAAATCACAAGGACTTGCATACCATACTTATGGCATTAATAGTGCTATACAAACAAAGATTCTCCTGTGATTGGAGGAATAATGATGTATTTGTAATTCCAGACATTTGTGTCCAGCTTTTAACCCAGTTGTATCTTAGATGATGAAACGTTTTGGTGGATTTGGCATTTGGACTCTTTATATTTCACTGTCGTTCTGTTTTCTCCATTTTTGATTCATCTTAAAGACCAGGTGAGACAAAGGGGCACAAGTGAGGAAAAGCTCCTGTTGTGGTTGTTCTCTGGAAAAATTATTGAAGTGGCATTTGAGCTATGACTAATTTATTTAGTATTCAGAATTTAGTGAATTCTTTTGTCACATCACCCATCATAAATAAAAGGAAAAAAATAGGAACCTGTTTGATGCCTCAGGCATGTTTTAGTTCGTTGTTCAGGTCAGTTCATTTCAATGCTTAATTTTTAATGGTTCATTTAACATAACTGTTTAGACTTGAAAATATTTTCGCATAAAACCTAGGGTTTTGGGGTCAGTTGCTGTCACCTCAAAACATTTTAAGTCTCAGATGACAGGCTCAACATCAGTTGGAAAGGTGGACTTGTTGTTTGGGCACTTGAATGGGACTCAACAGACTCAAGCTGAATTTAAATCTCTGCTACTGATTCTTTATGTTACCTTGGGTAAAACATCTATGTTGCAACTCCAAAGATCTTTGAGTACAAATAGTTCTGTTCACACAGTCACTCACAAAGTTTTCCTGTTTGCCACACAGTGTCCTTCTTGTGGAAGAAAGAATCTAGTACATAGAGAAAAATGGCACTCAGCAGTGTCAGAGGTGTCCAAAATAATTCAATTTTAGAGAGTATGGGAGCTTCTACTTAAAAATTATTTTCTAATAGACAACATGGTTTTAAAAGGCAAAGTTGTGGTGCAAGATTTACTACATGAGCAGCACAGTTTAAATCCCTCTAATAAGCCTTCCCCTCTATATTTCTTCTTCAATCTTCTGGGTCTAGAATAATAGAATCCCAGAATGGTTTGGGTTGGAAAAGACCTTAAAGATCATCTGGTTCTGACCCCTTCCCATGGACAGGGACACCTTCCACTGTCCCAGGTTGCTCCAAGCTCCACCCATCCCAGTCTTGGACACTTCCAGGGATAGGACAGCCACAGCTTCTCTGAGCAACCTGTGGCAGGGCCCTCACAGGGAACAATTTTTTCCTAATATGCAATCTAAACCTACTGTCTTTAAGTCTGAAGCCATTTCCCCTTGTTGTGTCACTCTTGTACACAGTCTCTCTCCATCTTTCCTGTAGCTTCTGCAAGCACTGGGAGGCCACAATGAGGTCACCCCAAAGCCTCCTCTTGTCCAGACTGAACAATCTGAACTCACTCAGCCTTTCCTCACAGCAGAGCTGCTCCATCCCTCTGATCATCCTGGTGCCTCCTCTTGACTCTCTCCAGCACCTCCAGGTCCTTCCTGTGCTGGGCCCCAGAACTGGAGGAAGCTTTGAAGGTGGGACATATACTCTGTATATGCTGAGTATATACTATGGCTTTCTTTCTCCTCAAATAAAAGTAAGTCTCATAAGTAATTTCATAATGAAGACCACTGTTTACAGGAAGGACACAACCTAACTTTTTGTTAAGTTTTGCCCCAAGATCATTACAAATTTATTGATTAAATGCTTCTTTTATTAAATAAGTCATTAATAATTTCACTAAACTCTCAGGATTTTCACCTTCATGACTTTCCTACATCCTCAAAAAAACCATGCTTGTAGAGAGTGTTAATGCTTCTTACAGTGTCTCTGCAGATAAGTGAAATAATCAAAAACCAGGGTTATAGTGACTGAAAAGAGGGCAATTTAACAATGGTTGATTATATTCCTATTGTTTTTCTCTGATCTTTAGACCAAGAGCAGAGTCCTGACTTTCAATAGGTATAGATATGTATGACTGATTGCTACGGAGTATATTAGGTGCAAAATATTCAGATTTTCACCCAAGCCCACACCTGGAGGAAGAAAATCATAGAATCATTAAAGTTGGAAGAGGCATCCAAGGTCATCGAGTCCAATCTTTGACCCAACATCACCATGGCAACCACACCATAGCACGTGTGCCACATCCAGTTATTTTTTGAACACTTCCAGGGATGCAATGGTTACTCTACCACTTCCTTGGGCAACCTATTCCAAAGTTTAACCACTTTTTCAGTGAATAAAAAAAGTGTGACTCTCAGAGCAATTACCTTAAAAAACATTTCCAAATACTATGAGATCATGACATTGCTGTGAAGTGCTGGAATAATCCATAAAACTATGCTGAGATTCTGCAACTGGAGTAGACAGATAATAATAATTAATGGAGAAGGAGATTTTCTTTCATCTCAGAAAACAAAACACAACAGTTTTACCTGGCTTTGCTAACTTTTCCTGTCTGTGGAAATGATACATCATCTATTTTGTGTAGGAATTGCAGGGCCAGGACTAACTCTGGTTTAGCAGCAAGAAATTCAGGTTTCAGTCCTGAGAGCTGAGTTGTTGTTGTTTATAATTCTACCACCTACATGATAACTGCTCATATTTCTTTTCCTTATCAACTCTGCCTGTCTTATTCATGTAGAATGTGCATTTTTGAGGACAGGACTTTGCTTTCATGTATTTGTGCAAGACCCAACAAAAAGAAACTTCTGTTGCACACCTACTGCTATTCCCAGTGTTTGCAAAGTGCTTTCAGACCCTCTGAGGAGGAGTGATCGATGTGCTACAAGGCATTAGCACTGTAGAGAGATCCATAATTTGCTATATACAAATAGGCTGATCTCCCTACCTTCAAAGGGAGGCAGGAGCCTGCTCAGAAATACTCTGCACAAAGATGTTTATTGATGCAGTCAGACAGCTCAAGTCAGCTCTCAAATTTTAAAATCCAAATTTAAGCATGAAGTGCAAAAAAACGCTTGTTTTATGGGGGGCTTATTAGACACTCTCAACGCTTGAGATGGGGATTTTCTCCCACAAACAGCTTTCTCTGCCTTTAGTAATGTCAGGGTAAACAGAGAGTTCTTTCAGCCACAATCTCATCCTGCCCTCTGCCAGACCATCACTCGGCTTGTTAGCTGCCTTCCAAAAGTGAGTCCGGGCGCTCTCCTGTCCTGAGGAATTGGCGCTGATGAGCTGGGAGCCGGCAAATCACCTGAAAAAGAGCACCACACATTTCAGCATCAGGGCTTCCCACAGGAGACATTACACCTTCAAGGGGGAGAGGCAGAAGGGGAAGGGGGGAGGCAGGGAAGGAGGACAGATTCGGAGAGGCAAGGCAGCCGGAATGTCACTTACAGTCGGTTGGCCACAGTTGTCAGGGTTCACTTCCATTAAGCTTTGTGTCAGTTCAGAAACTTTACACATGAGGCTGTGTGAAGCGTTCTGCCACTGCTGACTGCCCGGGGCTAGCCCACAGTACCTATCTTGTCACTGGTTTTCCAGAAAACCTCTCTGAGAATTAGTTGCATATGTTGGCCAGGCTAACCAGAGGAGGAGAGGTTTTGCCTCTTATTTGTCAGCTTGGGACTGGTTTTTTTAAATTATTATTATTATTAGGTTTGAATATTTTTGTCTCGTTTTGCAAGGGGTGGGTCTTGCTTTGGAATTTTAAGGGAGAGTCAATTGTTGCAAAATGCTGCAAAGGTTAACTGAACATTTAGTGTCATGAGAAAAAGAGAAGAGTGATGTCAATGAGGTGAGTTCTCTTATCACAAAGAAAAGTCTCCACTGTGCACATTTAGCTGTAAAAAAAGCAACAAAAGTGGCTGTAACAATGTGATGGGATTTGCTCTAAGACTATATTTCATCTACCTTAAAAATATAGCGATTTTTATTAAGACAACTCCCATAAATTTATGTTGCATTCAAAACAGAGAAGTCTATTTCTATATAAATATTCTATACCAAATTAGGAAAAGCCTCACAATCCTTGTCCTTGTGGAGGATTTCCACTTACCAGACTGCTGGAAATGCAACACAGATGAGAGGAAACAATCTAGGAAATTCTTGGATTTTGTAGAAGGGAGCTCCCTAACAGCTGGTGAGAGACCCAGCTAGGGAAGATACCTGCTGGGTCTGTGTGAACAGAGAAGGATGTGATGGTCAGAGGCTGTTTGGGGCACAGTGATCAGGAAACAAGAGAGGTTCTGAATCTTGGAGGAGCAAGGAGAGCAGTCAGTAAAAAACACTGCCTTGGACTTCCAGAGGGCAGATTTTGGCCAGTTTAGGAGATGGTTGAGAGATTCCCTTGGGAAGCATTTCTGAAGAGCAAAGGAGTCCAAGAAGGCTGGACTTTCTTTAAGGACACCCTAAAGCAGAAGGAGCAGCCTTTCTCATGTCCCAAAACACAAGCTGGTGGGGAAGATTGACCTGGATGAACAGAGAGCTTTGGCTGGAACTCCAGGAGAAAATTGAAGGACCAAAGCCCAGCTAGGACTTAATCTGGCTACTACCATAGCAGACAGGCAAGGATAAACCCTCTCACTCTCTTCAACTCCCTGAAAGGAGGTCAAAAGCCAGGTGGGGACTGCTCTCTTCTCGTAGGTAGCAAGTGACAGGACAAAAGGAAATGGCCTCAAGTTGTGTCAGGGGAGGTTTAGATTGGATATTAGGGAAAATTTCTTCACTGAAAAGTGGTTAGATGTAGGAACAGGCTGCCCAGGGAAGTGGTGGAGTTACCATCCCTGGAGCTATTTAGAAGTGTAGATGTGGCACTGAGGGACATGGTTTAGTGGTGGACTTTCTGGGTTTATGGTTGGACTTGATGTTCTTAAAAGACTTTTCCAACCATAACAATTTTTTCATTCTACAAGCCTATGACTTATTTCCATAATATCGCCAGGTATGAAATTAAGAAACTGGGACTAATTTTTAAAAATATACATACCATTGCATCATTTAATCAACCAGAGACAATTACACAATGGCTGTATGTGGACCAAAGTTTAGAGGTTTTATTCTAGGAAAAATCAGTTTTGTTTCTGCACTGGTTGTCTTTCATGTTCTGAGTTAATTTAGAAAAGAATGTACTTCTATAATAAATTACTTGTTCCTGTGCTATGATTGGGGACTGGTGATTGGATAGACTCGTCCACACACTAAATGCTAAGAAACTATGCTGTGAAAGTTTTTTTCAGGCAGAAACAGAGCCTGGGAATGCTAAACTGAATTTTATGTGATCTCTGAGCACCAAGGTCTGTGCTCACACTAAACACCACCCTCTGCCCTTTGCTTAGACTTTGCTTATGCCTTTGCCAATCCCATACAAAGGCTGTAAAACAGGAAGAAGGCAGGAATAGAAATGTCCATTTAGGTGGCAAACCTGCGACCTAGAAGAGCTATATTTAAGTTGATGAGCTGGTTCAGATAGGAAGAGCAAATCCATGTGTACATAATGCAAAAGGCATTTGTCTCAGTGGATAACAGGAACTGGAGTAGATGCCTGAGCACTTTGCAGAAATGGGGTCTGACCCTGACTCTCCCAAAGCCTGTAAGTAAATATGTCTCAGATCTACACTTCTTCATTTTCCTTGGCTGATAATAACCAGTTAACATCAATCTGAAGACAATTTTTACTCTGATTATAAACCTTAGGGTGCAAACTTTGTCCCCATCTCTAATCTCTGCCTCACATCTCACCAGTCAGGCTGCTCAGGTTTAAGAAGTGAATAATGAAGCTGGGAAAATAAAAAGTAAAACTATTTTTTTGTAATGTGACAAGTTCATAAGCCAATTCCCTGCTTCTAGGAAACACTTTTCTTGTTCTTCTCAGAAAAGCAAACACATTTTTTAAATTTTATTTTAAATTGCTCTTTTAGGTTTGATATCCCAGGTCTTTTTATTTTCCCTTCCTCGGGCTTTGTTTTTGACTTGCAAAAAGGAAAAAGGGCAGGAAAGGAAAAAAGGGCAGAGAAGAAAAGAGAGAAAAATGAAAGCTGAATATTTGCCAGCCAAATGTTTTTGAAACATAACATTTATACACAGAATAGAACTTTCCTTCTTCTTCAAGTCCTAGCTGAACTCCTTTAAACTTCCAGGTGTCTACTTAAGATTGTCTCTACAGAGAAGAGGGAGAAAAGCTATCTACACAGGGCTCATTCCTCCTGGTTTTAGATTGGTGATTTAGGATGGGATTGTCTGAGGCAAAATAGCCTGATGCCTGTCTGTCAGCAGCTTATTATTAGGCCTTGTGTCTAGTATAGGCTTCTGCTTCCTGTCTGTAATCAGGGGAGAAAAATAAGGGAAAAAGTTTAAATGAATCAATCTCAAGACAATGATTGGGCTACATGGACTAAGTTACCTTCTGAAAGCTTCTATTTCTTCCCATTAAAGAGAGAAATTCTATGTGCTCTGTTTGCAAGTAAATGAAGTTAGCCAGATGACCCAACCAGCTAAGAGCTGCTTTGATGTCATTGCTAAAAATTCTGGACTCTTCAGTCACAAACCAGGACTTCTGCAGCCACAGGCAGAAATGGATGTCAATCATAAGGTGACATCCACCCTGTGGCATGTAGGCTGTCTACAACTGGCAGTGAGAAAGAGGCACTCTAGGGTACGTTTAACACCCTGAAGAAGATAACTGAGCCAGATGAGTTATTCTCTAGAAATGCACATTTTTTTTTCTAATTAATTGTCAAAAAAGCCCTAGGTGAGTGAATCCCCTCTTACAAGGCTTTACTTTTTTAGATGCCTTATATTGGGTGAAATGAACCATGTCCAGAAAGTCTGACCTGTTCCAAGAAGTTGACTAGAGCAACCCAAATAATTTGCAATCAAGTAGCCAAAGCTGTGGGTGCCCCATCCCTGGAAGTGCCCTAGGCCAGGTTGGGGCTTGGAGCAGCATGGGATAGCAGAAGTTGCCCTTGCCTGTGGTAGGGGAGTTGGAATAAGATGATCTTTAAGGTCTATTCTAACATAGACCTTCTATTATTCCAAAATTTGTGTACAAACGACGCAGAACAGGTATATAATCAGAACTTAAAAGTCTTTAATTGCAAGGATCAAACATTTTTTAATATCTCTCCCTGTTTTGAACTGCAAATCCTGGGGAATGGCTGAACTTTACAGAAGACCATGATTAGTATGCCAGTAGCTCTGTTATTCTCAACTTTCCTCTGGGATTGTGCCATTGCCTGTCTAAACAAAAGATCACTTTTTTGTGGAAAGTGTCAAGCCACACTGCAACTTTCTGACACAAAAAATTCCAGGGAAAACCTAAAATAAAGGATAAACCCAGGTGGGCTTGTGTTTTGTTACATCTCAACTACATATTTTGAAAGAAGGGAATGGAGACATGCAGGCAAAGTTTAGTTGGCAGAAAAATGTAGATTAATGATGAAAAAAAAGTTCAGACCTGGGGTCTATCAGTATCAGCAAGGCTGAGAGAGATGTCAGAGGTACAGGGACTTCTCTGAATTTCTGATTATGTTGGTGTGAGATTATAAAACTGGTGAAAGCATTCAAGGAGAATCTTCTTTTATTTTTCTGCCTTCCACTGAGGAGCTGAAGAAGTTCCTTGTTCTGTGCCCCCCAGTATTGCTCAGATACACATATCCAGCCATTGTCAGTTATCACTAAAATACAACCATTTCTACAAACTCATAACTCTCAGTCCTCTTCATTATGATGGAACAGCAACAAAAGCTTTTCAAAAGTGGCTCTAGACCCAGCCCACAAGTACTGGGGTCCTGTGAACAGAAGGCTCTTGCTAGGAGGACCTTTAGGTTATAAACCAGCTGGGACAGATGGTTTTCTGAAGATGTCCAGAAAGGTCTTACTGAGATAAATCTTTCAGCCTCCAAAATAATTTCCATATATCATCACTTACTCTTTGTTAGGAAAATATTCCCTTTATCAAGCACGTTCAAATCCTACCATAGAGAAGGGAGGTGCCAAAAGTCCCTTGGCATTATGCTGGGTCTGGTCACTGTGGGCCAGAATTGAAAATACTTTTGGTGTTTTGGAGAAGTTCATACTTTTGAGCCATATAAGAGGTCCCAGGTACTGTGCAGCTCTAGGTGCACCTTCTGTGACTCTCTTCGTCATAGATGATGAAAAATAAATTCCCAAAGGCTGAGCTACTAAGTAGCACATCCTGTCAGACTGATCTGTGTTTTAAATCTCATATTTTGCCTTTCCACCTTAATACTTTTATGGTTACATAAAATACTTGTTCTGTGGTGCCACAGCCTTTCTCCTTGAGGCTGTTTCACACTAAATACAAATGGATGGGCATTTCTGAGGGACCCAAAGTCCATTTTCAGAGAATTCCTGCACAAACCAGGCCAAATGGTAAATAGTTGGAGAGAATAATTAGAGGAGGAAAGTCAGGAGTAACACTACAGCACCTTGGAGATGGTGAGCAGTGCAACAAGTGCTGAGATAATTAAAAAAGGCTGCACAGGAAGAGGACAGTTTTTTAAGAATAAAATGGGAGGCAACCTGTAAAGAGCCTCCAGAGACCATGCAAATCCTTTTAAAAAAGTAAAACCAACCAAAAAACTTCCACTGCTCCTCATTCTAGGTTACAAGAGAGATTGATACCTTTTGTTATTGTCTGAAAAACAAGGCTCATGAATGTTTTTTCTATGTACATTGAGAGCACCTAGGAAATACCAGAACTTTTCCAGTCCTTTGGAGGAGCAAACAGCAGAAGTGACCTCAAAGAATGCAGCTTTTAGCTACCTATTAGTCAATAACTAGCTAAAAGTTAAACTGGAATAACTCTTCTTAGAAAGAATTGGGCATTTTTAATCTTTTTCTTTACACAATATGGCTGACTGCATTTTTTTTTTACCAGTCTTATATATTAACAAATAGCAATTGTATTTATTGTGGGTGTGTCAGGCTTTGTCTTTTCAAAATGTGTGAAAGACATCAGAACATTGTGGCATGGTCATTTTAGCCTTCCATGTTCAATCAGAAGAGACTGACAAAAAATGCTAAAAGAAAAGGGTAGGTTTTGAAAAGACAAAGAGGGACTTAATTTTCTCACTCTTTTAATGGGAGCTGGAAACCTAATTGTGATTTGTGCCTTGAAACTCTCTCCCTGTTATAGCCAAAAAAAAAAAACAAACCCAAAAACAACCAACCAAAAAACAAAAACCAAAAAAGACCCAGATGTTCACTGAAAATAAGTTTGAGATCTGTGGACACTAGTATTTCATTTTCATACGCTGCATCTATAACTAATGGGCTTCATGAGATGTGAGTATAGTTCTTTGAGAAAAATATTATTTCTGTATCCTCAGTGGAAAATTTATGATTAAATCCTATATAGGATGTTTGATTTTAAGCACAAGCACTTATTTATGCTTGAACCAAGTCTGTTGTAATTAAGCAGACTGTACTTCTCTCTCATTTGGGACCTGTGAGTTCTAGGATAAGCATTCAAGTTATTTTTGTAGGGGAAAAAAAGCAATTAATTAAGACCTATGATTTCTGTATTCTGCTACTAACCTAGCCAGATAACAGGGATGAAATTATGTCTTGAAATTAAATTCTCTGTAAAATGTAGGGAAATCTACCAACCTCCTTTGTAGAACACCTTGCAATCCCTTGAGGATCAGCAGTAAACAAGAATATCATCACAATGAACTAATTACAAAAAAGAGGGGCTCACTCATTAAAACTCCAGGTGCACTTTAACTATTGGGGATGATTGTAATAACAAATAGCCCCTCACTGTGTTCCCATTATCCACTCCTTTTTTCAATCCTTGAGTTCTGTAAGGTGTGGATTGCAAGACATTGATGTCCTGAAGGGAAAGATCAGAAAGGTTTTAAGATGCTGGAGGTGTCATCGAGGCTCCAGAAAAATAAGGGCTAAGGTTAGGAAATTCTGTGGGTGCAGCCAGGTTTGAGGGTGCAGAGGTATTTCACTCTTCTTTCAGAAAAGCAGATGGATACTGCATATTACACAAACTCTCATACAAAGGGAAAGGTATGGAAATTAACTTTCTCTCTGGCTATGATAAACCACCAAGGGAAATTCATAGCAAATCTGTCTACTATGGTTAGTGCTGCAACAGAACTATTACAGAAAAATAAATAGTGGCAATGGTCAAAAGAATGTCAAGATGCTTTCAAGTTGGCTAAACAGACACTTATATCCTCCAGGGGCTTAGTGCACTTTGTCCCATCCCTGCCAATCTGTTAAACTACTGATGCTTCACTGTATGAGGTCAGGAGTGGTGATTTCTCACATAATACCAAACAGCCCAGAAAAGCCTGTAGCATTTGCATCGAAAATGGAAAAGGAGGAAAGGGAATACAAACAGATGAGGTGAAAGTAGATGGTGGGGAGGAACTTACAAAGACTGCATGAAGTGCACTTTGGACTCTAGTAAAAATTCAGCAGAAAACATGGCCCACTTGACAGAATGTTTTTGAGGCTTGATAAGTGGATTCTAGCAACACTGAATTTAATAATCAGCATTTAAAATTTATTTTTAGGAGATAAAAATACATAAAATAAAATTAAACAGGAAGTACCAGAGAATCACCCATATTTTAGCCTAAAATGTCCTGATGTAAAATCATACACAGATTAAATATATACCTGAGTTTGCTATGCTGAACAATCAACAGTAGATTCAGCCATCCAGCATTAAAATAATAATTCCCTAAAACGTGAGAGAAATGAAGTCCTATGTCAGCAAATAAAGTTTCAGTGAAAAACTAAACACTCAGCCCAAAATCTTTGTAGACACAAACTGAAGTTTGACCATTGCCAGCATGATTGCTGGCACAGCTTTCATCCAGAATATCTACAATATCCTGAAACTATTCCTAGGTCCTGTGTAATTCTTGGGATATGTCAAAGTGCATTCCCAAAAAGTAGCTTTGATGTAAATACTAGCATTGAAATAGCAGGGAAGTATTTGGAGAGGGTTTGATAGGATGACAGCAGCACAGCATGGGCTTCTTGGGAAGAATGGCTCCTGGCATTTCCTTGCTTGCTAATAGAAATATGTCCTTGAGGTAAAGCTTTCTCAGACTTGCTGAGGTCCTGCCAAGGCAGAGCATTTAGGAAGCTGATGATGCTTTTGTGTTTATGTTTTGGGAAGGACTCAGGGATGAAGGAATAAGAAAAGGTTGACCAAAATAATCAATATAGTTATTGAAAGAAATTACATTACTAATTAGTGGAGGGAGGGGAAAGATAATGATAAATCATTGATGAGAATGATATCCAAACACAAAATTATTATGCTTTTGTACTAAGTGTAGTTTCCTCTGTCTGAATGCAAGATAACTCTGGACAGAATATTTATGAATAGTAGGTTAAACTGGTACCTAGAGTAATGGGAAATTATTTTTTTGTTGTTCCAGCAAATTATTTCTCTATCACAAGCAGCTGTTTTTTGATGCAGAACTTCTTGGGATTGAAGGCTAATTTAATGAAGAGATGTTGGTGATGATAAATTTTTCAGGAAAAGTCACAAAACTGTTCAGGCAAAAATACCCTTTTTTCAATTTCCTCCTTAAGCTGTGCAGCTTGACACTGAGACCCAAAGAAACAAAAGTACTGACCCTCAGCTGCCTGACATCCTGGTTAATATAGAATCTTTGAAAATACTGGATAAAAGTCTCAGAATGAAAGCTTAGAATCCTGTGTAGAAAATATATCCCTGTCTATAGAATAAAGAGAAAATTACAGATTATTGAAATTGGATTTGTTTTTGGGGGGTGTGTGTAAAAATAATTTGAGTATGTATTGTCAGACACCATCGGGGACAATGACAATTTTTAAAGTACCTTCATAGGATAGCTATCAATGGAGCAATATTCTCCTTTTACAAGAAACACCTTTCATAGTATCAGCCATACAATTTTTCACCCTTACAGCAAAAGCAGAGTTCTTTCATCTGAAGTGCCATCACATTGAGACAACAGATCAAAACAGAACCCAGACATTCTCACTCAGAGTGTAATCTAAAACAAACTAACAAACAAAAAAAAAATGGAATTTTTTTCTAGTGAATGTCCTGATTTTTGAGATCAGAGCAATGGCCTGTAAACCCCAAAATGAGCTTTCTTCCTCTTCCTAGGTTGGACTCACAAGATCTCAAGATGATCTTGAGATCATAGGATAATTCAACTGGGAAGGGACATCAGGAGGTCTTTAGTCCAACCAGCTGCTCAAAACATTTTGGGGGTCAGCACAGATTACTGCATGCAGGATGTACAATCTCCCAGGAAGAGTAGCCCCAATACCCAATTGAAATTGTCCTTAATTTTGTTTTCTCTTACTCGTATTGTCTCTCATTTTCTCACCATGTGAATAGTCTGGCTAGACCTTCTTAATAACGTTATTATGAATACTAGAGGTTGATCTCAGGCCTCTCCAAGCAGCCACTTCTTTGGGTTGAACAATCCCACCATGTTCCTGCTCCAAGCAGCTGCTCCAGCCCTGAGCACACTGGTGACCCTCCTTGAACACGCTGTGGTTGGTCAGTCTTTTATGGATTAGGGGCCCAAAACTGCCGTACAGAGTTTGTGATCTGAGTGCTGAGTGAAGGGGGATATTCCCTTTCCTAGGACTGCTGGCTCTGCTCTGGCTCATAAAGCCCAGGGTGCTGCTGTGGACATTGGCCACAGAGTGGCCAGCCTGCAAAAGGCTCTTCCTTCCTGTGGGCAGGGCATTTGTCCTTGTTGAGCTCCATCCAGCTCCTGTCAGCTCATCAATCCCCACTGGCTGAAACCCTCTGGTCATAACTCAGCCTGGGACTGTACCAACTGCTGCCATCAGTTTGGCATTACCTGACAACTTGCTGAGAGCAGATTCCATCTCCTCCTTCGGGGCACCAGCACAGAAATTAAACATGATCCCAGGAGGGATCATCAGTTACTCACTGGCCTCCAGGCTGAGTGTGATCCATTAACCACCAATCTCTGAGCCCAGCCACACAAGCACCTTTATGTGCCCTTCCCATGGTCTGTATCCAAACCCTCTCTCACTCAATCTTTCCAGAGCAGGAATCCAGTCTCCTTTTGAGGAATTTGATACCACTCAATTAAAAAGAAAATCTCAATCCATAATTAGAATCCTGTGTTTTATCACAATAACAATAAATGTCACAAGTTAAAAATCTCAGCTGCCCAAAAGATTTTTTTTTTAATTTTTTTTTTTGCATATTGGTGGTTTGTATTGAGTTAAAACATTTAGAATAAGAAACATACCTGGGGCAATTACAGACAATGATTTCTAAAGTTCTCAATACAGCCCAAATATCACTATCTAGGCTGTAAGTATTTGAGTCTAGATAATATCAAGTTGGTGCTAAGAAACTGTTCTGGCTGCCCAGGTTTGATGATAGACAGTTCAGCACATTGCTTAAATAGCTAGGAGCAATGCCAATTAAAGTGAAATTCTGCTCTAACACTGCCTTACAAGCCTTTTAAACAGACTGGCAAATCAAGAAACAGACTTCACTGGAATATTTTGGTGTGCATGTTTCAGAGGAAATTCTTTAAACCATCATTAAAAAATACACCTAATATCACAAAGCATGAAAAATACTTTTTAGGCAGCTGGTTGTAAAAGGAGGGCAGCTAGGGGAAGTCTTATATGTTCATATTAAAGTCCAGAGCAGAAGGTTCAAGTTGCTGGTTCCATTACAGAAATATCCCCGTCTCTATCAAAAAAAGTCTGTTTCTAAGGGGAGCTCTTTATTCGCTGTGTTGAGATGGAAACACGAATTTGATATCTATGAGAGGCCAACAGGGTTAGCAGGAAAACAGAGAGAAGAAAAGGACAGAAGTAACCTTTACAAAGCACTTCTCCATCTGATACTATTGAGTAGACTTGGCTGAATAATCCACCTCAGATATTATTCATCAATGTGAATGCTGGCATTTTTCTCACCCATTCCTTCCAAAAAATGATTTGTAAATAATTCTTATTTGCAGGTAGTCTGCTAGCAAAAGTGCAAACACTGGCCATCAAAATTTAAGTTTTTACACATTGATTCTTCTTCCTCCTTCTTTGCCTCCCACTGCCCCCGCCCCCCCCCCCCCCATTCCCTCTAACCTGGCAGATGCAACTATAAAAGAAATCCAAAGAGGTGAAGCGAAAATTATATTCAAGTGTGTATTTTCTTGGAAACATTGTGAGGAGGCTGCAGCTTATGCTGCAGAGGGGAGTAAGTGCTCTGAGGCTTAAGCAGCACATTAAATGGCCAAGAGCAGCAGAAGCCAAAGCTCTGGACATTACATACACAGACTCTGATGTCTCCCAGGAAAGCTGGGATCATTAGTCCTGGTTCACTGCCTTAGAGTTGGAGGTTCCTGATGAAAAGGACATAACACCAGGCTCAAGCTGAGACTAATGGGAAACAATACGCATCTGCAGACTCTGATGTTGCTAATCCAGCTCCTGCTGAGGATGAACAATTGGAGCAAGGGAATATTCCTGAAGCACTGACAAACTGCAATTGAGGATTAGAAAAGCCCCCTGAAAGTCTGAATTTGTAATATGTCTCCAAGTTGGCATTATTAACAGTTGTCCCATTAAGCAAAGAATATTTTCTCACTCAGGAGTATTTTACCAAAAATCATAGCAGTGTTAAGCTTCTGGTGGTGGTGTTTCCTTTCTTCCCTTATTTTTTATCTTGCTGATTTGGTAGGAAATTTAATATGGCTGTTTGTATCAGCTGCAGATAAATGAGGCAGAAAGAACCCTGACACCTTAATACAGTAATTTTCAAGTCTAGTATATATAATTTTGTGATACTTTACGTCACCACACACTCCCATATTACCCATGTCCTCTTGAAGCTTCAGTGTAGTCAAATATGCAGCAAAATCTCATCAGTGACCAAATTCAGCATTCAAATATCCTTCTTGTTTTGTTAGTTGTTTTGTGTCATACAATATGGACTCTAAAATTTGATTTTCTGCCCCTTTGCATTATTAGAAGATACCAAGTGAGTTGAGTTTTTGGCTCAGTTTAACTACACCTTCCAGCCAATTTTCAGGCACAGTTCAGGAATTATCTTTGGCACTGACCATTTCCAATAAGCATTTAGGATGTGCCCATCTGTTTTGGAGAGCAAGAGAGTTCAATACTGTGGATGTAGCCATAATATTACAGCTGACCTCAGAGGAGGAGCCACAAAACCCCTCAGACTGCCAGGGTAAATTTGGCCTAATTGTCCTGGGTAACAGCCACTGCAGTTCTGAATAATTCTAGTTTTTACTACAGTATGGAGCTGTCTGGAGTCAAACTAATCTGTTTTTAATAAGGTAATAGAAGGTAAAACCAAGGCAAGTCAGCCAAGAGTGGAACTGCTAAGCCTGGCAGAGAACTGAGCCAAAACAGGCTGGATCTCCCAGTTGGACCATCCCAATGATCTTGCAGTTGCGATGACCTTTCTATTTGCAGATATCTACATTTTTTAGGCTGGGGGATGAGCTTTTGGATAGTGAGATTCAACTTGCTGATAAAAGGCCCATTTCTTTTAGTGGCTTTTCACAAATATAGGAGGATTCTTTGAGCTCTAGGCTGTACCTAATCATAGAATCAGAGAATGATTTGGATTGGAAGGGACCATCAAGATCATCCCCTTCCCATGGGAGATACCTTCAACTAGAAAAAAATTACTCTTTAATTAATTCTTGTTATACTTAATAATTATTATTCCTTCTCCTTTCAAAGCTTGTGCTAGGGGCCAATCCTGGGCATAGGTTATATGTATAAGGTAAGATTAGGGGAAGAAAAAAACTGTTCATTTTTTACTTGTCACTTTATCCAAAATCAACAGGTTTCAGTGAAAAAAAAATACTCCACATAAAATCATCATGGAGCTCCTTTACAGCTCCATTTTACTGCAAAAGGCAAAAAACAGATTCACTTTGTTGACGCAACTCAACAGAATAAAAGCCTATAACAGAATTTATAATCCACTTTGGTTTTTTCTTTTTTAGCCTGAGATTTAGAATTTTACATTTTTCTATAGAACAAATATTTTCCTTTTTTTTATAGGTAGTGGAATTTTTCTTTGAATGCTGAATACTGTAGCACTGATGTAACCAATAATCTCTGCTCATTTTCATAAATAAAGAATGCCCTTTACAATCTTTCTTGAGGAGCAATGAACAGTTAAAGTGGAAACAGAAAGGCTGAACAACTGTTAGGTACATATTTGATAAAAGTTCAAGGTTACAGATCCTACTTTGTGTCCTCTTAAAAGGAATTAATTCTGCCAAATACACATCCAGAACTTCTCTTTAGAATCAGGCTGTGATTCATCTTCTTCTGAAGCAGACATCTAATATAAATCAGTAATGAGTTCAACTAAAGACGTTTGTTGCAGACACCTAATTTCTCATAAAAAGATAAAATTAAGGGAGCTGAATTCCACCCTTTTCAACTAAATTTCTGAGTATTGACCCAGATTCTTAATTGTACCACTCTGTAACTTCTATTAGAAGCTACACCCATTTGTACATATTGAATATCTTGCCTTTTTCTTTTTTTTTTCCTCTCCTTACACCAGTGACATCAAAAGGTAAAAAGTGTAGATCAAAGCTCCTGCTGAAGATCAAAGATAAAAGCAAAAAGAAATTCAAGAGGCACAGTCAGTTTTCTAAAATCATGGGTGGAAGAGGATCATCCCCTTTTTTCCCTTTTATTTCGGGGAGAGCCAATAACCATCCACAAACCAAGGTTTGAATCCCTGCTCTGAACCAGTTACAGCAAACTGGTGGGGTCTTGGTATCCTTGTCCTTGAGGTTTTTTTCCCTAAATTTTTTCCTAAATTCAGTCTGTGTTGTTGGTTTGAAATCCATATTTACCTGAACCCAAATACAATTTTAGCATCTTTTTCTTGTGGCAAAGAGCTGCCCAGCCTAATTCTGCATGGAGTAAATAAACAACTTTTTTATTTATTTTGTCCACATTATCTGAGAATTCCATTCGATGCCCCCTTGTGTTGGGAGAGCCAAGGAACAATCATTTCCTCATTTTCTCCTTGCCACTCAAGATTTTTAGAAATGTCATATTTTTCTTCAAGTGTTTTGTGCTTTTTCTTTTTCCTTTCCCTTTTTTTTTTCCTTGCCCCCAGGCAAAGAACCTTGTCTATGTAATAGTCTGACATTCTTGTTCCCACACTGTCTTCCTGTTCATGGCTTCTCCCAGAAAGACAGCAGCAGCAAATTCATTATGTGGGGTGAAATGGGAAAGCAGCACAACAAAAAAAAAGTCAACAAAAATATTCTGTTGTGGTAAAAATGTCTAAGCATTTCCAGATTCAAAAATATGAAAGCAGAATGATGACAAAGTAAGAAATGGGGCATTTTTTTCATCTTTTTTCCTTGAAAATATGTTAGATTTGAAAGAAATATTTCCTAATTTGCTTTGCTTCTATTTTCTGCTCTTTTACTTTTTGCTAGCTGGAATTCAAGGCAAAGATGATGAAAAATATGCAAAAATTAGAGAATACTTGATACTTGATATTCTAGCAAAAAAAAAAAGTGTCATAAATTTAATCAGACACATTATAATTACAATATATCTACCCTAGTTTCTGCTATTTAAGAATTTCTTGCCCCAAGAATTCCTGCTGACCCCTCTGCCCCAACCACCTAAAAGCATTATTTTAAATTAATTCAGACTAATTGTGTCAAATTAAGGTGAGGAGTTTGCAGACAGATTGCTTAAACCAGGAAAAAAATGTTATAGAGTTGCACAGTATTTATAAAATATTAGTTAAATATAGTTTCCTTCCACTCTGGGCATCCTTTAGTACATATCTTGACTTTTAATAGTTATTTGAGGAAAATCTCCTCTTTTTAAAGGAGGCAACTCTCACATCAGTAAGACTTCTGCTATTAAGTCCTGGCTGCTGGCAACAAAAGCAATTTTAAAACCTCAGCTGCCATTTCTTCAACAGTAGCTATGCAAACTTCTTCCATTATAAAATACATAACACTCAAAACAAAAACTTTGTCAGAAAATCCTAACTAATGCCCTGCAAAAAATCATTGCTGGGGAAAGCAGATTTAATGACTTTCCCATTTCAATAAAATTTTTAGAAGACTTAAAATATGAAAATGCATTTTATAATATCAGAGCTTGCCAAATGTGGTGGTGGTACTGGGCTGAGGACCTTGAAGATTCGATGAACTTTTGTCTTAATATGACTTTTTGTTTGAAAACACTACTTCAGGAATAAATAATTTGTCTTTTAATTTCAAATTATTTAAATCAAATATTTCAAATTAACCAAATTTTGTTTAAATTAAAGTTTTTATAGATGAACACTTAGGATATCTGAGGGTTTCATCCAACTACAAGACAAGCAAAAAACCCTCAAAACCTGAAATACAGAAGCACTTCTGCCAGTCCCTAAGATGCACTTTTAAAAGGACATAAAGGGGCACTTCACGGAAAAAACACTACCTCCTTCTTGTTTTTAACCCCAGAATCCAGAGATCCATGTGTAACAGTAATTTTATGGCAGACTGATATTGGAATATTCAAGATTTAGAGGAGACAAACTACACAACTGATGGTTTCTGTCAAAATTAATAATTAATACAATAGCTTACTTTAAAAATTGTCCACAACATTTAACTTATAACTTTCTCCATTATCAGAGCATTCTCCTATTCCAGTGTAAATAACAGTGAGTCTGAGGCAATATCCCCACAAAATACCTGTGACCTTCCTATTAATGCTCACTCTGTTTCACTGACCTTCAGGACAAAATTCCACATTTCTTTACTCTTATTCATCTTTTACAAGATCAAAAGCACAACACTCTTAGTGCAGAAATACTGGTTTGAAGTGGTCCAAGATGCAATAGAAAAAAGATTCCTTTCAGTGAATTAAACCTGTAATGTGAAATTGCATTAATTCTGTGCATAAAAATAATACACTGATTGTGGAAAATGATGTGGACTGAGAACCCTGCTAGACATAAGAAGTCATTGGTTTAATTTCAAACTTTCTTTTTTTCAGCTTCAATCCCATTCCACCAGATTATTTACACTCAGGTCATAAAACACATACATGTTTGTCCTTGCTTTATCCTTGTATTCAGGATAGGAAATAAGATGAACACTGTGAAAAGGTAAAGTCAATAACCGGTTTTTTACTTGATTATTTTATTTTTAATAAATAATTAAAAATTATTTATTTATATCTTAATAATTAAAAAATATATAGTAATTTATTTATAATGTAATAGACAAATTAATTTATTATTAATATATAATTAATTTAATTATATGGTTAGAAATTAATAATTAAAATTATTTATATATTGTTGGAGGGGAAGAAGGTGGTTGCAGGATTACTCATGGAAATTATTCACTTGCTATTAAGTGGTTCTACTAGGTATAGTGTATCTAAAATATTACCTAAGCATATCCTCATCCGGGATGTTCTTATGCAAATATATACAAATAATCATATTGACTAAGCAATATTGAAGAGCGGAAAACCAATTCACTGGAGTTTAGCTTTTCATGATAATGAACCAAGAATCTCCAAATTAAAGGACCCAAGGCTGCCTCAATCTGCTCCCTAAAGTGTGATTTATAGAGAGCAAAATAATATAACATGCTACAAATTGAGAATTGAATTGCTCTTCCATTAAATCAGTTATTTTCTTTCTGCATGCTGTCCTGATTGACCAAATGTATTTAGTAAAATTACCAAGAATTTGGAAAGAAAAATTTTGCTTCAATGTGTATTCTTCCTGGGGTTCTCCAATGTTCTGTTGTAAGCCATGAGTCACAAAGGATTATTTTGTTTCTTATGCTGAGCTTGGCTTTTTTAAAATTCCTGACTGAAACAAATAACAATGCAAAAGTAGAGAATAGTGGATATCAAAGAACTTCAAAAATATGGCAGTTAGGCATCTGAATATTTTTGGCAAAAGTCTGAAAAATAGCCATTGCAAAATGAATCAGAATCCAATTCACTTCTCCTAGGATAATTTTTAATAAGATTTTTCATTACATATCTTTAAAAAACCTAAACAGTCTTAACATTTGAGTTTTGTTTGCATTTTCTTGTGTTCAAAAATTTTCAATTCTTAGTGCCAAAACCTGGTAATTTTTCAGCTTAGAATTTCTCTGTGAAAATTTCTATCAAATGAGAATCCTCAGATGCAGCTTCAATTCTGTCAAAATGTTATTTAACACTTGAGAGAGGAGGAAACAATCAAACCCCTTTATTTTAGCCCCAAGTATCACTTTCAAGTCTTCTTGGATCATCTCAATTTCAAAAATTATTATCTGATGTTAGGAGCTTGAGGCAAATGACTCCTCTTGGAAATCAGGGTCATCCCAACCATCACATTTTCCTTCATGTGCATCAGGATTTACACATTAGTCAGTATTTGGCCACAGGCAGGTGAAATAAGACCAAAAGCCAACACTGGGAGAGTTGTCCTAAACTTTCCTGAAAGTTGCGTTCAGCCACGCTGCTTTGCTGCCACATCTCCCATGTCGGTCCAAGACACGTGTCCTCATGGTTTCCTAATCTGGAGACAAAACCATGTCTAAATATCTCTGCTGAGAAGCAATGAATATAAAAGCCCTTGGTACCAGTTAAAGCATTTACTGCTCCTGCTGCTTCCTTGAGGGAGGATGTTCCCTGTGGTTGTTTTACTCCTGGGTGCCTTAAGGCTCCAGATTGGGAAAACCAGAGAACAGATGAGGAAAGAAATCTCTCCCTTCATTCTGCCCAGGGTTCATTTGTGAACTTTGTCCTGCCCAGCTTCTTGGGTTTGTGGTTTTGTCTTTTTTTGGGTGTGCATAAACCCCCTGAAAAAACATTTTCATTTGGGTTTTCTATTTTCATGTCATTATGCTTCACTTATTCTTATTTACTTGGTTTTAGGTTTGTCAGATAGGCCCCCATCAGTCTCTGAACACATTTACATAATTTAAATACAAAATGCAAACATGCTGACTAATGTCTGCCTTAAATAGACTCTCTTAGGATAAGCCAGACATGTTCCCTATCTCCAGCCCCTCAGGCAAAAGCCAGAGAACATAGATGAGCTTCATGCACTGCTCTGCAAGTTGATAAAGACTGGCATGGGCCAAGTGCAGGAAACAAACTCCAAGGTTCAGGGGCCTCCATTGATGATGTCCAGGCTGAAATGCTAATCTGAGGAAAACAGGGCATTTTGGGAAAAGTCCCAGAGTTGTTAAAACTTTTAATGTTGTTTGAAGTATTATCTCAGGCTGGAGTGGGTCCCCATATTGTGAAGTATTGTGTAACCCATGGTAAGTTCCTTATGGCTAAAGACATTTCCAAGCAAAATTTGGTGAGTTCAGGAGGCTCTGAACTACTCCTGTGACTCAGAAGGCAGGAAAATGCTCTGCATTTAACCAAAATTAATGATTCCTCCACAGCTTCTCCTTTCCATGCTGGTAAAACAATATTTCTTGTCTTTCCGTGGCCTCACTTTTCCATGGTGTGGTTTTGAGGTATCCTTCAGACTTATACATTAAGGAATTCATTTCACTTAATTTCTGTCTTAATTTTAGGTGGTTCAAGTTTTCTCTGAAAGAGTTGTCAGGCTCCCTCAGTTATTCATGAAGGAAACCTCTCCATAAGGGCATTCACAGCACTTCCTCAAAATAAACTTTTCAAGGTGAAATGAGTTGATTCTTTATTGATCAGGGGCCAGGACTTGATGGTTCAGATCAGAGGTGAAGTTTCAGATTGTTATAGGTGGATTGGATGAATCCCACAGTGTTTCTGGATAAATAAGGAAGAGTTTCATTCTGGGAGATCATGAAGAGCCTTGCACAAGAGTGGCCTGCTCTTATCTGATCATAGAATATCCTGAGTTGGAAGGGACCCACAAGGATCATTGAGTCCAACTCCTAATAACAATATCCTGCGATAAAAATCCTGATCGTTTTTAAGAGAGGGTTTAGGTGTTTTTTAAATATACTTTAAGGAAGTTTTTAACTCAGATATACCTAAAAGGCTTGGAAAAAGGGAGAAAATGAGACATTAGTTATACGTAATGAATTATGATACAAATATTGAAAACTGGACAACACAAGTCCTGTCAGAAATGGACATTCCCAAGTCAAAGAGAAAATATGCAAAGCTTTTTCTTGCCCATGGTGATCTTTTGCATGTACTGATACAAAAACCCCAAGCTAGCTCTTTGAGAAACTAAACATTAAATACATTTAGACTTACCTTGGGTTATGAGGTGCATCTTAAATATCTTCTCTAGAAATCTTTTTAAGGAAATTTTTGGGCACTAAATAAATGAAAGATACACTATATGATTTGGCCAGTAGTAAGACTATAACATTTCTAAGACCATAATAATAGTAAGTTCTAGTGGTCATTGATGATTACAAAGTGTATGATTTTGTGATTTGTCTGTATTTGGTTTGTTTTACTTCCCATCAGATCCTGATTTTTAATCATTACCTTGATTCTGCACTGCCACAATTTTCCTCTCCTTCATTTTCTTAAGCTATTCTTTATCTTTTGAATCTCTGCTAATGAAGAAATTAAATAATTGTTTTCATCTTTGCAACTATAGTTTTCTTAATTTTCCTGTAAGTAATGGTGTTTCTTGATAGAGTACTAAGACCACCAAGATATTTCTTGATAGAGTACTGAGATCAGTACTTCTGGTAGCATTGTAGGAGCATTTATTCCAGCTTTGGTTTCCTCTGAATGATGTGCTTGGAAATCAGTGTCACCATACTAGCACAGGAAAAAAACAAAAATACACCTCAGCATCCTCATTGTTTGGTCTTTGACAGGTATGAACCAAATTCCCCTGGAGTGAGCCTGCAGGGTTCCACACAAACAGAGTTTCACACCGACTCTGAAAATTAGGAAACAACTTTGTGGAGGCTGGCAACTTTCAGCCTGTCTGGTTAAAGAAATCAGAACAACTTCCCTCCTGATGATTTTATAGCTCCACATGAGGGATCTTTTTTGTCATAATAAAAAAATTCTTCCCTGTTGCTCATTTGATTAAAGAATAAAGCCCATTGTGCGGCAAACCTGGTAAAGCAGAAGAGTTCTGGTTCTGTTTATGGTTCTGACACACCCTGTGAAATAACTGCAAATGCTTTATTTGTTTTCACACAATACATTTTACTCACTGAAACAGGATATTTGAAATCACATATTTGTCTGCTCCTGAAAATCTGAACTCCTTCAGAATATTGAAATGATTGAAAATCTTGATTATAAATGCCTTTTAATACAATATCTTTATTTAATTCAGCTTTCTGTGAACATCTTCTTCCCTCCCAAGACTTTGGGAATAAGCTTATCTGTCTGGAATCCCTTTCCTCTTTTCGATCTGGTTGGTTTTTTTGTTTGTTTGTTTTTGTTTGTTTGTTTGTTTGTTTTAATGTAGAATGAAAAATTAATCCGCCCGGCAGGACACAGTGACTGCTTTCTAAGCAAACTGAGGCACAGATACAAATACTGATACTGAGGACAAGGAGATTATCAGCTGGTCAGAGCAGCTCTTCTCTTTCTGTCACTATTCTGTTACTCCTGGAAAGAACTCACGTCTCAGTGAAGCTGGGGCTTTCATTTGTCATGAAATCATGGAATATCCTGAGTTGAAAGGATCCACAAGGACCATCCAGTCCAACTCCTGGCCCTGCCCAGGACAACCCAGACAATACCACGCTGTGCCTGAGAGCTTTGTCCAAACACTTATTGAGTTATGTCAGCACTGGGGCTGTGATAATTCCCTGGGGAGCTATAAAAACTCCAGAAAATAAATATTCTGAAGTCCTGTGTTGTCAATGGTTTCAAGTTCATGACTGAAAAGAGAAAACCAAAAAGTAAAGCACAAGCTGGAAATTAATTAAGAAATTAAAGACAGACATATGAAGTAACCTTGGTTGTTCAACACTGGGACAAATTACTGAAAGAAATGATAAATTGTTCGCTTTTTGGAGACCTCAGCTTAAAACCATCAGCTCTTCCTTTAAAAGTGCTGTGCTTGCACACAAGCTGGCAGATTTAAGATGAGAATTGCTAAATCAACTTCTTATTTAGAAAGTCTAAAGCAGACATATCCGACAGGTAATTCATCCTGCTCACTCTTTCTTCTAAGAATTGATAATTCTTTTTGAAAGTCCTTACCTACCTCCATTGGCTAAATAGAATCCTCAAAGTATATATTCTTGGCTACCTCAGTGTGCATGGCTAATGCAAATATTTTCTGTTTTGTTTGGTTTGAAATTAATACCAATGATACAAAAAAAAAAAAAACAAAACACAAAAAAACCCCCAAACCTGAATCACAGAAGCATGAAGTGATTTATTCAAAGTCACAGGACAAGCAAATGGCAACAACAGGACCCACATCACTTCAATCAGTTTTGAAAATAGCTGGAGCTACATTGTAGATAAACCTCCAGGTAGAATGAACCACCTTACTGGGGAGTTTGTACAACACTGGAGTTCTGTCAAGGTCCCTATTTAAAATAAAATAAAATAAAATAAAATAAAATAAAATAAAATAAAATAAAATAAAATAAAATATTAAATAAAATATTTTAAAATGCATACATCAAAAACCCACCCCAAGCAAACATACAAAAACAAAAAAACCTCTCCGATTGATCTATTAGATTAAGCAGCTTGGTGATTTCAAGAGTCAGTTTGTAAACTCAACCTGAAGACATAAATCTTTAGGATAAGTTTAATTAGTTCAGTAATTGTAGAACTATTTGTTACTGAACCCCAGCATAGAAGAAGCTCCTCAGAGATGGACCCATGGCAAGAAAGGTGTGTATCCAGCAGGAAGGGCAAGGCATTTTTGGGTTCTGCAACCAGACTTTATAACTGTCCTTATTAAAAAGTGTCTTAATGATGTGAGCAGAAAAAGTAACCTTTGTTCATACATAATTTCATTTACAGGTGAATTTATTGATTTCTTTTAATCAGAAGGCTGGTGGTTAAGCCTAAACATGAGCTCAGCTATACAAGTACAAGGATGCTGCACTAAGAGTATTCCCCTTTCGGGAGCAAACCATATTGGATAAATAGTTCTATTACTGGGCTCTGGCTAGGGAGGTTGCCCAGATGCAATTACACTGGTATAATTGGTAGTGCTTTGGTGTGGAGGCAAGGCTTCATTGTGGATAATTTGTTGACAAAATGATTAATCATTTATCATTTGACAGTTAATCTCCAAGTCTATTAATTCACTTCTTACTCCTCCCCAGACTCTCTCCCCAGCACTCACATTACATATCCCAGTCTGGCCCAATCATCCAGACTGGTGGGCCACTTGCAGGCTCACTGTGGGGAATTGAAATTTATGTCACTTTTAAATTCATTTTCCTACTACTGGAGAGACCAAATCTTCCTTTTTTATTATTATTTTTTTCCTGCCTGATTTCCTTTTTTAATATGCAGCTTTCAAGTCTGGTATTTTGGGCACAAAAACTGACCTCCTGACCTCATCTTTCAAGCTGAAGCATGAGGCAATATCTGACCAATTATGCTTTAGTTGCAAGCCCTATGTAGATGGAATATTTTTCAGGATGTGGATAGAAGTCAGTAGTATTTCCCTTTATGTTTAAATTGCTTTTTTAGCCACTTAGAGATTAAGTGGTGAATATAAAGGGAGAGACCAAAAAAAGGACTTTAAAAGGTGTTAAATTTATCATGTGCCATAAAAGCAAAGATATCTAATAAGCCACCAGTACTTCTTGGGTGGTTTTTCAGTTTTGTTTTACACTTTTGAGATTAAAAGATACATGCAAAAATATGTACAAAGTACCTTTTAGAAACTTTGGAAGAGGTCAAGGAGAAAATAGCTGGATTTCAAAAGCTGAACTTTTCAAGGATTTTCTCTGATTTCTCTAAAACAAGATAGCCTCCTCCTCCTCTTAATAGTTCTTCAATGCCTTTTTGGTAGCCAAAATCTTTGTTCTTTTTTTTTTTTTTTTTTTAAGCAGCTTTGTAAAAGAAGAACTAAAAATTAATTATGGCTATGGAACTTTTGCACAGAAGAGTTTAAAAAGCACAGACGTAAAGAAGGGAAAAAGATGAGGGCCCATTTATCTCATATTGACAGGACTAGCTTCAAAAGATGACCTTGAATCATAATCATCCTAATGAGCTGAAAATATTTCACTTTAACAAGTGAAACTATAATCAAATCAGTTTCTGAAAGCTCTACTAATGAGCATTTCCTTTGATGAAAACATGGTTCACTGTCTTAGTCTGCAGGAGGTGCACTACAGTAAGAGGCCAGCTCATGACAACTCATTAGCTGACCTGGGGAGAGACTAATTTGAATGCTTTTGATAAAAATTTCAAGGCTTTTTACTTAAATTACAATTTATGCACTTTTATAAATAGTCTAATTTTTATAAGTTGGGGGAAACGGGTAAGGAAGACTTCAAAGTCAGGGAACAAAGTTTGTTTACAACATTTATTCTGTAGGATCTACAGAACTTTCAGGGGAGAATATTTTTAGTTGGTACTTTTATTTTTTTCCTTCATAAAAAACAAATGTCCTGAATTCAACCAATTCTTATGTTTGTTTATGCACAGAAGAAGAGATCTGCTCTCCCCAGCTCCCTTTTTTCCTGACTGATGAAAACACTTTAAACTTTATAGCATTTAGCACTGGCAATATTTAAAGTCACTATTATTTACTGTGAGCTACTATATCAATTATCTCCAGAAAAACAGGCTTGTCTCATTAGGAATCTCAGTAATTCATTCAATTTCTTTAAACTAACAGCAGAACTGAAATGAGAAACGATTACACAAATCTGGTTTAGTACCGTAGAGCCCCCCCTTCCAGGGATTATGCATTAGGACTATTCATCATTTTAACTCCTGCTCTGCTCAACACAAAAAATCACTTTGCTGGTTTTCCTCCCTGCATGGCAGAGTTTCTGTCAAAGCTGCACTTCACACTGGAGTGTTCTTCAGCTGTTTTAAGTTTCACTCCCAGGCAGATCTTGGCTTTCAGAGACTTTCCTTTTCCCTCTCCAGCACTGCCTTTGCTGCAGTCTTTTAAGGCTGTTCGACTCGTGTGTGTGTTATGTGTCAACGTGCTCTCCTCATCCTCTGCATGCTGCAAAAGCTGTGCTGAGATGCACAGAATGTGCACCTTGTCACTGTTTAGCAGATTATCCTGACTCCAACTGAAGTAGGGGATGTGATGCTTCCAGCTTGTGTCCCACTCAGTAGGTGATTTTTCTGCAGTACTTGCAGCAGGGGCTTTGTACATTGAGCATAAGAGATGTTATACTGCTCTTGCCTAGAAAAATTGGGGCTGCTCCATCCTGGAAGTGTTCAAGGCTGGGTTGGCTGGGGCTGGGTACAGCCTGGGATAAAGGAAGTTGCCCCTGACCACGCCAGGGGGTGGAACAGGATGATTTTTAAAGTCTCCTGCAACCCAAACAATTTTATGATTCTGTGGTTCTATGAGTTCAGCATAAATCTGTGCTGGCTGCCTGAGATAAGCATTGCAGAGCTCAGAGTATCTCCTATTAGCTACAAAAATTCCTGAAAATGCACTTTTTAGTGTTTTGCAGCTGGAAATTATGGTCTTGGTTCAAAAGTTGCTAAGGAGATCTCCCTGATGTCCTCTAGTCATGGAATCACACATGGAATCATTAAGGCTGAAAAAGACCTCTAAGATCATCAATCCAGCCTTTGAATATTCACATGGATTAGTATCACGTTGTGAAGTACCACATCTACTCATTTTTTTAAAACTTCCAGGGATGGTGACTCTACCACTGCTCTGATTAGGATGTTCCATTGCCTGACCACTCCTCTTGTGAAAAAAATGACCATAATGTTCCATCTAAAACTCTCCTGGTTTGACTTGAGACCATTTCCCATTGTCCTATCCTCTGCTGGGAGCAGAGCCCAACCCCGAGCCCACAGCCTCCTTTCAGGTACCTGTAGAGAACTATAAGGTCCTCCTGAGCCTCCTTTTCTCTAAGATGAGACAACCTCCCCCAGCTCCCTCAGCTGCTCCTCATTACATTATTCTTTGGACAAGGCTTTTTAGTAGTTGTAGTAATTTGGTGGTTCTCAGTTTGGGCATTTGCAAGTGCTACCAGCAAAGCCAGTCTTTAAAATCTGTTAGAATGTGCAACAGGAACGGTAATATAAAAAACCAGGAAGGAAAATCGAGGCAGTAGGTAAATTTTTCTTTTTATTTGTAACCCTTTTGTAAACTCAGAACACAAGCTAGTCTGTGCTTGGAAGGTCACTGTAATTAAGTGTGACATCCCTGGTGCCCAGCTCAAACAAACAAGCAAACAAACAAACAGAAAAATAAAAACAAACCCAAGCAACTGCAGGCCATGATTTTGAATAATTTCCATTTGGGGGAAGCTTTATAGGATTTTAATGAATTTGGACAAGGAAAAGCAAAGGCATTCTCAAAGTCTAAAGTGGAACAAGGCATCACGGTGGAGCGAACATTGCCTCATCTCTGCACAACTGGAAAATGACAGGAGGCAGCCCTAAAAATGTAAAACCAAACAGTAATGAATAGAACTTACAAATTCCTGTGCTTCTGGAGCTCCTTGCAAAAAATATGTATATTCATGGGAGATCCACAGGTTTTTTCTGTCACAAATCAAAGGTGGAAGCTTTAGATGAGTTTTACTCAAATTTAATTTCAAGTTTTATTTCAAGGTCAGGTTGGATGGGGCTCTGAGCAACCAGGAGTAGTGGAAAGTGTCTCTGCCCATGACATGGGAGTGGAATGAGATGAGCTTCAAGATTACCTCCAACTCAAACCATTATATGATTCTCTGAAGTTTTTGTACAAATCAATAGAATTGAATCATTAAGAGTTAGAAGAGTTTATCACTTAAAAATTAACCCAGCTCTTGGAAGCGTTAGTCAATTTTTTATTTTAATTTCTTGGGTTTCGCTCATCTTTGTGGCAATACTTCCATCAAGGGGGGGAAAAAAAAGTAAGAACTTTCTTTGGTCCCTTGTAGAATTATACTTTTTAAGTCTTTGCAAATATAAAATAGAAGCAGTAGTGCTTTGACAGAGGAGGGAAGCAAGGGAAGGAAAAAATCTCCTAGAAGCCTCCAGTAATAGGTGGGTGAAGGTGATAGGGCTCCAAACTGCAGCAAGCCAGTGGATGGCATGAGCTCCTCTCTGGAGGAAGGAGCAAGTGGACCTGCTAAAGACTCTGACTGATGATCCCTGTCAAATTTAGTTGCTGTGACTGAGGAATTTGCCAGCTTAGCTGTCAAACTGTAGTCATGGTCTGCAGCTTGCTGTTCTTTTACCACAGGCAGAGGAATGGGTTTATGCTCCTGGAATATTAATTTAAAGTTCTTTTATTATGGTTTAGGTTTTGCTAAATCTGATAGGGGCTGTTAAATTGAGCCTTAAATTTGCATGTATCTTCTTACAATCCTCTTGGAGCCTTTGTACCTCCTGCACCATCATGGTGTGGTGATTATATTGTTTGCAGAAAGAGCACGTTTTAGGTGGGCTACTTCAGGAATAACCCACCTCATGGGCTGAGAAGATCTTTTACCTTCTTTTTTCCTTTTCATTAAATACTAATAAAAGTGCACATTCCACTTTGCAAACTCTTGTATCCCTCCACTGAATATCCCACTGAAGGAACACTGAAAAATCTGATAGGAAAATCCAAAAACTCTGAGGCTTAATAGAAAGCTGTGATTTCCTTTGCATATTATTTCTTATTTCAGGGCTTAATTCTGGTATAAAAAAAGTGAATTTTCCTCTGAGAATTATAAGAACATGAAAAAATAATAAAAAAAACAACCCAAAACAATAAACCCACAACATAAAGAATAAAAAGAAATTAGGTTGAAACATATTTCTAATATTTTCTTTTTTCACTTTACAGAAGTCTTAGTGGGAGAAAAATCAAAGGATAGTAAATAGTGCAAGAAAATTAAGTTAATTAGGAAATTTTGTGGCTAGCCCAGGATCCAGCCGTTCCACCTAATAGAATTAACTGTTCATAAAGCGAAGCAAGAAAACTCACCACAGAAAAGTAGAATGGTAGAAATAGTAAAAACTCCAATTTGTGGATATTTTCATATGGGAAAGGAAAACTTTTATATTTCATTTACAAAATTTTTCATTACACTTTTTCCATTTTTTTTTAGCACCTTGGTTGTGGCAGAGCCTAAAATAAGCCATCATGAGGTATCAAGAAAAAAAAATTGAATGTGCAAAAAACTTCAGAAACCCTTGAAAAAAAAAGTCAGTGAGTGCTCAGGTGGACAAAGAATGAGTATTTGTGAAATCTTCCATAAATTATGATGTTCTCACAAATGTTAGTACAACATAATATTCTTCCAAACATTTATACAAGACACCATGCTTCACCATCTACTTTAAAAAAATAATCTCAGAAGGGAGAATCAGAAGGAATTATGCATGACTTACACATCTAATCATACATCTTGAGTAACAAACATCAAATAGTTGCAGCAAACAGCTCATAAGCAACAAAATGTCTGAAAATTATTCATTAAAATAATTCTGCTAGTACTTAATAATCATGGGGGGGAAAAAATAATCACAAAGAGCACCTAAAAATGGAGAGAGTCTGTGAGCATTTAAAAAAATATTTATGCTTCTGAAATAGACTAGGATATTTGGCCTCAGGGACAGAGGACAGGGTCTGATAGTGCTTCATTCCTAGGACTAACATCTCCCTATTAAAGCCATGGGATCACTTTGAGAATTAAGTTTAGTAAAATACTTTAATGATTTTATGATTCTTAGACAATTTCTTTACAAAGACCCAGCGAGACAGGAAGTCACCCCCACCCTGCACCTGCTCCTTTTAAAAGCCACGGAGACATTTAGGTAAAAAGGCAAAGTTGATGAACAGTGCACAAAGGGGACTCACAAAAAAAAAGGGAAAGCAAATAGGGATAAGACAAGGAGGAATGTTTTTAAATTAAAAGAGGAGAGATTTATATTAGACATTAAGAAAAAAAACAATCTTTCCTGTTGGGGTGGTGGCACAGGTTGCCCAGAAAAGGCTGCCCCATCCCTGGGAGTATCCAAGACCAAGTTGGATGGGGTTTGGAGCAGCCTGGGATGGTGGAAGGTGTTCCTGCCCAGGGCATGGGGTGGAACTGGATGATTTTTAAGGTCCCTTTCATACCAGATCATTCTGTGATTCTATGACTATATTATAAATTGCTCCTTTCTAAAAGAGATTATTCCAATCCTTACATTCTCTTCCCTTTTTTTCTGGCTTGATGGTCTTACATGACCTCTGCTTTCCACCGGTCTTAGTCCTCTTTAGAAGGATTTGCTTTTTATGCCAGAAAAAAAAAATATTATCCAAGAAGAAGCATGGATAGCTCTTGGTCTTTCAAGTGCAGGACCATGAATGTTAGTGCCAAGTACCTGAGGAGGAGACAGGCTGGAGTACAGAGGTGGAAATCAGTGACCACAGGGAGGGAAAAGGGAATTCATGATAGTTCCATGGCTGGCAGTGTTACTCTATTGTGAAGTTCAGTCTGTGGATGGGTATGGATAAGGATGACCATTTCTTCCATAGCAGGATAGCTAAAAAACGTAAAAGTAGGAAAAGAAGAAAGGAGAAATGTTTCAAAAATGACAACTATCTGAATTATTTCCATCTTTCCTCATGGTGCTCAGCAGTTAGGATTATGATACTAAGAGATTCTGAAAGATATATCACAAAAAAATGGTGCATAAAATGTGAAAAATGCAGGTGAAGATTTTCTTAGTAATCGAAATTTTTAATTTTCTAATATCAATATTAGAACAAAATATGTACATGCATGTATGAATACACAATACTGAAATATAGACATCAAAATTTATCTGTTTATCTTCTAGGATGCAAAAGGAGACTACCTTAGAAAGGGTATATATACAGTTATATACATATGTTCAGTATTAATTTAACTGAAGATTTCATTTTAATGCATAATTTCTATGTAATCATAATGAAAAAGTAAAAATTATTTTTAAAGGGTGTTTATTAGTAATGGACATTGAAAAATTAATTTGATATAGTCTCATACCATATTCTCATTTATCAAGATGCTTTGTTAAAGAGAGAAAAGGGATTCAGCTAAAAATGTTGTAGTGTTGTTGATATTTACATCTATCCTGACCTTACCCAAACTTCTGATGTCTCACTTTTGCACAATTATTTTCTTGATAAATGTTGTGTTTCTTGCTTATTTGCATCTTGGCACTTATGCATCACTTCTGCTCCGTGGCTGGAATTTTAGGTGCCGGTGAGCTTGTCTGGTAATGTGAGGATGAATTTATAGGGTCAGGAATGGAAAGCAGAGGCCACCTCCATGTGCCACAAGCTGCCAGGAGCTGGAACCAGGTGAGACCTTGTCCTCCAGGTATCTCCTTTAATGCTCATACCCCTGTTTGCAATCCAGCTCTGTGGCTTCTCCCCAGTCAGATGATCTCCTGCTTTCCTCTTCCTGCTCTTTACCTGGTTCAGGTGCCTCAAACCCTGGGAGAGAAGAAATTTCAGAGGTTTGCCTGAGGGTGTGAGGCAGGAAGCCACGTCAGACAGAGCCTGCTGCCTGACCCAGCTCTAATGTTGTGGATTGCTGCCTCCAGGATGCCTGTAGCGTGTCCACATGGTTCTGCTGGCTCTCTGAGCCTGAAATGCAGTTTAGACCTAGTTAGTGGGAGCAGCACACAAAGGGACTGACTCAAACAGCTACACTTGGGAGGGAAGACATCGCTTTGAAGCTCTCTCTGAAGAGGCTTTGCTTGGCTCCCTCCTTGTCCCTCTGTCCTTGTGACATTGATAGTTCACAGAGCTGTTTTCCAAAACACATTTCATACTTCAAAAGGAGAAAAATGAAAAAAAAATCTTTTGTTTTGAACAATTTTCCCTTATAAGTCTGTTTTCTTGACAGAAAAACTTGTTTTCTGAGCAAAAATTCAACTTAAGTTTTGAAATTGTCATCTAAGCTTATTCAGAAAACAAAGTGTTGGCTTTTTCCCAATGCCATGGATTGCTGTACCTTTTCAGGGAATATATACAGTTAAATTACAAGAGGAGATGGACTCTACCAACTGTGTATTTAGAATGTTTGGATAGATAGATAAATAGATAGATATATAGATTAGATAGATAGATAGATAGATAGATAGATAGATAGATAGATAGATAGATAGATAGATAGATAGAAACACACTCCACTCTGGTGATACCCTGCCTGCAAAGCTGCCTCCATCTCTGGTGTTCCCAGCACAGGAAGGACATGGAGCTCCTAGCCAGAGCCCAGAGGAGGCACCAAGTTGATCAGAGGGATGGAGTAGCTCTGCTATGAGGGAAGGCTGAGAGAATTGGGATTGTTCACCCTGGAGAAGAGAAGGCTTCAGGGTGACCTAACTGTGGCCTTCCAGTGCCTGAAGGGAGCCAAAAAATGATGGAGAGAGACTTTCTACAAGAGTGAGATGACAAGAGGGAATGCTTCAAACTATGAAAGAGTAGGTTTAGATTAGATATCAGAAAAAATTCTTTACTGTGAGGGTGATGAGGCCCAGGAATAGGTTGCCCAGAGTAGTTATGGATGTCCTACCCCTGGATATATCCAAGGCCAGGCTGGATGGGGAGCTGTGAGCAACCTGGTCAAGTGGAAGGTGTCCCTGCCCATGACAGGGAGCTTGGAACAAAGTGATCTGTAAAGTCTTTTTTAACTCGAACAATTCTATGATTCTTGATCTTGATTCTATCTTGATACCCCAGATATCTCCATCTAGCATCATCTTAAGAAGATGAAGAAACTGAGAAAACGGATGATGGAGTTGAAAATTCATTTTAGCTCATGTACTTAGTACTTCTTAGTACTTCAGGATTTATTGATGGCCTGCAGCCAGGCAAAACTAGATCTGACAGAATTGGCTAGAATTCAGCTTAATGAAATGGTTGTTTCCATGGATCTTCCTTTGTATCAAGCCTCATATGCTTGAGAAGTTTCTGCTTCTTCAAATATTTTCCTATTGGTTTCTACAGCACATGCACTGTTGAATGCAATGAAAACTGTTAAAAGCTTAAATCAAAAAGATTTGTGCTTATTTTTTCCTTTAGAGTGGTTATTAAATATTAATAAACATCTATACTTTTGAATAATTTTTTTTCTTGCATCATATTATTCACATTTTCATATCTATTTGCACTTATCCATGGAAATGTCTGTGATCCTAGAGGAGAAAAACTAAATCTTTTCAAACCACAGAGTCTCTTGCATTCAGACACTACACTTGTGAACACTTTGTGTAAAATAAATACAATTTGAATCCCTGTCACTTACAGGCTGCTCTGTCATTGATCCTTGCTGGAGGTTAATTCTCCTTCACATGTAGTGAAAAGCACTGTGTGAATACTCCTCACCTGCTTTCAGTGCAAGTTGTTCTCAATATAAATCATGACAATAACACTTTTAGCTCATTTGGGTTCCTTTGCTGGGACACAGATTGGGATATAGTGAGAAACTGCTTCTGGCAGCAGGACTGGGGATCATTAATCTTCAGCTGATAGCAAGAAACAACCAAAGACAGAAATGCCTTGGACAAGCAGAGCTTAGATTGCAACAGCAACAAGTGGAGTCATAGAGGTAACAGTAGAGGTGGTGCGAGATCATTACACTCATCCAGGCTGCACAGTTTTCTTGAGTTATTTAATAAAATAGAATTAAAGATATGCCCTGTTTAAATGAGGTTATTAGCTTTTACTATCAAATTTTTGCAGTTAGGGTGTGAGCAAGAAAGCAAAGGGCATTCCTCTGTATTCCTCAAAGTTTTCTCAATCTTCAATTTTCCACTTTTTTAGCTGAGCTTAACTTCTTATATGGTTCTTGCTTCTATATTACAATCTGATTACAACAACTTGACTGCTTTTAATTTTCATTAATGTGGAAAAATACAAATTAAATGGGTTTCTGGGTCATATTTGTGATGTTTTTTTTCTCTTCTTTGCCACAGTTAACTCTATTCCCTTTGATTTAACTACTTTCATTATTATTTTCTCTTGGTGTCCCCAAAACAAGAATCAACAATCTTATTGCCTTTAAACCATTGTGTGAAAGAAAATTAAAAGGGAAAAAAAGGAGAGAGAGTGGGGCAACTTACCTGTTTAAGAAAGGTTAGATGCAAATATATATGAAATTGAATTTTTCCATCTATATTTGAGTCTAAATAAATTTATTCCCTTCTTTCAGGAAATTCCATCTGTCTCTTCCCTTAGCATATAAGTGATGTTTTGGCTGTACTGCTTGTAAAAAATTGACCTTCCTCCTCCCCACTCCTGCCTGGACACCCTGGGCCTGTTTGGGTACAGATTTAGATCACAAATGTACCATTTGCTTCAATTGCATTGCTTGTATTGGAAAACATTATTGCACATCAGGAAGAAATTCAAGTGCTGAATTCAACTTATCAAGTCAATAGCAATTTCACCTGTGTCTTAAGAGAAATCAGACCAAATTCTTAATTTGCTCTTTCACTAGTATTAGATACATCAGCTATAAATTCACTGGCACTGAACAAGCACTGAAACTTGACTGTTGGTACATGATCTGTTAGACACAGGAAATAAACTTTTCTTCAAATAAGTTAGGGGTTCCCAACCAAAAGAGTTTGGAATATTAATCTTCCTTTCTTCTCTTTTCTCTCCTTTCTCTCATTCCCTTTTTCATAAATAATTAGTTAACCTATGGCAAAGGGGAATAACCTAAAGTTCATTTTCTAGGCTTAAATAAAACATTAGCTGGTTTAGCATTTTCAGATTTCAAAAGCTTCTTTCAAGAGGTAAAGAGAGTTCTTAGATATTAAAGACTAAAGCCAGTAATAATTGCCACTGGGTTAATTGGGAATGAGAGAGAGCGAGCTTGGTACCCACTCAAATTAGTTATGGATTAATGAAGCCAAGGAAAATAATAAGTTAATGTTGTAATTGATAAAACTATATCAAAGGCTGTGTGTTTTGCTTGGGTTTTTCACCATTTTTTTTGTACCCAGAATTCTCTACTCCTCCCACAAAATATTAATAGGTAAAATCTTCATGCTCTACAAATCCAGAATAACTTCAGCCTTCTCTTCCACAAAGGCAGGATTTTATGATGCAGACAATCACTGTTTCTTCATGGGGAGAAAGAGCACATATCTTCACATCCTTAATCCTCAGAGAAATATGTCTCTGCTGCACTGGAGACAGTGCACTGCATCTCACTTAGCTCTCAGGAAACATAACATGATTCTCTCAGGTAACAGCTAATTTCTAGGGCTTCTCAGGAGGAAAGGGCAAAGAAACAGGGATTATCTCTTGCCCAGGATAAGCATGTAAGTACAAGAATAAAACTACCTAGAAATATTATAGCTATCACTGATATATGTTAGTTAACCACCGATATTTGCCATCTGATAGTTAAGTTTCTTAGAAAATAATCAGAAGATAATTTGTCTCACATTGATGTAGGTAAAATGAACTGCCTCTCTCTCACTGGCCCAGGAATGATATCAAATGTTTGGTTTAAGTGCAATGTTAGATGTTTATTTTCTAAATGGGAAAGAATTCTCATCATCCCATAAAGAGAGAAATTGGAGCAGAGGCATTGGGAAGTTAAAAGTCATTGTGTCTTGATTGCAAATAATTCAGTTGGACAGGGTTTTTTTTCACAGGATTCCCTCAAGAGTCCAACAGACTTCTAGAGCTGAAGATCCTGGACAAGTGACTGACACAGGCTGTAAATTCTTGTATGATACCTGGGGATGATCTACATTTGCCAAAGAGTTCTGTGAAGGTTTTGGCTCCATGGAAGGAATACGGAATCCACTGTTATAAGCAGTTATTCATCTGCCAGGCTGGAGGTCTTTAAGGGTATCCTAGGGCAGGTCCACCTCTCCTCTTAGATCCATAGCCCATGTGAAAAGCAGAGCTGCTTAGGATCCCTTGATAGATATCGAATCAAAAAGGAAGCAATCAATCAGGATAAAGTAAGAGAAATCTCTTAGGGATTGTTTATTCTCAAATACTTTTCTCTTTTTTAAATAATCAGAATATATATAAGTATAATTAGTAGATGTTTAATTGAGTCAGATAAATGTTACCATGTATCCTGCATGAGGAACACCCTTAGAGACATCCTCTCTTCTTACACGATAATTTTATTTAGATGTAATTTCAGAATTGTGGACATTTGTTAGACGCTTCCATCAATTATATTGTATTCAGCCCAGGCAAAATGGGTCTTTCACTTTAATCTTTCTTGTCCATATACTCTGCAGAGTCCAGTGGATGTTCAAGATATTATCTTTCCATTACAGTTACTGGATTGACTAATGTCGTGGTTTGACACGGAAAGATAATTTTTCCCGGAAGGAAGAGGTCAATTTAGATATTGACCAATTGAAAGTAGACACGCATCTGAGAACACAGAGGGGTTGAAAGCAGAATTCCCAGGGGAACTCGCTCTCTTTAGTTCCGGTCAGCGTGCAGTGCAGACCTTCCCCCGCCCAGCCACGAGCTGGGTGGGGGAGGGGAAGCCCATGGCCTGAGAAAGGTAGGCCGAAGGCCCTAAGGGTGGTGAAAAGACTGGAACTGGGCTGGCCCCTGCAGATGGAAGGGTGGAAGAAATCTGCGATGTCTCCATTTCCCCCCCCAGAGTTTCTCTCCCGAGAGGGAGAGAGAAAGCCGCAAGGAAGGAGGAGCAGGGGGAGCTGCAAGGTGCCCAGTTGTGTGGGAGTTGCTGGATGTCCGGACATCGAGCCATCCTGGGAGTTCGGACTTTTAACCCTTCTTTGAAAAATGAAAGCTTTGTGAATTTTCATTTCTCCTCCTCGGTTTGAAAGAGAGGAAGAGAGACACCTTGGACCCTAGGATGGGATGTTGGAAGGAGAAATTCTAGATGGGAGGGGGACAAGGAGTGGCTTTTAGCTGGACTTTTCTGTGTTAGCCACAACCTGAACCAAATCTTCTTCGTCAAGAGGGACTGTGTTTTGGGAGAATGCCAGTGAGTCAAGAGACATGCTTTAGCTGAAAAAAAGACAAAAGTGGAGTGAACAGAGAAAAGGTTAGGGCGTTTGTGGTGGCGCTCCCTTTTCCTGGAAAGGAAAGAGAAAAGAAGAAGATCTCTGTTCTTGAGCCCTCGGCCCCAGGGGAAAATGGGGGGGACTGTGGTCCCAAACAATAAAAAACTGAACTATTGTTTTCTCCCCTCTTGGCAGGGCATCCTTGAAAGGAAAAATACTAAAGGCAGTCTGACCATCCATGCATTGGTAGTGAGAGCACTGTACATGAAAAAAAGAAGGATCACCATGGCAAACTTTTTCTCCGGGTGGTGCCATGTGTGACATGGAAACACAAGATGTAGAGCTGTGTTTCTTGGGGGGGGTCTGTGGCACAGGAGAGACTCTGTTCCCTCGATGGGCTGAGTATCGATTGCTTGGAGGGTGGAAACCTGATTGAGGTCCAGATTGTGTCTCACTGTGGTTTATTAGAGTTGGGTGGTGGGGGGAGGAATGTTTTGCAAGGTTTTCATTTAATCTTTGTGTAGTTTTTTTCCCCCCTTCTTTAATTTTCTCTTTTCTTTAATAGTAATAGTTTAATAAAGTTTTTTTCCTGTTATTAAGCTTAGGCCTGCTTTGCTCTATTCTAGATTCCACTTCACAGCATTCAAGGTAGAGATCACATTTTCATAGGGGCACTGGCATTGTGCCAGTGTCAAACCATAACAACTCTGTACAGTACAGTAAAACCAATAATTTTTCTGCAAATGCCAGATAAAAACATGATAGTCTTGCTTCAGACACAGTGGCCAGGAGCATGCCTTCTCAGCTGCTAAAAAACTCCTAAATTTTCTCCTTGCTTGGAAGTCTAGCTTATCATCTTAAATAAAAGCCCAGATATCAGGAATTACAGGTGACTGCAGAAACTAGATAAGAGAAGGACATAAAACTGAGAACATCCCTTAGGTCTGGGGTCTGGATGAAGGGCAGAGTTCCTGATGAAGCAGGAGGCACTAAAAAGAGGTTTTGTTTCTCCTGAAGCCTTCCTTGTATCTCTTGCTCTTACAGTCTTGAAGGGACTGTTAAGGCAGAGCACTTCTACATCTCCAAAGCTCACTGAAAGGATGGATATTGGCATTTCCTGGAGGTGGAGACGACTGAAGATCATGTCTTCAGCAATCTTCCTTCAGAAAGTTCCAGTATCCTTTTCTTTGCAGTATATTGCTCTTAAAATAATATGTTGACTGAACCTTTTGTGAGATACTTCAGGTCTTGGTTCTTATTTCTTGAACTACATGTTTACACTAGTTAGAAAAAAAACCAAAACAAAAACCCTTCACCAAAATTTTATGTACTTCCCCAGTGTTTGTTTGCAGTAATATCAGGTTGTAACACCTGGGCTGAGTAATAGTTTATTTATCCATAAATAGGTTATTTGCAGAGCAGTCACTAATCACCACCCTAAGTTCAGATGGAAGAACCTGACCCTGAAACACCACAATGCAGTTGAACAGTTGACAGCATTTAAAGACTATTGAAATCCTATTAATGGGGCTTCTGTTTAATTTGCACTTTCAAAGAAGACTGTAGTCTTGGAAAAATTATGATCCATCAAAGGCGACCTTATTGAGACATCACAATGAATATTAGTCTGGGGTAATATGTAAATGTGGGTGTCATTTGCATGACAATGCAGCCTAACCCACCCCGTGCTTCCATCTGACAGCCCAGTACCAACACATAAACTGTACACAATAAAAGGGCACAGAATGGCCCAGCGGGGGTCCCGCACCACGCAACAACAAAACGTCTCCTGCAGACACAAAGCCCAATCCGTTACTTTAATAGGAGTGAAACCAATTCAGGAGCTTTCTGGTCAAAGATCTGACACAATTTCCAAGCTACTCCCCAACATTGCTGTCATGATCTACTGTAACTTATGGTAAGACCCAAAGAAGTTTAATCAAGCAAAATTGCTGAAAGTAGAAATCTTTACCACATTACTAAGAGCTCCTTTTTAAAGACTGGCCTTCTTTTTATGGGAAGCTGACATTGCATGCTTCAAAAAGTATTCTCCTCAAAACAGTTTTCATAGAGGGATTAGGAACAGGACAGTAGAAACACATAAGCCTTTAATCAATAGGTCACCCGTTAAAATTTGGCTTACAATAGCAGTGTTTGCAAGCGACTGACATCTGTGAGCAGCATGTGTAAACTGTCTAGGCTTCGTTGGTGTCAGAGAAACTAAAATAATTTACCCCAGTTTAATATCAGACCCCTGAAGTCTTCCTCTCATTCACTGGAGGGGAAAATTTCTATGTGTGATTCACAATTCATGAGTGGATTCATCCAAAAACTGTGGCTGTATTTTAACTCTACTGAATACTGATCTCTCATGCCCTTCAAATCTAAATAATGAAAGTGCTGATATACTCTCTTGCCCATTCTCTCATCTTCCAAATACTTTCTCTAGCCTCGCTTCTTCAAAGAGGCTTTAAACTCCTACAATGCAATGTAAATGAGGAGAGGAGCTCTACTGAAGTTTCCAGTACCATGGAATATGAGCAAAATGGCTGGAGAAACAACTCCATGCCCATAAATGTACCTGCCATGGAAAGTGATGAACTCTGACATAGCACAGAGGTTAAATTTTGTTTGAGTCAGGCAAAAAAATCTGATGGATTCCCTGTACCCTACAGGTAATGTGAGCAGAGGAGTCAGCAGGTGAGGGCACCTGGAGAATGGACCTGCCTTGCTGGTACTGAGTATGAAACACACTACAGAACTGTATCCTGTATGCTGAGGTTGCCTGTTTATTGTCTGAGGAGCATTGTGCACCTCAGGCATGAAAACCTAAATATGACAATGATCCCTTGGCGAGGAGATGCTTGGTTGTGCAGGGCTATCTCTGAGATCCTACTGGTCTCCAGAGCTTGGCAGTTGATCCATGCTGGAGCCAAAGATGTTCCTTTACAGTCCAAAGTCTTCTCCACTTTTTTCAGTGTTTGGAAAGACAGCTGTTTCTTTCCTTTTAATGCGTAGAGATGCTTTCACCCACCTTTACACCATAAAGTGCTGGATGTGGTGTTGCATTCCAAGCAGGAATCTTGGGTTTCTTCTCTTCTTGGCTCAAGGTCAGCCATGCAGGTTTACTGCTCTTCAACAAGAGCATACTAAAAGATCTTGATGTTCTTGTCTTTACATCAAACATCACTGGAAAAGCCACCATCAAAAACAAAAAACAGCTCAGGCAGCAGCAGCTTGAACCCACCAGATGCTGTGGGCTCTCTTCTGAGTGGAGAGAAAATGAACCTATGTCCTTGAGAAGGAACATGGCCTTCTTTCCCACATGTGTCTGTGCTCTAAGCATTGGATTATAATATGAAAGACAGACATTGTCACTCTTCTCAATAGAACGTGTCTGTATCTCTACTTAATGAAGTGTCTGAACTGGTAAACTGGTAATCTGAAAACATCTGCCAGTTCAGCTGCCTCAGGGGATGTCGCTGGTATCAAAGCAATCACACAGGAACATCTTTGAGCATGCACAAAAGTGGAATTCAAGGCGCTTCAGAAATGTTTAAATAAGATAAGAAACACCATAATAGTATAATCTCTTCCAGAACTTGGCAGCTATTCACTTTAATAGACAAATAGAGGATTTGGGTTTCATGTCCCATGTCCCATCTTATGCATCCAGACTCTAGATGTGAAGTTTTTAGAAAGTTTTAGGAAGATTTATCAAACTCAATACTGACAAAAATGGTGACCACCCTCACAGCCACACTTCACCTCTTTAGACTTCCAGTGTGAACGTAGAGTTTCATCAGTTTCTGGACAAAATATGCTATTCTTTTAATCATGTGAGAACTTAAAATATATTTTAAACCATTTTGGCAGAGAACTTCTGAGCTTTTCATGCTGATCTAATTTTTTTTTTTTTTTAGTTTATACTGCATTTTCTCATATATATGTTTGCATTATACACTCTGTATTAGATACACAGTGGAAGTGACGAACCCAAACCTTTTGTTTTTCTTCTATTAAATCAATCATTTGATTACTTTACCCTGAAAATTTTCACAAAATTGTAGTGTTATCGAAGAAAGTTTCATTTTGTCCAGTCAGCATTCTCCCATGTTCTTTTGGAACACTTTTATTACCAGTTCTAACTAAATTCACATGAGAAAGGTAAAGGCAGCAATATGGCAAACAACGCCTATGATATTTCAGAGAACAACTGCTTGACATTTATATTAGATTTCTGGCCGACTATTACAATATCTTTGATGAGTGAGATCTTGATTTAACTCCTCCTGGAGGTATGAATGCACCTCCCAGAGCCTGTGAAGATGCGGTGCCAAGGAGAAAGAGCAGATGGTGTTTGCCTTGTCCCTGCCCCCTGAGCATTACCCACAGGGATGACAGC
This sequence comes from Lonchura striata, assembly GCF_050655825.1. Lineage (NCBI taxonomy): Eukaryota > Metazoa > Chordata > Aves > Passeriformes > Estrildidae > Lonchura > Lonchura striata. The sequence goes on along the minus strand of NC_140705.1, from coordinate 5,017,303 downwards.
TTTAAACTGCACCTTGGCTCCACGGAAACCTGGTGAGGGAAGATCCCATGTGGTCAAACTGAATGAACCCATCTCCTGCTGCTTCTTTCATAAAGTTGTAGAAAAACAAGTCTGGGAGAGATCTCAAGAGGCCGTGCCATCCATTCCCTCCTCCCAGCTGGCATCAGAGGGTTCATGGCTGACGCAGCATGGTTTTGGGGGGCTCTGTCAGCTGAGAGTGGTTTCATGTGCAGGGAGCTGGGGATTAGGTCTTGAGAACCTTTGTAAGAAGGTGGGATGTTAATAGATTTGTTTCCCAAGTTAGGCAGAGCATTCTGGTAGACAATATTGGAGTTTGAACACTGCTCAACCTTACAAAAGGCAAGAAAAAGCCAAGCAACTGAGAAGTCGTGCCACAACGGTAGAGGAGGAGGAGGAGGAGGTCCTCATGGCTTTGATCCAGGGAGGAGGTAGGACCTATTGCTTCAGGAAGATGCTTTAAATCCTGGCTTTTGGAAGTATGCCCATGTGCATGACTTTGAGGTAGTTTCTACTTGCATATCCATGGTTTACAGAGTAGCATTTATTCTCATTTTTATAGGGAGGTGCCCAAACAGTGGAATCCCCAAATCAGTCCTTTAGGCAAAAAAGCTTGTCAGTGCTTTGTCAGGTAGTGATGGATTTCTAAATATATTTCCTGTCTTCTAGAAAGTAATGGCTGCAGCAGCAGCTTCTCTCATGGAGTCACCTGCTTGGGGGAAAGAATTCAAAGCCTTGCTGAAGACATATCTCAGAGAAAAATGTTTATTCTCCTGGTTGTACCCTGGATTTTGGTTTATGTCAACAAATGACAGTGCAAAGTTAAGTTTAAATCAGTTAAGTATTGGGAATATTAGGAAGAAATTCTTCCCTGTGAGGGTGTTAAGGCCCTGGACAGGTTGCCCAGAGAAGTGCCCCATCCCTGGAAGTGTCTGAGGTCAGGGTGGAGAGAGTTTGGAGCAATCTGGGATATCTTTGGGAATGAGATGAGGTTTAAGGTCCCTTCTGACCCAAGCTATTCTATAATTCTATTAAAACCAGAGTATTTCCCTCTCACTAAATCTGGAATCCTCAGCAAATATATGTTGAAGGACTTTTTCTTAGTATTTTCTCTAGAGGACCAGCAAATGAATGCTACTGTGAATGAGAAAATTGTAATCCACAAAAAAATCTGATACATTGTTTCAGTCTAGAAAAAAAGGAAAAAAGGGAAAATAAATATTTTTGTTTCCTACATTTATAGATCCTCTAAAGTCATTATCTTATTTTCCCTGCTTATTTACCAAATTATCAATGTCACTTTCAAGGTAGTGAGGCATTAGATTGTGAGTATCAGTCATTACGTAAGGCAGAGCCTATGCTACACAGGTAAGCAGGTAAGTGGATACATGGTACTGGCTGAGGCTGACACTGCCACCTTTGTTATATTATGGGGTGGTAAGGGTGTGATGGTGCTTTCTGTATCTATTTATTTTTGTTTCTTGAAAAAATATACAACTACTACCATGTCTAATATGTATGCACATGTATAAGCGTACCAATTTTCTGGAAGTGGGAATAAGCTTAAAATGGTTATAATAATCAGTATGGGCTATATTGTGCCTTAAGGCACAGCCCTAAGCAAGGGCTGGTGCATAAACTAAAAAGAACAGGTTGGATTATATTTCCTTCCCTTTATTTCCTCCCATTCTCCTCCTGTGCCTAAGGAAAAACACAAGGGGGAAAAAAGGCTAATTGCAGAATTCTCCTTCAGCCTTTTCTAGTGTCATCATATCTCTGAACAGAAGCAATGAGACATTTTGGCAGCACCAGACTCTCCTTCTCCCTGTGCACTCATCCTTTCTATTCCTCGTGGGCTCTCAGCTTCCTCATCTCTTTCCACCTCCCCCAGGTCACTTCCTTCTGCTTCTGCTTCGGGTTGTTGGAGACCTCTGGGTTCTCTTTCTGGGCAAGTGCAACCTGGCAAGCCCTTGGCACATTTGCCTGTATATGTCACATCTTCATTACAACAGCCCTCTTTGGGCCTCTTCATCTCTGGTTTTGTTTTTTTCCTACCTTGTTTGGATAGGTATTTACATACTTCTTTATGGAATGAGATGGGGGACAGGTTGCAGGGTGAACTCTGATGGTTCAAACACTTTGTGCATGGGACACCTGTGAGCTGAGTGGATTTAAGCTCCCATTTATTGTCCACCAGTTCCTGCAAACCAAATCTTGCAGTTATTTTTGGTTGCCTGAGTGCCACACAGGGAATGTCTTTGACTTGTCTCCCTTTGCTGGGGTATTTGGTATTTTTAGGCCCTTGGCTGAGGGATATACATTACAAGCCTGCTGACTCTGAGCTCCCCAAATAATCAGTGGAGAATGAGCACATTGGAGGGAAATGTGTATCCTGGGGGTGTTGACTTACCCTCTGGTGCTGTCTGTGCCTCCCTGTAGGGAGCTGCTGGAAGAATAGACTCCTTCTGCCTACAGTTACATGTTGTGAATGTGGGTATTTGTTTCAGACAACAAACTGACAGGCATGTTACATTGATTTGTTTACTCTCTTTTATGATAAAAATGATCATGTCCCATGAATCATTCAAACTTATATGAATCGCTTTGCTGTTCTCTCTGTCTGGCCTTTTTCATTTGATCATTGTTGATTTTTCCATTTACAAGAAGGAATCAAAAAGTCATGCTAGGGTCAAATACTCTTTATTTTAACATTTAAGATCTCACTGTAAAGGAGGAAGAAAAGTTCAACTATTTGTTCATCTTTGAATGCACTCAGTGGGTCATGCTATTCCTACATCAAACTGAGATTTATTTTAATTTAACACAAAAGAGAAGGGGGAGAAGATTAAGCCTGAAGACTCAGTTATTGCTGGTTCCCCAGTCACATCAGTCAGCAACGTGGGATTTAAGGTGTCAGAATGACAAAGAACAGTTCAATTTGCTCTAACATTGCACCTACCCTCGTGTACACATTAGACAGCAATAAAATCTCAAAAAGCCACCATTTGAAATGCTCTGGGTTAAAAGGGGGCAATTAGTGGGCAAGATAAAATGAAGGTACAGTTGTAATTATTTCATATCTTGAAACAAAAAGGAAGGACTGAGATGTAATTTCACTGCTAAGGAAATGCAAGGCTTCTAGAAAAAAAAAAGGAAACTTTTTAGAACTAATTGCTTGGCTCTAATTAGAGAATCTAACCTTTGGAGGAATAGTGGCTGTTGAAACTCCAATTTTATTTGCATATATTAATATGTACATGACAATTACACCCCCAGAGAAAGTACAGCCTGTGCCCCAAAAGCCTAGTTTTAAATTTAGAAGCAAGAAAGAAATTCTAAACAACTTAAGAACATTTTGGTGCTTCTGTAGACTTAGGATCCATTTTATGAAAACTTTGGAGTGTTGAAATGACAAATCTATTTGTCATTGCAGATGATGTGGAGATGCACAAGCTTATGTTTAAATGTTTGTACAGAACTATCCTTACCATCAATATTCATACATGTGTAAGTGTGAAAAAAGATAGAATTATAGAATCACTAAGGCTAAGATGTCTAAGATTACCAATTTTATACATTTATCTAAATATACAGATACACAGGAAAGTTCTTAATACTTAGTCTGTATTTGCAATAGATGCTAGCAAGGGGATTTCCCATCATACCCAGCAGTAATGCAGGAATATAGAAAACACAACATTGTTGCCAGCAAATATCAATAAATGTAGGCAAAATTGAGAGAATTTGTGAAGCTATTGATACCCCCATGTTACAATGTCATTTTTGAAATGTCCGTTAAAGGTCTAGAATTGTGACTCTAAATTATTGCCATTGAAACCTCAATTACAATGATAGTGAGGATAAAGATTAAATAGGTTGCAGGGGACAATCAAGTGAGTCACAGATACACAGGATTCAAACACCACACTCAAGACAAAGTATTTCTGCTGTTTCTCATTCAGATGTACCCTATAAAAAGTAAATAAAAGACAGGAAGCTGTGTGAATGGCTAATCAAGAAGGCAATAAAAAATCAGGGTTATCATTGTTGTGCTTAATGGAGAATTTAAGCAAGGTATGAAAGGAAATATCTGTGAAACCTTTACTGAGTCCTGGGTACTCCCTTTGGATGGAACTCTGGAAAATGTATTGCATGGAATAATTTTGACATGACTAATGAATGGCGAGTAGTTTTCCCAACATAACTTCTAATTCCATGGTAATTTTGTATTTTTGTGTTATCACAACAGTTCAAGCTCATGGACAGGATTTCTTCTCTTTTGGGTTAAATATTCTGGTTGCTGTGGCACAGAGATGGAAATGAGTGATTGGTTCCAGTTATCAGAAGTGTTGTTGCAGTTCCCTGAACATGGAGTCAAACATACATGAGGTCAAGAATATTCTCATATGTGTCTGTGTGTAAATTTTAAAAATCCAAATATATTTCCTCTAAAAATCAGAAAAAATCAGATAAATATTTTTGAAGAGGGAAATCTCAGAAAAAAACCCAATGATTACAAACACTTCATATTCACAAATATAAAAAAGTCTTCAATTTCAAGTTATATGTAATTTACTATCTTTATTCTAAAATATCACTATTAAATCAAATCATGCTATTGCATTGAAATAAATAGCTACAAAATAAAACCAAACTAAAACCTTAATCATTTTTACTGTATTTTTTACAATCTCAAGTATTATAAGAAAAAACAATACATTTAATTACTATATGTTGCAAAACAAAAGTCTACCCAAAAAATCTGGAGGCTTGGAGATTCAAAATTCAGCAGTTTCTGGTACAGAAACCTTGAAAATGCAATGCAAAAAAAAAAAAAAATCCTCCCCAAACAAATATAGTTCATATAATTTTTGATAAATCTGTTAATCAAGCTTCCAGAACCAAAACTCAGTTATGCCAACATAGTAAAATTTCAGCATAAGCAGTTAGCTAAGTTTTTTGAAGTATTTAATAACATTTTATCTTTAAAAAACATGTCACCTTTAGTTTTCACAGCTGTTAGATTTTCTTCAGGGTCAAACATTCCAAACTCAAGATCTGATATCTGAGAAATTATATTCTTGATCCTTAAGAAAACTCTACTTTTGAAAATTCTGTCCTTTTTTTCAATGCATAAAAGAGAACCCAAAATTTGGGTAACTGCATTTGAGAGTCCTGCTCAGCATTTTTAATAAATAAGGGTAAAATTTATTCACATCAAATCAATGAGCAGCTTGAATTGCACAAACTTCAGAAAGATTATCAAGACACATATTCTGCATCTATCCTAGTTCATGAAATATTTTTATAGCCCTTGGCAAAGGCACTGGAAACCAGTGTTGAGCTGCCAGCATTGCTGATGGCAAGCACTCTCCCTCTTCCTGAGAAGGTTCAGGAACTCACCTGGCCCAGGGATTAGCCCCAGCTTGGATATAGTGGGATGCAAAATTCATGGAGAATTTGAGTATGGATAGGTGGCAAATTGCTCATCTCAGAGCCAGAGAACAGACCTGTACTCTTCAGCCAGAGTTTTCAAAATCCACTTGGATTTTGAACCTGAATAAATGTAAAGGGCCTTAAATTCCTTTTTCAGTTATACAGATTAATGGCAGGCTGGTTTTGTAGTCTAGATGGCAACCTTACAATAAACCATTTTACAAACAAATCTGTTTACATTTAAAGCAGAAAGGAAAAATTTTCTGTGTGTGAAGTGTTTTTCAAATTGCCACATTCAAACAAGCGGAGTCAGGCCAAAGAGTAGATTTCTGAAATAAAGGATAATATCCACAGCTTCTAGTCACAGCTGGACTTGGTGATCCCAGAGGTCTTTTCCAACCTTAATGATTCTTTGATTCAAGGAAGTATCTGATTTTAGTGAAAGCAAAGGCATTTCAGTACTTCTAATGAGATATTTAGGAGCACCTCCATTCTCAGTGGCTGTGATGTCACTTAGTCCATCTGAGATGTCTATAGAGACCAAGCTGTGCCTGTTACTAATTTTATTTGCACTGCACACAGGAGGATTCCAGTGAGCCATTGGCAATGTCTTTTTTTTTTTTTTTTTTTTTTGCTAAATTCTAGAGGCTTTCTGCTGGAAAACTTCTTCTCCTGAGGGGAAAATATGAATAAAATAACAAGTGAAATTTATGGCAGCAGCACTGATTCTGAGACCCAAGTAATGTGTCTCCATACAAAAGTGAATGTGTATTCATTTAGGAGTGTAAATGATGGCATGATGGCAGAGGCAGTGTGTGGCACTGGGATCATTCACATCTTGTTACAACCAGTGATTACAGAGGAGTCATTTTGTAGTTCAACAGCATTATTGAGGCTTATTCTCTGTAACAAATGATATCTTTTATTTTATTTTGTGATTATCCAACAGATCACTGAACCATAAAGTGCTGCTGCTCCCAGCTAACAGAAAGAAATACCAGGGCCATATGTCTCTCCTGGAACTGTTACTATTCTGTATAGAATTATCATTTTTCTCTCTGCCACTCACACTGTGTGGGTCAGACTCCAGTTACCTCTGATATTTTTGAGACTGATGGAAATGATGGGAGATAGAATTTTTGTAATAAGAGATGTAATGACTAATCATTATTCTTTTTCCCAAGTCGCTGTGAAAGATTGCTTCACAATTCAATTAAAAGTTTCAGCCTGACATCTGCATGATAACAGCCATTTAACATCTGACTTGCACAAATATTAATAATATCATCTTCATAAAAGCAATTTTTATTTTTTATTTACTTACTCAAAATGGTAAGATCAATGATCCTTATGATCATGCTGATGTCATATGGATTTTGAACTGAAAAACCATTTTCATTCACATATATAAGTATATATAAAATTACTGGTATTACAGATGATGCATTTGATTATATTTGTCTTTCTTTCAGTACAAAATGTATCCTTTCTGATCTGCAGTGAGTCCGCTGTCATGTGCACTGCACACTGCTCTACACACCATCCTCATTTTGCTTAAGGAATTATTCATTCCTGTATTTTTCCACATTAACACATAAAAAAATAATCCATACAGCCAAGCTAAGAGCACAAACACCAGTCATTCTTTTCCTTCCAGAATTTACAGAGACGGGACAGAGAAATTTGTAGTTATTTTATCAGCTGTATCCTTTTGAGCCATATCTGCTTCAGAAACCTCTGAGTCCCACTGATTATTTCTGGTCTAACCAGAAATACTTAAAAAAAATCTTTTGAAAAACATTTTCTAATAGTAATCCATAAAATTAAGTAAAGGAATAAGAAGCTGTCTGAAATCAGATGCCATGTTCAGCTAAAGTGATCTTGTAATGATGTGGGGTTGGCCTCTTCTTCCAGGAAACCCTTGATGGGAGTGGGGGAAATGTCCTGAAGCTGTGTGCCAGGGGAGGTTCAGGTTGGATAACAAAAAATTCCTCACTGAACGGTTAAGCATTGGAACAGGTTGGTCAGGGAAGTGATGGAGTCACCCTCCCATGAAGGGGCACTTCATGATATGGTTAAATGGGCCTGCTGATACCCAGTCAAAGGATGAACTTGACTTTGGAGGCCTTTTCCAACCTTCTTGACTCCAAAACCCTGTGATTGTCAGCCCCATATTAACTGATTAAAAGGCTCCAGTGTAGACTATCCTGAACAAGAACCAAATACAGAGCTGTTTTTTAGGAATTAACATACACACCCTTTTGAAGGATAGGACAGGAAAGAATGTCTTTAGGCAAGGGTTTTGAGGGCCATATGCTGGAAAGGTTATAAAAGATCTCCTCACAGCTCTGAGCTGTAGGAACTTGGTGATAAAAAGAAGGCACATATGAAATATTTGTGATATTTTCAGTGGTAATGAAGAGACACAGGACCCCTTATGGTACCACCTGGGATAATTGATGTGTTTTTCAGGAGATCAGGCTCAGAACTGCCAGAGAACTGGGAACAAGCTCAACCCAGCAGCACCTGTAGTCAAGAGGCATGTTTTAGCCTGGGAGAAAAAAAAGAAATGAAACCTGCTTGGTTTTGCTACTTTTGAATATGTCCTGGGAGCAATTTGCTTCAATTTGTCCAAAAGAGTAAAATCAGAAGACAAGGAGCCAGCTGGAGGGACAGCTTGAATGAAAACTGAGATATGACACACTGGAGATGAGTTGGGAGAAAATGGTGCCATTACAATCTGAAACATTTGAAGAAAACTTCTTAAAAGGATAAAATTCAGTGTCTGAAAACTGGGGTACAAGAGAATCCCTTACTACTAATTCTTGCAGTTCTGGCCATTAGCTTCTTTCACTTCCTAGCCCTTGTTTGATTTCTAATCATCTTAAGGAACAAAGTCCATTAACTCACTTAGGTTTTTTTCTCTCTGATTTATTTACAGACAGAGTTATCCCCATATTAACTTAATTGCAAACAAATCAAGATATCCTGGGGAATTATTTCCATTACCTAATAATGTCCATCTAATTTAAGTGGCCAAATTAGGGAGCTGTTCCTCTATAGACTCTACAGCTGCATCCACATTAGAGAAAGTAAAAGGCCCAGGACAAGGCCAAGATAAAGGACTGTGGCCCTCATCCCTGACATGATTTTGCTTTGGGCCAACTCTCATAGTGAGCTGTACAGGATTAATCACAATCCAGGGTGAATTGATTTGCCAGTATGGATTCAGCCAAGAAGATTCCCTGGAAATGGAAAAAAATACTTCTGTGACAGATTATTCCAGTAAAGATATACTAAATGCTTTGACTGTGCTCTGAAGGATCCTCCCTCTTCTCACTGCCAATAACAACAGTGGCATGAGCACAAGATAGGTACATTTATAAGTTAATAAATGTGCCTAAAGTGGATGGATGGATGGATGGATGGATGGATGGATGGATGGATGGATGGAAGACAAACTGATAGAGGATAAATAAATCTTTAGAGGACAAATAATCTTTCTTAATCATAGAATCTTAGTATCACCTATCTTGGAAAATACCTAGATTGCTTTATATTTAATCCTACATTTTTCATTTAGGTCTGAAAATGGAAAAGATAAAAGACCAGTTTCTTGTGCTGATTTGTATCCTGTGATGCTGCAGGGTTTGCACATCTGAAAAAAAAAAACTTGGATCTAAATCCTTCAGGGTAAAATCTGCAGGTTTTTCTTTACCTGGCAAGCTGATACGGCAAGGAATGGTAACTTTCAGCTCATAGCAGGCAAATGTAAGGACTTTTCCATTTAGATGTGGAAATGTGTTTAAATTAATCTCTGGTATGCTTCCATTCATTCCCATGGAACTATATCAGGCATGCAATTGACTCAAGGGACCATGTTCTCAGCTTCTACAGAATAACTTCTCTGTACTGTATCCACCCAGATTTACACATTTTGTAGCCACTCTAGAGATGATTATTTCCAGAATAGTTTAAGTGAATAACACAGCTCTTCAAAAGTCTACCACAATCAGGTGTTTCTATCCCTATTTAACACCTACTTCATAACAAGAATAAGAACCAATGCCAAATTTAGCATCAAGACAGATGAGATAGGGGGAAAATTTTATGGTCTAATACAAAATTAGAGCCTTAAAAGTCAGAATTGACTAAGAATCTACATTACTAGTGCTGAAAATGGCACAGCAGATTTTGAAATTCAAAGAGCTGAAAAAAAATTGCAGTAAAAACCCGTATTTTTTTCATCTGCAGTTCTGTCAGCTGCCTTTTTAATCTGATTTAAAAGAGTCTGCTAATGGAGAGTGAACTGGTTCCCAGAAAGAGCTGATGCAGTGGTTCAGGATTGTCAAAACAAATAACAATTTTCTTCCCTTAGTAGTATCAAATGTAGACATCAAAAATAGGTAGCAGTGAGTATGGCTGTGCCCTGTGCTGCATGAAATGCACTTTGTGAGACTTTCAGAAATACACCAAGGTAATGGAGCTCCACTCCAGATAAGGTGAATGTCAACAGTGATAATTGCACTGGAACCAGAATTAAAACATCTGAGAAGGTTGCAATGCCAAAAATGTAAAGTCCATAAGTGGATTTTAATCCTGAGAGTCATCAATGCATGTTGGAGTCAAGTAATTCCTTTCCTTGACTTAATTTACATGGAACGAAAAATGCTACCATTTTATAATCTAAGTTTGGAATACCTAATTGCAAAGTAGTTTTCTTCAAAATAAAATTATTTTTTCCATAAGAATTTAATAATGGAAAATGTTGATAAGCCTTGGAATGGACTAGGGAGGTGGTGGAGTCTCGATCTCTGGAGATGTCCAAGGAGCAACTGGATGTGGCACTCAGTGCCCTGGGCTGGGTGACAAGGTGTGGATCAATAGTCTTAGAGGTCTTTTCCAAAACAGATGTTTCTGTGATTTTGTAATGCAACTATTTTTGTATTCATAAGGAGATCTTTTGCCTTGTTCTATGATTTCTGTACCTACCTGATCACCATAAAGTGATCCTGATATTCAGGAGACAAATCTCTCAGAAACCCTGGAGATTCTGGCTCAAGTGCTCCCCGGTATGATGCAGGCTTCCAGTTTTTGGCCCCAAAATAACTTATCTCATAAAGTCAGCAAATCTACTCTCAGCTTGCTCAGGATAATGTCCCAAACTCACTTTCTGAACCAAATCTGGTCGCTGGGACTGCTGTCTTCATTCTAATTTCCAATTCCAAGTGCAGAACCAGCAATTAAAACCAAGCCAGGGTATATCAAGGCTGACTGCTGCTGCTTGCCAGAAAAATAGAAACACAAATCAAAACACTCATGCTCAATAAAGGTTATTCTTTCAATTTTTTAATCTTGTAGGGCCAAGTAGCTCCTGGATACTCTCTTTCAAAGCACGCAGTTCCTCCACTGGATATAAAGAAAGAATATTATCAGGTATTTGTTTTTATGAAATCATTTTTATGTATAAATTGTAGCAACACATGGACCAAACTACACCATTTACTAAAAAGTATAAAAGCATATGCCAGATGATCCCAGTACTATCAGTGCATTTAGCACTAATATTGGACTGCTGTCATTAAAACTGAAGCTGCAGCAATATTTTTGCTGTCTCCGTACATAGAAGATTTCTCTATTACTTTGTCCATGAACGTTTTCCTTGGATGATTGGTTGACAATATCTAAAGGATAATTTTAGGTCCTGGAGAATTAAACACAGGTCTATTTTTATGAGGTGGGACAGATTGGAAACCGTTTTCCCCCCTTGTTCCAATGAAATTGGAAATGAAAAGAATGTGTGTCATATGAGGGACAAGTGTCATGAAGCCCATTTGAATTATACTTCATACCCCACTTTATAGCCTAATACTCAACTATATCCATTTTACCTGGCAGTATTTTGCCCATCAAAAACAAGCTATTGACACTTATGTCTCAGATATAAATCAGATCCAGCAGTAAAAGTAAAGAAGGTGGTTTCAGAGAGAGTCAGTGATGGGGTAGAATAATGTATTTGGCTTTTTCCTCTAGGATATTACTTTAATATCACCCAGAAACAGTGGCATAAAATCATTCCAATTAAATGGTCTTAAAAATAAGATATAAAGCAAATTCAGGTGATCTCATTCTGTTCTACGTGTCAGAGCAGACACCACAAAACTGAGCAGAAACAGTTTAAATTTAGCTGTCTTAGCATATGTGTACAAGGACTGAGAATGTGGAAATTGGATTTGCTTCACTGGAGTCAATTAAGAAGGACTCTCAACAAGGTAGGGTTGAAGTGCATTGACAGGGCACAGGGAATACTTCTGGTATTGATTGGCACTGGCTTGGGTACAAATAAAGCAAAGCATTCTGGTTTCTGACATTCATTTTTCCATAACAGTGAAATTACACTAATGGATAAAATGATAATGAAAAAGTGAATGCAGAGAATAGGAGTTCTCCATGGAGATATATTCCCTTCAGACATTAAACTTTAGCTATGCCCTCATTATAAAAGATTTTCCTGCCTAATATACAGCTCCAAGGATTTTTTTCCTCCTGTTACACTGACCTGTGCTTTTTGTTGTCTCCTTAACCTCTCACAAATTCCTTGTTTATGAGGGCAAAGCTTAATGAGATCAGCAGCTCCTGTCACTCTATGGAAGAGCAGCATCTCAAAGCTTTACCTTCTTCATGTAGTCAATGTCTTTCATGCTACTTTACAGGGGGAAATGCTCATTCATGTCTATTTTCCAGTTGGAGAGGATGAAGCAGATCTGCTTCATACTAGATCATCCTTTTTTCTCTCAAGTATGTGTGGAGGTAGGAAGGACTAACAGCTCCTCCTTCCCCATCCTCAAAAGAACTAGATATGGAAATCATATAAAAGCCTTCTTTATTTCTGATCTCTTTGGCATTTATGAAAAGTTGTTTGATGATCCTATCCACAATCATCAGTGTGCATCTGATATTTCTGGTTTGACCAACACAATGCACAATTTCTTCCATTTGTATTTTCCTTTGGGGTGCACCCAATGAACCCACAGGTTCCCCTGCCTGTCTCTGAGCACTGCCAAAAGGACTTGAATGAAATCTGGACTGCAAAGGTGATTGCTGCAAGAAGGAAGTTCAGAAATTTTTTTCCCCAAAACAATTTGCCTCCTATCTTATGAGCTGTGATGGTCTTATGCCTTGTAGCGTGTCCTTTGCTTTCTGTCTTTCCCAGGCTTCTATTTCTCAGTAAAATCTTTCCTGACATAATTATAAATGTATTATTTCAGTCATGGCATATTTATGGAAGTGTTTAATCTATTAAAAATATTTTGCAGGTGCCCTCTGATCCCAAATTCTGGAGGTAAATAATTCATTTTTCCTTTTAACAAAGTAATATTTTCTATATTTGGAGATTTTGTCCCTGTCTTATGCATTCATTAATTGCTGCTGCAAAAATTCTTGCAGTATGCCAAACATTCAATCAATCTTGAAACACTTGTAATGCTAAGAACCCCAGCCTTTTCTCACTTACCTCTGCTTTAGGACAGAAAAACTACTTCCTTCAGTGCCCAGGCTCTGAGTAGACACCCCTGGAAAGAGAAAGGCTCAGAATAATTTTTGTGACTGTACATTTTCATGAATGGTAATAAGTTGTGATATCCCTAATAGAACATAAACTATATTTTTTCCAGAAGGACTGGAGGGAAGCAGCAGGTGCAATACTAAATCCGTAATGAGATTAAGTTTGGTGACATTATATGACATGCTTGAACTAATTAGCAGCATATCAAATCTTATGAATTGGCCAGTTCTATGTTTGCCATCATAAGATTTGTCATAGTGCCTGACAGATGCCTCAAACCTTTTTGTAGTTTCCCTCAAAACCCGTGTTTGGAACAAGGTGCTTTAGGTACTGTAAATACCTAATAGTGTTCACACAGTTCCTGGTGTGAACAGAGGAAAGGCTGAGGGAGCTGGGGCTGTTCAGCCTCCAGAGGAGGCACAGCTGAGAGGAGCCCTCAGCCCTGGGTGTCCCTGTGAGCAGGGAGGGTCAGAGCAGGGCCCAGGCTCTGCTCTGGGACCAGCAATGGCACCAGAGGAACGGGCAGGGACTGATCCCAGTGAGTTCCACCTGGACAGGAGGAAGAAATTTCCTGTGCAGTGACTGAGCACTGAGCAGATTGTCCAGAGAGGCTGTGGAGTCTCCTCACTGGGGATATTCCAGAACTGTCTGGACACAATCCTGTGCCCTGTGCTCTGGGATGACCCTGCTTGAGCCAGGGGCAGGAGCAGATGAGCCACTGTGGCTCCTTCCAACCCGACCCATCCTGTGATTCTGCGATATTTGGAGTTACTTGAAGAGTGTCTTGATCTTGGAACTTCTTTATCACCACAGCCTTAACTGATTATTTGGACTCTTAACTGAGCCTTGTCGTCACCACCACACCTCTGCTGAGCTCTCTTAAGTGACTGCCATGTTTGTTAATGAAGCTGATGTCTCTGCTGGTCCTACTGTCACAGTGGCTCCTGGCTCCTCTTCCCTTAAGCTCCTCTTCCCTTAAGAAAAAAAAAAAAAAACATACCTCCCTTGTTCTCTGATATTTAAACACCAAGGAAATTCCCCGTCCCAACACGAGCTGATTTCAAGTGTTTCCTGTGTTGAGAGACCAAGACCAAGAATTCATCTCTGAGGCCCAGCAGCCTAAAGTCTACTCTAACTGATATTTAGAAAGACTTAGAGAGTGTGATCTGGAGCAAAGTAATATTTCCAATTTCACACATGTCTTTGGCAGCTCAGAGACTACCCTCATCATTTCCCAAATCAGGGTTAATGTCTGAATTCCTGGGATGGCCTTTCCACCTTGTTGCAGAAGCTTCAAAGAATAATCAGTTTTTTAATTTCTTTACCTGTTATTTTTAAGCACACACATGCACAGAGAAGATGGCTAGATGCCTTCAGGGCTGCAGTACAAAGGTGAATAGTGATACAATTAGGGAAAATGTTAAATTATACTAATAATTCCTTAAATATTAATTTGGATTGTTTTAAGGTTATTTGAATCAATGGCTGATTATCTTTGAAAGAGTGATTTTCTTTCATCAGCCAGAGGTGGATCAGCTGTCTTCCATCAAGGAGTAATGGCTTGTAAAAAGCCAAGTATTAACAGTAGTTTGTTCTGAGTAGTTTGTATAATATTAATAAAGAGTAGTTTGTTTTGAAGACTGGAAGCAATTGTTTGAATTTAGTTTCTTAGTTCTTTGATGATTCAGGTTAGTTTTTCCGAAGAAGTCAGTACTGGACTCTTTGAAGAAGGTAATCAAAACCAAGGTTAAAATCTTAAAACCAACAGGTTAGCCAGTGTTGTTGGACAAGTTTCAACTCCAACACCTGTGAAATATCCAAGGTATAAGGTGATTGAATGACTTCTGCTGATTTAAGTAATCTTCAGCCAAAAACATTCTCATTTACTCCTATAAGATTTTTTTCTGCATGCTGTTCAGTTCTGTTAGCATCTCCCACAAGAATTCTTCTCATCAGCTTTATACCTGCCACCTCTTAGGCAAAACAGATTGTTTTTCCACAGAACTTCTTCAACTGTATTCCTACACCTTTCACAGTGAAGCTTTTTCATATATTTCCAAGGAATGGTAGTTGAAGCTGAGGAGTCTCTTCTACACAAAGATTTTAATACTGGCCTTGCTGCTGGTCCTGACCCAAAGCCAGCTGAATTCAACACCCCAGTGACATCAATGAGTTTCAGATCAAAGCTTGTAAACCAAAAGTAAACAAAGGTAAGTGAAAATGCAACAATGAAGGGGATGAGGTTGGGAGCAAACAATTGGAACTCTGCTTCTTTTGTGCTTTGCAAGGACAGAAATTGACTTGATGGATAAAGAGAAAATAAAAAAACAGGGTGGAATACAGAAGGACAGAGATAAAAAGGGGGAGAAAAGCAGGCATGGAAAGGAAGATGAGCATAGAATCTGGAAACTGAAACAGCAGGAAAATTTGGGAAGACCAAACCAAAAAGACAATAGCTAAAGAATTACAAATATGTGCATGAGAGAGCAGATGGCTTCAGCTAACCACTGTCACAGACAGTGTGGAGATCTACATTTGGAATACCAATATAGATCAATTTTCAGAAAAAGGGGACAAAAAATACTCCTATTTGTGATTTATTTGATTATACATTAGGGATTTTATATAGGTCAGGCAATCATATCCTTTTCCATGGGCTGTAAAGTGCTTTGAGTTGGCCTGAAGGAGAACATTCAGGTTGCAGATGCCTAAATTAAGAAGGTGGATCCATAAATATTATTTATTTATCAATTTGTTTTATTTATATTGAGCTTTTGAATTGCTGGAAATATATTTAAAATATCAAGGATCTTTCAGTTAACACCATTCTATTGGTTCTGAGATGGGTATGTTGTCTTCTCAGTTTGATATAGAGGTGCTGTGTTTGAAGTCCAGAGGCTCCAGTAATTGCTGGGCTCAAGAAATTTCACTGGAATCAAGAATTCTCACGGATTTGACTTTTGGATTGGTCAGAAGGGGTGGTTAGAGGAAGGACACATTTATGGTCCCATTGTGCCCCACTTGAGCTATTCTGTGTGCTTTTCCCACTCATCTATAAATACAGCAGGATGCAAATACACCAGAGAAAGGAAAGACTATTCACATCAAACAGCAGTTTTGGCTCAAGACCAATCTGGTTTAAGATGCCCATGAGTAGATTTCTGATGGAAATTTGATATAGGCTGATAAAACTTCAGAGGAGGAAAGTTTTGGAACAGCCCTGAAGTACAAGTACTCAGAGCAGAAAAACACCCCCAAACCCTAATTATTTTCCAGATGTGTTATAGGGATCATAACATGCTCCTGCAATAGCTGGGGAAGAGCTTGGAGATCCAGGATATTTTTTCCAGTCCAATATTCTTAGGTTCATACCTGTCAGTCTTTGGAGACAAAGGCAACACCTCTGTGTATTCTGAGGGAGAAAGTGTAACTTCCACCAGCACCAGCATCAGACCATTTGTGTGAATGTTATTTGCAATATTTCTTCCCTCTCCTATTTCCCCAATGGATATGTCTGCATTTTCAGATCCCAGGGAAAAAAAAATAAAAAAGAAGGGAAAAAAACCCCCATCTCTACCCAATGGGGACTTCCCTCATTCTCTCTTCTGATGTTTGGTTGCTAATTTGCACTTTTCATACACCCAGAAGCAAATGCCTGTCTGACACAAAATAAAACAAGCTGCTTCAAGTGCTGTTTGGTTCTATGAGAAGAAAACAATTTTTGAAAATAAAATGTACTCACCAAACAACCCACCAATGCCAACTGACATTCTCCATGGTATGTCTGACAGCGGCAAAATGTAGCACAATGCAGAACAAAGAGGTATTTTATATGCCTAGCAGAAATTCTTAAAAGTCTTTTTCTTCTTTTCTTTTTATTTCCCCTGGAAAATAGTTCTAATTTTTACTAAAAAGGAAAAATAACCCACATAAATCCTGAGAAACTATTAATTATGAAAGTAGGGAAAGAGGGGCTAAAAAACCCACCTCTTTCCCTTGTACTTCTTAAAATAAATAAAAATAGCTTCTCTTTTTGAATTAATTTGCTTTTTTTACCTTTCATCCTTTCTTCTTCATTACAGAATTATTCTTCATTTGACAGATAGCAGCCATGAGATAATTTGGGGTTTTGTTTTGGGGGTTCTTTTAATAGCAAGCTGGAATCTTTGTTTTCAGAGAAGAGGCCCACCAGGCACAATTTGGGACTTGTTATTAAAGACAAACTAACATCCCCCAAAGATTTTCAAACACTTCATGCCAGAATGTGATATTTTAAAGCTTTTCCCATTTCACATAATTGGATGCACGTGGCTTAGCAAGAGAAAGACAGTTTCAGCAAATACAGGAATTAATGCAATTTATTCGAGATGGTCTCACAGGAGAGATAGAGATTTTATGCATAATTCTGAGGAAGATAAAAATGTTGAAATCAGTTAGGACTTCTGCATATTGCTTCAAGACCACTGACCTAAGCTAAGGTGGTTATTATAGACAAGGATGGAATTTAGAGAAAGTTGTCAAATTAGTATTCATCCTGGATCCCAAAATGAGCACAATTATCATCCTTGGGAATACGAGTTCCATCCGTATACTTTCTTGGGATGCTTAGTCAAATAATTAGTCAAACTAGTTCTAATGTTTGCATAATAATGAAAATATATCCATATTTCATGGGGAAAAAAAAAAAAAAAACCAAACCAAACCTACCATAAGTGAAATGTCAAATTTCAGTCCTTTAAAATGATTCTAAATTAAATTAATTTAAGGCAGGTTATGTGAAATTCATTAAATTGGTTTCATATTTAAAATCTGCCTCTCACAGATCTGGGACCCTGAGGTTACACAATTATTTAGCACAATCATTGAAGACCCTGGAACAAGAAAAGGGAGTTGCTTAGACTTGTAATATTTATTCTTATAATTTCTATATCCCAATCCCTATGTCAAATGAACATCTGCACACTTTCTGTTTGCTCTCTTGGAAAACTCTCTAAGACAGAGAAGTAGTATTATCTCCTTTTTTTAAATAGGGGTAAACAAAAGTGTGCCTTATACAGATATGAAATCCTGATTTTAACTTAACTTTTGCTCTTTATTTCAAGAGAACGAGCACTTCCCTTTTTTATTTTTAATCAATTGTAGAAATCTAAAGCTATACTGGCATTTTGACACACAGACATTTTTCTCTCCATGCCATGATATATGTTTCACCTATAATTCAGTGGTGCTTTACTAACTGAAAAGAAAATATAGTTAATTGCCAATAGAGTTTGAGGTAAAACTGCCTCCTGTAGATCTGTATCCAAAACTTCACCCTGGGACACTGATACTGAGAGATTATGGTGGTGTTAAACGGGACATTTTAATTCACTTTCAACTGCAAATTAAATGATAGAAGACCTCATGATTTACTTTGTACCTGCTATAATTTTCCTTGTGTCTTTTTGTATATAATGTTGATAACAAAGGATACTTCAAAGATGTTCATTTTAATGCTTTCTCCTGGAAGTTCTTTTCATTCCTTGTGGCATTTTGCTCATCTGGGTTTTAATCTTAATTGCATAATTTGGTGGACAAGCATTGAAACAGGCTGACAAGGACAGTGTTGGAATCTCCATCCCTGGAAGTGTTTAAAAGATGTGTGCATGTGGCACTTAGGGACATGGTTTAGTGGTGGTGCTGGCTCAACCAACTGAACTTGATGATCTTAGAGGTCTTTCATATCTTAATAATTCAATCATTTGCTCTGTAGAGCTCCTGAAATGAACTTGGTGTGGTTTTATGACCTCATGATGGGGGGAAGTCATTCACTGAGGAAATTCACAAAAGGAGAGGGCCTTGATCAGTGAAACAAAAGAAACATCGGTTTTATGTAAGTCTCCAAAAGCTGTGCAGAATTGCAAACCAGAACCACTAGAGAAACACTTCTAATGTCTCCACAGCTTATATAAATAGATATATCCTGGGTGCTCTATATTTAGAAGGTTTGGAGCTTTACTGTGTTATCAGGTTACAAGGTAAGTAAAAAGCTTTTTAGTGAAAAAGACCTCAGGAAATTATCTTCCAGCAGTCATCTCTAAGAAATTCCTCCACTAACACAGCAGCAAGTCAAATTGTATTTATAAATTGTGTTTATAAATGCCCATCCCAGCATGCTGTAAAGTGTAAAAATATACTGTAAAAATTCCTATACTGTAAAAATACTGTAAAAATTCCTATTCTCTTTCGACTCCACCTATCCATCATTTCTTAAGGTCTGCATTTCTTCTTCTTCTTCTCCTCCCTACCTACAAAGTCTTCACCACTGTTCAATGAGCAATGAGTTCAAGTAGAAGAGGGCCCTACCACCCTCACAGAAAAGAATTTCTTCCCAATATCCCATCCAACACTGCTCTCTGTCAGTTTGAAGTCATTCCCCTCTGCCCTACAATTCTAGGCCTGTGTAAAAAGTCCCTCTCCAGCTCTCCTGGAGCCCCTTTAGGCACTGGAAGGGGCTCTGAGCTCTCCCTGGAAGAGAAAGTTCCAGGTGAACATCCCCAATTCTCTCAGCCTGGCTCCAGAGCAGAGGGGTTCCAGCCCTTATCTCTGTAAAAGACATAAAATCACAAGAGATCACAAGATTCGTAGTATTAACAAAAAAACCCCAAAAATCCCCCAAAACTAGAAGCAAATAAAACCCAAAAATAAACCAAAGAAACCCAACCTAAAAAAAAAAAAAAAAAGAAAAGAAAATATAAACAAAACAAACAAACAAAAAAAAACCCAAAGCAAATTTAATTTTGGAAAGTTGCAAAAAGCTTGAAAATAAATTATAATTGTTTTCTGATGATATAAACCAAGAGTATATGGATGTTTCTACCCTATGCAACCCATTTAGATCCAAATCTAAACTTTGGATCCACTTTAATTCCCTTGTAAGTAGGGCTTCCATGATTGAATGGGCAAATACTTACATAAGTAATACTGTCTAGATTTACCATACAATCCCTTCAAAATATATAATAATTGGTATTTTCATATAATTTCTTATGCTGGCAAGACTTTCTGATTTGTAAGTATTTTGTTAGCAACCCTATTTTTTGTTTATATTTGTATACATACAGGTACAGAAACACACCCTTTCTTAGCATTTGGTTTTCTCCAACACACACAAACATGTAAAAATGCTGATATAAAAAAAATCACAAACAAGTTTATTATGTAGAAACAAGCATGGACATGAATCCTCAGTCATTTCATAGCATTCCTAGCACTTGACTCCTTCCTTGGATTATGAGATTCTTCAGAAGACAGAAATAAATAACTGGTCTCTTTTAAGAACAAAGGCTAAAATGAATATATTTAAAAGCTGTGCTGTGTTTTGATGTTATTATAGTAATCAAAGTCAGAAAATCACAGTAACTGAGTAATAAAGAATGACTTCAAAGCCTAAACTCTAACAATGATCTGACAACTGCAGCAGTTCATTTGTATTTACGTAATTTATATTATATATACATATATATTTATGTAATTTATATTATATACACATATATATTTTTATATATTTATATACACAAAGCGTATAATTTATGGCTATGTAGTTAAAAATAAAAAAAACCATCAGAATATAAACACTAACCTACTCTGGTGTTATGCTACAGGAAAGATATACATGTGTGTGTATTGTACAGAATTTATATGCAGTTATAAACCAGTAGGTCTATATGCAATTAAAGATCTTTATGTAGTTCTTTCTGTGCAATTATAGACCTGTAGGTCTATAATATCCATGTGGTTTTGAAAATTCATCTTCTTTACTTATCACTTTCCTTATTCTTCTGCATTTTCACAGTAATGTGTAATTTCTTAGCCTTTCAATGTGCCCTGGAAGTCCAGCCTGAATTTCACTGAAACATTAATGTTTGATATTTGTTCTGAACTGGGGAAGCAGGAGTTATGAGACCCTTAGCAGCTGATTGATAGTTTTTCCTTCCTTGTAACTGAGAGGATAAACTTTTTCAAACCACCAATTCTTCAGGAATTGGTCACTTCAAGCATATTTGTTTATCTGAGGCTATAAAGATAGACATTCAATGGTGGCTCAATCCAATCCTAATATTGCTTCCATTGAAAGATCTACTTTTGATTTGAATGAATTTCTTTTGTTTGTTTTTATTGCGAACATTCAAGAGTCTTCCATGAAATTATGCCAATAAAATTTCCAAAACCTCTATAGAAATGAATTTAAAGTCAGTGTCATTAAAACTGCTCCCTGATTATCATAGTAGATTATTATAGATTAATATAGATTATTATAGCATTGTCTCATCTCTGAATTGTGTAATTTCCTGCAACCAGTTTGGTTGCTGGGTACTGAGTTGTGGAGGATTTGCAGGTTACAATGACCCCAAAGGCAGTAGTTGGATAATCTTCAGCAGCAAAGCCAGATGGTGGATCTCCTGTTCTCCCAGTGCACATCTGCATCCCACACTAATCACTCACTCTGTTTTCCTTATCCAGATGCTTGTGAGACTGCTCACAGAACTTGCCAATATCCATCTGATAAAATTAAGATATCAACTTGAACTAAGTTAAAGGTTAGGGCAGAGAAGTAGAGGAATTAATTGCTGGTCATGGATTTTAAAAGTCTGGGGTACCAAAGGAGCAAAACAATCTCATTACAGTCATGTCCTTCAGACTGAGATTTGGGCATTTGGAAAAATTGCCTTTCCATTACATATTCCGCACAGAAGAGTTAAAAGTAGTAGAAATGTGTGAGAGGATTCTCCCAGCAAACTGTACAAAAGTGAGGATGGCAGAGTTGTGCTTTTCCCAAGGTGATGTGTGTCAGTGCAAGTCTTTGGCAGAGGGAAACACAGCCTCAGAATTGCCCTGCATGAAAAATTATTTCAATTGCTGATGTGTCACTCTAACTGTATTGCTAGTTTCTTTTCCTATTAATTGGGAGCAAAACACTGACAGCTTTTCACTATTAGTTCAATCATTGTTTTATTAACTTAATAGTAATTAAGTACTTTCCATCTTCCCGATGACTTTTAGACCCAGATATCTATGACAGGTCATTAGTTGCAGAGAAGACTGGTCAGGCACTAGTATTAAGCAATGAGATTGCTTATTCATACACTGCAGAGGTTAGAATTAATAATCATGATAAATTGAATCTCATGAATAACTAATAAGGAAAAACCCAAAACAATTTGCTATGGCTACCAGAAGACATGTATTTTTAAGAAACAAGGGTAAATTACTCCTTGTTTCACCTGGGTGTAATAATCAGGAATAGAGCTATTTGCCAGCAGGTGAAACAGAAACTTGGGAAAAAGTGAATGCTGGAAGAAATTTGGGATGAGAGTAAGCAGTATAATTGTTACATGCCTGCCATGTACTACAGCAGGAAAAAATAAATAACATAGACTAATGTTATTTTGGGAGACATTAAATCAAAGAGCCAGAGGAGATTAGTATGCTGCTATTAAGTGCTCATGAGAACACACCTGAGACACCTGCTTGAGGCCTGTACTCCTTGGAAAAAAGTAAAAATGCCAAAAAAAATGAGAGCAGAAGAGATCATGAGGCACCAGAGGAAAGGCAGTTACTTGGAGCTCATGTAATTATAAAACAATTCAGAAGATGGGGACATATTTTAAGAGAAACATGCCATTTTCTTGAATAAAATTATTCCTTGGTGGATGTGTTTATGGTTTTGGAAAGCCAGAGATGCCTGAATGTATCAGTACTGTCTGTTTTGTGTGCACGTGGGCTGCACATTGCCTCAGATCCTTCCACAGGAAGATGAGCCCTTAGGGTAAAGCAGAAGAAATAGCAGCATGGCATCATGTCTGTGCAGAGAGGTTGAGATTCTATTCCTAAATCTTATTGATGACTTCCTCAGCTTCTCTCTCTTTTTCCAACTCTGGGAGCTGTGAACTAAATACATCAGTGAAACTTCACCAGTGGAGTCCAACCTGGAACTCAGGTATCATTTGTCTGCATCCCTGGCAGCTGATCCCAGCCATTCCTGGGCTCACAGGGGCACAAAGGCTGTCAGCTCCCATGTTCTTCCCCCATGGAAGCAGCTGATCAAGCAATAAACACTGGGGCATGGGGTGCTTAGCCCAGCCATGTTCTGCAAAGGAGCTGTGGGATTCCTGGGAAATCATCATCTCCTGCTTGTGAGCTCCCCCTTCCCATCTAACTGAAATTTCCTCACTCTGAGCTGTGCAAAAGTGGAAGACGCATAAGTGCAAAATAATGATGAATGGCTGTGTTGGGTGGATACATGTATAAAATAGTGATTTATAGGGTTTGAGGGACATCAGAAGAAAGAATATTTATTTTAAAGGGTGAGGAATAGCAGATGAACTTAAGCAACAAGTATGAGGCATTTGATCTTGTTCAGATAAAATACTGATGTGTTTTAAACTGGGGGAGAAACAGCTTTTAAAAACATTGCCTGGAACTGACATTAAGAACTAAAATCTTGTTCTGACTTCAGGAAAATCCCAGAAGTCAAACAGCTGCACTGGTGTTGAAATGCAGCACTGGGTGTCCAGCAGGGCACCTGAACATTCCCTTGTTTTCATGGGTAAGCAAACCAAGGCTATTTCAGAGGGAGATAAAGCCAGTCTACCCCTCCTCTTCTCCAGTGAAACCATCCATGATATTTCCCCATTCAGCAACAATTTGGAACTGGGTGGGTTGCAAAAAGCATTTTCTAAACACTGCTGTCACCAAGCCTTCACAATTCATTTGCGTATTAAGCTCCTAATTTTGAGTGCTAGCATGAGGTTTCTTAAAGTTCACATAGTGTAATTGTTACCTAAGGCTGGGAGACTCTGCTCTGCTTTCTAGGTTATTTAGCTACAGATAATTTATGAGATTGCTGGGGAGGTTGAAAAATTGTTTCACCTCTCAGTTGTTCATGCTTGCCCTGGTTTTACAACAGATGGGAGAGAATTTTGCAGTCCTGAATATTTGATTCATGCCGGCTGACTGCCTCCTCTCACTCAGTGGAGACAAAAGCCAGAAGGCTGGAGAAGAGCTTCAGTGGTTTTTAGAGGGTTGGAGCTGGTTTGAGATGGATACACATATATCTCAGTATTTTTAAAGCATAAAAGTGATTATTGCAGTACTTTTCTTCTTTTCTTAGTGAAGCTGCACAGGGTATCACAAAAACCTACAGAAAGTGAACTAAGCAGGAAGAGACTCTTAGGGAGTTCACTGTAAAAAATAAGCCGACACTGGTTTCCAGAATTGCCAGTGATTTCTGAGCTAATTTTTTCCTGGTACATACTGTTTTAATTTTCTAGAAATGCCAAGTTGGCCCATTAATAAGACTGCACAGAAGTATGAATACTGTTATTTCAGAGTTTTTGAGAATAAGGACATCATAAAGCCCAGAATGTGGGATTTAGTCCCCCTCTCTGGTGATTAATTTCTGACACAGGTCAGAAGAAACCTTAAAGATCATCCAATTCCAACCCCTGCCATGGGCAGGAACACCTTCCACTATCCCAGGTTGCTCCAAACTCCATCTAACCTGGCCTTCGACATTTCCAGGGATCCAGGGACAGCCACAGCTTCTCTGGGTAACCTGTGCCAGTGCCTCACCCCCATCACAGGGAAAATATTTTTCTTAATATCTAATATAAATCTATACTCCTTTGGCTTAAAGTTATTGTCCCTCATCCTATCAAGGATGGATGATTAACGTCTGGGAAACTAAAATCTAAAAGAAGTGAGTGAACCCCAAACTGGGCACTTCAGTTGAAAGCCTGACATTAAGTGGGATCTGGGCCCTTGCCACCAACAGATGCCTCCAGGGAGTTCTGTGAAACCAGTTTCATAATGAATAGACAGTGAAACCTATTTTTGGAGTGAGACTTGTATCTGTACCTTAAGTGATTATACACTAAACTGCTGATAAGATAAAAAATCCACTTCATCTTTTAGGAGGAAAAAAAAAATTAAAATAAAGGCTTAATTGCCTCTAAGGAGTCTTTCAGGTAAACCAGGCAGTGAAACACACTTGGAAGGCACTGGGTTTGATATAATTAGGATTTCTAATCACTTGGTGGCATCAGACGCTAGGGACTGTTGTGCCAACATATTTAAGGGACTTCAGGCATCTCTAGAGCATGGACAAAATTGAACAGGGCTCATGCAAATCCCAGTAACATCCGAATATTGAATTCAAGAGATTAGAGAGACATTTGGATGCTAAAATCTGGTTTTAGAGTAAAGCTTTAGCATTTCTGTGCCACAGATCATCATCTGAAAAATAGATCTAAACATCATCTTCCCATGTTGAGGAAGCACTGGATAACACAATAACAGTAAAATCCAGATCCTTCTGTAATAAGGAGTGTGAGAGAGGGAAATGGACAATTTTATATCTACCTATTTATCTCACTAATAACTCTATTTCCATAGGTGGTCAGAATTTATAATTTCTTTATTATATACAAAAATCTCATTTTCTGGGATCTTGCAGAAGCCGTCTCCGTAATGTCTCCATATCCTATTTGCAAAATAGAGGTTGTAAAACTTATTTTGTCTGTCTGAGTTGTTCAGACAGAAAACACTTCAGGGCAGGGACCATCTCTTACCATAGAGGAGTATCATATAGGAAAGGTAATAAAAAAGTATCCATCCAAATTGCTTTAATAGAAAACTGTGTTTTCAAGAGAGGATATAGGCGCACAAATCAATTATGAGATATTGTAAAAGAGATAATGTGAAACTTGCCCAACGTCCCCTTGAGGCTCAGCTCTATGTGGTTACTTGATGTGAGGTAGGTTAAGTTATGTATTGTCATTTCTGGTACTCAGTTTCTTTGTTGCATTTAATGAGGATGTAAAAAACCTCCTTTTGGTACCATGGAGAAGCTCCATTCATGCTTGTGATACACCTTGAGCCCATCCAATGCCAGCTGAAAAACTCGATTATTGTGACATGGAAACAATAAAAGTTGGGGAGTAGGAATCTCCATCTCTCCCCTTAAACACATTTGACTTACAAGCTCTATAACTTTCAGGTAAGATTAGCCTTATCAATAAATCACCGGGTTCACAGATGAGGAACACGACAGAACTCCTTGTTGCCGAGGCAGAAAGAATGACAATAGGTGCCTTAGCAGCAGTTAGAGCAGTACTGCAACAGATTGTGCCCTAAAGCAGAAAATATCCTGCACACAAGAGGTTATTCAGGTATAGAAAAAAAAAAAAATTAAAAGTTTAGTTATCTTTGCTAACGTTTTTCAGGGTAAAGAGATAAAGAAAGCAGGAGCAGGAAGGGTGGGACTGGGGAAAGGAACTGGGGAGAAATTGCCAAGCTCTCAAGTTTTAAGGCAGCTCAACCAGCTGTCGGGTAGGAAAGCAGAACAAAGTAGAGCACGTTTTGGGAGAAAAGCATCTCTATTTGTAACCATGAGGGCATCCACGGGTTCAGTGCTCTCACACACTGCAGAGTCCTGATGACACGTATCGTGTCCTGCGAGTCCCACGCTCACTTTTCTGACAGCTCTCTTTCTTTTTCTCACACATCCTCTCTGTGTCCCAGGGCACACCTGGTTCTTTGGCTTGTTCCATCCAATATCAATGAGAATTGTATTATCTGTGTGCCAGGCATGCTCTGAAAGCCTGGTTTGCCACCAGTCTTACTCATCCTTTACTGCAGGGAGTGATAACGAAGGAAAAGAGAAGAGAAAAAAATAAGAAAATTAAAACCTCAGAAATGCTCATGTAATTATTCATAAATCACACTAGCAGGTCTCCAACTGTAAGGTTTCAGAAGGTGAACAGACTCTTGAGAAATATTTTAAAAAGGGGCATTGACTTTTTTCAATCAAAGGTAGTGGCACTGAAGTTCAAATCAGGAGCTGGTACCACTGCATGGTCAGGGCTGGAATCAGCAGCCAGGGCTGCAGGGGGCTGTGAGGGGTGAAGGTGGGCACTGCAATGTGAACTCTGGGATGTCATAAAATCATTTAGGTCAGAAAATAGCTCTGAGACCATCGGGTGCAACCATTAAACCATGTGCCCAAGTGCCATATTCACAAGGCTTCTAAATCCCTCTAGGAATGGTGACTCCACTGCTCCACAGTTGTCCATTCCACCTGAGCTGAGAAATCTTCTATAATTGGAAGGTACTTGTTGTGCAGTGGGGTAATAATGAATATCTTTATGTTCCAAGCCCTCCATTCCCACAAGTCTCCACTGGAGTCAGAGATGGATCACAAGTAGCTTCTTCACTAAGGACCATTTTCTTTCTCTGTTTTAATAAGGCCCAGACAACATACTCTTCTACCCTCAAATCAGAATTAACAGTTGCTGCAGCAGGGTAAATCTCCTCAAAATCCATTATTATTATGTTCTAGCACATTGATTACTTTTCTCCAGGAAAGGAATTAGAGCTATCTCTGGGTAGTTAGATGACATAGTATAGCTAAGATTTTGTTTCACCTCAGATTTCTTGAATGACATAGAAGAACCTCTTGAGAGCAAGTTACCAAACCAGGAAGAAGGGACTACTTTGTGTTGCCTAAAAACTGTGTGTCCCTGCTCGAATTATTGAACCTCACAAGTTCAGCCTCTATGAATAAGGGGCCCATTCCTGGGTTTTTTCCTCCTTTGGAGAAAGTTGCTTCACATGGATTGTGCCTAGTATTGTTCATTTGATTCATCCTTATGTAATTTCAGTGAATATAATGTTCAAACTGAGCATCAATTTGGCAGACTATCATCTGGTTTAGATTTCACACCTTCTTCAGGGTTCTTAGCACTGAAATGGGGCAGGAGGAGGTTGCTGCTTCATTCTAAGCCTGGAAAAGGGAAGATGGTTCAAACTATCTCATCTTCTAAAGTGCTTTCAGGGTGTTACAGTGGCACAGCCAGCCTGTGGGTCCTTCCTGTGTTTGCAGTTTGTGATAAGCCAAGTCCCAGCCTACTGCTCCAACCTGACAGCATCACTGCTCAAGGATGATTTTTTGTTCTGAAAGAGGATGATACAGATCTGCTGGCACAGCAATAATCACCCCCACCAGGCTGCTGTATTAATTCTTCAAGTGACATCACACAGAAAAGGAGCAAAGCTAGCACAAATAATTCCTCTGGGACTGGACCCTCAGGGTAGATGAGAAATTCCCCTTGTTTCTGCTTTGGCATTCCATATCACCCACTGTCCATGGCCCTGTGCTGCTCCAAGCCATTTTCTCATCCCATGTCATGGCAGGAAGAGCAGCTGGAGATGATGGAGAGAGTGGAATGTACCAGGAGAGAGAATCAATCCCAATGTGTAGCTTAGTTTTGCAGTTCTGCTTGCCTATCACCTGGAACAGAAAGGGAATCCCAAAATGCTGTTGGCACAAATGGCAGCTGTCAGAACCAGAATTCCTGCACTGCTCATGTGGTCAATCAATCAGATATTTTCTTCAAAGCTGGAGCATGGGATGAACACCTTCCCTCAGAACTTATACTATGACTATATTCATTTGGAAACAGGTTTTGGATTAAACACTTAAAACTTGGAAAAAACCTTTCTCTTCATTCCTTCCAGCTGAGCAGGGAAACAGGGAGTGACCCTTTCCCTCACTCATCCTTTGACTCAGTTTCTGCAGGTTAAAGTCGTACAGCAAAGCCAGTGAATATGAGAGATCTGCTGAATACAGCAGATCTGCTGCAGACACTCATGGATTTTAGGTTAGAATGAAAATCCTTTAAAATTAAAAAAAAAAATTAGAAATAATTTCTGATGTGTTGCATGGCCACCTTTTAAATGAGAATAATATCTACTTTGGTGACGTAGGAAAAGCCATGGGAATTCAGGGGCTGCAGGGATGCAGTAGGTACGTTTTCCATACTGATAGATATATTTTTCTATACTGTGAAATGGGTACAAGAGAAATACCTTGTTTTGCCTTATCAACATTATGACTTTATGCACATTTGAATGCTACTTATTTTCATTATAGAGATATTCTCTGGAGAAGAAGCTTTTTATCCATTTTAACAAACAAGGACCAAAATCACTACTTTTAAGTTATTATTAAATTTCCAGAGCAATCACATACAAATTTTGTTACAAAGTGTGCCAAACAATTTAAAACAAAATGACTATGAGAAAATAAGTTATTAGGTCAGTATCAACAGTTGAAGCGGAAACATTTAATTGAATATTTTACAGTGGAGATGTCTGGGGGCTAAAAGTGTGAAGCCCATTGGGAAATTGTCCCCAGTGAGAATACTTTTGGTCTTAGAATGAAGACTGGGTTTAGAATTCACTGAATTATCATCTTTAAAATAAGCAGAGATAGTCAGATTGTGAGCTTTCCTTGTTTTCCTCTAGTTATTTGAATAAAAATTGTTCTTGCTTAAGCCTTCTCATTCCTCAACCTTTTCATCAAACTGAAATAGGGGCTCATAAACCCCTAATTATATGCAAGTGTATCACAAGATTTTAATTTATATTGGTTTTTTAGTTATTCCATTTTTCCAACTGTAAATAATTCACATGTTGAATTTGTCCCTATTGCATTTAATGCTTTAAAAGTAGATTATTTTTGAAATAGCAGCTTTTTCTGGGAGGAACAATTTGTTTGTTTATTGATTTGTTTATAGGAAACCGATTCTTAAGCAATCACTGGCTTTCCAGAGCTGGAAATCAAGGAAAATATTGGTGTTATAAAAAATGTTAATATGGTAATTGATCACCTTGGCTCAAAACACCACTCTGTGTCAAAACCTGGGGACAGATGCACACAGAATTGTATAGATTGCAGACTCTGCTTATTTTTCAGGCTCCTGGAGCAACACCTGACCCTTGGAGTAACCCTACAAATCAGTCTAAAAGCAAACCTCAAATCACTGAAAAGATTAGTTTATTGCGACTGGAAAGAAGAGCACTGGGTAGATTTTTTGAGTAAACTGGTGATTATAAAATTCAAAACTGGACCTTCTTTTTTCAGGCCATATTATGCTTCTGTTAGAAATTATTTTTTCTGACATTAATAATCCTTCAGGAACGTACTGAGTTTACTGCTTTGAAGAATGCTCTTTCCCCTTTTTTTTTTCCATATAAAACTTAATCAAATCAAAACACATTTTCATGGGGTCCTTTAGAATGGTTTCTTCAATGCATTTTCCATGCCAAATTCTGCCTCTGGCCACATCTCTCTAGAACTGTTTAATTAAGCATTTCAGGGTTGGAGGTTTTGGGTGGTTTTTTAATTACATGAAAAAGTTTTTCTTCTTTAATTTTTTCCCTGATTCTACCATTCACCAAGCCAGTAGAATATTTTTAGTTAAGCTCTCCTGCTCTCCAGGCATGAAACAAAGCCAAGTTCAGTTTGCATCAACAGAGATTTACTTTTCTCTCCAAGAGGGAGACAGTGTTTAGTTATGCGATTCTGCAAAATAAATTACTGAGCAGTGATCCAGGTTATCCATTTGAGTAATCTGGCAGTGCTCTATCAGTAGGCTGAAGTTGTGCCAATTTACAGTAATCAGTGAATGAGACAGCACAACACTGCATTAGGAACTGTTAGTGAGTTATTGCTAAGTTGCAGTAAAGATGTCCCACAAAACAAATATTTCCCATTTGATTTTTCCACCAAATACCAGTGCTGTGAATTTCAAACTAGACCTACAAAGAGTAACTTGGGTTGTTGTTTGTTATGTATTCATTTTCACTTCCCTAAGTCTAGACTTAAATATTAATGAAGGGAAGATTAAAAAAAAAAAATAAAAGCAAATCCCATAAAACCCCTCCAGCCATGCTAGGGGAATCCATCATTTTCTAGCTAGTGGCAATACAAATAATGTAATGTCTTTTTCCTCCTCATTTTTAAGGGTAGTTAGAGATACCTGAACTACCTGGAAAATGAGTAAATATAAACAATGGAATATTCAGCTGCTTATGTATTCTTGGCAGAGGGATGGTGCACATTTCTTCCTGATTAGAACAAGAGTTGTCTGTCGGCTCTGCCAAACTCCATCTCCTGCGCTCAGCACTGAAAAACTCCCTTTTGATGCTTCTTTGGCCATAACTCAATCTTTCTAATAACAACAATAGTTGGATAAAGGAATGTTTTTCAGTTTGCTGCTGATATAACAAGCCTGAGGAAAATTATTGGGCTGTGCTGAATTGAAAATGAATTTTTTTTGTTGGATTTAATAAGAGCATTTAATCTAAGTCTATTTTGTTTAGCTGTCTTCAGTTTTAGCTTTCTTTTAGATTTAGTGCTCTTTTTTAGGTGGATGTTTTTTTAATGAAATATTGCCTCCATTTTTGTTTTGAAAATGCTGAAACATCTGCCTACTTTTACGAAATGAAACATAAAATTAAAATATTCAGTAAGCTATCTCTGTATAACACATATCAATTTGGGGAGCTGGAGATGGCCCTTTTTTACCTGTGTGTTTAATTTTGTCAAAAAATACACATACAAGTGAAACTTAATTTGAAAACCTGATTTAGATTTTATACAAAAAGTAATAAATGTAATATTTATATTTGTTCACAATCTTGACAGGTGAACACAGGGCTCAGAGCTGTGATTTGATGAGTTTTAAAAGCAGCCATCAGAAAGTGTCAGAGTGCCTGAATTTAGGTGCAATAAATTAATTTCAGTACCATGCTGGGCTCTAGTGGAAGGTGTCCCTGCCCATGGCAGAGGGTTGGAATTAGATGATCCCTTCCCAGGGGAACTAGAAGGTCCCTTGCAACCCAAATGGTTCTATGATTCTATAATTTAGATGAGCTAAACACAGTGATTGATTAATGAATCTCAACACATGATTTACAGAAAACTGAGAATAATTTCCAAGGAAGATTTATCCCACCCTAAATATCTCTCTTTGAATACTATTTTGATTGTCCTAAAATTTGACATATTTTCACTGCTTGTGTGCAGCAGAAACAAGAAAGATTTAAGAACCTATAGTAGATTGAGGGATAAAAAAAGCAAAATGAAAAACTAATCATAGAATTGATAATATTGGAAAATATCACCACAATTGTTATGTCCAACCTTTGACCAAATACAACCATGACCATGTCATGAAGTGTTATGTCTGCTAGTATTTAAACATTTCTGGGGGTGGTGACTGCACCGCTTCTCTGGGCAGCCTGTTCCAATGCTCAATTACTCTTTCAATGAAGAAGTTTTCCCAAATGTCCAACCTCAGCCTCCCCTGGCACAACCTGAGGCTGTTTCCTCTTGTCTCATCGATGAATGTCTGAAGCCCAGTGATTTTACGTTACAAACCTAACCCAACCAGGTTATGGCCAGACTTGCTGCTTCTGGGAAGGCAGCAATAGTAAACCCAGGTCCAAAAGTTCTGGATTAGCTCATGGATCTCTTTCAATTAGCTGTTTAGCCTTGTTCTGGTGTTAATTCATCTTGCCTCTTGGATTAGATAGAGCTGCAGCAGGACTCAGACTGCAATAGGTGAGCTGAGTGCTGCTGCTGATCTCTGATTAATGGTGATTTTGGGGTTTGTGTGGCCAGGTTTTGGCAGTGATGGGGCTACAGGGGTGGCTTCTCTGAGCAGCCGCCAGTAGCCTCCTCCATGTCCAGCAGACCCAATGTCAACAGCTTCAAGATGGACCCACTGCTGGCCAAGGCTGGGCCAATTAGAATTTCCCTGTGTCCCTGCACCACTTGGAGAGCAGGAGGGATGGGGAAAGGTGTTTTTTAAATTTATATTATTTCTCATTATTCTGCTCCCATTTTGTTGGCAATAAATTAATTTAATATCCCCAAACCGAATCTGTTTTGCCTGTCATGGTATTTGGTGAGTGATCTTTTTCTGTCCTTGTCTCAACTCATGACTTTTGCTGTATTTTCTCTCCCCTGTCCAGCTGCAGAGGGAGTGATAGGACAGCTTCAGTAGGTGCCTGGCATCCAACCAGTGTCAACCCACTCCAGGCCACAAACAATGTATTTCTGAGGTAGTTCCCATTTTAATTCTGTTCAGCCCTCTAAAGGAAAAAATTATATTAAATACCAAATTATGCATGCAGACAGGTACACCAGGAGGAGGTGTGTTCATGGAAATGGTGATTCCTCCTGTTGTAAAGTTCACAAGCAGTAAGATTAAATACTCTGGAAGTGTTTTTCCCTTTCCTCTGACTATTGAAATGGCTTAGGGGGTTTATACAAATCAATTTTTAGACACTCAGCATTGAGTAAAATGATCTCGATCATGATGTCCTCCTTGGACTAACTGGAATTTCAGGTGCCCTGACACAAAAAAAAAAAAAAAAAGAATTTAATATGCAAACCAAATATTCTGTCCAAAGTGTCAGGTGTCTGCGAAATGAATGAATTTGCTTCAAAACTAAGTTTAGAAATGCTGAGACTTCTTCCTGGTCTTAAAGAGCAAAAAGATTCAGGTTTTGATTTTCTTGAAAATTTCTGTCTTGATTCCTGTTTCATATCATTTAAAAAATGAACAGAACTTATAAATAAAAAACCCCACTGTCAAGTGCTGTATTTTAGGTTAAACACAATCCACAATAAAATTTGTGAAGAATGTGAAAAGGTTTTACTGGATTACAGAAAATGTCTTTAACACTACCAAGTTTTAACAAAAGTTTCATTTTTAAGAAAAGTCAATCCCTGATGCAGAAGAACATTCAGCAGCCAGGTCTATTCATAAATAAACTTAATTAATAATTGATTTTGGAGTTTAGTCTTCAAATCTAAAAATGAAAAAAGGGAAAAAAGAAAACATTGCTTAGGGAAAAATCTCAGTTGACAGAATTTAAGGTTTTCTGATAGAGCTTTCAATGGTAAAGAACGTTTTGTTTTTATTCTGTAATAAATTTAAACTAAATTATTTAAAAATCACTCAGTATTTGAAAGCTTAAAACATATTCTTAACATTTTTGTGCTTTTTGAAATATTTTTCCAATGTTGAGATTTTACCCACATGCAAAGATGCATTTTTCACTAAGTGTGATATTTCCGGGCACTTAGTGTGGTCTTACCCACCCTAAGTGGCTTTGAGGTAGCTATGAAAGGCACCATGACCCTGATAATGAACACTTGGTTGAGTTATGTTGGCATCACCCTTCACATCAGATCTACCCTCTGCCTTCCCAAGACCTTCTGGAAGTCTTCTTGAATTTTTATTTCCAGTAATCTGAAGGAGAATGGTCACAGTGAGCTTAATTTAATCACCATCTGTAGGCAACTCTGTTGAAGTGACATGATCCTCACTTTTAGCATGGCCCATATATAGGAAATTTTAAAACTGTTTTAAATGCTGCTGTATTTGCATTTTCTCTTAATGAACTATTAACGGCCAGGCTTTTTTTTTCTGTAGAATCATGGAATCATTTAGATTAGAAAAGACCCTTAGGATCATCAAACTGCCAAGCCCATCACTAACTCACATCCCAAAGTACCAGATCTTTTAAATACCTCTGGGGATGGCGACTCCACCACTGCCCTGGGCAGCTTGTTCCAATGCTTGGCAACCCTTTTGGTGAAGGAAGTTTCCTTAATAACCAATATAAACATCCCCTGGCACAGCTTGAGGCCATTTCTTTTTGTGCTAAATAATGCTTTCACCTTTTTTTTTTTTTTTCATCCCATCTTAATCATTTTATTTAGTTCATACATAAAACTTAAATAATAGTTCTTTATTAGGTAATTAAAATCTTTCTCAGGTTCATTCAAAAGATTTCCAATACTAAGAAAGAGACAGGGGAAAGAAAAGCTTAGTACAATAGAGAAAAGCTATGCAAAGCAGAGTGAATAATTGGTTGCCATACTTTGTTTAATCAATAGAGAGCTAAAATGGATAAAGCCTGAGTGTAAAAGGGCACTGGCAAGATTAAACACTTAATTGTGGTGATTCTGACTTACATTACCAAGGTTAGAGTCAGGGTGAGAAATTTTCTACATTAATATACTGGTAAGGGAAATCTCTATCTTTTTGGAAAATAAAGGCCAAAGAACAGAAATTAACATCAAAATGATCTTGTTCCTATCCTAGGACTGTGTACTGTGTTTCAGCTTCCTGTGTCACACCACAAGACACTGGGAATTCTAACCATTCGGGTTAAGAACATTTCTTTTCAAAGCAGCATGTGAAAATGTACCAGAAATGGTCCTATTGGGTTATTTTTCCTGCAATTCATTAGAGCCTTTTGCATAAGTGGCTCCAGTTGTAAAACCACACATTATTATTGTCACTGAAGAGGGGACTTGGAGACAGTGTTTGATTTTAGAAGGCTTTGTACTATCTCAACACGTTGTTTGCTGCCTCAGACAAGGAAAGGAAAGAAGCAGCAGTGAATAGAAATCTAAGTTCCAAAGAGCATGGCCTAATGTCCTTTCCAAAGTCCATCAGTCCCATCAGAAATAATCTATTGACAGAGCATTTATTCTTGTTTATCTTTACCTGTATGTCAGCTTGCACCTCCTGCCTCTCGGCTGCTTCTGTGCATTTGGAAAAGGCTTGGTGATAGTTGCTTTAAATATTCTGCTCATACAGACAATACCATGATTTATACCTTAAAATAGATACATATATTGGGTATACAAGCACATGTATTTACATAGAGTCCCTAAGTAGCTTAATTCCCATGAGAAGATATAAATGAATAACAACTATCCTCAATTCTTTGAGAATTAAGAAGCAATAGACTGATCCAGTGGTATTTGCTGGATTAATTATTTGCTCCAGTTCTTAAAATACTTGCCAATCTGCAATTGATGTTCTTCCAGTTAAGAGATGTGCCCCTATGGATAGGATGTGCTCATGTGGGTGGAATTCAGCCATGCCATCCCTGGTGATGCTTTACTTCTTGGAAGATGTGACTGTGTGGGAAGGATGGAAGAATCAGTCTTCAAATCAGAGCGTGAGATGGTGAATCCATCGTGGGCAGGAAATGAAGGCTTTTCCAGCTCTCTGGAAGATCTGTGAAGACCATAACCTAGGAGATGTTTTGTTCCTGAGTCTCAGAGTGTCATTTGAAGCTCACATATGGATAAGGGTGGACCTCCTGCATGTACAAAGTCCTTGACACAGTCACATAATCATAGAATCAGAATTATAGCAGATCCTGAATTGGAAGGAGCCCACAAGGATCATCCAGTCCAGCTCCTGGCCCTGCACAGCACAGCCTCAAGAGTCCCACCTGAGAGCATTGTCCAAACACTTCTTGAGCCCTGTCAGGCCATTGCTGTGCCCGTGCTCCTGGGGAGCCTGTTCAGTGCCCAACCATCCTCTGGGTGAAGAACCATTTCCGAGTATCCAATCTAAACCTCCCCTGTGATAAGAAGGGATCTTCCCTGGCTCTCCAGGACTGTCCATCTGCCAAGTGTTCGCAGAACCACTGCACTCTGCCACACAACCCCATGTGCTGGACATGACAGCTGGAGCTCTACTGACTTCAAGCAAAGATATTTTGGGCAAATGAGATTTAGGTTCAATGTTGAACATGAGCACCTTCCAATTGTTATCTCTTACACAAGACTGAAAGAGGAAAAAAGAGGGAGCAGGCAAGTGGGAAGGAAAAAAGAAACAGTAAATGGGTAAAGCTGGGGCAGAGCTGCCAGAGCAGTAAATCTTGTGTTTCCAGGTCACTATGAGTTACTGCCTCCTGCCCTGTAGCTAAAGGGATTTGGGGAAAGGATCATAGCACTCCCCACCACAATCCCTTCCTTGGGCAGCTCCCAGAGAAGCATAATTACAATGGCACCCCTCACCCAGGACTCAGCCTTAGGGCGCAGTGCACCACAGAGACACCAGCCATGGAAAAGACCTATTAGGTCCATTTAGCCAATTCTCCTGACATTGCAGGAGTCTTCCCTTCCTGCCATGTCCAGCCTTGATAGCCTTGGGCATGAAGCTGTCACAGAGCTGATGGCTTTGCCACTTCAGAAGCTCATGTGTTGCTGGGACTTCTGACACTTCAGCAGCTCTTCAGATGTATAATGGATGATTCTGTCACTGCACAGCCCCCGTGGGTGTCACTGTGGGTAACAGCACCATCTTTAATGTTGGCTCCAGTTGACACCACAGCACCTGCAGCAGGTGAGAGTCAAAAGAGCGACTGAACAGCAGAGTTGATCTGGTACAGCCTGGCCAATGCATGGGAGTGGTACAAAAGTAGTTTTGCTGGGTAAAATGGGAAAAATGGACCACAGACTTTGATAGATGTGTCAATATGCTGCATAACAATAGGTGAAGGAGGCATTTAGACTTTGCAATTCTCCTCTGAGGGCGTCTTCCCCATGTAAATAACATAAAGAGCAGAGAAGCTGGGTTTTTTGCTGACTCAGTCCTTCAGAGTCTGCTTACCACTTTGTCACACAAGGTTCTTGGCCCTCAGGACAGTGTGGTAGCAGATTTGTGTGTGGAACAGCTGTCATGGCTTCTTTGCTTATTTTTCTGGAGCCACAACAGTATCTATTTATGAATGCTCCTTGTATATGTCCACAATGCTTCCCTTGTTTTTCTCTGTTTAATATTCTACTCCTCTGTCCAGAAATTAAGGGGAATAATGAGTCAAGCTTCTTTACATCTCCCATTTCTCTTGTTCCTCTGCTAGAGATGCAGCATAAGCAAACAAACCACTTTACTTCTCCTACCTGACTGTGTTTCAAAGTTCACATAGCCCCTTCAGGAGCATCAGTTCCCTGAATGGTAGTTGAAATCACTCTCTATTTGTTATAAATTTAAACTAAAAAACAAAAAGTGAAGAATAAGAGAGAGAGAGAGATAGAGTGTGTGTGGGATACCTTCAGATGGAACAACAAAGAATTGTGTTCTTTCTTAAGGATATAAGGAATGTAATAAAGATTATTTCAAGAGCTGAGAAAAATGTTGTTTTGTTTTTATTTTTCTTAAATCATTCTCGTCTTTAATATTTAAGACTCTGTGTTTTTGCTGTAAGACATTTAAGAAGTCACACTGCCTATCTCCTTTCAAGATTCAGGCAGCAATATTAAGGTGCAGTATTAAAACTTATGTTTAAATCTAAAAGGTTTAAATAGGCATTCTCTTGGTGGAGGGTAGAGGTGGAACCTGGAGAATTTACATGGTGAGAAGCCAAATTGTTACATGGGTAGATCTAGGTGCATTCCTCAGTCCTGCCTCAGTCCTAGCTCTCTCACTTTTCAGGGAGTCTGAGTAATTTCCCACATGAATCTGAGAATGAACCTCTTCCTACGTCACTTCCACAGCATTAAAACAGAAATAGCATCTTCCCTTACCTTGGAAGCTCATGAAGGTAACTTCACAAGGTTGTGCCTGCATAAGCATGAGCGCCTGGGCTAAAATGTATCTTTAAATGTTATCATCAGGAAACCTAAAGTAAACTATCCACCTTTTGCAAAATTTTCTTAAATGTTTTTTCCCCTCACTGCTCCCAGGTTGTCAGCTCTGTATTTAGGTGTGGGAACCCCAGGCTTGCTCTGGGGTCCCATATGGTGGTGAAATTTCTCCTCCAACCCGTGCTTTTAAACAAAAACTGCACAGGCTCTTGTTCTTTGGTCTCAAGGCAATTTATTTCTAGTTATTTAAAAGATTGTCTTCTCGGGCTGCGGCTGCTTGGTCAGCGGCCCGGGCAGAGGCACACACACACACTGACATCCTTTCTGTCTGTTGTCTTCTTCTTCTCTCCCCCTGCCCAGGGCTGCTGCTATCTTTTATATGATATATTACGTATTACATGTTTATAGTTTTCCCCCAATACCTACTACCTATATTACCAAGTGCTTTTCTACTCTAAACCAATCTGTGAGTGCCAACATCACCAAGAACATGGAGGCAAGGAAGAAGAAGGAGGAAGAACAGGATCAGCCCACTTTCTTCCATCTTAGAACTTCTGACCCCCATGTACAAAGTAAAAAACCCCCTGTAGAAGTGTTAAAACCCCCCTGTACAATACTAAAAAAATTTCCCCTCTGTTTTGTAACTACTTTTACTATGCTATCTAACCTTTTGTGACTGCTTGTTCCACCTCCAAAGTTGGTAACTCATTCCATGGCTCAAACTCAAAATCACAGCTGTTTCCAGCTGCCTGCCAGGGTCTAAAATGCTTCTGACCAAGGCCTGGAACCTCTAAAAATGTCTGAGAGACATTTTGAGTTCCAACATTTAGGGATGTTTCTGCCAGCTGAGCTGTGCCTGTCCTCATGCCCTGCACTCTGGTTTGTACAGCCTCCAAACCCAGTGTGGTCAGCAGTGGTTAAAGAAAAAGTGTCTCAGAAGCCACAAAGTCTCTTCTCTGGAAGTAAAATCTTCCTTTTCCAGAACCTCACTCCCAGGGAGGCAGGGTTACAAACCAAGTCCTGGACCTGCCTGGTTTCACAGGTGAAATTCAGCTGATCAAAATATCAAAGGCATCCCACGGGTCTTGCCTTTTCCTGCCTCAGAAATTTTCCAGCACAGTGCCATGCTCTTTTTTGGCTCTGTGAGTCAATAATTGAGGTCCAGTTGAATGGCCTCATTTGTGTTCCACCTACAAGTTATGCCTGGCTCAGTGTTATGGAGGAGAACATGGAGTGTGAATAAACACCTGGGACAGAGACTGTCAGGTGGTGACCATACCTTGAAGGAGGCCCAGAGCAGGCACATTTAACACCACTATTGTATGTTCCAACTGGCCTGAGATAATTGCAAAATATAAACATTATCCTAGGTCCCAATTAAAACATTTATAGCACTATATTGTAGATTCATAGAATAATTTAGGTTGGAAATTACCTTTAAGATCATCAAGTCAAACCATTAATCAAGCACCACTAAACCACAGTCCTGTGCAGGGCCAAGAGCTGAACTCAATGATTCTTGTGTGTCCCCTCCAATTCAGCAGATTCTGTGATTCTGTGATCTACAACACTTTTAAATCCCCTCATGGATGGTGACTCCCATCACTGTCATGGGCAGCCTGTTCCAATGCTTGACAATCCTTTCAGTGATGGAATTTTTCCTAACCTCCAATGGTGCAACATTTCTTCTTATCCTGTCACTTGCCACTTGAATTTGTTCTGACAAATGACACAGGACTTCCATTTCACTTTCTTAAATTCTGCTCCTTCCAACTGACCATTCCCAGTTCCCTGGATGATGGACAGGACACAGGAGGCTCTCCTTTGAGTCCTGTAACCCCATGGTGAGCACTGAGAGTGGGGTTACCCTCCACTCTATGCCCATTTTCAGCCCTAGCACTTTGCACTTTTTTCACAATGTGACCAGACACATCAAAGCTTCCCTCTTCTTCTTCTCATGTGACCTGAGGAAATACCAGACATACAAGAAAATCTGAGATGTCTCCTTGTCATGCAAGAGCTTGGAAATATACATCTGGGTCATTGAGTCAACCAGGTTTTGTCATCCCAACTGTATTCCATTACATCATCTTGTTCCATCAGTTATCACTGCTTAGTTTTATCAACAATTCTCTTATCAAGACTTTTCCACTCTTTTTAACCAT
This sequence comes from Lonchura striata, assembly GCF_050655825.1. Taxonomy (NCBI): domain Eukaryota; kingdom Metazoa; phylum Chordata; class Aves; order Passeriformes; family Estrildidae; genus Lonchura; species Lonchura striata. Next base: position 4,976,826 of record NC_140705.1, on the reverse strand, counting down.
TAGTTATTACTTTAAATGTTATCAGGAGCTGGGCACACACATTCTGGGCGGCTCTGGCTGTTGTAATAGAAATTCAGCTGCTCAGTGGGAGAGAAAAGCAGAATCAAGTTTCCTGAATATCTCCTGGCTTATCTTCAGAATAGAGTGACTGGTTCTGTATTAAAAAGCAACAGTCAAGGATATTCCCCATTGCTGGAACTCATCTTTCTCTACCATAGTATAATTTAAAAAGCTCTCCTCCACATGTTATTTGGTCTAAAACAAAAGGGTTTCTCCTAAACAGTACCCAGCATGGTTTGGGTGTAGTACAGGGACCATTCCCAACAGTTAACTTAGATACAGGTATTTTAATATAAAGGAAGAAACATGTAGGTGCAGATCATCCCCTCTTATTTAACTTCAATGCCTTGCAGCCACTCTTAATTTTACTTGCACAGACAGAGTCGGTGCCTCTCCCTTAGAACTAACCTCTCTTTTTTTAAATATCCCTATGGTCTAAATTATCCTCTCCAAGGACAGGGGTCATCTCCTCTCCCATTTCATAGAGGTAAAATCAAAATGCCTTATAGGTCATATATGGTACTGAAAGGTTTATACTGAGGTAGCAATCCAAGATCTTTAGAAAAGGTTTCACCATATTCTCCTTTCAGCAGTGACAAAAACAGTGTCATGGTCACTACAGTCACTACACCACGTTGCTTAATCACATTACTCCTGCATTCACTTGCTCTAATTCTTCACTTGGAAGCTTTTTTTTTCCTGCTCTGAGTAGAAAATTTGCAATCTGCCTTTTTACTGTGCATGCAAAAAAGTAGCATGTTTTTAACTTCTGAGAACTCATTCAAGGAGACAGCATCATTTTTGTACATGGTGTTCTCTGAGAGTGCTGCACATCCTGCATGCTTGGTTGGTAGCTGCTTAATGCTGTCATGGTCCTCTAGGGGCTTGTCCCATGTGGTTATAATTAACTTTTAATGTCTGCCTTCAGGGCAAAACACTTAAGGGGTTAACCAGTTTTCTCCAACAGAATGAATAGTTAAATGGTAACATACGTTTATCAATATATTCCACAAAGCAGAAGGAAATATCTAAGTATTTTTTCTGCTCCCTGTCTTGTATTTGTCTGATTCAGAGCCACTTGCCAACTTGCAAGTGGAGCTTATCTTTTAAAATCTCATATTGATATTGATATTGCTTGCTATGTGGTTAACACAGTCTTACTACGCAGCTGAGTCAGTGTGAAGCTTTGTTGGACCAGATCTCGTTGGTATTTAACCATTGCAAGCACTTACAGTCTTTCTTTCTCCCATAAGTACATGTTGCATCATGCTAAGACCTAGGAGAGTGACTTACTACAAGGACATGCATGATTTTACAACCAAACCAGACAGACTTTACTTATAATGTTCCAAGAGAGGTGGTGTAGAAGGGTATAATTGCCTCATCATCTGGCTCTGCTTCATTAGAGTGGTATTCAGTTCCTAAACATTACAGTGTCACCTAAGACACCCTGGGGCACCCAAGGCACTTATTCAATGCTTAAAATTACACTAAATAGCTTCATTTGGAGAATACAATCCCACCTTAAATTTCAATGTTCACAAAGCAGTCAGCTCCTCAAACACAGATATCTTGTGTAATTTTAGTCACTATGGGCTGTCCTGCAAATGCAGAAAGGTTGAGCACTTCTGTAAATTCTTTAAGACCCAAAAACATTTCCAACTATACCGGTTGGTTGCATTCAGCAAACTAAATTCTTCTTACAGAATGGACACCCTACATTCTGGCACCTTTCTGTGGATACCTGGCTGAGCTCTAAGTGATCCCTTGCCTGTGCAGGTTGCAGTCGAGCACAAGAAGCAGCTGGCTCTGAAGTAAGAGGCTTAGCAGGAGAGTTGCCTGAGTTCTGATTCAGTAGTCAGCACGTGTGCAGTGAGCTCTCAGCACTGCATGGTGTGGACATGCCTTCCAGGGCTGTTCTGAGGCTCGAATAAACCCATGGAAGAATGGCCAGTGCTCTCAAAGCCTGCTGAGTGAGCCCACAAAGGGAATCGAACTTGTCAAGAAGTAAAAATGTTGACCAAAAAAGTACATATTGTCCTGTTTTGCTCCTGTATGCTTGGCTGTGATATTTTTTTCATTGATGTACCATCCAGAAATCTTGAGAGAGACTTAAGAGTGCATAATATAAAAGATTGTTTCCTCTTAGATATAATGGAAGATTAAGTCTGCATCTGAAAATCTTCAAACTGGTTCACTGTGTTCTTAAAGAAGTTCCAGTATATTCATTTGCTCTAAAAATGGGCACTACAACTGGGGAAATACTTCAGTAAAGCACTTATGGCTACATTCTCTAAGGTATGCTAAAACCAGATAGAGCAATTTGGGGACATTTCTTCCTCAGCCACCCCATCCTCTTGTGTGTCACTGGCTGTGGACCACAGTGTGTTGCAGGATTTGAATTTATCATCTCTGGTGAGTACAGCAAACTGCTGGTACACCCTCCTGCTCCTCACCAGGAACTGCAGCAGGGAAAGCTCAACCTTTCAGCTGAGAAATCTCACATCCTCTACTGCTCCTCTGCAGCTGAAGGTAATCACAGACTCATCAGAGAAACAGAATGGTTTGGGTTGGAAGGGACCTCAAAGGTCACTCATTTCTAACCCTCTGCTGTGAGCAGGGACACCTTCCACTAGACCAGGTTGCTCCAAGCCCCACCCAACCTGGCCTGGAACACTTCCAGGCACAGATGGAGCAGCCACAACCTCACAGTAAAGAATTTCTTCTTAATATCCAATCTAAATCTCCTCTCTTTCAATTTAAAGCCATTCCCTCTTGTCTGAATATTGATCTTTGTGTACCACTGAGTCTGAAGAGTGACTGGGCCCATTTTGTCCTGTCTGCTGTGGGATCCAAAGCCTGAAATAATGAAACAAAGAGGACCTCCAGGTTGATAACAGCTCAAACAACACAAGAACTGAATTAGGTCTGTAGATAAAATTAAATTAATTACATGGCTTAGTCATTTTCCATCCTTTGTAACAAACTACAGGATAATGATCATCCCTGGTTTAGAGATGGATGGGAACAAGACACCCAGAAATAAACTGTCTGCCCTTACACTGTTTGGCAAATTAGTAGCACAAGTAAAATAAGTGCCAAGATCTCGTGAGTGAATCTTTCAGCTGACCACACTTTCAAGTCTATACGATGTTGTAAAGCATCATTTGCTGGCTTCAGGCTGTTAATTCTCTGCATTGTCAGCCCATTCTATTGAGACACGACTGAGCAACATTAACTTTTATACTCAGTCATTTCCCTGTTGTTGACTTGATCTGATCTCAGTGGAGAGTTGCTGTCAGTATCCCTCAAAGAAAATGGGCTGCGTTAAACACCTCTGACTGGGGCTCCAGCAAAAGCCTGAGTCCTCTGTCAAACTTTACTGCCTTGGCAAAAGGGAAGGGGAACACAGCCTGATACACAGCTTATTAAGGGTTTCAGAAAATACTTAATACACTTGTCTGTGTATTGTTTGTGACTCCAAATTCACCTTACAAATTCTGATTTATTATCCAATTCTTGTGCATGTCAGAGAACACAGCTATGAAGTAAGGCCTCATAAACTGCATCACATTGTTGTCCTCGCTCTTTTTAAGGCTCACATATTTATTTATGAGCAGAGTCAACCTTAAATAACAGATTTCATTGACATTAGGTAGCAGCTGAGGTAGCTAGGGTAGCTCCCTGGCAATCACTGCAATGACATGTGATATTCACAGTTACATAGTACAGCTCTTAGTAATCTCCAGTTAAATCATCCACTTTTAAAGAACATCTCAACATAATGAAATCAAAAAAGTAATATCCGTATTTTCCACATCCTTCTCCCCTCAGAACTAAAAGAAACTAAACCAAACTATCAGCCCAAACTGTACATTCTCCTAAATCAGATTCCTTTTTCAAAAGCATTGGAATATGTGAACACCCTAAGAATGAGGTTCCAGTCCACATCCAGAAATATCCTAATTATCTTTCTTTTGACTAAGTTATGCTTTTTTATGTCTGGATCTATTAAAAACTTTTTGTGACATCATGTAACTCTTCAGACTCTTCCATAATACACAAAAACTTAATGTTTTATGAAAATCATGGTAACATATTGGAAATCTTCCCTATTCCTGATAATAAATTACATTAATTAGAACACTTTTTTTGAAAGTTGGTGTTATGTATATGCGACTGAAACTGAATTGAAACTTTTTTTCCTAAGGGATCTTCTTGGAGCGGGAGAGAAATAATGGGACTTTCTTTTCTTCATTAAATTTTGTCCAAACTGCCACACAACTCAAATCTTCACTTTTACATCCAGCCATTTAACACTCTGCCAAGCATTTCACAAGTGGAATTTAAAGCACAAACAGTCCCAGAACAGGTTTTTGTTGAGAAACTCTGATTTATCTTGAGATAGGGATTAGTGTAGCTAAGTTTTACAGTTTGGGTATGACCAGCCCTCACCATCAGTCTGCAGAGCAAGGGAATGGACTTGATACTGATCTTAAAGATTTATGAATTCACAGGTGGGCTAAAGCAGTCAAAGGTAACAAACTACACAGAATCATGGAATCATGGGTTGGGTTGGAAGGACCTTAAAGTTCATCTTGTTTCATCCCTTCCATGGGCAGGGACACCTTCCACTATCCCAGGCTGCTCCAAGCCCCATTCAGCCTGGCCTTGGACACTTCCAGGGATGGAGCAGCCACAGCTTCTCTGAGCAGGCTGTCAAGAAAAAGTTTCCACAGGATTTTGGAAAGCCATTGCAAGACCAGTGTGATGAATGACTCCCTCAAGATCTTGAAGCTCTTTTTCAGCCTTTATGATTCTCTCTCTCTTTCATACAGAAAAACCACAGACAGCTGGTTAGATTAGACTGGTGCCTTCAGGGGGTTACATTTAGGTGAGATTAATTTTTCCTCTCAGGTATCCACACAGGACCCAGCCCCTTCTGAAGATTTCACAGTCAGGTGAGGTATATTTACAAGTCAGGTTATTGAGTTGGATTATCCAGTGCTTTATAATAAATTCATATAAAGAGCTGAAGAAAGCTTGACTAGCTCCCCACTACAACACATAGAGAAAAATTGTATCTTCTGCTGATAAAATATTCTCCCTTTATACTGTCTGTGTTTACTTATATTATGACTCACCTGAATACAGGCTGAAATGAGGTAAAGAAAGCCTTTTTTTGGTACATTTTCATGGACTTTGAGCAGGGACATAAAAAAACTATATTTGATATAGTCCTATAATTTTAGCCCTATCTTCAGCTTCCCTAAATTATCATATTTCTCCAGAAATCAATAGAATTCTGTATTTTCTACTTAAAGATTTCTCTCTTTATATTTTTTTTTTATTTTAGGAAACTTGGGAACATTTCTCTTTATAATTATATTTTTTTTTTTGTTTTCAGTTCAATCTTTTCACCAGTGTGAACATCTGAGCTTAGTAAAATATACACATGAGAAACAGACACATCAGTGAATGCTATAATTTTAAACTATAATGGTATAAAGAAATACTCTATTTTTGGTTTCAAAATTGTTTATCTTCTTTTGCCCCTCTTGGAAACATGGTCTTGACTAATAGTTATTGTACACATTCTTCAACTTTTTTCTAGCTTTTCTTTGGGGAGAATTCAGGGAATAAAAAAAAAAATAGAGTTTAAAAGATGTTTCAACTTTTAGTAATTAAGCTCTGGTGAGTGTTACAAGAATATTTAATGCTCTGCTGCTCTATCTGAAGAGGATCTGGAGTCTTACAAGGAATTACAAGAACATGATTTACAAAATATAAAGCTCACATTGTCAGAGCATCCTCAGAAATGCCTTCAGATGAGATTTTTTTTTTTCCCTAGTGTTTCATTAGAAACAGTGAGCAGGGAGAGTCTCACAGCGTTAAGACATTTTTGTTTTGTTTTGTTTCTCTCTGCCATACTTAGGAGTAACTTGTTGGTTTTTTTCCCACCTCATGCTCACTCTCGCAGATGAGCATTAGAGAGAATTTGGAAATGGAAGGCCTTTCTGTCTGCAGCTAGCAGGGTCAATTCAGTGTGGCAGCTGCGAGCGGGTGACATAGACTTATATTGACACAACCCACTTTTTGCTGCAGAATCACAAAGCGAAAGCACCCGGGGCTCTTCTGCCTTTTTCAATAAGATACGAATTTTTGTCTTCCTTGTATTAAGCAGAGATCTGTCATCTTGGCTTGTACACTAAATGGTCCATTCTGACTGCCTTGTTTGTGTCCAATCCCAGCCAGGATCTAGAAACATGTGTTAACATTCGGCATGTTTGGGGCGAGCGGGAAGGGCCTGAGGCTAGACTCCCTGATGTCTGCTGGAGGGTAGTCAATAATCATTAGCCCTTCAAGTGGTAGATGCCCAACATAAACTGTATTAATTTATTTAAAAAATCTTTACTTTAAGCCACAGGGAAAGGCATTTTATAGAACGCAGCTCCCCTGAAGTAACGAAGCGATGATAAAGACGTAGTGCCACGGAAGTGAAATTCTGGTTTATTGAGGGGGGGAGCATGGTTTTTTAGCACTGTGTCATCAGCCAGAACAATGGGAAACTATTAAAAGTAATTAGCCTGTGCCTGTCTGTCACTTAAGTTTATCCCTGTGGTGATAAAGAAGTGTGATTAGCCCCAAGTCTTTTCTGATTGCCAACATCTCGGCGCTAGCCACAGAGCTAAACCTGCGGCACTGGGGGAAGTTCTAATGTTCATTGTTGTCAACGCGAGGTAAATGAAGCTGGGCTTTTTAATTTTATTTTTGATGGAGCTCAAAGAAACCAAGTTTTTGTACTAATTAAATATTCAGAGAAACTGTGAAGCATCTCATCTAACTGTGACTGTTTATGTGTGGATAGGTGTCAGTGGCAGGCCAAACATTGCTGTCATTTATATTTCCACCCATCTTGGCATGAGTTGGGTGGAATGGTGTTGATGGAGAGACTTATTTAGCATAGTTATTTCTATGTTTTTCTACTGCACATATAGATCAGATGTATTAAAGTGATAGAGCAAAATTCCAGTAGAAGGCAGTGAACCTGTAAAATAGCATTCATGCACCCAACATTTAAAGTCCAAAAGTGGGCAGTTAGTCTTGCCACTTGCAAAAGACAAAAAGAACCAGGGACATCCAAAGTGCAATTCAATGCATTCTAAAATAAATGGAATGGGTTGCCCCCTTGAGGTATCTATTCATGTCCTTTAGCTATAGAAAGATATGTGAGGTTTGTTATCCTATTTTCATATAGCTGAAATCTTATCCCATTTTCATATAGCTTAAATCACATGAGAGGAAAAACAGAAGGATTCCCACACTGGGAGTAAATTTTCAGATCCATATTAATTTAGTTTATCATAACCTTCTCGTTTCCAAGAAAAAGAGCTCTAGCAATAGGAATTCTGGATTATTTTTGCTATATTTTAATATTATTATAATTTATTTTTGTTACATTGTTAGCATACAACAAGTGAAATACATAAAAGGAACTAAAGGGTATTCCTCTAAGACACTGAAAAAGCCAAGAGTCCAGCTGAAGCCTCTGCACCAACATAGGCAGCGCAGGCAATGAACAGGAGAAAATACAAAGTGTAACAGGAAGGACTTCTTCAGGTTTGTTAGCCAGAACAGGAAAGTCAAAGAAAATGTGCTGCCTGAAGAGCAAGGAAGGCAAACTGATAACGTGGATGAAGTGAAGGGTGCGATACTCAAAAAGATTTTTGCCTCATTCTTCACTAACAGTGTCTCTTCCCACACCTTTTGAGTGGGCAGGGAGTAGGATAGGAAACGTGGGATCAGCATCCCTCCCCCTGTAAGAGAAGATCAGGTTCACCTAAGGAGCCAGAACATACACGGGTCTATGGGACTTGGTGAGATGCATCCCCGATTAAGGGAATCAGTGATGTAATTGTCAAGCCACTCTCCATCATATCTGAGAAGTCATGGCAGTCAGGTGAAGTGCCTGGTGACTGGATAAAGATAAATATCACTCTCATTTTCACAAATGGTGGAAAGACTCTGGAAACTGTCAAACTATCATCTTCACATCTGTGCCCAGGAAGATTTGGAATGGACCCTCCTAGAAGCCATGATAGAGAATATGGAAGACAGGGAGGTTATTTGAGAGAGTCTACAGACCTACCTGACCACCTTTATGGTCTTGTATGATGGAGTAAGTGCATCAGTGATCAAGGGAAGTTCTGTGAACACCATCTACCTATATTTCTCTGTGGCTTTTAACACATTCCACGATGACACCCTTCTCTCTAAACTGAATTTGATGGATTGACTCTAAAGTGCATGAGGAACTGGTTGGATTGTGGCATCCAGGATGTCAGCAAATGTCCAGATGGAAATCAGGGACAAGCGATTTTTTTCTCAAGGGTCTGCTCCAGGACCAGTACTGCCAGAGAGGTGGTAGATGCCCCATCCCTGAAAGCATTCAATGCCAAGTTGGATGGAGTTATAACAAACTTGAACTAATTGAATATGTCCTGCTAATTGCAGATCTTTTAAAGATTCCTTACAGTTCAAACTATTCTATGATTCTATGATTACTGCATTTTATAACATTATTTAGAGGTTTAAACCTCTATTTGTCAGATTCAGTAATTTTTTCAGATTTCTCAGAACTGTTTTCATGTCATCTGGAATGTGAATTCATAATTTTTAAGGCTCTGTTGTAGTAATATATTTAGTTCAACAAGCCTTCCTCTAAGTGTCTCAGTGAAGCCACAGGGATACGCACGTGCCCATGTTTTTTTGCTGAACTGGGGCATAAATCTTTAATATTATTGCTTTGGCTGTCCAGCTGGATGAACTGTCTGCAATTAGTTACCCTAAAATAACTGCATATGCACTGACAGCTTCAATATCCTCTCTAATATATTGGAAAGATAGGTCCTAGGTGGAGAGCTACCAAGAAGCCGCTGGCAAAATGCCATAAAAAAGAAGGCATTATTTGACAGTAAGTTTCATTATATCCTCCCTTTAATGCCATAGTTCTTCTGAACAAGTCTCAAGTTTAACAAGACTGGGTGTGTAGTGTAGCAGGATTTTCCTGCACGGCAGATGGGCATTGACACGTGTAGACCTGTGCACACCCAGAGCTGACAAATCTCGTTTAACTTTTTGTTGCACTGGCAGGACCAACTTTTAATTTGTCTCAAAAATTTCCCAGCTTTCCATCTGATGCTTTAATGTACAAGCCACTCATACAAGTTACTGCTAAATGACTCATATTAATTCTTAAAAAAATATTGAAACCTTTGTTGTAACCTAATTAAAAATGCCTTCCTTCATTTGTCCTGTATTAGGGCCTATTGTGACAGTGCCTTGAGTAAATGAGTTGGAAGAAATTCTTGTTTTCCTGCAGGATTTTCCACCTAAATAGCCAATTTTTCAAACTGTGAGACAAGACATGCGATGATCAATAGCATGCTCTGCTGGAATATGAAAGGGAATTTATTGGGAGAAAAACAAAACCATTTCCCATGGTGACTCCATAGATAAAGGCCATAGGCACCTGAGGTGTCTTACAGGACACAACCCTGGTGCTTTAAACCTCATTAACAAATATCTCTCTTCTCAGTTCTCAGAACTGCAAGTGAAGGCACGTAATGGGAGTGTGGATCTGCTATTCTGCCTTTCAAGCACTGAAATTTCAATGTCCTTTCCACACTCATCACTAAGGGTATCTCCATAGCCAAACAGAAGTTACATATTTTTAGAATGTGGCACCATATGTCCTATAAAGGTCTTTCATACAAATAAGATTCAGAAAATATAATAATCTTTTCAGAAAGCCATTTTATACCTATATTTTTTCTTATGTTCTTTTGTTTTGGAATCTTTTTTTTTTTTTGTTTAGTTGTCACATTTTTTGAGAAATATGTTAATATTAGTTTACTTATTAAATAAAAACTTACAACAATTTACTTCCATTAAATAAACCTTATTATTTGTTATTTTGACCTAGTGTTTCTCCCTACTGTTAGCAGAAACATTCTTTTACAGATTTATGACTGCAGCTGATCTTGATTCTGCAGCATTTTCTCTCTCCTATTTTTTTCATTGATCCATTGTCTTACTAAATATTTGCTGTTATGTTTCAAATTCACCCAGCTGTCTGTTTATTTTTGTATTATTCTGAAACATCCATCTCCCTCTTTCTTCACAAAGACCAGTTCTTAGACCATGTGACATGCAACATTGATTTTCTCTAAGTTTGTTTTTTTTTTTTGGGGGGGGGGGTTTATACCAGGCTGTTGGAATGTTTTCAAAAAAATCCAAATATACTGAAGATTATTCCATCATGTGATTCTTTTGCCTTTTTTCTTGTCCTTGTCTAGAACTAACCGTGCATTTTACAACTGACTCCCAGCTCACTTGGAAGAAAAGGTAACTCCTTATGGAGACACTTCCAGAGCAGAAATATCTCCTTGAACATCTATTGTAAGACAGGATGAATTCCTCTTCAAGTTTCTGTTTCCAAGGACTGTAGATGGAAACTAGAGAACTCTAGGATTTATCTGATTTTTAGGTGAGGTGAATCTCATCTACTTTTACTTTTATTTGCTCTGCGGACAATGGTCTGTAAGAATGATTGCAAAAGAAAGTAGGAACGTCCTTGGCAGCTGCAACTTTGGAGAATTTTCAATATAAACTTCAACTGCAAGGAGCTCTGGATTTCTTTTCATTTATTAATTATATTTTTTTTTAATATCTCACTCACTATTTATTCTCAATTAGTTGGGTCCTTTACACCTGCCTGATGCAAAGTAGGAGACTTTGTTTATTGATTAAGCATTTTAAAATTATCATTATTAATTACTATTTTACTTTGGGAAATTATTTGAATAAATGCAGGAAAACTAAGAGGAAAAAAAGGTATCTGTTATTTCATTTCTATTTCTATTGAGTAGTCTTTCCTTCAAGGGGCTTAGGACTTGTATTTTGTGCATTTCCAGGGCAAAAGCACAGCTGGACAAATGCTAATTTCCTCGGCAGAGTGCAGCTCAGAGGTCTCAGTCAGAAAGAAACAAATCATCAGACGTTGCCAGGATTGAATAAACTGATTTGTTACATCCGTTCACTTTCCTGAGAATCCCTCCCTGCCTTTCTACCTATCTCCTTCTCTGAACCCCTGGAGCAGGAAGATTCTGCTTTAAAACTACTGGGATTAATTATAACCAACTAATACAAACTCTACTTACCCACACTGCTTCACAGAGGTTTAGAGAACACCTGAAATGATCCCCAAATGTGAGCACATTTATTATTTAGGCTGTCTTCCTCAGATTATAATTTTAGTTCTTCTACTCACTGTAAAAATGTCTGCAAAAGTAAGGGATTGGGGGGTCAGAAGACAGAAGAAACATCCCAGAAGAAAAGTCCCACTGGCTTTAGAGCAGACAGAAAAAATTCAATAGTGCTTATTTTAAAATTTTTGGACAAAACTGTTACTTACTTTTCTCAGTTTCATAGTAGGTTTTTTAAAATAAAATATCCTAAACTCCTGAACCTGTAAATTCAGTGTTGAATGTTTTCAGAGCAATATTTAAGAGGAAAGAATAACTTTTCTTTATGGAAAAGTTGTTTTCTTGTTTTTTTCCCATGGGAAACAAGAAAGTGACACTTGTACTACCTTGTGCTTCTCCTTTTCTAATCAACTAATTTTCCATTTGATGTTTCCTGGCTCTCTACCAGTTTCTATTTCTCAACCATCCCTCTTGCAGGGTTGCTGTTGCCTGCCTGCTACTGATGGCATCCAACAGGATCTGGGCTGTTGAGAGATGTGGGATGGGATTCATTTCACCAAGAATCATCTGGTGCCTGCCTTCCCTTTGAAGATAAAAGAGAGAAATAAGCATTTCCAAGGAGAAATTTATGAGTCCCAAAGTCTAAAACATGTCAAAAGTATTGTTCAGTTAAAGTCAGCTTCTCTGCTGATGCTCAAGAGAGGTGAGAACAGCTAACTCACATCTGTAGGTCCATTCAGATGGCTAAACTTAGGTGCTGGCTTGATCCCAACTTCTCCCAGTGCTCAGGAGGACATGAGAGGGTGTGGGACCTCATAGAATCATAGTAGAATCATTAAGGTTGGAAAGCCCTCTAAGGTCACCAAGGCAAACTAAACCCAGAACTGCCAAGTCCAGCACTAAAACATGTCCCCCACATGTTTCTTGAAACTCCTTCATAACAAATTTAAGACTTTACTACTGCATTTAAGCATGTATCCATATGACTATGCCTTGAAAACAGGGATTATCTCATGCCTGGGCTGCATCTAATTTATTCAACACGATCCAGAAAACAGTGCACTTCTTACTTTTACTTCAATTACTGTAGATCAGATAATCTGAGTACTTGAAAAGACAGACAAACCAGCACCAAGGGCCACAATTCACCTCCTTTTATACCCTGAGTTTCTCTCCTAGAGCAAGAGTTGAGTGTGAATTCAACCAGTGTCATTTTCCAGTCAAGCTGTAGTTGCACCTACAACTCCACATGCTGTTTATACTCACATACCCTCAGCTTTCCCATCTTCCTTCCTAAATCCCTTGCCTGTGTACTTAACTTAATAAGCCTGTGTTTCCTGCTGATTCTGCACTGCAATAAAGGCTATGCAGTCCTTCTAGCTGCTTTCTACTGTAAATGCATTCTTCCCCTTTATCTATGTTATCTATTCATTAAATATGTATCTTTCTACTGGAGTTTTTAATCACCACAGGGATCTATTCTATTTCCATGTGAATGATTTGTTCTTTTTTTTTTTTTTTTTGTACAAAGAGGAAAACACACTTTTAATGTAGAGAGTACACTACATGTTGTACGACTAATTACATCTTGCCCCTGCTTCATCCTCTTTGTACATAAATGTACTCACGTCACACATTTCAACTGCTGAAAGGACAAAAAGTTCAAAATGGATGGAAGAAGACATTCTTAACAGAATGCTTTTCCAGTATCTCAACCCTTGCTTCCCTCTCTACCATGAGTTAAAATATTAATCATAGCAAGCTCTTTAAATCTGTCTGCCTTTAAAAAGGAGTGAATTTAGCATACAAGAAAATAAGACTCTGGCTGCTGGAGCACAAGTCAGGCAAGTGTTATCTGCATCCTGGGATGGAGGAGAGCATCCACATGGCCCTGCCAGTGTACACATCCCTTGGGTGCTCCTACCCACACCTTTTGGGAGAGTTTATCCTGTGCTTAAGGACACCACCATGTTTTCAAATGGTCAAACAGCAAGCTGGACTGCTTCGGGCCACTTAGGGAAAGAATGGGACAAGTCTTGCTTGAGATAAATAGACAAAATACAGTCTTATCTCTCCAGAATGAGAATAAATGGCCCTATGTTTTGTTAAGGTAGGTTTAGATTAGATATTAGGAAAAAATCCTTCACTGAAAGGGTGGTCAGACACTGGAATAAGCATGAGAGCACCAGGGAACCAGGGAATAAGTACCAGTGAAGTGGCTGTTACCATCCCTGGAACTGCTCAAAAGGGTGTGGATGTGGCACTTGGGGATGTGGTTTAATGGTGAACAGAATGGTGTTGAGTTAATGGTTAGACTCAGAGATCTATTGCAACCTAAATGATCCTTTGATACCATATTACTGCTGTGGACTCCCTTGGTAGAAATTGGTTGGATATTAGGAAAAGTTTGTTTACCAGGAGAGAAGTTAAGCGTTGGAACAGTCTCCCCAGGTAAGTGGTGAAGCCACCATCCCTGGAAGTGTTCAAAAAAATAGCTTTACAGGGCACTCCCTGATATGATTGAGTGGGCACAGTGGCATTTAGTGAAAGATTTGGCTTGATGATCTTGGAAGTCCTTTCCAACCTTAAGGATTCTATGATTACAACTGGAGTAGGATGTCTCCAAAGGGTATTAGCCTTTGTCCTAAGGTGGAGTGAGTAAACTTTGAGAGGTGCTTTTACCTCCCCATTGACAAACACCTCAATCAGACATTTGGTTAGTTTAATTTCTCTGTAGCTGTAATTAAATGGGATGAATCTGACTTTTCTGATTTCCTTTGCCACAAGGCTCAGTGGCCCTCACTAAGGGCAATAAGGCCTGGCAGCAACCAGCAGGCCAGTGTTTATTCTGGAGTAAATCCTTGTTAGCCCAAAGCTCCAGCCACCTCCGAGCTCTTGGCTATCTATTCTCATGACAGAATATCAAAAAGCACTCTCCTTTTTCGGATCAACACACATGTCACAGTAGAGTCTATGAAAAATAAAACCTCTGTGTCTTCAGAGATTTGGGGAAATTTTAAATGTTTCTTGAGGTGGTTGGATTGTGGACCATGGCTTTCCTGTGGGCCTGATCCAACAGTTAATTATGCTCTGTGGCTATAAGGTATTCCTAAACAAATAACTTATTGGTGGGAGAGGCTGTATAAAGATAAATGAGATAGAGTCTTTATGGTATTTAGTCATTGCATAAAACTCATATTCCAGAAAAGGGGTGTGAGGAAGAGGGAAATTTTCCTTTAGGTATTTTAAGGCCTTTTTTATTTTTGCTTAAATGAAAAGACAATGAGCAATGACCTGATACTGCTTGAGCTCTCACTATTATTTGCATTGGCACCTGATGCTTGATATAATTTTTGCTGAATTTCAGCTTTTTGGAAGCCAGATTTCTTACCTAAGCTTAGCAACTGGTTTCTGTTTGAGCAGAGAAATTTCCAAAGAGTCAACCATCTGACTCTGTGCTTCCTCTTACTTCTACAATTTACAGAAACTTGCTTGAAAACTGGGAATATTTGGATATTGGAAAAAACTCCACCCTTAAGCTGCATGCAGCTTTCTAAGAGTAGGAAGAGGTAAACACCAGGACAAACTCAAGGGATGTAATTAATTTACTTTGCAAAAACAACTTTTTTTTCCCCCTTGGGAAAAATTAAGTTTACAAATTAATTTACATTTCAGTATAAATGTAATTGCTCAAGTTAACTGAAGATGACACTGTGTCAGTAGACTGTTTTGGACACTTCATGATGTTGTCCATGACATTAAATTTTTCCTCATTCTTTTGCCTAACAAACTGTAGAGAATACAAAAACCTCACCATTGTCACCAACACTCTCAAAACATTTCACTAGCATGGTGAGCACCACAAAAGTTTGTTCATTTAACTAAGTTCCAGTAGCCCAAATTAAAAAGGTCACTCACATTGGGACAATCAAGTTAATTTGTTTTTATTTAGAGACTTTAATAAAAAAAAAATCACTTGTAGTTTTTATTTTGTAAAAAAAAAGTTATCATCTGGCCATAATTAATAATTAAGATAATATATTATAGTTACCCATGGTGTTTTAGCACTGACAGGTTAGTTGCTGGGTAAAAAGGGCAGGGTGGATGAAGTTACCCAAAGTTGCATCTGAAAGAAAAAGTAAATTCGAATTTACTGATTGCTTGATTTTGGTTTTATTTGACATTTGTTTTAGGGCTAGCCTTTTTCTCTTTGGCATTATTTAACCTTTCACTTTTATGAACAATTAAAGGCAAATGAATATAAGCCTTCCCAAAACCAAGAATCTACTGAAGCCAAAGGGAACATCATCATTTTGCAAAAGAGAAAAAAAAAATTACCTTTAGGCTACTTAAACACTCAATTTACCAAATTACCCCTGTTTAGTGTAATGGAATAAATGGCATACATAGAGGATTGCTGTTGGCAGGGTGTCATTAGAGCTCAAAAGGTAATGGGCCCTGAATAATGCCCTGAGGAGCCCTGGATGCTGCCAGCTGCAGCTGAATGACCATCTATCAGAAGTTAGAGGGGAGAAATCCAAAAGCTAAGCTTAAAATTTTGTTGTTTTGCCATGGAGATCTTATCCATGACTCTCAGATTAGCATGAAAAGCATATTTAAATGGAATAATTTTCTTCAGTTGTAAATGCTTGGAGGTGAGCTGGTAGTCCTAGGCTGTCTTTGTGGTCAATGGGAAGAAATAAACATTTCCACAACTGAGTGGAATTGAGCCCACACAGACACCTAAAATAGGTCAGATGAACACCCACCAACACCAGCAAGTTCCTGTTTTGTCATCAAGCTGAAAGTTAAGTGAATAAGTCCTAGTCAGCACGATTATGGAGTGGGAGGGACCGAAAAAATATTTTAGCCAACGTAAGTTCTTAGGAAATCAGTATTGTGTGGATCTTGGACTTATATTCAGAGACTGAGACTATGAGTAATTCCTGAAGGGTCTGTGTGGAAAGGATGATGGGACTGCCAAAAGAAAACTCTTCACCTTTGCCTGCAGGACCTCCTTGACACCACTCATTTTCTATAGCAGAGAATTCCAGGATCACAGAAAAATAGACCATCCTGAGTTGGAAGGAACCCATCAGGATCATCGAGTCCAACTCCTGGCCCTCCCCAAGACACCACAACAATCCCACCTGTCCCTTAGAACATTGTTCAAACACTTCTTGAACTTTAGCAGGCTTGGTACTTTTGACCATTTCCCTGGGGAGCCTGTTCAGTGCCCAGTGAAGAACATTTCTTTTTCACTGGGCATTGCACTTCACCCAGTGCCCTCTGGGTGAAGAACATTTTCCTAATGTCCAATCTAAACCTCCTCTGACACAGCTTCATATGGAGTATTACAGTCCTGCTGCCACTGAGCTCAAACTCACAGGGTGGACATCTCTCTGTAAAGTGTGTGAATGACTTTGTCCCATCCACCTACACTGACAGTCTCCACTGAAATGTCTCAATTGTTACAGGATTTACCTCTCCTCCTCACAAATATAATTGCCTGCTTCCAAAATCTAAGCAAAAACCATCACCAAAGGTCATTTTCCCATCTTTGCAAGTAGACTGTCTTGTTAACCTTCATATCCTTATTAACTGTTCTTTTCCTTTTACATATTGTGAGTCTGTTTTTTGTTTCAAGTTTGTTTGTTTTTGTTCTTTCATTTGGAAACAAAGGATTGATCACTGCTTTAATTTTGGCAGTAATTGTAATTGATTCAGCCTTAGCAACAGATCAGGAATAAGGAGGAAAAATAGCAATTCCATTTCATTGAAGATTTCACTGTATTTAAAAATATATATATATAAAATTACTGTTCGTCTGCTGCAAAATTTAATTTTAGGCATTTGTAAAAAAAGTCATAAACAAGTTTGATTCACATCATTGCCATAGAAGTAAACCTTTTCTGATGAACAAACAAGAAGTTAGGACATTAGCTTTGGATGTGAAAAATAATTTCAGTTCCTCTTCTATGCACAGAGGGGATTAATCCTTTATCTTTCAGTTGGTGAGGGTGTGTCTCCATGATCAGTGTGGAACATACCCTGAGGTGGAATGCTTTCTGTCATTCCTGGTGGTGCCATTTCTCTCTGCATAAATAATGAAACATGCTCTGAGCATAGACTGAAATGCAGCTGTCCCACCTCTCAAGTGATCCTCCAAACACCAGGACACAGAGTCCTGGATATTTAAATATTTTTCAACAAAGTGCAGTCACTTTAGAGGGCTTATAAAATGAGGAGAGCAAATTTATACATGGGCAGATATTGATAGGATAAGGGGAAATTATTTTAAAATAAAAGAGGAGAGATTTAAATTCAATATTAAGAGGAAATTCTTTATCTAGAGGATGGGGAGTCCCAGGCACAGGTTGTCCAGAGAAGCTGTGGCTGCCCCATCCCTGGAAGTGTCCAAGGCCAGGTGGGACAGGGCTTGGAGGAATGTGGTCTAGTGGAAGGTGTCCCTGCCCATGGCAGGGGGGTGTTGGAACCAAATGAGCTTTAAGGTTCCTGCCATCTGAAACAATTCTGTGGTTCTGCGACTCAAAAAGAGAGCGTAAGGAGAGGTTACCCCTGAATATTAGAGGAATTTGGGATGAGTAGAGGTTCATATACACACAGGTACAGTTACCAAGTGAATTGAGTCCCGACAGTAGCTGTATCTCATAGAAGGTACTGCAAAGCCCTGTTTTCAATCATGTATTCTTTCAGCTCTTCTTGATAGTTTTGCAGTAGATAAAATTATTCCAATATTTTTAAGTATTTGGATATTTAAAAATCTAAGTTGAAGTATTTAAGTATTAAGTCAAAATTATTATATCCCAAATATATTTCTTATTCCAGATATCACCATTCTTCTTCACTGTCTTCTTAATATTTACATTTTCTCTGACCTATAATATTGAAAAATCTATTTCTTCTGTGAATCCATTTTACTACTTTTATGCTCTCACAAAATGAAACTTTAGACTTTAGACTCATCTCTAGATTTAGGGTGAATGAGGAATTTTCTTTAGTTAATGTTTGTTTGTTCTCTGGAAAATTGTCCTAATTTTGGTCTAAAAATATTCCTCATCAGAGAGGTTTGGCACAAAACTTTGGATATCAAACGAAGTCTTGGACTTCTGTTTGCCAGGATCACATTATGGCTCTGAGTGTTTTATTTTTTATCTTAACTTTACTATAAGGTGCCAGAGCATCCTCTATGATCTGTGATAAGTTTCTTCCCAACGAGAGGAGGTTCTGTGGCATTTGGGGCCACGGATTTGTGGGGCTTTGTTCCAAAGCTTTATTCTAACAACTCTCTAAGGGACACAGATTGCAGGTGGCTGAGTTTTAAGATGACCCTGCTAAACTCCTCAGCCAGGGGCCCTACCAAACGTGGAGCAAACACCACGACAAATGACAGAAAGCTTGGCTGCATCTCTGTGTCCATCCTCAGCTGACGGAAAGGAAGATGGGCCAAGAGTGTTGAAGGGAGGCCAGAAATGGGGCAGCGTCAGAGCTCATTAATGTCACAACAACTCCAAAAGACATACGTTATTTAGACAAGCCCCGGGGCGATCCTAATTGACAGCATGGAGCTCAAAGCCACCTTTTCTCCCTGTCCAGTGGCGTTCAGCATCATTATAAAATTTATTTCTCTTGATCTACCCCTGTGAGGAAGGGACTGGCTACCCCATTTTAAAAACAGGTATAGAAATAGCAAACCACTTGACTTATGACATCCAGGACATTTATATCCGAGCCAGAAAGAGAACATTGCCTATTCTTTAGGCTGGCATATGTATGCCCAAGACCATATTCTCCATATGTCAGATGTTTTTTAGAAATACTAAACAAATTAATATTACATGGGTTAGCAACAGATTAACAGAATGATTAAAAAAAATCAAAAAGCAATCCTGGAGTCTTCACATTCACATTGAGACATTGAGCCTACTTTAAAAAGTGCTTTGATGATCATTCTCAGCATAAAAAGAATTCAGCTTGCATCCTAAACATAGACATGCAAAATCTAACACCCTTTTTCTCTTTCTTCCTTAACATTACTAAGTTCTGTTTCCTAAACAGAAATTACTGATTTCATATTCCAACTAAGTTGTCTTGTTTATAGAGATGTTCCTGTTTCAGATGGAGGGAGGAACAAAAATGATAAAATTAAAAATACAGTCAGGAAAGGGAAAAAATCTCTTTACGACCTTACGAGAGTCACACCTAGCTGATGGGTAGGACATGTACCATTACTTCCCCTTTAAATTGGATCTAAAGTCTGACAAAGTTTTAAATTTAAAAAAAAACATCATTGTTGCATGGTGGATTTCAGAGTCTGTTTTTTAAACACAGAGTGCTTACCTCAGAGAGGCTTTTATTTAAAAAGAAAAGCCAAATTTCATCTAGCCAGTATCAGTATCTCACAATATGTTTATTGAATGCTGATCCAGAAAAAAAGAACAGCTAAGTAGGAGGAAGTCTGCATTTTTGTGTATTAAAAGTGATAGAAAGCAAGATCCTAACCTAAAAATATTTTATTCTGTAGTCAGTAAGTCATGAAAAATCAAAACAAAGCCACTTCTGTAGTTTAAGAGGATGCAAAGCCAAATCAGTTTAAGTGTTTTGATTTTGATTTTAAAAGCTGAGTGGTGAAGACCATCAATGTTAGAAATCAAAGAATGTGAAGAAAAAGACTAATTTAGATCTGAAATCTCATTTTGGGCTTTCTTGAGGTTAAAAATGAAACACTATTTTACATAGAGGTAAAATATACCTGGCAATCTTTAAAGGAGATCACAGTGATATTACATCTGATGAAGTAGGTACAGACAACAAACAGTGTCTGATGGAAAATACAGAAAAATTATGAAAGTCCCTTTTGATGCTAAGCATCACAAAGTGGCACAAAAGGTGGCCCTGAAAGTAAAGAAATAAAATAAATATTGAGGCTTTTGTAAAGCAAATGTGCTGTACAAATAACAGCATGCAGACTATTGTGTTGTGAAAAGGACTGAACTTAAGGAAGATGAACTAAAGAAATAAGAATAGATGCAAACATTCTTACACATACAGGTCACACACAGAAATACACCACATGTACCTAACTGTGGTGGAAACAGATGGGTCCATAAGAATTTCCATCATTTCTCTACCTACATGCTTTATTTCACCACTCCTCCTATTACAAATAAAGAAAATATTTGTCCAGTCTCTGAAGAATTTAGTATCATTGTGTTCTTTCCACTCCAGACAAAGCTAATATTTTACATTACAGATTGAGAGCTCTGATCAAAACATTAAGCAATTTTTTTTCTAAATTTCAAAGCAAATATTTATCTCACATAGGAAAAATAATAGGTTTTTTAATGCAGCTTAGAATGGAACATTTTAACATTTTAGAACTCTCTCTTGAAACTTAAGAAAATGAAATTCATCAAAATCAACTCTTTGTTACAAAGAAGTATAAATTTCATCACCTACATGTATTTAAAATTTTATTTAGAAGAAAATATCTTCTCAAACCTCCCAAGTGTCTTATAACATTTGATCTAAGAATGATACCAGGGTCCTGAAGTGGCCTTCGGCATCTCTTCCCATGGCTGGTTGAGAAGGACCTCAAGAGTGCAATCCATCTTAAATGCATGATGAATTTTCCTGTTCAGATCCTTTCTATCCCTACAGTCATGCTGTGGCATCCCACCCTTAAGGGCAAGCGAGAACCCAAGAAATTCTTGTGGTCAAAAAGGAATGACAAAAGTCAGATGGTCCACAAAAGTTACAGAGTTTTATTCATAAATTATGCAGTTGAATGGAAGTGAGTGTTAGTCCCTGAATTTCTAGCATAAGGACATGGTGGATTTTGGGTAAGGGATGGGGGAAAAGAGAAGAGAGAGAAGGAAATTATGGAAAGAGATGGAGGGAGGGAGGGAGGGAGGGAGGGAGGGAGGGAGGGAGGAAGGAAGGAAGGAAGGAAGGAAGGAAGGAAGGAAGGAAGGAAGGAAGGAAGGAAGGAAGGAAGGAAGGAAGGAAGGAAGGAAGGAAGGAAGGAAGGAAGGAAGGAAGGAAGGAAGGAAGGAAGGAAGGAAGGAAGGAAGGAAAAAGATTCCAGCCATGGTGGGAAAGAGATAAGGTAGAATACTGGACTGTGGAGCAACAAACTATACTTTTCCCAATGGAGGGAAAGAGGATTTTGCATTTATGATCTCCCTTTATTTCAGTTACAGAGAAAATTTATCCGTCCTGGTTTTTAGCTCAGTATCATGACCGTAGATTCACTGCAGATAAGTGATAACCAAGTCCTTAAACCAACACAACAGCTGTTCAACCTTCTCCTGAAGGTTTTCTCTCAGGTAATTAAGTAAACTTTGTCTTTTAATTACATTTTCTTTGGTTTGGTTCCTTGACCTACCTTCACTCAGTGACATAAGAAGGTTTTGCCTACAGATAATAATCTATTACACATACTGAATATTCTTCTGTGGATATTAATTTGAAAATGGCTCTTTGGGTTATTCTTGCTTATTGCATCAAGAAAAAAAATGGACAACTAACACAGCAGGCTAGGCTGTGCAAGATGATGAACTTTGAATTTCAACCTTGAGAAGATTAAAACTTGATCACCACCTGCTAAAACTCATATTGCCATTCCTTGGAGACTGGAAATCAAGGGAGCATTTTGATCTGTGTATATCACCCACTTCTGAAATAGATGGAGTTGTGGGCTGTGTTGACAACCACAGCTCTCCCGATGAACCTCTATCTTGAACACCTACAGATGGAACAAACACCCCTTCAGAGACCCAGGGAAGAAAAAATCCCACTCTGCATTGACAGGCAGGTGGTTGCATGGGGATATAAACCTTGGTTTAAAGAGCTGGCCGCGCATCAGTGCTGTGGGTTCACTTTTGGGAGGGTTGGGTAGCCGAAATGCCCCATCTACCCTCTGGCACAGAATCCACCCTGTGTTCAAGAGGTGTTTGTGGTTCCATTTTCTGCTGTTCAGTGCAGCTCTTTGTGAGCTTGCTAACATTTAGTAAGAGATAACAGATTAAGCCAAGTGCAGGGATAATGAAATATAAATTAGTAGGTTTGCCAGCCTTTATCCACAGCACTGTCAGAGTGTATTATCTGGTATATCTAGTTCAGAGCAGTCAGTTAAATTTCCCCTTATCAGAAACTGAGTGTGAAGTGTGGTAATGTTGCTAAGTGCAGAACAAAAATCTCTCTTTTTTTGCATCCCATGACTGCTCCAGGCAACATTCTTGGAAATCTCTGAGTAGGAAGGAAAAGAAGACCCTGAGATATATACACTGTGACAAGCCAGGAGGCTAAGCTTCACCGGTAAACCGTCCTGTGAGCGGCAGTCGCCTGTGGCTGTGACATTACCACACTTTGCTCAGCTTCAGAAAGGGAAATTTAACTGACGACTGCTATGAACTGAAGCCACAGCCTAAACCAGATAATACACCCTGACAATACTGTCAGGCAAAAAAGGCTGTGTTCCCATTGATTTCATCGCATTGGAGACATATTACCCAGGGCTGTGTATGTTTGAGGGTATATGTGAACACTGTGGGAATATCAAAGGGAAAGACACACTGATTTGGGCAGAAACAGGCCTCACAGAGATAAATCCCTGAAGTGCACTGACTGAAATATGTATTATTTGGAGAATGGGGCATGGAAAAGATATTGATTGTAATTATAACTTTATCCTCAATCTACATCTGATATACCCTGCTGGGTTTGTTTAAAGCAGTAGAAAGCAGGGAGAAAAACACATTTTTTGCATCTCTGGGTTGTTTCTGAAGGTTTGGAAGTCCAGTTAGGAAGTCAGCATTTTTCTCATAACCCCTTTGCTCTCTTCTTCTTGCTCATTGATACTCCAAAGCATTGGAGCATAAATGAGGAAGGAAAGATGAAAATAAATGGTCCAAACTTTAAAATAAGCTGTTCTGTCATGAAAGTATCCACGCTTCCAGGTGATCAGGATTTACTCTTTGTGGAACCTCAATCTACATGTCTGTTGGACTGTTGGTGTCAATTTTTCCTCAAGGACTTGGTGAAGAGCTTCTGGGTGTTAAAATTCAAAACTTTCTCTATTTTCAGTGATGAGCACTTCCAGATCCCCTCCTTCTGCCAGAACATGTATTGCAAAACTGGAATGAGTTTACCATGAGCATCTGAGTTTCTCCAAGGGCTATCAGAAGAAGGTGAACAAGCTTCATTGGTTTTCGTTTATACCTACAATGTCAGGCATCCTTTGGAAAAGGGAGAGAAGGAGGAAAAATATTAATTAAAAAATAATTATGAATTGCACCTTTTATAATGGAAGTGTAAAGCAGAAAAAAATGGATCCTGTCTCTATGTAAAATATTTATTTGGAACATTTGCGATTAACTTACTTCTCATTTCTCTGCTGCTCCTTAAGTTCACATACTGTCTTTTTCTCATTCTTAAGAATTCAACAGCTTCAACCCCAGCACTCTGAAAAAGCCATAAATTAGGATCTGAGATGAACTGATGTTTTATTTGAAATGTTTCATGCTGGTTTGCAGCTTCCAAATTAACATGAAACAGCACCAGAGGAAACAGAGGGATTCTCCTGCATTGTACAAAGAGCTATGTGAACTTTTGAAATACTGAGATCTCATTACTGACAACATTTTGACCTCGGAATTTTCATGCGCTGACCCAGAGGCTGCCTTTGGAAGTAGAAATGCAGATTCCCCATTCAGCATGACTGCATGGGTTTATCAAGCCAGGTGATTTTTTTCAAATGCAAAGCAAGGGTACATGGCTTTCAAAAATGGGGAAAAGTAATTAATAATTATAGATATGAAAGCAGGAAGAATAAATTATCAGCTAGGAAAAAGGCAGATAGAATGCAGTCCTTTCTGGGGTACTTTTGGTAAGCTTTTATGTTTTGTTGCTAAGCCTGTTGAATCCCATCCAGAGATCTGGGATTAAAAGCTCTGCAGAGGCTTAAAGTACCAAACAGAAAGCAAAGAAAGAGCAAGAGCTACTCGTCTTCTGAAGCTCCCTCTTGTTACTCCTGTGACCCAGTTTTATTGGGAATTCTACTCAGCAGCAAAAGGAAAAAAACATATCTGAGATAAGGTAATAGAACAAATACTAAGGAAGCATTTTCTGTTTGGTTGGAAAAGAAACCAAGGAAAATATTCTGGTCCCACAGAAGCCAAAAGCAGTCAGTGCTTATGTCAACAGACCCCGAAGTTCAATACAAAACCTTCTCAAAATTTGGAGTAATTATTTTAAAAGACTTTCTTATTCAAAACTTGGGAATAGCAATGCATTCTCACTTTGTGGGTTGCAGGAACGAGGACCTAAGGGGTGTTCCTGCCCATGGCAGAGGTCTGGAAATAAATGATCTTTAAGATATTTTCAAACCAAACCGTCCTGTTATTCTATGAGTAAGTAGCTTACAAAGTTTCTCAGTGCTCAATAGAATTATATTTCTTACAAAAGAAAGCCCAGAGACAAATCTTTACTGAGTCCCACCCATAAGAAAAGGTAGGTTGCACTAGCTAAAAATCTGGCCAATCGATCACATTTTTTCCAACTTCTCTTCATTCAGTTCTAATGACATGGAATGAATTCAGAAATTCTTCAGGGCTTGGACAAGTATAGAAATCCTCAGGGAATGGGAGCAGAAAGGAAACTGTTTTGCAGGGAAAGAATGGAGTCACTGTCATCAGGGCAACAAGTCACTTTAGGCTTGGGATTCAACGCAAATTTTTAGCTGCTTTGCACTATGTATAAGTCTTGTAAGCTCAACACTTATCACTGATCCCCCTGTTCCTTTGTGGGATTGTTGTATTCTATTGCAACAAAATAATGCTGCAAGCAATTTCTTCTCTCAGTGTCATTTTCATTCCAGATTGCTCGGTGCTGGAAATTAGCTGGATGGTGTTGTTTAAACTGTTTTTAAAACACAGAGTGTAAAAACCTCACCTCCAGACTCCACAAGACTTCCCTAACCAACTATGACTGAATGGAAAATTCTGCCGCTCTGATTAAACTTATATGTAGAGGTGAATAAAATATAAAAGAGGTCTTGAGCATCATCTTTTATTTAGTGTCTTGTCCGATAAGTATGATCATACTTTTAAGGATCACAGTATATTTTTAGACACCTTGTAAAGCACTCAAGCTTTTGCTTAGAGTACTAAGAGTGTATGGTTTAATAAGCCAGTTGACAGAACATTAGTGACATCAAAGCCATGGAAAAAACCCTGTTTGCTTGCTCTTCCTTTCATCTGACTTTAAAATCCAGTGCAATCGACAGGATTAGGAGAGAAAAGCACACATACACACAAAAACCAAGTGCATTTTATGAATACTGTGTGATGAACTGTTTGAAAATAATGATTATTTTCAGGAAACTGAGATATTCTTCTCCTTCTAAATGCACATCAGATTTTATACAAGCCCACTGTCTCAATCTGCTTGTATGTTGCAATTTATCAAGGGATTTCTCGGGAATACCAGATTGATGCCATCTGGGTATTGTGTAGACAGGAAAAGTACACGATGCTTTGCCTCCTTTCTGCTGTTAACCCCCAGTTTGTCAGGTTTGCTCTTGAAGACAGAGAATATTCAAGTTTCTATGTCTAATGTCAGGCTAGAGCCCCAGGAGAGGTGGTAGGTGGTTATATCCATCAGGTCACATCTGACATAAACACCACACATGGGACACATCTCGCCCAACTAAAAATGTCCACAGAGATGGTTTCCTGCAATACTCACCAAAGTCAACACAGAGCAAGGGAAATTTAAGCAAATAATTCATCTGACCTTCTGAGATATTTATTTGAAATGAGCTGCAGTGATTCCTAAAAATGCTTTTGTTCCCCACTTCATTTTTTCCTTTCTCTTTTCTTTCTGTAGAGAGTTAGAGCATGTGGTTACATATATCTGCATTGTACATAATGAAAGATACATTATACAAACTTTGTTGCATTTCTGCATGATACTTGAATTTTTCCTAGTTTTGATTATCCCCAGAACCATCTCACGTCAGAGAGTATGACACAGTTTTGGTTAGACTTTTTGCTCATCAGAGGAGATCGTATAATATAAAGGGAAGCTAATTGAAAAGAAACCACAACCAGCAACCCTCAAACCACACCTGGGTGCAGAAATATTGAAATACCATCTAGTTTGCACATTGTAACCTCCACTTGGCTGTCTAAAATAATGCATTAATGAGGAAGATTTACTCTCAGAACACCAGTGGGAATATAAATTTAGCAAAAAGATCACCTTTGGGTTAATTTTGTTAGTCACTTCAGTTATTCACCTCAGAAGCTGCAATTTTGTATGTTAAGTCTTTGGTTCTGCAAAGAATGGGGAGAAAAATTTTGGCTTTTGGATTGTGTACTATTGTTTGCTAAGAAGGTACAACTCAGGAATGACAAAATGCATCCCTCTGAACACCTAAATTACAGACTGCTCTGGTTCCAAATATCAACGCTTTAGTGCTACTCCTCTCAACAGCAGTACTGTGTCCATTATTTGACTTCACCTTGGACTGGAAAAATATGATTTAAAAAGTTGTTATTTGATTTATTTATAAAGTACCAGCTGGTCATTTTCATATGTCCAGAGAAGCTGTGGCTGCCTCATCTCTGGAAGTGTTCACAGCCTGGTTGGATGGGGCTTGGAGCAACCTGGGATAGTGAATAGCATGTCTGCCTGTGGCAGGAGGTGGAACTAGGCAATTTTTAAAACTCATTCCAACCCATACCATTTCATGATTCTCTGATAGGCCTTTATCTGCAGGTCTTGAGGCCTGTTGTTAATGGGAGAGCAATGTCTTTGAATAAGAGAGCCTTTGCAGTTTACACATTGTGTATCATCTCTGGTTTTCCAATACTTCGCTCAAAGTGGTAGAACAGTAGGATTTCCTAATTCACTGGGAAGCCAAGTGCTCATATCTATGTTACTTTCCATATAAAACACTTAGAATACACTCAGCTGTGAACGTAAAGCCAAAGCTGAACAGTGAATTCTCCTTAAGGCCTGATTTTCCAGGCAGTATTTTGCCTATGGAGATGTTTCAGCATTAATTTTGATCATATTCTCTTTCACACCCTCTATCTAAGGTACTAAAAAGGGAATTCACAGGAATTCGTAAGGTGCCATAAGCAATGTTCTCAGAAGTGTAAAAGAAATGAATACGATAATAGCTTTCAAACTAAGTTCTCCTCAATGTGTTTAGTTCACTGGGTGTTAAAGAACATTTAGTAACAGTTTAAACGAGTCAAATGAGGATGCAATCAGAATTCATCAGGTAAGGCAGTACCCAAACTGAACATTATACTCTATACATGCTCTAAAGGTGTCTCTCCCTTCTTGACCTGTTCAGATGAAAGCTGACTGGCTCCTTTAAAGCACATTTTTCAGGGACATTAATCAGAGCATTGGAAAAGTTGATTTTTTTTTTTTTTATCTTTTTAAGCCTAGCATTTAATATCTCAGCCCACTCTGCACAATGTTAGGCTTTTGCTTCTGGCTTCTTTCTCAGCAAGGGCTGCACATTGGGCACATCCACCTCTGGAAGTAAAGCCTATTCTTTCTGGTGTTAAGAGGTTTTTGCCACTCAGAGGTGGATTGAAGCACATGTCTCATGTCCTCTCAGATCTAGGTGCAGGAGGTCAAGATCTGTAGGAAATGTCATGAGCTAGTTGAAAAGTTTTCACTTTTTTCATCACTCATCCTTGAGATATATGGATTAGATTTAGATTAGATGTTAAGAATAAATTCTTCTCTGTGAGGGTGGGGAGGCCCTGGCACAGATTCCCAGTGATGCTGTGGCACTTTCATCACTGGAAATGTCCAAGGCCAGGTTGGACAGGACTTGGAGCAACCTGGGATAATGGAAGGTGCCCCTGCCCATGGCAGGAAGGTTGGAACTAGATGACCTTCCAGGTCCCATTCAACCCCAACCATTCTGTGGTTCTGTGATCCTCTGGTATTAGCCCCCATATGGAAAATTCCCATAGACTTTCACTGGGGAAAAAGAAAAGGACATTTTCTCAGAAATTCTTAAGTGCTCAAATTGAGCAATTAATTTTTTCCCTCCATAGGATTGAATATATTCTTCCACAGGAGATAACTTGTTCTATATGATGATTTATATATTTGCAGTATGATTTCTATTAAATTCCTTGACAAAATTTTTCCAGGTGTGAATATTTTTTGTTACACTCCTACTTAATACTTTAAGACAGAAACAGTAGGTATTTATACTGTCTTACAAAAGTATCTGAACAAGAATGTCTCTAGCCTTAAATTTAAAAGTTAAGGCTAGAGACATTCTTTTATATAGGATATTATTGAAAAGTAACTCCCTTCAGTTATAGCAAACAGGACAAATTTATCAATCAGTCTAATTTATTTGAATATTTTGCAGAAACACATTTTACAAATATATTTATTTGAATATGGTACCCACACACAGGGTGTGAAATGAGACAAAAGGATGGCAAAATGTGGGGTAGATAACTGGAATTTTAAGCAGTATGAATGGATGATGGTGTGAGTACTAGTGCTTCTTTTGTTTTCCATCACATGGAGACAACATTTCTTCAAGTCACATGCTGATGGTTTCTCCTGGCACATGTCCTCAGGGCTGGAGACAGTCACCTGGAGTCATGTGAGGTGTCCTGTTCACAGCTATTGATAGAGAAATACATTATCCCCCCTAATCTCTGCCAGAGCTGCCCTGACCAAGGATCTGCAGCCCAAGCTCACATGACACAGGAGGTCATTGAGCTTTTGAGGTCCTGTGTCACTGCTCTCTGTGATACAGAACAAACTGAGATGGAACATGAGTTAGGACATTCAGATTCCTCTTATTGGAGGAATACATTCCAGGAATGAGACTTAATACATAATGAGTCATAGAATTTTTTGGTTTGGAAAAGACCTCTAAGATCATCAAGTCCATTCACTAAGCCCAGCACTGCCAAGGTCATCACTAAACCATGTCCCCAAGTGTCACATCTACATGGCTTTTAAATCCTTCCAGGGATGGTGACTCCATCTCTGGCCTGGGCAGCCTGTTCCAAGGCTTGACCACCTTTTTTGTGAAGAAAATTTTCTTAATATCCAATCTAAACCTCTCCTGGAGGCCCTTGAGACCATTTCTTCTGGTCCTATTTCTTGTTTCCTGGTAGAAGAGCCCACCCCCAGCTGGCTCCACTCTCCTCCCAGGGAGTTGTAGAGAATGAGAAGGTTCCCCCTGAGCCTCCTTTTCTCCAGGCTGAGCCACCCCAGCTCCCT
This sequence comes from Lonchura striata, assembly GCF_050655825.1. Classification (NCBI taxonomy): domain Eukaryota; kingdom Metazoa; phylum Chordata; class Aves; order Passeriformes; family Estrildidae; genus Lonchura; species Lonchura striata. The sequence continues at coordinate 4,947,190 of NC_140705.1, read as the reverse complement.
CAGCTGCTCCTCCTCAGACCTGTGCTCCAGACCTTTCCCCAGCTCAGCTCTCTTCTCTGGACATGCTCCAGCCCCTCAATGTCAATGAAAATACGAAAATATCTCAACCTGGTGGGATGAATAGAAGCTCATTATCACTCCAAGAAAACTGACAAGCAATGAATAAAACTGTCAGATGAAATTTGTTTTGATTATTTAAGGTAAGCAATAAAACTGAAGTTCAAGAAGGTTCCTGACACGGGTAGGTGGCATTAATTCTTGACACAGGCAGCCTTAGAAGAAATAATTTGAAATATTCATGTAATATATTAGCTACTAAGTCAGTTGTGAAGGGAACACGCCTGCACATTGCAGGATAAAAAATGATGCAAATCTGCAATGCGTAAAAGCCATAAAACACAAGGGATGAGCCAGTCAAAATTTTAGGAAGAAATGTAATGCCATAACTTAGGAACACATTCTCAGAGTGTTCCATCCCAATCATCAGGCAGTGCTTTGCTGTTGCGGACAACCACAAAATACCACAATGTGTCAGAGCAATAATTGATCAAATTTCATCTTAAAAGCTCAGAGTCAATGGGTTGCTGGGACTATAATTCTTGAGATGCATCTTTTGAAGATAAACTGAAGAGCTGGAAGGCTCTCTCTGGTTCTAAGTTCTGGCACAGAATGGCCACATTCATGTAATGAAACTCTCTTGCTTCCCCATGTAGGTTGGCCATGGACAAACTACCTATTGAGAAATGTCCATAAATCATATTAGTTCTGCAAGAAGAAAGTTCATGGGACAGTGTTGACCAAAGAAGTGCATTCTTCCAACAATATTGATAATTTCCTCTCCTGACACAGTTAATTTTGTTTTTTTATAGCCCTGATTTCCTGGATGATCCTCTTTTACTCAACAAGTTGAGTTATTAAACCCTTCATTTTCATCAGTCTTTTCCTCAGGGAGGACCAGGGTTTTTATGACTGACAAGTTATTATGAAAAAATGAGCAATATCAGCTACTTTGGCTCTACATTCATGTGCCCAAAGAGAGAACACCATAGGGACTTCTGGGGGGATGAAGGATGAGATCCAAATCCAAACCAGGAACCATGTCAGAGTAACTTCTTTGCTCAACTTCCACCTCTGTAGGTGTTCACCAGTGTTTTCCACAAACTTACTGGTACTTTTTAAATAGAAGGAACTTAGATCTTAACCTCGATAAGATTAAGTTGCTGACCTTAACATTTTGGCTGTGAAATTCCGTTATGATATATTATGGATATCAGTGCAATATTTAGAAAGAAACATGATACTAAAATATGAGCTAAACAATTCATATTTTTGCTTTTCTGAGTTTCACAGTCAGCTAACTAAGCAAATATCAGAACTACCATTACATTTTTACTGTTCATTTAGGAAGGACAAACCAAATAAGCCTTAAGGACTTCCCTGGAGTTTTAGACAGACAGGCAACACATGTGACCATACACCAAATATCTGCACATTTTCTGGGTTTGAAAACAACACAAACACTTTTCAACATGTAAGTTAGTTTAGGGATACAGATGGATAAATACAAAGACACGACTTGGTAATCTTACAGGTCTTCAGGCTTTCTGCATTCCCTTTGCAACCTATTAGTGATCTGTCTACTAATATTAAATAAGCTCCTTTAAAGAATTTTCCCTAGATTGGTTTGAATCAGGAACTTGGAGATTTGAAAGAGGCACTCCTTCCTTCCAGTTAAAATAAAATTGTGTTTCTGCTGAAAAGTCAGTCCAAGAAAACTGTATATGTGTTCCTAAAACAGAACAAAATAGCCTTAATATGGAGGAGGAAAACAGGCATAGCCTGCTACTCAGCTCTTGTGCAAATACTATAAATTTTGGGCAGGATTTTAATCACAGAGACCTCTTAATGACCACAAGTGTTTTCTTCTCAGAGGAAAAGTGCAGAACTTTACTGTGTTCTGCTGTGGACAATTGTGTTGAGCTTAAATGAGAATGAACCATGTGTTTTGGTAAATTACAACTGTTGTAGTTTGAAATACATCATTGTGCATTAAAATGTTTATTTTAATAAGAATTTTAACATGTAGGCAAAACTTATCACCACTTTTCACCTGGTGCTCTTATTTTTCAAAGAAAATAATTCTGCTTTCATTGTTTATTCTTGGTTACTAAACAAAAAATATAAAGTACTATTTGGTGCTTTCTGATAACCCAGAGAAAATAATAAAATGTTCTTAATTTATTTAAATAAATATATGGATTTTCATACATATATTCAGCTTTTTCATTGTATTGGAAAAGGAGAAATAGTCTTATTTACCAGACAGTGACTGGCATTTTACAGCCAGTTTGTACCAAGTCTGTTTCCATGAGTATGGGGATACTCAATGAAAATGCACAACATTGACAGTTGAGAGTTGTGCTCATCAGGTAAATATTCCCCTCTCTTGTTCCAGCTTCCAGCTGTTTAAATCAACAAAGAAAACTGCAGTTGGAACAATGCCAGGTGACTGATGGATAAACTGTAGAATTAAAATGAAAATTATTTGTTATAAGCTGAAAGGAGAGGTAATTAAACAAAAAGCTTTGAGAAGCCCAGAAAAAAAAAAAATATTTACCTTTGAAAAGTTAGGAAGAAATTCTACATAATTTTAAAGTTTAAAATTTATTTAAACCCTGACCAAGAAAATATTTATGTCCTTGTTCAGCTTTACTTATTTAGATGGTAAAGACAAAGGCGTGTATGTGTTCTTATTTTTTTCTTGCAAAATCATTAGTATGTGGAATACATCAGATAATCTGTCAAGCTATACTTAATAAGGTGTGATTTAAAGCATTTTACTTTAAAAATGTTATAACAATTCCCCGTTCTGCTCTTGCCTGTCTTACCTGTAAGACTGACTTGAGAGCTTAAATACGTGAGGGGATTAATTTGATTCTGAATATTATCTTTAATTTATTGAAATGATGTCATTGCATAATGACAAATGGTGCCTCTAATTTTTTTTTAATTTATCTTAGCATCACCTTAAACAGGAGTTAAATCAGTTTTTTTAAGTAAAGCATTTAAAGTGAAATTATCATTCCCAGTTTTTAAATTACCACAGCAAAAACAGATGTTTGTTCCAAGTGTTTCTAATTTCTTTCTCAGAATGGGATTCTAGAGTAGAGGCATTAGAAAAACTGCTTTGGCGGGCTGGGGTTTTTTGTGGGTTTTTAGTGTTTAGTTCACTTTCAGGACTGTACTGGTTTTGAGAGCCTGGGATAGCTTTTGTACAAAGCTTTTATATACATATCTTTTTTTCTGATGCTGCACCAGACACCCAGGCAGGAGTGGGAGCAAGGAGTGCTCAGAAGCTCCAATCTCACTTCAGCAGCCCCTGGGACTCAGTAAGATGCACTGTGGGATCCCTGATGGACTAGGGATGACCTTTGTTCCCTTTGCAGAACGAAGTTATCCCTTCTCCATTCTTCCTCCTCCTTCTTTCTCTCTGTCTTTCTTCACTGCCCCTTCTTTGTCCCTTTTAGAGAATCCCTTTTCCACCTGCCTGTATGATCATGTTCTGTGACTGAGTGATCTTAAACAGAAAATAGCCAAGTTCACACCCCCCTGTGTGTACAGACATGGCAAACAGATCCCATAAATCAGTCTGACTGTTTTATTTGTATAAAGACTATTGATTTTCTCCTTCTCTCCATGAACCAGAAGGTGGCATCTGATTACTGGCTTGTAAATTTGCATCTCTTCTATCTTCACTGCCACAGTCAACTTCAGTGGATCCTTTTCTTTCCATATTCATCAGCGTGAACACACAAAATTTATGCCCACCTGTCTATATTCTTCAGACAAACATACACAAGCATAAATATAATGGTTAACCATTTTCTGTTATTATTAACCTGGCACTGAATACTTTTGCTTTAAATCTGAAATTACAGTGCATATATTGACAGGTTCAGCAACACAATCCAGAAGCTTGATTTTACTCCCATTCTCCAAACTGGAAAATAAAAGCAAAAGAGATCAAAAGGTCTCCTTCAGAGGCAGACAGAAATGTTGGGACAAAGCATGGAATATTTAAAATTCCTTGCTTTCACTATTGGTCCTTCAGCTACGAGTCAAACCAAGCATTCTCTTTTATCAAATCATGACATTTGTAGACTCCTCAAGTCCTCAAGTGTCCATGTATTCAGACCTCAGTGAATAATTAGTGTTTGGTCCTCAGCTCTAATGAAGATGAACAAACATTCTGCATCCCCAGAATAGCTGATCCACAATGAAATTATTTTTTCCTGTTGACCTGTAATCTTTTTAATAAGTACATGATGCTTTTAAACCCAAAGGTGATTGGTTCAATCCCCTTTACACTAGGGGTAGGTCTTAAACATCTTTCTAATATTAGAGGAGATTTTTATGAGAGAAAAAGTATAAATAATTGGCTTTTCTCATGAGAAACAGCTGGGCAGAGGTGCAAAGAGAGCTTTCAATGAAGTCTGTGAGTTCATAGTGTAATGACTGTCAAGATCTACACTTTGAAAATGTTTGGAGGAGTTATATCATGTTAATTGCTAAATGTGAGGATTCAGATATTTGGAACTTTCTGGCTTCAATCATCAGAGTCTTTTTGCTGTTGAATGTTGTTTTCCCTGACAGAAAGTGTTGCATAATTTTTATAGAGCATGGACAGGATCTGCTTGCACAGCTTAAGAGGACAAACTGTGTTCTGGACAGCTGGAAATATTAATGCATGACACATGCTCTGTTTGTCCTTAATCCCATAAACAGAGAACTTGAGCCATGAAAGATCATTTAGAAAAATGCATGGAATTTCTGAGCTTCATGGCAAAGCCAAAAGACCAACCTCCACCTCCAGGGAAAGAGCAGGAATTACTGGTTCAGGTTGTGAATGTGAGTATTGCAAGGTGACAGGAACATGGGGAAGCAGCAGCCAGGACTGGAAGATGGGAACTGACAGGAGTGAGCTGTGCAAAATCAAAAAGAATATAGTCAAAGGTGATGGGATGCTGATTTATTTAATGCAACAGTAAAGAAACAAGAAGGAATATCCTGGGTGAAAGGGAAGCTGTCTGGGTCAAAGTCGCACAGGGGAAGAAGGATGAAAGAGTTATCAGTGCAGTTATTCTTGCAATCCCTTATAGATCATCAAGAGGAACCATGTGAATAGAGAGAGGCTTCTATGACAATCTCATAAACATAGTGCTTTAAATAAACATATATTTGCATATACTTACAAGCATAACATATTTTACATTGCAGTGTGGTTATAAATCATACACTCTTCATATTTACAAGATTAAATTGTCATTAAAAACCAAATAATTTAGGTGTTTCAGCTCTCAGATAAAAGCTGAAGAACAGCAAAAAATAAATTTCCAATATGATTCACTCACTCCTTTTAGAGCTGGCAAATTCTCTGAAAAATTCAACAAGCAAACCTGTTTGTTATCCAAATTGTTTGGATTAGGTTTTTCCAAACAACAAGGATGCTGTAGAAAGCAGATCCATTGGGAAGGTTATGTACACCCAAGCAAGGATTCACTCAACCTGGATGGTGGCTGAGGTAAACAATCTCTTCCAATTCTTTGTGCTCCACTCACATGCACAACTTATTCTATTTTTTTCTTACTGCATTTGAATCTTTTTGCACTGTTTTAATTTCTTTTCTAGTTCTCACTTGGTTTGATTTTACAATTCTGCTTTCATTTTCTATGAGGCATCCTTTTCCATTGTGCAACATCTTCTAAATCAATTTATATTTATGATTCTGTCTCTGACTATGATGAATACTGAGGAAGAGATAAATGAAATATGCCATGAAACATAAACTCTATCTGATTATTTAAGCAAAGAAGCTTTGAATAAAAGGGTTCCATTTGAAATTTAGAAAAATAGAAGGATTTTAGTCATTAAAACAGTGCAGAATAACCTTCAAATAGGAGAATTTTGAGCATAAATTAGTCTCAGCTCCCAGGATGGAGTTCATTGTGCTCATCAACATTTTCTGATACCAGTGTTTACAGCAAGAGCAATTATTAATAATTATAATTATCAGTGTATTACAGCAATAATAAAGGTCGTTATTCAGAAAGACTTTTCTGAACTTTACAGAAAAAGTAGAAAGAATAAAATGCATCTCATATCACATTAAATGTCAACAGAACAAACTCTGCAGCTAGAACCATGCCAGACTCCTTTCACAGTGGGAGACAAATGGCCAGTGTGGGGTCTGATGTCATTTCTCCCTTAGAAATACAATTTTAGAAGAAAGTAACTATTAAGAAAAGGAAACTCTACAACTAGTTTACTCATAGGTGTCCTGTTTGGTTTTCATATCCAAACATACCACACCAAAACCTACAGAAATGGGTCTGCTCATGGATTGCACCACTTTGAAGGCTAAAAAAGAAATCACGTGCATATGTGTGCATATGTACATGTGCAGCTTCCACAAATGAATCCAAAGGGGAAAATATGTATGAACATGTAAGTATTTCATTACATTCCTTCCACCTTCTGCTGCCACAGTGTTGCACAAAGCTTTTATTTAGAAAAGGCAGTAATTTTGCTCTAACATGCAGAACACCTGGCTCCCCAGAATATTTTTATGGGGAAGGAATGCTTTTATTGTTTTATGATGGTTGCTATCAAAAAACAATAAGAAGAGTAAATGTGTTAACTGATATCTAATTGTCTTTCTATGGCTGGTTTGGCAGAATAAAACACCAGAACCTTCTGGAAGCAATTAAAGATATTAATAAAATGGATTTGCTGTGCACATATATCACTGATCACAGCACAGAGCACATGAGCACACAGCATATCTGAAAATTACATTATAACTCTGCATAAAGTGATCTTTTATTTTACTGGACTTTACTGTTTGTTGTTGTGACCTGAGAAACAAAACCAGAGAGAAAGCAGAGTATCTGGTTCAAGCAATAAACTAATAAATAATTACATCACAAGGTTCTTTTCTCAATGGTTTGCAAGCCTTGGGACAAACTTACCTGTGACAGGTAAATCACAGTGAGGAATCTCTGGTCTGTGTTTTCGTCTCTGGCTGTGTAATTCATTGGTTTGTACTGTCTGGCAGACGGAGCTTACACAAACTAATAAGAAATAAACAGAAATTATAACATTTTTTCTTTAAGTACAAACACATTTCATTTTATTTGTGAAGATTAACAGGTTTATTGAATTGATTGAAACACTAAAGTGCACATACTGGAATAGACATAGAAACCCCTGCTCAGCCAGTCCTTTCTCATCTGTTTCTGATACAGGAGCTTCTGTTTAGGGATTTTCTCAGAACAGGTAAATTCTGAGTATGTGTTTGGATGTGTACATGATTGCACAAGTTGAAGAATGAGGGCAAGATTTCTATCCAGAAAAATAACATTCAGCTTAATTGTGGAAGTCAAGCCTACTCCTTTAAAGCATTTCCATACTGTGAGCCTTTTACAGCTGCAAATAGATTAAAGGGGTGTTTAAAGGTATAGCATTAAATGAGTACAAATAACTGTTTTACGTATGTTGCCTGGGGTACATCAGTAGCCTTCTAAATGATCAAAAGGTATAGCTGGAGGCAAGGTCCAAAACCACCTGCTTATATAAAAGCCTTTTATATGAGGTAGCTGATATCATACATTTACATTGATCTTCCTTTAAACATGGTAATGAAATCAGCATCAAAATTATGTTAAAGTGCTGTTATAACTACCTGAAGAGATGGGAGCTGGAGAAGTACAGTTCCGTCTTTGCATTGCCCCATTTACCACTGCACTGAGATCATGGATTCCACCTGTACCTGGCTGTGGATCAGGAGGACTGAAATGTCTTAAGCTTTTTTATGAGATTTTGAGATTGATTTTAAGCTCTGAGAAATGTTCTTCACCTTAAACATATGAGCAGTTCCAACCACGTCCATGAGGACTTCAGCTTTTGCTGCAGGCTTGAGCATGGATTGTCTGAATAAGACCAGATGCAGATATTACAGACACTTTGCTGGGCTACAGGGTTTTCAAGCAGCATTAAGTGGAAAAAGTTTATTTAGAAAAACCTGGAAGTGTAGCCCTTCCAAAAATTTCACACTCTACAATTCTGCATGTCTTAGCAGCTCAAGTAGCTTCATTTTTCTAAGCAAAGTTAAATCACACCAACGTGAGGAGCATTGTTATTCTCTATGCATTAATGATGTTATTTTTTCAAGCTTTACCTTTTGAATCAGTTCAGCATATCTTGATATTTGTAACAAGCCCACTTCTAAGCCCAGGGGGTCTTTTAAACAATAGTACTTATGCAATCAGTATATCAAATACTTCTAGGCAAATTAAATATTTTGATAGAGCAATAACTGTCTGTCAGGCTGTGTATCAGAGGCTGGACAGGGCTCTGAACAACCTGCAAGGTGTCCCTGTCCATGGCAGGGTTGGAACAAGAAGATCTTTAAGATCCCTTCCAACCCAGACCATTCTATGATTGTGTTTGTCCCCATTCCTGCTGAAATAACCAGGTACCAACACTACAACACAAACCAAAAACACTTTGAGGTGATGACTAGAGGCAGAAATAAATAAATCTGAATTTGGAGTAATTTTTTTCATTGATTCCTATGGGAGGATGATGGATTAACATGGAACTAGAGACCAAGTTAGGAGAGATAAATTTCATGTTGTAAAACCATCACTGACAAAGCCAGGAGTACTCTCTGTTTCTTATTTACCAAAAGGAGTTCTAAACTGGCAACTGGAGAAAGTGCTCATGTTATGGTTTTCTGAGGAGTACTTTAACAAAACTGCAGCCCTGTCTCATGGTTTGCAGGATGTGGATCCAATCTATGCCTGCAAAGCAAATAACCAGATATTTTTTCATATAATATTCCTGAAATGTTTATTAACTATTAAAAGTAAAAGACAAAACCTGAATTTGGACCTTGACTGATTAATTTTGCTTGCTAAAATATAGCAATGTAACTGATATTTTATTTCCTCCTTAGAAAATAAAATATTTAGTTCACTTTTAACAGGAAAAAAAAAAAAAGAAGAAGAAGAAGAAGAAAAAATGAACCCAAGAAAAAGTCCTAAAAAGAAACCTGCAAACCTTAAAGGACATTGATCAGCTCCTTCTCCCCCATGAACACATGCATGAGAGAAAGCTTTTAAAGTGCCCTTATTGTCAGGATACTGACCTTGTTTAAGAAAGAAAATGACATCTTTGTGTTCTGCATTTATTCCCTAACTGGGTAAGTTCCATCCAAAAACAGGGGAAAAGAAAGAAAAAAGACCAAAAACAAAAGCACTTTTTTGAGATTTATGATACTTCGACTATATTGCTTATAAAAAGATGGAAGACCCCACAATTATGTGCATTACTTTTACAGAGAAAAGTGTTTACAAAGTCTAGGGAAAAGGAAATAAAAAACTTCAGCCAACCTCAGGGTTTAAAAGCCTTTTTCAAGATACCTTTTTTCTCTCCAAGGTGCTGAGCTGGAGTCGATAAAAGACCTCTCTTTGAGAATAAAATGCAAAAAGTCAAAACAGTTTTCCATTTTAGAGGAAGCCTTTCAGTGCGTTTGCCACCATTTTAATGAGTTCTTCCCCTCTCTGGGTAGTCAATAGAGGAACATTAACCATATCTTAGGCAAGATAAAAACAAGAACAAAAAAAGTTATTTGGGCTGGTGCTTAAAGACTGTAAAATTCTTGATAAAGTCTGGCTAAAAGGCACTGAAAACCTGTGAGGCAATGGCACACCTGACAAATATATAAGTATCAAAGGAAGGGTGTTGGAGGATGGGCCAGGCTCTGCTCCGTGGGGTCCAGTAATGGAACAAGAGGAAAGGGAAGGAGTGCCTGATGTCCATCAAGTTCCACGTGAACAGGAGGCAGAACTTCTTTCCTGTGCAGTGACCAAGCACTGAACAGGTTGTCCAGAGAGGCTGTGGAGTCTCCTCACTGGAGTTATTCCAGAACTGTCTGGACACAATCCTGTGCCCTGTGCTCTGGGATGACCCTGCTTGAGCAGGGAGGAGGGACAAGATATGAGCCCCTTGGTCCCTTCCAACCTGCCCCATCCTCCTGAGTCTGTGATTCTGTGATGTGGAGCTACTTGGAGAGTGAGAAACCAAAAGAAGATGGAGAGGTCTTGTAGACAGAAATATCTCTTGCAACTTGAATATGGCCTGGATTTTTTCTTCGAAGTCCATAGATCAATGATGTTGAGCTGGTGCAGAGTGTAACTCAGCCTGCAGGGAAAATGGCCCAAACAGGTAATTTTGCTAATGAAATCATGAGGGGAAACCACCTAGTCTGCCTTTACAGGTTCACACCTATTTTGAAACTCAGCTAATTTGCTGGATCTAATTACCATTTTAGGTCCCTTCCAGCTGAACTCTTCTACTCCATTGGAATCAATGTGGCACACATGACATGGCATATGAAAGAAAAACAGGAAAATGGGAAAAAAAAAAAAAAGGTAGCGAGATATTTCATGGTCTCAGATAATTAATTGAATTTAGTAAAGGTACACAAGTATATATCTATCCCCAGTAGTCCTTTCCTAGACACTAGCAAGCTGATTTCTTCTAAGCATCTTGTAGTTTTTAGGAAATGTCTGCAAGGGATGCAGCTGTTTCTAATTCACCATCAGATTTCTATAAAAATGACTAAGATGAAAATAGAGTGCAACTCATTAAAACTCAAGGATAAATTAAAAGAGACTGAATTAAAAGCTTCCCTATAACAAAACACAGAGAACCAGGGAACACAGTCTTTCTTTGAAGTATAGATTGTGGTGGAGAGACCACCACTGCATAGAAAAATGAATTTCCAACACCTTAAGTTACTCATTACCAAGAAATACATGAACTGGAATAACAACTGTTGGGAGATGAAGAATGTTGAGCCAGCAAATGTCATCTATCATCTTTCTGCCAACAAATGCTGAATTCACCACCTCCATTTGTGATACAGGATGTAGGAGACCAAAGCAAATACCTGTTGTCAACACCTGGAACTAAAAAGACCACCTGCCAGGATTGATTGGCATGACTCGCCTTGAACAAAAGCTGCCTCAAAAAATCTACAGGACAGAGAGAGACAGGCAGAGTTCAGAAGGAACTTAAATAGCACCACACGCTCCCCACGATGGCTTTATCTGAACCCAGTTCAAAGCTACCTCTCCTTACTTTTTAATTCACAACTTACTGATGTCTTCAGAAGTGGAAAAAGAAAGGAGGAGAAGAAAGGCATTAGCTTCCCCTCTGCTTTCTGCAAGGATAACACACAGACTGTTTGGCTTTGGTTCTGGGCAATGGTAGCTGTACTTTCAGATTGATGATTTAGTCCTATTGTCTGGACAAATACTGACAGCCATTTCACACAAACATGTGTTTGGGTTGAAGACTACAGTGCCTAGAAAAAAATAGGTTGTTTTTAGGGGTCTGAACAGTCTTGCAGAGGTCATGTCCATTCCTAAGCTTTTTCCACAAAATGTTTTCTTGAAGATGTTTGTGCCAAAGAAACCACTCTAGGGGACCCTGCCTTTCAACAGGAGAGTGGCTGCCAGCTCCCTTGTCCTGTTTTCTGTTGTCTGCAAGACAGCAAGGCAATGAAGGAACTTGCAGCCTGACACCTCCTGCCTCCCACTGAGGTGTGCCTCTGACTGCCACAGCTCCCACTCCTGACCCTGCTGCATGCCATTTGAAATCTGCTCACCACGGATCTGTGGTGCTCATTCCACAGCCTGCTGAACCCTGAAATGTCATTAAATCCATGTATGGCAGCAAGTGCATCAAGGACAGCATATTTAATTTCCTGCTGGCTGCAGCCTGGCATTATCTGTGTTTCTGAAAATTGCTGCCATATAGTAGCAGCAACTATTTTTAAATTCCTAGGCTTGGCGCAAATAATGAAGTAAAAAGACAATGTGTTTGTCTGGGAATTGCTGAAACTGATGAGAATGGGAGCTACTGATGAAATAAAGAGGTTTTGATAAACATTCTCTTAAGGTCAAGTTGTTTGATAACCAATGTGGAAAGACCATCAGACTGCCTACAGCTGCCAAAAAACCATAATGAGGAGATACTTGAGTCTTTATCCAATGGTGACAATAAAGGTGGGGCTCCCAGTAAACCAGTCCAGGATGAAACAAATAGACATTGGCCTTGGACTTCCTTATGATGGTGTACAAAATTGTACAACTACCAGCCATCCTAAAGTGTTCCTATCTTTGCTTGAATGAAAAGGGAAATGAGAGAAGCTAAGAAGGAAATAGAATTACTAGAAAGGGATGAGATCTCTTTTTGAAGAAGAGATACAAATGATTTCTTTGGTGTTGCCCTGTGTTTCATTTGTTAGGATTAGAAGAGTTATAAACAGGTCTGTAATGTGCTGGGCCTGGATTCATTAATTTAGAATGAGTCATGGGGTGACATCTCATGAAATGTAATAAACAAAAACTGTGCAGAAATTTGGCTGGGGGAACCCTACTAAAAGATAGTTTTTAAAAAACAATTTCAGAAAATACATATCTTAGTTTGTTAATTTACTGATTCAATGCTTCTTTCAATGTTTATCCTAACAAGATCATATAACAGACTTCTACTTTTCCAGAGCTCAATGACACTGAGGTCTTCTCTTTGAAGAAGGCCTCCACTATATTTCTTCTGCTAAAAGATGAAGGAAGATGATAACTATATAAATGTGTTGGTTTATCAGAATCCCAGGTAGCTGGGAAAAAAAATTAAAAAAAAAAAAGTTAAACAACTGGTGGAAAGACTTTTCTAATGAACAGTGACATTCCGCAATGAAATGCAAATGTCTACGAAGCCTTGTGACATTTATTATGAGCTTTCTTTTGTTATCTGGAGCATGTCATGGAATATTATGTGTCATTTAGGTACTTTTGAGGGCTTACCTCAGTGGTGCAGCCTAAGGAAAGGTGCTGCTGGTATTTATATCTCCCATGATAATCTTCACTGGTTAATCAGATATTTCTGTGGGAAATGCCTTGGCTTTGCTGAACTGGCTATGCTTACCTAGAGCAATTTTCCAAAAAAAGCCCAGGTTCAAGGAGAAAATATTAATTGTACTCTGTCACTTTAGGGATTTATGTTGTTGAGCTTCCTCAGAATAAAGCCTGTTACTAAGATTGCAATCAATTAAAATAATTTTTAAAAATACAGAGTCAAAATAAATGCACATAAGAGGCCATTGATTAGATCACTCATGTGGAAGGCAGATGACCTGGTTGGAAGACTTTTCTCAAGCTATGACAGCACTTTCCACAGAATATTCTGAGTACTGTAACAATCCATAGACAGATCTTTAAATATTTGCTCCATTGCCACTGCTCAAGACTGGCAAGATTCATGGAGCCAAAAGGAGAGAATGTGCAGTTCAGGTATTTGGCTGGAGGTAGAAAGAATTTGTATCTTCCTTTTGCAATGTTTATTGTTTGTACAAAATAACTATTCAAATTAAAAGAAACATTAGGTTTTGGGGTTTTTTTCCATCTGGCTCAGAACCTTATATTGTAATGTGGACACTTAATTCTGCCTCCTCCTGTCTGATTGTTTAGCTGTTCACTTTAACACCCAAATCCCTGTGTCAAACACCTCAGACCATGGCTGAAGAACTAGGGAAGCATTTCCTTCCCTGCAGCCTTCGCATCCAAAATCTGTTTGGTTTGCAAAGTTTTTGGGAAGTGATGTTTTCTTGTTAGGTTCTTTCAGAGCCAAATACATGCTGTGAGTGGACTGCCATAGTCTGAGGAAAATGTTAATATAACCAGAATATGTTACTGATATCCATACAAGCCATTATTTATTTGAAAGAGTAATTTCAGCCTTTTTCTCATGATGTGCATGGGGTGTTTTCCTCTCCAAAATAATTTGAATTTCCAAGCAAATAAATTCAGTGCTTCTGTGCAGAGAATTTTTAACAAATCCTAAGATTATATTGGCAAGCTTACAGTATCTAGCAACCATTTTTATTATTATTCTTTTTTTACTTACATCCACACTAAGGAATACACTGAACACCAATGGATATGTTTTATGGATCTCCACACAAAAAATAAAGAAAAAAAGAAAAAAAAGAGCATAAGATAGAGCCCCAGTGAAAGAAATGAAAACATTTTCCTTTCAAAGCTTTCCTTTGCTTGCTAGGAAAATATTTATGAAATGCAGTTTAATGCATTTGCTGAAAATTAACAGAGATGCATTTGCAGCTAATTAACCTATTCTCAAAGAAAGCAATTGGGAAATGCTTGATTAATGTTTAAGGCATAAGATACACACAAAAAATGTAGGCAAAACTTCATCATGGCACCCAGGAGATCACTGTGTGACACAATCTAGAGTCTGTGTGTAGCTCACTCTCCACAGGAACTAATTTTGAAGCGCCAGAATGCTGTGAATTGTCTGTAAAACACTGTAGAAGAAGCTCAGCGTAGAACAGAAGGCATGCTTTCCCTAGGAAGAATGCTGATAAAATTTTAATGAAGTAACATGTTGTCATGGGGATTTGTTGCTATTCATTAATTCATTGTGCTTTTCCCCTATAGTTTTGCTGAAGTTGAGTGACAAATTGTCAAGTAGCAGTCTTAGAGGTTTAAAGTTTCTCATTGATAATCCAACTTCACCGCAAATAGTTTTAAAGTATCCACTGTTTATGGAATAAACCTTCTGAGGTGCTGGAGCTAGACTCATCCATGTGGGGAGAGTGGGCTGTGTTTTCTTTATTCCCTCAACTGCCTCACTGTCAGTAACTGAAAAATCCACCTCCCAGGCACAGGTTCTACCACATCTGAATATTTGCAGACATGTTCATATTATCAGCATGACCATCTTTAAAAAAACAAAACAATAGCCCTGAAAAATGTGTGTCCTTCCCACAAAGGGTGGGGTGAAGACTCTGGCCTGAAGCCTGAGGAGGACAATGAAGCTGGGGAAAGGTCTGGAGCTCAGGTCTGAGGAGGAGCAGCTGAGGGAGCTGGGGGGGCCCAGCCTGGAGAAAAGGAGGCTCAGGGGGATATTCTGGCTCTGCACAACTCCTGACAGGAGGGGACAGCCAGGTTGGGGTCAGGCTCTGCTCCAAAGGAGCAATGACAGGACCATAGGAAATGGCCTCAAGTTGTGCCAGGGGAGGTTTAGATCAGATATTAGGAAAAATTTCTTCAGGGAAAATATTGTCAAGCTTTAGAACAGATGGAGCCGCCACCCCTGGAGGCATTTACAAGCTCTGTAGATGCGGCACCTGGAGACATGGTTTAGTGGTGGTTTTGGTGGTGATGATGGAGGAACTGTTGGATCAATGATCTTAGAGGGATTTTCCATGATTCTATGGTATTGCTGCTCCCAAAGCAAAAAATAATTTTATCCCCTTCTCTGGGTACTTGGATGTGAGATCTATGGGGATTTTATTCTATTTTTTTTCTCACAGAGGCTTTATCAATGCAACCCCCATCAGGATGTGAAGTATCTATGGAATTTACAAGAAGCCAAGCACAAAAAACCCCCATAAAAATGTTTTCTTGACTGACCTCAAACCCTCAATGGTGAGGTGCATGGAAAAAAGAAGTTTAGTGGGCTTCATTTGAGAAGAGATGTTGAGTCATTTATGGTTTTGGCTCTTGAGAGCTGAGTGCTGTTCCTTACTCAATGTGTGCTTCCACATCAGACCATGTCTTCTGTCTTAATCTTTGCAAATATCCACACTCAGCACAGACTTTTGTAATTTTTTATGCAAGATAGCATTTTTGTGCCTGAAAAGTTACCCCAAGGTTCCTGAATGCTGTAGACAATGACATTAGCTTCAGCCAGTGTCAGCTGGATCAATTGTTCCTTATTTAAGCTATTCCAAATTTTCAGGGGTTTGGTTTTTTTTTTTTTTTTCTATATAGGGTAAATACCTTCAAGGTTTTCAGGAAGAGGATGGTCTAAATTTTGCACAATGGGGTGATATTCACATAGCAACATATTGCTAAAGTATAATGTTTTCCAGGACTGGCTTCCAGCTGTTTTCCAGATTTGCTGGCAATTCTGCAATGGAAATAGAGTGTACTATCAGACGTGATTATGACAAGTCCTGGCCTCCAGATTTTAATTTCCCAGTAATATAGCTGAAAATGAAGGTGATGATTTTAAACAGACATTTTGAGACATCTCTGTTTACCCAGACTTCCCTAATTATCAGCAGTGAATATGGATATTTAGTTAGTAAGGGATTTGTAGGAGACAAAATTATTTCATGAACAGCATGATCTTTGTTTAATTGTTCTAATGGATGCACACATAGTTTTGAAACTAAATCTACAGCTGGAAGAATTTTTCCTTCAGAAGATTGCAAAAAAAATTCTCCTTTCCAGTTCTGCACCAGTATCAAGAATAAATCTTCCTACCCACCACAAACCGGAGATTTAATTTGTTCAGTCTACCAGAAACAGTCTTAAAACAATCTCTTAAATTATTAAATTTCATATCAGCTGTGTTTTATCAGAGTTCACCCCTATACTGTGTAGGCTGGAGAAGGGCCTTTCACAAGGCCAGTGGTAGAGCAGAGGCAAATGGCTTCAAACTGACAGAGGGCAGCCTCGAGGTTTGATAGGATGGAGAAATTCTTCCCTCTGAGGGTGGAGAGGCCCTGGCACAGGTTATCCAGAGAAGTTGTATTGCCTCATCCCTGGAAGTGTTCAGGGGCAAGTTGTAAGCCAAGGAAATTCATGCATCTCATACCCCGTGCTTTCCCTCAGAGCTTTCAAGTGGTAGAAAATTTGAACCAGTTACTGCTGAGGCTGTACCACATCTAAACTTAGAATTAAAGGTGTAGCAGGCCATCACTGCTGCCCATTCTATCACCCAGTTCTGCTGGTTGTGCCTGTGGCTTACTTGGAAACAGGATAACTCCAGAGGTTTAGCTTGTCTCTGTTGCATCTTCTCTGATATATTTTCTCACTTTAATATGGCTTGGGTAAACATGTGATTGAGAAGTGATAAGAAAAACTGACTAAAATAATGAAGAAATTGAGATTATAGGTCTAATTATGAGGACTTGTGGAGCCAAAAATTTGGACTCTGATTTGGTTAAATCAGTGTATTCATAGATCAGTGTAACTTTATACCAGCTGAGAATCCAGGGCAGAGCCTTCTTTGTTAGTGTTAAGTGGGGAGTTAAGCCAAATTATCCTGTTACACACTGGATCAGAATCAAGCCTCTTGTGATCCTCCACCTAGATTTTCCTTGCTGTCTAACCTTCTGCATCTAAATCTCCTTTTAAACACACTTCTCTTTCATTCCAGTAGAACCTTAGCATAATTTGCACTTTAATTCTACCTTTTGCTAAATGATCTTAATGTCCTCTACAGGAATTAATTGATTAAGGCTCTGCCTGCTCTTAAGAGTGCATGCTTTCATCCTCAGTTTATCCGGGGGGATATTGAAACATATCCAAGTCAAGTAACAAGCTCAAGGTCGCGGGAGGGGAGTGAACAAAACTGGGAATCGAAACCTCCACGCCTGGATCTGCCGAGCTGCAATCCCTGCACTCAGTTCTGCTCATCACCCTGCTTGTGCAGGCAGGTCTGGATCCAGACAGTTTTAGTGAAGCCTTGCAGTGAGATGTAATTAATTTGTTACGAATGCCTATAAATAAAATAAATGCTGAAATGATCCACACTTCTCTCTTGTCAAAATCATCCCCATCTCTCGCAATCCCCGCTCACTGGCTGCTGACATTATTTCTTGGTTATTGGATGACAGTTCAGTGCCTTGAGTGTTCCTCTCGCTGTAGGGTTAGTAGGATAATTGACAAACCACAGGGACCAGATCCCTGGATTAGGATGACCGGACTGTCAAAACAGCCATGACAAACTCTCACATCAACTTCTACTGCAAGTCAAGTCTATGAGGAAAAAATGCACCTTGGCAGAGCCAGAAGGGAAGTCTTTAGTTTAAATCTTTTCCCACTGCACAAAAAGCTACAGCAAGGGGGAGGAGAGACCATGGATCTTTGTGTTTAATTCATAGAAAACTCTGTTCCAGCAAGTCACAATTAATTAGAGTACTTGAGTAAACATTTTGGGGTCCTATTGTGTTTGCTTAATGTGTTTACTGGAATGCATGACAGATGTCACTTCTGTTTCTTATTAAAGACTGACAAATGACTGTAGAGTCTGTGTGTGTGTAGCCCTCAAGAACACCCACACACAAACAAATCAATTTATTTTGCAAGGTGAATATTAGCATCTAAAAGTCATGAGTACTATTTAAATTAGTTACTGTCTACATAGGAACTTTAGAAATTTAAAGTATTATAGAAATACTGTTACTAGTTTTACTGAATAATATCTTCAGGGCTTTTTCTTTTTTTGCATTAAAATTTTAAAAATGAACACTTGAAACAATAGTCAAATCATTTGCTTTTCTTCATGTCACTTTTAACATGTCTCTTAGACTTTCAGAAATTCAGTCACATGTCTTTGAAATGACAGCTAGAGTGGCATCTGTTTATAAAGAAAGAGAAGTGTTCTCTGTATGAAAATCTATATTGCAAAATGTTGAAAGAAAATTAAAATGCAAACAGAAGAAGGTTATTTACTTCATTCTGCAACTAACACATGGGATCGGGACACCTAGGATTAGAAATATTCAATTGTTTTTAAAATATAAAACTTGAAAATTATTTTTCATGTTTCACTTTGGCTTTGCAGTATGATCAAATGGGTTTAGAATAGCTAATCAGTTTTTGGGGAGTTTATTTTATTGAGAGTCACGTTTAAGAAAGAAAAGTGAAACTAGAAAAGATTCCACAGTGTCTTAATGTCACAGAATGCAAAAGAAGAGCTAAGACTCATAGTATTGAGGATGAAAATCTAGAGATAGGAGACCAGCGTAGGAGGAAATGACATTTTATGCATGAAAACTGAAATTACAATTTTGGCTTCCTTTTTTTTTAAGAATTTTGTGGGTTTCTAATTTTTTTTTTCTCTGAGGCACCAAGTTTTCTGGTAGGGGAAAAGATTTACATCCTGAAGCTGACTGTTGTCATTCAGATGTGAAATGCCCTCAGATTTATGGAGACACATATGAATTAAAGATTCTTCTTTATTATGTTCTTGTGGTTTTTTTAACTGCAGAATCAATTCCAGTCATGGTGCTCTCTCTTTAAAGTAGGTTCCTGGTCCATCCTTTGATTAAAGAAAACACATAGACGTGCACCACCAGGTTTATTCATGTGGTTCCAGAAAAATCTTCAGAGAAGAAACAGAAGTGGAATTTTGTTTATTTATTTTCCCCCATAGTGCATAAAGTAAGCATTAAATACATCTAGACATTTTTAAAATATGCTGATATATGGCCAAATGACTCTTTAGCTGCTGATAGGATTTAGGAGTGAAAAGCAACATAAGGCATCCCAATTAACCCACCCATCATCTAGAATTGTTTTTATCAGTCCTGATCTGAATGAAATTTCATTTGCTCCAGGGAAAGTTTGCTGAAGTTCTGTGTTGGAGGACTCAAATCTCCATTGCTGAGGGAGCCAAATAAAAAGTTTATTTTTGGCCTTAGGCCAGTCCTGCTTGTTACCTATGAAACTCAGTGTCAGTGGGAGGTTAGAACAAAACCTTTCTTTGACCAGCCTGCTGATTCCTTCACTCACATTGTTCTTCTCCATGGGGTCAAGCAAATTTGGCAGTAGGGGAGAAGAGTCAGCAGTGTGTTCTTGTGGTTTCATGTTGTGCCAGCTGGGTCTTTGCTTGCAGGAGGCACAGCGAAGTTTTCATATTATGCCTTGATCATAAAACAGAATCATAGAATGGTTTGGGTTGAAGGGATCTTAAACTTCACCCTGCCATGGGTGGAGACACCTTCCACTAGACCAGGTTGCTCCAAGTCCCTTCCAAACTGTCTTGAACACTTCCACAATCTCTCTAAGTTTAATTTTGTTTAGATTACTTAGCAATTTTTAGCTCGGGTGTTTTAATTTCTGTATGACTGATACTTCCTCAACCAAGTTAACACTATTGTCACCCTCCAAATCACAGTGTTACCGTATCAAGAATTAGAAGTTAAAACTGTTTAAAAAAGTTTTTATTATTATTTTAAAAGTCATTCCAAGTGAAAAATCTGAAAGTTTCCTTTTGGAGATGATGACTTAGAAGCATATCATTGTTTTTACAAATGCTATTTTATTTTTCTTGCTGCTCAAATTAAATCTGTGAAACTGACTTAAATGCATAAGACCTTTTGGTAATACTGACTGCACTTCTCACAACTCCACTGTAATATGAGATACTGAAAAAGTATTTACAACATGAATCTTAAAATATCAGCAAGGATGTTCCAAATGTATAATCTGAGCTTTGTAGCCTACTTCTATACTCTGATTCAACATTTCTGATATAAGTAAATGTATGTGATTGGGAAAATTATAGTGGTGCCAAATTCGTGTGGGATACAAGCACATTTGCCACATAAAGGAATGACATTATTCAATGTGGTAGAAACTGCATCACTACAGTTTGAGTATGTTTTCTGTAAAATGTTACAAGTCTTCTCCCAAAGAAAATATTGTGCTAGAAGCATTTTTTTCAACCTTTTTCTTTTTTCAACAGGCTTCATCACTGCTGAGTTCCTAATATAACCCAAATTACAGTTTTTCATGTTGGACTTGCAGGGATATCACATATGTTTGATCCTGCTTGCTTTTTATGCAATTAACAGCACATTTAGAGACTTATCTGGTAGCTGTCCAGGAAGACCAAGCTGACATCCTTGCTGACATCCTAATTTCAGGGAATCACTAACCAGCAGTGCCTCACACCCCAGCACTGGCTCAGCTGCCAATTGTTACGCTGGTTCAACAAAGACCCTCAAATGCTTAGAGCAGAAAGGAGATGAGTTTCCCCAGCTTTTTGGTAAGATAAAATTACCAAGATTTCTGAAATCAGAAGCAAAGTCAGTGCAGTTGGTGAGTAATAAATGGGATGATCTAACAAACAAGGCCTGAATAAGAATGTTTAATATGCTAAAAGCAAAAACACAGCAGAAGAGACTGAATTCCTTAGCCATTTTCATTTAAGAAACCCATATTGACCCTAAGAACCAGAGCTGAGTGCTTATATGGTATAAATCAGGACAGTGTTATTCAGTCTTGTGTTTCTGGAAGGAAGGAAAGAAAGAAGGAAGAAACATTAAGTGTGGAAATTATTTTCCACTTATAAAAGTAGCCCTGTGTTTTTCAGAATTTATCCTTAACTTTGGATCCCCTTTTTCATGGCATGACTTGGATTTTTAATCAAGAGCAGGGATTGAGAAGTGAGTCAGGAGCATCTCCCCCAACTTCTGTTTCCCTCCTTGTCCCATCTGAGCTGAAAACTTAGAGCTGAAATAGAGATGGGTGCAGTAGAAAGTGGCTCAAGGTGCAATCTGCAACCTGTAAATGACCTGTCTGAATTCAGTAGCTGATCCAAAGAGGGGCATAAACTTGCAATAATGTACAGTTAAAGGAACTTTTAGCCCAAATAATGAAAACTCCGGTTTTTATTTGTTAATGGTTTGGGATAAATCGCGAGGTCGGAATTGTTTCTTCTTCTTTTAGTGAGGCAAGAACCATAAACTTGAACTGTTAAAATCAGAGATCACCTATGTTTTCATCTTTCATTTCTGTCTTAGAAGTGGGATCAGAATTATATAGAGAAAAGCTAATAACTGAACACACAGATTATATGTACTTATAAAACCAACAGTAGATATGTCTGTTAAAGGAATTTGGGAAAAAAAAATCAGTTCAAGATCGAAGGCTGAACACAGTGGAAGGTTCTGACCATAGTTCCAGCAATAACAGGAACATGTTGAGATCTGTCAAGAAGCCAAACCAGGATGAATGAAGAGGTCCCCCCTAGGTACCCAATGGCAGCCCATAATGTCTTGCCTTCAGCCTGACTACTGCAGGCAGCATTTTGCCAGCCTTGCACGGGCTCTCAGGGATCTTGTCTAGCATATATCAGTAGAAATTTTCCATTTGGATTCAATTACTTTCTAACAGAAATCATAACGCTGGATTCACAAACTTCCAGCCCAGCTGGGAGTCGGAGCTTAGATTCCTCAGGGTACAGGTCAGATGAATTTTCCACCTACCTGAGGTTTAAAATTATGTGACTTCAAGGTCAGATGAAGACCTTTGTCTGAACCTGCTTCTGCTATTTGATTGCATTTATTAAGAGCAACAATGCTTTTTCTGGATCCTGCATTTTTCTGATTCTTGCATTCAGTACACGGCTGACACAGATCACACTTTGTGCAGTACTGAGAGGAGGGTTGGAAATGTGTGGCTTTGTTTCATGCTTACATTTATGCTCTCAGTCACACTCATTCTGGTGCTTACCACATTTTACTATGTTTGGTAATAAGCCACTGAGAAAGTGGTTACCTTTTTCATAGGATCACAGATAAACAGAATGGTTTGAGTTGAAGGGGCCTTAAAGAGTGCCTTTTTCCAACACCTTTCCATGAGCAAAGACATTTTCCACTAGACCAGGTTGCTCAGAACCCTATCCAATCTGGAGCATGTGCATGGGGAAGTGCAATTTCTTGTCCTTCAAAAGAGCTCAGCTTGGCCCAAAGCATGAGGACTCTCTAGACTAACTGAGAAGAAAAGCTCTTGGTTGGCAGGGATCTTTGTGGTGCTGGATTTTTCACATTCTCCATTCCTGTAAATTGTGTACACTCAACAAATTAAGATACGGAGTGTGGGATGGGCTCTGACAAAGCACAGCTCTGCCTAAAACAAAGACCTGTTTGCAAAGATATCTTCCTTGCTGCATCTTCCTCTACTGACTTCCAAACAAAAATATTTTAATTATTTTTACTGTTGAGATTGATGCATTACAAGTATGAGATACCAATGTTGGAAACATCCAACAATGGAGAAGCAGTACTTTCTATCAAAGATAGTACAGCAAATTAAAAAGATATCTATCATTTAAAATAGCACCAACATGGGCATTTTTCTTCTCTGAAAATTTTCCTTCTCTGCTGTACCTCCTGCTCAGTGCCTGCAGTGTCTCAGTGCAGAGTCCACAAAAGCACAGGTGATCTCACTGCTCTCAGCAAAATTATTTTTAGTCAGAAGAACCATTTGCAGCAGCAAACTCTGAGCATTGCTTATAAGAAAATCCAGTCATAATTGAAAGGGTGGATGAAATTAAAACTTAAACCAGTAAGCACCACAAGGAAAAAAAATCCAGTTGTGTTTATGCAATCTATATCTATTTATATCTAACTAAAGTTCTACACATTTTTATATATAAGCCTCCAAGCAGATAATAATTAAGACAGATGCAAATACCTATAATACAAACCATTTTTGCTTGCTATTGTTTGTGCTGTATGCTCAGGAGCTTTAGTTATGTTTTGAACAACCCGTGAGTTAAAATTGCAAATACCTACAGATCTGAGCCTGCCTTGAGCAGCCTTTTTGGTTCTGATTCCTGACCTACTTTAGAGGGTTTATTTATTTTTTTGCTGAAGGTAGCACCCAGCTTTTCAAAACAAGATGCTGAGCTAGAGGAATATTTCTAAACAATAACTTAGTTTGAGAGCAGTCAGTAACTGTAGGTTGTGTAAGCTCTGGGAATGAAGGATTATATCAAACCAAGGACCATCAATTTTGTTTCTCTAGGTAAATGCACAGTGACTTCAATTGGATTGTAGGGGGAAAAGTGTAGGCAGTGGAGGAGGAATGTAAGAATGAGGTGAGGGGTAGGGTCTAAAGTTTATAGGTATTTTATAAAGCTGAAGAGAAATTTATTCTTTGAGTGCACCATAATAAAAAAAGAATTTTTCTGTGTGTGCTGCAATGTTGCCTTGGTTGCATGTCCAGAGAAATCACATTATGTGACATTATGTAGAGCAGCTCCCCATGAGTAACTTCCACTTTCACTGAACTTTCTTCCATCACCTGTCATCTTAAAGCAGTGTGTGCATGACTCAGAAGTCAAAATCAATAGAAATAAGGAAAATGTAAGTCCTTTAGGCCCACTCACTGCTAGTTTCAATGGCAATCCAGCATCTGAGCACTACATTGACAGGATTTCAGAGAGACTTTCTGCAAGAGTGGTGTAAAATAAAGTGCTATTATAGTTAATCTATAGTGTTCTGAAGAACAGGGTTTTGTATACAACACATTGATATGAATATGTGTTATTTAATTTAATATTTATCAGATTATATAGGGAAAATAGACCATCTCCAGCAAAATCAAAATGCCTGTGGTTCTATAAAGTGGAAAAAATCTAACAGATTTCCAAATAAAAATTCAAATAGGCTTTAACTTTTACAGCTTTGAGTGCCAATAGGTAGATTAAAAGTTAGCTTGAAAAAATGCCTGAGGGAGCAAACAGTTGCTTAATGAGGATACATGGAATGAAATTAAAATGCAGCCTTAATAAAGATAAATTCAAAATGTAATGTTAGCAAAGTCATATTATTTAAATCATATTCCCATGTATAAAGTGACTACATTTGGTCTATCTGAAAAAACAGAATGAAGAAAACATACACAAACCCTCTAATGATCTCCCAAATCTCAAAGGTTGACTTCAAAATTATGGAATAAGATTTAACCCACGGAGAATATGAATGGTTACATACAGCGCAGAAAACCTCATTTCAGCTTAGGGAATCTTCAAAGCTGTCTTCCCAAAAGGGCTGGATGTGCATGTTTTGGCTAGTGAGAAACAGATTAGTTTTGCTAAATATTAATAAGCCTTTCCTATATGCCTTAATACTTGTTATATTCTCATGCTGTTTTCCTCAGCAGTAAGAGTGTCTTATTGATCTGACACAGGTATTTCACTGCACACGCTGACACCGAACACACAGATGGTAAAAATAAGACCTGCCAGAGCTAAGTTGACAGACATTTACTTCAGCAGCTGCAGATACTTCAGCAGGCACAGCTGTGATTCAGCTCAGCCTATGACCCCATCATTTACAATACTGTTCTGGGGTGCCCTGATCTATTGCCCACGAGCTTCTTCCATCTGTGTCATAGAATCACAGAATACCCTGAGTTGGGAGGGACCCACCAGGATAATCAAATCCAACTCCTGGCCCTGCACAGACACCCCAACAATCCCACTCTGTGCATCTCTGAGGGCAGTGTTCAAACACTCCCTCAGCTCTGGCAGCCTTGGGGCTGTGCCCATTCCCTGGGGAGCCTCTTCATTGCCCTAAAGCCCTCCGGGGGAGAATCTTTCCCTGATATCCAACCTAAACCACCATGAAACAGCATCATGGTGTCCCCTTTAGTCCTGTCACTTGTCACCAGATAGGAGAGACGGGTGCTTGTCCCTCTGCTGCCCCTCACAAGGAAGCTGCAGTCTTCTCTGAGGCTGTCAGGTGGGAGTTCAGTGCAGGAGATCTCACTCAGTGATAACACAGTGGGTTACACACAAGCCTGCCACACCCTGACAAATACCCCATTACACAGTGCAGCAAAATGTACTCACTGTACATGGAAAGTGGAAATGTTGAAAGGAAGTCTTCACCCTGCATTCTAAGTGACATTTCTTATTTAAGGAGCTGGTTGTAAGATCCAGACAAACCACTGAGAACAATTGGCTGTGTGGTAAAACACTCTCACAGAGCTGAGGCAGCCGCCAATACAGCATTGTACACTGCTCTGAGTCTGATTAGAATTCTGGTGAACAAGCTCCTACAATTATGATTTGATTTTAATTAGTTTAGATATTAACAGAATAGGCCCCAGCAGTCTTTAAATGTCACTGAGTTTCCCAGAAGGCCAAGGGTGTCTCAGCCATCTTTCTTGCTTTGTCCAAAGGGCCTCCGGGAAACCAAGAAAAAGCCAAGAAATATCAAAGCCTCGAGTACACTGTGGTCACCCACACTAATCAGCATTGGGTCTGTCAAGTGTCTCTGTGACTCACATTACCAAACCTTTTAAAAGAAGCACATTTTAATAATTTCCTGAAATTACCCACTAAGGGCATATGTAACATTTACCACGTTATTATATACACTGCACTGAGGTTCATCAATCAATCAAAACAGAGGGTAATGTGCATGTTTAAGCTACATCACAAAAGAGACTGTTGTTGTTGAGAACTTTTCAAAACACATTGGTGCCAGTCTACTGGGGTGGCAATTAATTAGGAAGAAGGTGACCGGTGGCATTGTGCACTGGGAAATTATTGCCAGGTTGTCTCCGAGTGTGAAGCAGCTTTTTTTTCTTAACTGAAGCAGTTGATTTGCTTTTGTGAAGCTCAGAGACTGAAGGGTCCTCGAGGAATCTGAAGGCCCTGATTGTTGTTCAAGTCAGCCCTTTAGTTTTAAAAAGAGAAAGAATTGTAGAGCTAAAAAAGTTAGAGCATAATTCTGTGGAGGGAATTTAGCAGACAAAATACTGTGCCAAATATTATTTTTTCATTATGCAATTAAAATAAGTTTCTAGACTTTAAAATGGCCCCAGTAGATTATCAATCAGAAGGTTCAAGAAAACTAAGTGAAACTCAGCTTCAAACTTAACTGTCTGAAAGTACACTGAGGGTCAAAACTCTCCTTATTATGGGATGTTCAACCACTGGAATTGTTCAAGGCTCTTAGCAACCTGATCTAGTAGGTGGCATCACTGCTTATGGCAGGAAGATTGGAATTACATGATCTTTAAGACCCCATCCAACCCAAGATTTTCTATGATTATATGATTCAATATCTATTAGAATCTGTTAGTAGATTCTGGCTCATATCAGTTGTCTAAACAAAGGAAATTGTGCTCTTTGAGTGAGTTAGAATACTGAAGACTTTGGCTTGGAGATGGACCAAATCTCCATTCTGGACAGGCATCTAAAGGCAAGACACTGTGCAGCACTGAAAATTACTGGGCTAAGTGAATTTACTTGATATCATAACATCCAGCTTCTTCTCTACTGCACATAGTGTAACAATAATAACATAAAATTGGTGGTGTCTAGGACACAAATTCCCTAAGCACTAAATTTTTAGGTGCTGACTCTACACGTTTTTAAGAGGCTGCAAGTCAGTGGATTATGAACCAACTGTCAAATCAAGATTACTGAGACATACTAAATTATGTAGACAATAACATGCCAAGGAATAAGATATTAATATAGTCTCTGGCCATCAAAATGATCAGGTGGAAGTATGAGTTGACTTGATGTAGCTTCAGGATAAAACTGAGTGCCAGCTCCTCACCTGAATTATGAGCAGGAGCAAAGCTGTGAGATAACAAACAGAAATTCTTGTGAGGCATCTCCCATGTTGTGATGAGAGAAACTACATAAATACCATAAGGAAAAAAGAAAAAAGTATTCTCTGAGATGGTGGAACTATTCCTGTCTAGAGTCCATCCTTTCTTTGGGCTTGAATCTGAGGCTGGAAATGTTCACACTGAATTACACTTGCCTCTGGATCTCTCCAGGGTTCAGTATGGGGCTCCCTGTGATTCCAGCAGTACAGTCATCTTCTGTATGAATTTTCCTTTATTTCAGTCAAAAGTGTTCACCATCAGAATGGTGTTTTCTTGGCATGCAGCCAAGAAATGCTTCATGCATACAACAGAAATTTATGGGAATACTATCCAAGGATGGAAGTTGAACCTGAAGCATTTTGGTGCTCCATGAGGCGTCCCATGAGCTATGGGGTGCCATGTGCCACGCCCAAGCCTTGCTGAGGCTCCCTCTGGTAGATCTCCTCTTGGTTCAGACCACAGCTGTGACAGAGAACATGCCAGCAGTAAAGTTGGAGGGATGATAAAGACCTCCCACCTGGGCATGTGGGATTATTCTTTGTCCTGTTTTCATTTAGCATCAGTGGTAGCTATGAAGGGCTGCTGTTTGGTTTTAAAGAACAGAATGCACTCAGGCAGCACTGGTTTGGCAGTGAGCAAACACATAGGAAAGTTTAACCAGAGAAGGAGAGGAATGGCTTTCTGGAGTTGCAACAGTGGATGGCAGACTAGGGTATCACAGGCCAGTCTTGATTTGAGGAATTTCACCTAATTTAATGGACTACTAATTAACACAAACTTCAGATTACTGAAGAAAACCTTAGGGAAGTGTCCTCTTTCCCCCTCACTCAATCTGAACTTCAGTCACACCTTTTGTCCCCTCTGCCTAGTTTCATACTTCCTATTTTTGGGGTTTTTTTGAAGTGCTACACTTCAGCCATTCCCATTCTGCTGATGTGCTGTGTGGCTACGAGATATTGTTCATGGCTTTAACATTGCTAAAATCATTGGAGGACTTTTTCCCACTATGGCAAACTGCAAAGCTGTTCATCTGCAGCTACTGCAGCCCACCCCTCCCCAAATATGCCAACCAATGGAATTTGGACTGTGACTGGAACTAGGGATAAGACAAAGGGGTTACTCTTGTCCAATCTCAGGAGCAGAATGTATACACAAGTTATGCCAGAAGAAAGACATGTTGATGGCTCAAATATTCAGGGGGAAGCTGCTGATGTGCAAAGTAAATGTCCCAGCACAGCCCACCAGTTCAGGCTCTGAGATAAGGACAGAGGCAAACCCTGGAGGAGGGTCCTGCCTCTTAGTCCTTATTCAAGTTGTGATAACTCCCCTGATGGGGAAGTACTGAGACAATCACATGAATCCTGAAGGTGTTCACGTCTGCTGATGGGCCAAAATGGGCTGTAATAGACCCAGCTGGGCTTGTGTAATAGGCAGCTGGATTGTCCTATAGGGTGTCAGAGGTTCACAGCATTGCCTCATCCAGCTGAAGCTCAGCACCCCACAGGAGGTACCTGAGCATTCCCACCTGAACCTGAGTGAATATAAACCAAACAGATATTAGATTCTGGACTTTCCCCCACCACTCAATGGATCTAGTCTGGAATCATCACTTTGACCCAGTCTACAGATAATGAGATCTTTTTAAATTTATCTGTTCCTTCTCTTTCTTAAAAATTTTCACTCTATCTCTATCTCTATCTCTATCTCTATCTCTATCTCTATCTCTATCTCTATCTATATCTATATCATCTATCTATATCTATATCTATATCATCTATATCATCTATCTCTATCTATATCTATATCTATATCTATATCTATATCTATATCATCTATCTATATCTATATCTATATCATCTATATCATCTATCTCTATCTCTATCTCTATCTATATCTATATCTATATATATCTATATCATCTATATCTATATCTATATCTATATCTATATCTATATATATAATCATCTATATCTATCTATATCTATATCTATATCTATATCTATATCTATACCTATATCTACATACAATCATAGTCATGGATAACAGCAACTAAAATGTCATTATACCTGTTTTCCTGTGCAACCAAATTGCTCTACAATAAACCCTACATATGTGTATTTACCCATATGGATCATTCAGTGTTGTTTTACTGTATTAACAAAAGTTTAGGTTCCCCTTTCCTCCTCTGACAGGTTGTAAAAGAGGCTCAGAAGGTTGGGCTCATGTTTGTAGCAGAGTCTGGCTCTTTGCTTCTTATTCATTCAGTGTGGTTCTGATGTCCCCACAGGGGGGTTCAGCCCTGGTGTGCAATGAAACAGTAGATTTGTGGGCTGTCCTCTCTGCCCTGAAGCAATTTTTCAACTCTGAGTCACCACTAAAATCATTAAGGTTGGAAAAGACCTCCAAGAACATCAAATCCAGTTGTTGACAACCACCATGTTTACCATTAAACCATGTCCTCACATGTTATATCTGCATTTTTTGAACACTTTGAGGGATGGTAACTTCGCTGCTTTCCTGGGCTGTCTATTCCAAAGCTTTACTTACCATGAAGAAAAAATTCCAATACCTAGTCTAAACTTCCCCTGGTGCAACTTGAGGTAATTTCATTTCATTCTGTCACTTGTCACCTGGGAGAAGAATGCTCCAAGCCTGATTCTTATAAAGCTCTGTAGTCTGTGAAGTTTAGCTGGGACTGTGTATGTGTCTGCTTTCACATGTTCATCTGTTTCTCCCTAATGACTCATTAACATATTTGTCATTGTCAACAACTCTTCCAATGGCATCAAATTCCAAGGAATGTTATGGGCTAGCTCAGTAAAGGAGAAAAAATATTTTCTTATGATTCCATCACGAGACAGCTCCAATATAAACTCAACAGATGTTTATTAGAGAATCACTGTAGAAGGGCCACTGTGTAGCTTAGGAGTGAGAAAATCTCAGTGTTTGCAGTTTATTAGACATCAGAAAGCACAAATGCTCACTTAAAAACTTAACAAACCAGCTGCATTATTTCCGGTGTTTTGCAAAGTTATAGTTTCTTCAGAGTCAGATGTAGTATCCCTGTCACAGAATGTCTTGTATTGGAAAGAACCTTAAAGACCACCTGGTTCCAGCCCCCTGCCATGGGTAGGGACACCTTCCACCATCCCAGGCTGCTCCAAGCCCCATCCAACCCAGCTTTGAACATTCCCAGGGATGGGGCAGCCACAGCTTCTTTGGGCAACATTCCAGTACTGCACCACCCTCCTGTGGTAGAACTGTTTGAGTAAAGTGAGAATAGATATTTTTCTTTATACTATTTCCTCCTGTATTTTAAGTGAAATATTTTTTTTCTATTTTATGTATCAATACCTTGGATTTAACTGTTGTTCTACCTCAGAATTGATGAATTAGCTGTACTGGGTTTATATACCTTCATTTAATGGTCTAGATTTTGACCTGTACTTACAGCATCAGCTTTCCTTACTTTTCATTTGTGAATGGAAAATGATGCCAGAAGATAATTAACCTGCACCACACAAGAACTGTGGTTCTTTATACCAAATCCTCTGGCCTACTTCCTCATACTTGCTCAGGGCTTCCTATTTGTTTACACACATAGGCCAGATTCTGGCTTGAGGCATCACACAGCTGATCAAGGGCTGTGCAGAGGTTTTTGTATCCTTTTGATTAGCTCAGGCAGGAGTTGCATCAGAGTTGCCTCTGCCTTCTAGTGCTCCCTGTACTTTGTTCTCCTTTCTGTGTATTCATGAAGCAGCATTCTCCAGATCTCAGGCTTTTGGAGGATGCTGCCATCCACCCGGCAGCCACATCTGTGTTATAAAACAACTGCAAAATGCCAAGGTAAAGCAGCTTCAGCTCTTCACCAGTTTTCTCCAAGTAATTTCTTCTTATTCCTTGCCTACTCTGATCTCAGGGAATAGGCAGCCCAAGTTCGGAATAGAGCAGGAAGCAAAGGTTGTTTGGATCTGTCTTTTCCTGGGGTTGAGATGACACCTATGTCCCTCCAGGAATAAACTGTCTTCACATGGCACTATTCGGTCACACAGATGCCACCAAAATCCTGTGATTATCTATGTTCTGACTTCCAGTCAGGAATATTTCCTGCTGAAGCTACAGGACTGGTATGTCATGAGCAACAAAAAATCAGTTTTCAGCACAAGTCTTTCTTCTCTTGTTTCAGTCACTCTCAGCTTTAGTCTAAGTGAAGTTATTTCATAGAGAAAAAGCAACTGAGAAATGTTACATTAAAGAGCCTATCATTGACAGTGTTTTATATTTAATTACAGCTTTGATTCCTGTTTGAGAATAGCTATAAGGCATCTATTGTTTACAGTCACCTCTGTCTCATTAACAGCAGGAAAACTTTCTCTCTTTCATTTTTTTTTCACTAGCATTGTTTGCCACTGTGAAACAAATAGTGGATCAAGTCTGACAATTCTGAAAGTCTAACATATAGCAGATATGTGTTTTCAAGGGATCATTCATACTGTTTATTTTTTAAAGGAGAAATCAGATATATATTTAACGAGAATTTACTTTACAAAGAACAATTTCTTCTCCGGAAATTATCAACATTTTCCATCCACCCGGACAGAAGCTAAAAATACCACTCATCCAGACAATATGAAAACCAGAAAACTTGCCCCCTATATGACAGACACTTTATTTATTAAACAGAGAACATATCAATTATGTATAGCAGTTATACTTATGTCAACTATTTTGTTGCACAGGAAGATTTATTCAAGGGTGGGAGGACAGCAGGAAAGTGTGAAAACAAAGAAAATAAATAGTTTCCTGGAAAAGGCTGAAAGATAGACAATCATTCCATTTTGATACATGTAAGCACAATAAAAAAGATATAAAGAGTTTAAGGACTAACACGATTGTGAGAAATATAGACATTTAAGAGGGCATTGATGCTCTGCCACAGAAACATAACCACAGATAATGAAGCACCTGAAAAAGCCCCTCTGAATATTTTCTGTATTAAATGAGACATTTATTTTCATTTCACAAAAGGGATACAGTCAACTATAAGCATTCATAACAGCAACTGTAAACACCTAATTAGAAACTGTGACAATGAGTTAAACGTTAAGAAACCACATCTGCTCCCCAAGTTATTGTCTGCTGTGAGAGTTCTCTCTTTCTGTACATGGCTAAACAAAAAGGGCCAGGGCTCCTTCTCTGTCTGTAAGACCAGCTGGGAGGAGACAGCTTGTACCCATATGCTTAGACACTCTTCCTCCTGAAAGCAGAGTGGCTGCATCCCACCTGCTGCCTGGAAATGGATCCTGTATTGTGTGAACCCCTGAGCAGCATGCAGACACTGTCTGGGTGGGTGCTGCTTAGCAAGGACCAAAAACAGGGCTGGAAGCACTTAGGAGAGTCAGGATATTCACAGGATTGACAGGATGGTACCCAACCCCTTTCTGTGTTATTGCCTGGTGGATAAATAGGGCCTGGGAAGTGAGAAATGGATGGAGGGATCAGTTCAGGAGCTGTTTATATGTACAAGGAGCTGAGGGAGTCGCTGCAGTACATTTATTTATCTAAGCAATATGCAGGCAAGGGAGAGACAATGGGGTCACCAGGTAGCCCAAAGTGAACACCAGAACCCTGAAATACATTTTAAACCACAGACACAGAATCAAGAAATCATAAAATGGGTTGGCTTGGGAGGCATCTTAAAGTTCATCTTGCTCCAAGCTCCATCCATCCTGGCCTTAGACACTTCCAGGTATAATACAGCCACAGCTTCTCTGGGCAACCTGTTCCGTGGCCTCACCATCCTCACAGGGAAGAATTTCTTCCTAATAGCTAATCTAAATCTACCATCTTTCAGCTTAAAGCCATTTTCCTATGTTCTACCACTATATATACTTACAAAAAGTCCCTCCCCAGCTTCCTTGTAGGCTTCCTGTAGGTACTGGAATGTTCCCTAAGGTCTCCCTGGAGCTTTCTCTTCTCCAGCCCCAGTTCTCCCAGACTGACTCAAGAGCAGTGCGGTTCCATCCCTTCGATCTTCTTCAACACTCTGCTGTGTCCAAAAGTTTAGAAATAGAATACAAAATCTTTTCTTATCCCCTTTCTCAAGTCAACATGTTGAGAAATATGTTGCATATATGCAAACAACATGGAGTAAGAATTAGAGGCTAATCATGGCATGAGCCCTTATTCTAGACTACAAAACTTGGTGGAGTCAATCTGTCCTCTCCAGTGATTTCTGCCACATGACATTATTAGTGGCTAGAAAATGTTCTTTCCAGCCTCTTCCCCCTTCCAGACCCACAGAACCAGTGAGCTGAAAAATGTCATTCTTTTGTCCTCACCTTTCTTTTCCTCTGTTGTTCTTGTTTTCTCAGCCTCATCTTCCAGCACACTGTACTATGAATATTATAGGTATATTAAGAGTCGACGAGTGTATTTATATAAGTTATAAAGATTCCTGTTCATCCAAAGCAGCAGGCAAGCAAACCTCATAGTGATTTCCCTTCTTTTCTTGTGCAGAAGTTGGAGTTTGACTGACTCACACCTTTATCAGAATTCAGTCATAATGTGTCTCTGTGTTTCCTTAAGGGATTTTTAGCTATCCCTTTCCTTTGGATGTCTATTAAGAGTGATTTTCCTGGGTCTCTCTCGGTGAAAATTGCATCTGTGGGTTGCAGTGCCCTACTTTGCAGCTACAAGAGCATCAATCCCAGGTACCCACAAATAAAAGGAAAACCAAAAAATGTTTAAACTGCTCTTCTCTGTGCCTCAGCTAGACCTTTCCTTGCAAAGGGGCAATGGGAATACTTATTTTTCCAGTGTTACACTGTCAGAAGGAACACTCAGGCAGCACGCAATGTTACTGCTGCTTATAAAAGCCTTTATTCACAGATGAGGGGTGTGGGGTTTTATTCCTTTCTTCTTTCCCTTTTTTTTTTTTTTTTTTTATCATTCTGTATTTACAGTCTTATTATTCTTTGCTATGATGCAGCAAAGCCCCACAAAGAATTACAGCCATAATAATCTGAAGCAGTCAAAGCACCCAGATAGCATGTTCTAAGTAAGGCAGGATAAATCCAGCAGGGCTGAGTTAGCAAAAGGCTCAGTGGATTAGGTTCGAAGCTTGGTTCTCAGGGGCTGGAAAGTGAACAAACACCTGGCACCTTCTTTGGAAACTGAAAAGAAGAAAAGAACAAATGAAAGGGAAATGTAACCTCCTGTCTCAGTGCTCCCTTCTCCACATCACATCTCTGACTTCACAGATTAATTGGCTTCCCTGAAAACTTTCTTAAAGCAGTTCCTCTTTGTATCACTTCATAACTTCACCCCACACAGAAACTTTTTTTTCTTTTTGCTTTCAGGATGGACTGGAAGGAAGGTGATGAAGAATCTGTAAAGGCAATGAAGTTCATGGAAGACTGTCCTCCAGCTACTCAGGCACACAACCAGCTTCCCTTGGCCATTATTGGTCTTTCATGTCATCATGGTACCAATAAATTGGGGAAAAAATTACTTCCAACCTTTGCCATGTCGAGTTAGAACTCAGAGTCTACAGAGATTTTCAGTGGTGTGAGAACTATACTGGCAAATACTAGAAGAAAATATATTAAACTGATCCTTCTGTGGGGAAAGGAGAGGGCACTGTCCATCAGTATCACTCTGGGGAAAGAGGCAGGGAGGTTATGTTTATATGTGTCACTCCATCATTTTGAGAATTTTTTGGTATTTCTGTTGAAATTATATTAAATTTCTCAGATGGCGTTAGGAATAGCTATTGTTTCAAAATTTGACACAGTGCATCAAAATTTTTCCAACTGTGTTTTTAGTGTGGGGATGGCTGCCTGTAAAGACGCACACATAAAAACCAGATTTCTTGCTTGGTGGATATAAATAAGTCTTTTCTGGCTGAATGTGTCCTTGCTGAAGTGACAAACCTGACCTGGGTAACAAGAGAAGACACAAGAGAGCTCAGCTGTAGGTGAGGGCTCTGGTGATACCCAAGTCCATGGGTTTTGCACACCCTTTTTCTTTTTCCTCTCCTGAATGGAAAACTCTCACAAGTTCCAAATTGCCCATCAAAGCTGTAAAGGAAGCATCACTGCCAACAAAACTTTTAACCTATTTTAAGCATTTCAACATATTTATTCCAATAGAAAACAATGACAACAAGAACAACAACAACAAAAAAAAAAAAAAAAAAAAGAAAAAAGAAAAAAGTTCTCCTCCATTATAAGAATCATTAAGCGTGTAAGAACAAGCAAAACCAGAAGTGGTATTTCAAAAGATAATAGCCTTCTTTTCCCTTGGAGCATTGATTAAAAAAAAGGAATTCTCCATCCAGGCTTAATCTCTTTTGCTCTTTGAGGAAGTTCAACATGGACTTGGGAAAACACATTCACAGAATTCCAAATATTCTTTCACTGATAAGTAATTCCAAGCTCACAGTTCTTTGCTTACTCACAGTGCTGCCACTAAGGATCTGGAAGATTAACCCAATTCTAAAGTTGAGGACTGCCTATTACAAATCCTCCCCAAAGGATACAGGAGATATTTGAGACAAAATTTTGTTAGTGGGAAGAGCAGCAAAACTTAAATGAACAAAGCCAGACAGTAATTCCGCCTTTAATTCAACTACTACTTATAAATCTCCTCAGATTAAAGATAATTCCAGCATTTTAAAGATCAAAGTCTTGCTGGCTGCTTGATTGCTTTTTAAATTCTGATTTTATATTCTACTAAACTATACACCATGAAAAAAATAAAGGAGAAATCACATGTACTACACTGAGAAATCCTATTTCATTAATGGTTGGGGATGAGAATTGCCTTCAGAATTCTTCCATTACAAAGCTCTATCTCATGTTACCAATGACAAAAGAGATATTTTCAGTCAAGAAATTGCACAATAAAAATTTTTGAGGGAGGGATACTGTGAGAGGTATTTTGGGGTGCTTTGTATAATTTAATTTAAAGAGGCTAACAAGCCCCTGAAAATGAGGACTTATTGAGATGTCACATCAAAAAACTCCACCTATATTTGAAAATTTCATCTGTGAATATCTGAGGGCTGTTTTTTGGAAAAAAAAATAAACTAATTCCAGAACTTTGCCACCCCATTTTCATTACTCTGCTGCACAATACTGTGAATATTTTCAAGCTTTTCCCTTTTTCTTTATCACAAAAGTTTTAGGAAGTTTATATAAATTAATAAAATCCTGGGCTCTATGAAGCCAATCTTGCTTTGAACATGCTTTTATTGATCTTTCAGGTAAATCTACTGTGAATGTTATGAGCCAAACCCAGATCACCAGCTTCAAACAGAATTGGCGGTACCTGTAGAGAGTTTTCCCTGGCAGACAAGCTTTCACTAAAGCCAGCAGAGCAGAGGTGAGGATAAAAAACTTGCTTAATTAACATTTCAGATGTATCACAGGTTGAGTGATTTAAGGTAGCTTAAACTATCCCAGTTGTCTTGTGGAGGATGTCATTTTTATAGGGTACAGAACTCAGTCATACGCTAATAATCAGGTATGTTAAAATGAGAATTTCATTCACCTATGCTTCTTTTGTTTTTGTTTGCCTCATTAGGAGGCTGCAGCTTCTTTTCCCCAGTTTCCCCAGGCTGGAATAGTTGGGAAGTTGTAGAAGGCTTTTATAATTTGCTAGGACTGTTTTTCATTATTGTGAGAGAGGGAAAGAGAGACTCCTGTCTGCTGTTTTGTGAGACACTGTTACAATCAGAATTAAGTTTGGAAAAGACCTCTAGGGCCATTGAATCCAACTGGTCCCCCAGGACAGCCAAGTCCAACACTAAACACTGTCCCCAAGTGTCACATCTGCACCTTTTTTGAACATTGGTCCCTAAAGTTTTCATCCAAAACCCCCTGAAGACAACTGAAACACTGTTCTAAAAGCCTTTTAAGGCTTCCAGAAAAAATGTTGGAAGGACAAACTGTAAAATCAAGTACTGCAATGATTCCTTTTTTTCTTTTTTTTCTTTTTTTTTTTCCTTCTATTTTCATTTTATTTCCTCTGTGGTTCTTTTTGGATTTTTTGGTTTCTTTTTTTTTTGTTTTTTTTTTGCTATGTGACAAAGGGGATTCAAAAGGACAGATTCAGAAGCATTACACATAGAGAGGCTGACAGCTCTTGAATGAGACTACTGAAAGCTCATTATTTGATGTGCAGCTGAGTCATCTGCAAGTGCTCTCTTCTGCCATTCAGAGTATTAAAAGAAGGTCTTTCAGTGTGTTAATCTAAAAAGCAAATCAATCTTGTTATGTATTTTATGAACATGTATTTGTGACAGAGTCCACAGTATCTCAGCATTCTCCCTGTAAAATATATTACAGTTATCAAGTCCAAATTGACTTCGAGGAAAGGTAGGGGTTTTTTTCACAATTCTGGGCTCAAAACTCCAGAAAATGAAAGTCTTAGTTAGAATGTCAACTGCTGACAGAGATTTGTGGGCTATCACAATATCACTGGGATTCATGGAGGTTCACCTGAATGCTCAGCAAATTTTCCAAATCCAATTAACCAAAGGTATCATTTCCTATGTAATAAAAATGATGAGTGTCCTAACAACTCTTTCACAGCTTGAACTATCATTTAAACTAAGGATGCGTGAGCCAGCTTGGCTATAAAGAAAAATAAATGGCCCTGCTTGCCATTTCCACTGTACTCACTTCATCCCATGCTGGAAGCATAGCTGAGCAATTTCTGATATTGTTCAACAATTGCATTGGAACAATTGGCACCTGAAATTTATGTTCATAGTGATAGAAGAATATGAAATATCCACAGTGAGATATGAGAACTAAATAATAAGATAATAAGATAATGAGAACTAAAATAGTAAAACAAACATAGGTCTGAGGAGATACGAGAATTTGTTTAACAATCTGAGATTGTGTGTGGTTACACAAAGTATAATTTATTTCCCTGTGGGGGTGTGTGTCTGTGTAAATGCACATGTAAATCTACTCTTTATCACCCAGTACCAACAGTGGTCATTCAAGAGCAGGTTTTCATTATATTAGAAGAGAAGACAGTTTTTTGGTTCAAATACTGCAACTTAAACTGTCTAGAAGCTGCAAGGGAAAGGAATGGCAAACAAGCACAAGGATATCTGCAAAAAGGAGAGCCACACAGTTTATCTAGTTTAATTTTAGGGTGAACTTGAAAGCACTGAATAAATAGAAAACCCAAACTTACTGAGTTTCTCAAGGTGTGTTTCAGAGCAGAACATCAAATGCAAAGCAGGAAAAAATTGTCCTGTGTATCTCAGGAAATCCTTGAAATAAAGGGTGGGGAGACCTTGAAAAAAAAAGCTGCCTCTTTAGTTTAAGGCAACAAACAACCAGGACTCCTGAAACACTGCTTCTCATTGTGTGACAGGAACCTTGACAGCAAAAATGAGGTTTCTACACAAGTTCTGAGGGGGAAGTTAAATGACAGGAAAAGACTGGTTTTGTAAAGTCTGACACTCTTGATTCTGAATGTTGGTAATTATGACAAAGATGCACAGAAATAAAATGATGTTCCTGCAGCAAACTCAGCTGTGAACTGTCAGCTGTGCACCAGTAATGAGAAAGATGTGTTTTAACACTGCTGTGTCTGTGTGTGATGTGGGGAAGAGTGAAGATCCAACATTTTTAATGTGGTTTCCCATTATTTCCCAGTATTCCTCAGTGATAATGTCAAGGAGCCACTGAGCCACGGGAATCATCTTGGATTCATCTGTACATTAAAAACAGGAATGTACGTGAGCAGTGGCAGGGGTATAACCCAGATTAAATCCAGGAAGTGTTGCAGCTGAAAGGAAAAATAGTGTATCAATTGCAGATTTCATAAAGATGTCAGTCTTCCTCTGACATACACCAATATGCTGTTTTAAAGAAAAAAATCAGTGGCAATCAAATTTGTCATAGAAGTATGACTGGTAACATTGTGGTTTGTAGGGTGACAGTGGTGTTAATGGGATCAAGGAAGTATCAGTCACACAGAAATTAAAAGATCCAAGTTAAAAAATACTCAACAAACTAAGCAAAACTAAGGTAAGAAAGGTTGTGGACTCCCCATCTCTGGAAGGATTCAAGACCAGGTTGGATGTGTCATGGAGCAACCTGGTCTAGTAGGAACATGTCCCTGCCCATGGGAGGGGACTGGCATGAGATAATCTTCAAGGTTCCTTCCAACCCCAGCCATTCTGTATTTCTATTGTTTTGTGAAATAAAGCAACACAAAACAGAGCAAAACAAAATGAAACAAACAAAAATAATAATAAAAAATAGGTTAATTCTCAAGACAGAGGGACCAAACAGGATGAAAGGGAAAAAATCAGTTTCCCAAGTAAGCACTGATTTTATCAAGTATCAAAAGCCATAGGCTGCTTCAAAAAATATCTGCCTTGTCTGTAAGAGCCATGGTGTGAAAGGTCACAGGTTCAGAATGTTTCCCTTGCAAAAATTACTAGCAGGATCAGGGCCCAGTCTCATAAGCTTTAAAAAAATATCTGGTTCTGTGGAGACACTGCAAATGTGACAAAAGAAAGGATCTCTTGATGCCACTTTTAACAGTAAATGACACTATTATACTTCAAGATAGACACAAGGCCCCAAGTCAACCTTATTTCAGAGATGAATTACTAAGAAGAGTGCTACAAACCTGTCTTCCTCTAAACAGAAATTAAGGTGACAGGATACTCATGGGATGGAGGGGAGTTGAAAGGAACTGTGTTGCAACACTAAAGTTAAAGCAGACTCTTTTAATTTCACATTTTTTTGTTACAAAGAAAAAAGAAGAAGGAAAAAAGACAAAACAAAAAAACCCTGAAATGTTGAACTGAGTCTGCTTAAATAAGTATATATGTGAAAAACCCCCTCCAAATCAGACTGGTGCAAAGACATGATATACTGGAAAAGGAGATTTGATCATTAGTCCATGCTCTAAGCGGCTTGTCAACATCTCAGGAGAAAAAGATATAAGGCCCCAAATTCACATATTCAGGAAAGAACCTTTTGAAAAGCAGCCATTTGAAACTGCCAACAAACTGAAGACAAAAATGAGATTTGATAGAGGTGACAGAGCCTACAGCATCAGATTAGCTCTTTGTTTGTCACAGCGAGCAAAAGATGTGGCGTTCGGTCTGACAGACTCGCTCGTGACCTTTATTCTGCCAAGCCAAATGAGAAGGAGGACAGTGAATGCCATTTTGCATCCTGGAACTGTTGCTTGAGAAGCTTGTAAACAGTGATTTGAATAGAAAATGAAAAATCTGAGCACTGAGACTTCATACTGAGCTGTCACTTCTCTGCTTCGCCATTTGCCATGTGCTGTGTTCAGACAGAGGTTCAGTTGTCAGCCCACAGAGAAACACTCAGACGACAAAAGGCCCACCACGTCTGGACGATTCTTCAGAAGCATCTTGTAGCTGGATAACACTCAGCACAGGAAGCCTCAGCTCTCTTCCCTCCTCACTCTTTCCCTCCTACTCACTGAAACTCCAGGGGAAAGTGTGTTGTTGAAAATTACCACCAGTACCTGCAGGACTGTCATGGCAAGAGGTGAGAGAGAATACTGAGAAGGTGGAAAAGTCCTGTTTCATCAAGGATGTCAAGTCGTGGATGCCCAAACACCAAAAGTGTTCGAGGCCAGGCTTGGGTTCTGAGGAAGCTGGTTTACCAGAAGTTGGCCCTGCCTGTGTCAGAGGGGTTGGAAATAGATGATCCTGAAGGTCATTTCCAACCCAAACTCATCTGTGACTCTATGATCCCCTGTTATTTGCACCAGGAATGGTGCCAGATGCTGATCCACACAGTAATTTACATGAAAAAATCACATCATTTTGGAAAGATGGCTTTCCTTCTCCACAAATAGAGAGATTAAAGGACAAAATAAATGATTTAAAGGAGAAGCAATTCCAAGATACAGGACATTTCTGCCCAGTTCATTTATTTTTTCATATGTCAAAATATTTATGCCCTTCCCATATTCTCTTACTCAGTTTTTTTTATGCATAATATTTAGTACTTCAGTAATTTCTGATTTTTTTTCTTGTTTATATCTTCTTCTCAGTAATGACAGACCAAACCAGTCTCAAGCAAGACACTGTCCTTGGAGTAGCCTCTGAAGTGTTCCTCTGTCTCTTACACAGGGACATATGTTTTTCCATTTGATTCCAAATGATTTAGACAAATCTCAAGTTTCTCACATCTTTACTAAAAACTTACAGGCCCAATATGCTTTGCTTTAGATGTTTCTTTTCTTTGTACTGTTAAGAAAAGAAAACTGAAGCTTTTTGATATCAATCAGATGCAAATTCTGTCAACTCACTGAAAATATTTTGAGCATATTTATTTATATGTAGACACTACTAAGATTTTCAAATGTTTTATGGCCAGTCTGTCTTTGTTCTTATTTAAGATGTGAAAACCATATTATTTAAACTTCCTCCAGTGTATATATCTATTTTCACTGAATTATATGAGTTTTATGGCAGATGTGAGTATGGAAAAAGCTCAGTTGCATTTGTTTTGCACTTAGTAAACTATTCAGTGCAGATTTAACTGAGCTAATGATGTCTACTGGGATGGAGAGTGATAATATGGGGTCCAGTTCTGGGCCTGTCAATTCAGGAAAGCCATTGAGGGCTGGAGAATGTCCAGGGAAGGGAACAGAGCTGGGGAAGTGGCTGGAGCCCCAGGAGATGCTGAAGGAGCTGGGGGGGCTCAGCCTGGAGAAAAAGAAGTTCAGGAAAGACCTTCTGGCTCTGCAAAGCTCCCTGACAGGAGGGTGCAGCCAAGGAACAAAGTAGGACAAGAGAAGAGGTTCTCAAGCTGTACCAGGGGAAGTTTAGACTGGACATCAGGAGGAATTTCATTACAGGAAGGGTGGTCAGGCATTGGAAGGGGCTGCCCAGGGAGGTGGTGGAGTCCCCATCCCTGGAGGTGCTCAAGAAATGACTGGGCATGGCACACAGTGCTCTGGGCTGGTTGACATGGTAGCGTTGGGTGAAAGGTTGGACCCAATAACCTTAGAAACCTTTTCTAAAAGTAGTGAATCCAGACTCTATGAATACCATAATCCTGATATTACAAGAGAAAGCACAGTCTGAAAAAAACCTACCCAGAATTAAATATTTGGGTGGTTACACTGTACAACAGTCCTTTGATGCAATAATACTTCTAAATGCAAAATGCTGTGGGAATATGAACTTGGTTTTTGATCACATCATGATTCACATCTTTGACAAAGCCGGCCTTACCTCCCTGAAGCCATCCTTGATTTAAGAATATCACAGAACTAAATCCTGGATCTGAATCTCCTTTACTTTTCATTGTTTTGGCCAAATGAGTCACATAATAGGTCCCCATCTCAAAATCTGTTACCTGTCTAGGTTCAGACCAATAACCTGGGAGCAAAAGGCTTCATCCTGTCATTAATGTCTTGCTTCATTATTTGACAGAAGTTTTGAGATGCTGCCTGGTTGAATATGCACCAGAAAAGTCAATAATGTTACTGAGATATTCCTTTTGATGCCCTCAGTCTGTTTGCATCGTCATTGTCCTGACACCCTGCAGGGACAAAGAGAAACTTTGTGGGGTGTGTAACGCCCTCTCATCTCCCAGAATTTGCAGCTGGGATCCACTTCACCAAACAATGCACATTTATTGACAGGTAGTCTGACAGCTTTTTTAAGCTGCTTGGCAGCTTGTTTTTAGCAACACATTGTCATGTTCAGTGTTATCACATTTCTTTTAGATTTGTGTGATACTAAAAGGCCAAACCTCCAAGGCATCAATATGGGGTGCAAAGCAGGACTAGCTCCAAGACACCCAGGAAAATACACCTTAGGGGTCCATTGATTTTTCTTCTAAAAATTTATGTCTACTCACTTTCCAACCCTGTCATTGACAAGTATCTTAACAGTTGTTTCCCAAACAGTTGCTTTAAGTTGGATTTTTTGTTGTTTCTCTTTACCTTAAGCTTGCAGATGTCTGAGGCAACTAAACTGAATAGTGTTCACAAAACTCTTCAAATATCTGTGAAATGCAATTTGAATCACTTGCTAGAAAACTTAAGAAAGAATAAGGCACTTTTCTGGGAATGGGATGTGTTAGTCAAACTCTCCACTGCTGAGGAATACAATTGACCACAAGCTGTGAGGAGTCACTGCAATGCTCGAGCTCAGCACCTGCAGAAGGTTGTAGTTGCAATCCTTCCCTCCTGGCAGTGAGGGATACAGAACATGCCAGTAACCCAAATTTAGACTCTGCAAGGGGCAGCAAAATATTTAGTTGCTGCTCAAACAGGTGAGTAGAAATAATTTTGTTTCATTCTTGATGTTTGTATATCAGGGTCAATTTGGTAGATAGTGAGCATTAATACTAGAGTACGTAAGTCTCATAATTTATTTTCTAATTTAAATGGGCTTGTTTTTGAGATAAATTTGCATGCCTTTAGAGACTGTCTTTCAGGGCATAAAATATAGAATATAAATCCTATCATATGCGCCCTCCAAATTCAGCCTGTAACTTTAAATAACACTATCAGGATTGTGCAAAAAAGGGATTCTTCTGCTGGCTGTATTCTGTGTGGAATTTCAGGAATTGTACCCTCCAATTACCCCAGCTCTAAGCAGCCAAGAAAGTACTTAATAAATCTTGTCCAGTTCAAAAAGTAGAACCAAAAAGCTGCCTGCATTCCCAGCTTATGTGGCTGTCCTTCAGAGTTATATCAGCAGCAAAAACTGCTCCCACTACATGTTGTGTCCAGAAAGGAGAAACGACTGGAAAGTCCCAGCAGCAGCTGGCAAGTAACAATGATTGAATTCCAGATGGATCTAAAAAACTAGTGATACCTCCTGGGAAACTTTGAAAAACCTTTTACTTTGCAGTGATCCTGTTCACATCACACTCATTTAAAATATTTTTCCCCTTTGTTCTTGGCACAGAAGGAACAGATGAGCTCCTGAGAAATA
The DNA here is from genome assembly GCF_050655825.1 of Lonchura striata. NCBI lineage: Eukaryota > Metazoa > Chordata > Aves > Passeriformes > Estrildidae > Lonchura > Lonchura striata. The sequence continues at coordinate 4,902,895 of NC_140705.1, read as the reverse complement.
ATTCCATTTTGAGAGACCAGCCCCTGCTAATAAAGGCAGAGAGAAGAAATAGGACAGGGAGAATTGCCATTCTGTTGTGGTTTCAGATATCAGCTGTTCATTTGTGCAGTTCACTTGTGCAGTTTCTGTAGCTAATTATTTTTTTAAGGATTTTACTAGAGCCAAAGGATAAGACAGGTTAGAAACAACCTTTGTAGCAACCCTTTTGGTCCAGTACCTCCATCAGAGTGGGGCCAAATTTGATTGCTTAGAATCACAAAATCACAGACTGGTTTGGGGAAGAAGGGACCTTAAAGATGATCTTGTTCTACACCCTGCCATGGACAGGAACACCTTCCACTATCCCAGGCTGCTCCAAACCCTGCCCAGCTGAGCCCTGTCACCCTTATGACCCTGACACCAAGAACTTTCTGAAAAAAAGCTCCACAACCAATGCATTGTCTGTTTCTCCTTTTTTTCTCTCCTATCCTCTGAAAAGGAAAACTTCTTTCTGTCTAGAAAGAACTTGGCCCTGTAGGTGTTCACACAGTCTTTACTCACCATGTCCTGCAAACTGGAACTCAGCCATGACCTTGAAGGATCTCAGAGAAGGATGGGAAGGATGGCTCAAACCCCACTAATGCATGGTCTCAGACTTCTCTTTCACAGCATGCTAAACAGATAAAATGTTCCTGACATGTTCAAAATGCTTTCATGACAAAAGATAATTCTGTGTCATGCCTCGGTTGCCTGAAGGGTTCCAGGAGTAATTTTTTTCTCCTGAGTACACCATTAACCAGATATATTTGGGGTTGGCTGGTTTCTCTTTCTCCCTTTTCCTCAGAGACATCCATGATAGTGGTGCTCAGTACTCCAAGGTGGCACATGCAATTTTTGCTCTTTCATAGTCAGACCACTCACTGCATTCAGGAAAGAAAATCCCACTTAGGTCTGACAGGCAAAGATCTGGATTTTGCGGATGTAGTAGATTGCCATTTACTGCTAAGGTGCAATTAAGGTGCAATTTATCTTCAAATGTGCAGTAGGAAAAGGATATCCAATTGATTTCCATGCTTTGCAACCTCAGGTTTTGGTCACACCTTGGCTGCTCCTTTTCTCTCCCAATGACACACACCTGACAAACCCTGAAATTTAAATTCCTTGACTAACTCAAATCCAGGGTATGATATTGGGTAACACTAAGTGCCCAATGATAGACAGAAGGTCAAAATTTAGTAGGATCCCTTGTGGTTTTATAGTCTATGCAATGAAAGCCATTAACTCATTTTGCAATATTGAAAGATGATGGCCTCTGGCATATTAATCCTTCAAATAACTCTGACTTATAGCCCCTTTGGCTATAAAGCCTTACACTTTTCCTCCAATACCACAGAACTGGAAAATGCACTTAGCCTGAAAGTTTCTAGATTAACTATGAAGGAGAAAAAGATTCTACCTCTAGGACTGTTCATGCTGTAATATTCTGAAATTCTCCTGCCAAGCTTGAATAAAACTTGTGAAAGTGCTAATTCTATTTGAGAAAGCTCATGAGATACAATTATGGAATGTCTGAGAGCTTATCAATGCAAAGTCAGTCAGCTAATTAAAATCCATTTTGGAAGGACCATCTAGTTTTACAAACAGCTTGTTAATGGCCATCCATAGTTCCACTGCTGTTTATGTCTTAGTAATTATATTACTAACCCCAGAAATAGATAGAGAAGACAACACATTTAATAATTAGACAGTTAAACTTGGGTGAGATGCCATGGCTGTGTCATCACTCACTGCAAAGCAGGTCTCTATAAATCACATGCAGGTAGAAGCTGTAAAACAGTGGTTAATTATCCTAAAGAAGGACTGATAGCAACTACCTTTCTTTAAGAAATATATTTGACAGCTTTGTGGAAGAAGCATTAACAGTAGATTTTCTGTCAATTAGAAGAAATTACTGTTTGTCTAGTTTGGGCGACATTGAATATCCCTATGCTTAAATGATCTCCTTATTTAGTTAAATAAAATAAATTTTAAAACCTTCATCTAAATTTACCTTAGATAGAATATACATCAAAATTCTTGCTGCAAAGATCAATTCCTCTATTTATTAAAATATATCAGTCTTTTGCTCAGCCTGAATTTGTCCAGGTTAAATTTTGATTTCTTGCATTCAGACTTATCTGGTGAAGATTCAGCAACTTCTGTGTGACTGACAATCATGCCCAGCACATGTCAAGGCCTGTCATAATTATGTCATGTTATACCTTAATACAATAGTAATTCTATCTTGTTGTATCACTTCTGAAATTATTAACTGCAGCTCTGACTGAACTATTCTATTTTATTTTTTTGTAAACACGTGTCTCCTGTTTGAGCTGTAAAGAAACAATCTGACACACTGACATCTTAAATAAGAACAGAAAGCATGTTTTCACCACATTAATTGGAGAAAAAGTCAATCCTGGTATGCAGAGAAATTGAACCAGATATTTAAAGCAGCAGCTTCTCTATTAATTGGATATAATTTGGGATTTCCAGTTAAGCAAACAGTACTCTGAAGTTACAGCACTCCTGAGAAGGTGGACTCACACTTTTGATGATTGTATTTTGGAAAGGCTTTGTGTTGTGTTTATATTTTGGGAGTCAGAGTGAAAGAAGGGAATTTATTTTGAGTCAGAGAAAGAGCTGCTGAGCTCTGATGAAATATGCATTACAGGGTATACTTGATATTCACTCCTATTTTTTGCTATTGTTGCTGTCAGCTTTTCCTGGAGCAAGGACACATCTAACAGACCCACAAAACAATAGACTGCTTCAGCAGTCAGAGTGCAGATGCCTTTGAAGAAAAGTCTATGAGTAAGGCCTAGGTAATTTCACAGGATCACCTATATTTCCCTCTGTTATATCAATTATAACAATGGACAGGTCACCACTGGCAGCATGTCAGTGTCCCATGACCTGGCCCAGTGTCTCCTGTAGGTGCAGAAGAGGAGAGAATAAAGAACTGGTGGTTTTTGGATTCTGCATCTCCATGTGAACAAAGATGCCATTAGTAAGATTTTCTCAACACCTTGTTTCAAGAAGAGTAAAAGCCAACAAGAATTTCTAAAGCACATTTAGTCCCTGCCTCACCAACAGACCTGCAATATGAGCTCTGGAGTCTGATCAGTCTGCCAGAAACAGCTCCCCTGGCTGTGTTTGGGGAACTGTGGTCACCAATGGAGAGCTGGTACAGAAACAGGGAACTGATAATAAAATTATTGTTAGGATGAAAAGTGTTTTCATCCTGGCAAACTGAAAAAAATATTTAGGATGTTCCTAAAATATGTATATAAATGAGGTTCTTGGAGCTAGATGTTAACTGAAGCTGCTTGGTCAATCCTTATTGTAATCTTTCCTAACAATCCTTGTTGTTGGCATTTTGTTCACCAGCTACAGGCACCTTGAACATCTCACAGAATTTTCAAATTCTACAAAAAGTTACTCTAACCTACGGTGTAAGAGAGGTGGATCCTGTCCGAGCTAGTGTTGCATCCTCCATCTCTGCTGCACTGATCTGTTCAATTTTGCAGGTTTTTTTGTCCCCAGAAATTCCTCCTGCAGCACATTTTGACCAAAGAACTGACTTATCTGACCACAAAGCAAATGGTCTGACAACTGAGAATGAAAAGCCTGATTTATTTGTGAAGGTTACCCACCTTCTTCTGTCAATGAAAATACAATTTGAGGACTTGGGTAGACAGTTTTCTGTAAAACTCTGGCACAGAACAACAAACCCCTTGCATGCTGTACAATTGGTGTGTGTGTCTGTTCTACTGTGAAACAGTGTGGCTTTTTTTTCTGACCAAAAAATTACAATCTAGAAGTTTTCCCACCCATATATTGACAAAATATGAAAAATCTGATCATTCAAATAGTGTCTTTTACTGGGTTTTGCAGACAGCAAAATTTGACCATGCATGTCCTTCTTTTTCAATGCTTTTCAGGGGTTTCTCCATATGTTTGTTTCTAACAGAAAACACTAATGCCTTTCAGCCAGAGACTTTCTGCTCAGGTGTGTCAAACTTGTTCAGTCTTGTCCAAGATTTCAATTTAACCAGAGGTCCTTGTGTCTTTATTTATCATACAATAGATAATAATATCTACAATAGCTCTTTGTAACAATTTTATTTCCTCTCCATTTTTTTTTACGTTTTTTTTTTTCCTTGACTGATGTTTGAATGTCCTCCAATAAACCTCTAGGAAAATTTAATTTATAGAGAAAAATTAGAACATTTTGATGACATATGCTGTGACAAAATAAATAAGGACAAGCTGGATGGGGTTTGAAGCATGTTCTAGTGGAAGATGTCCCTGCCTGTGGCAGAGGGTTGAAACTAATTAATCTTTAAGATCCCTTCTAACCCAAACCATTCTAGGAGTCTGCAAAGTGTTGTTTTCCAATTAATTTTTTTAATCTTATTTTTGCAGAAGATGACACCAGGCATGGTGGGGACCAAAGGTAATTTTTATTTAATAATAAAAATATAACCAGATTTTTTTTAATACTCTGTCAGACAAGCATGCATCCCCAAACCATGGAAGTCTGTCAAACTAACTGAGTGAGAACTCTCAGCCATTCCTGTTGGACTATGTTTTAGAAAAGCATCCAAGTCTGCATAATGAGATATGGACAGATGGTGTTAGGATGGGGCAGTGCCTGATGCCTTAAAGAGTTTCCCCTGAAATTTTTCCACTGGTTTCTGCGCTATTCAGGCAGCAAAACCTGAAAGGCTGCTCCTCACAGTCCTATGGAAAACAACTGAGGCCATATCCAATTTATTGTATCATTGCTGAAACTTTTTAAGGAACATTGAGTGGCCTTGCAACTTTAAAAAAAAAAAAAAAATAGAAGATACAGGGAGAGCAGAGAGGGGGTGAAAAAAGCCCTGCTGCCAAATTGTGATTTAAACTGAGATTGGCATCAGCAGACATTTCCACATCAGCCTTTAGCACATCTGGTCCAGACCAAACAAATAGAAGATTTATTCTGTCAGTGAGATCATTTAGCATTCCTTTTTATGCTTCAGAAAGAGCCTGTACCTGTCAGTCACCAAAGCACTAGGCTTTTGGTGGCTGGGCTCTGTTGCTCTTTCTGACTAGCCTTGATCTGAGACTTCTAAGGAGGTTTGTGTTCACCCGCTCCACCTGGGAGACCGGTACCCATGCCAAGTTCATTTCCATAGTCTTACAAAAATCTCCTGGAGGATTTCAAACATCTGCTCATAAGTAAAGAAACATTGTCTTGAGATATAACAATAATATAAAGGGCAACTGAACCTTCCTTGCAAATAAAACTGAACTAATAAATTATTTTGTTTCAACAGTTTTATACAATTCAAACAAAAAACTGAATAGAGCTAAACAGGCTCACACACACATGAAAAATCAGGTGTGAAGGGTTTTTTTCTAATACCTTCTGATACTTTATTTCCTTTCGGTCAAGAGGTTTGTTTTGGGGGTTTTTTTGGTTTTGTTTTCTGAGCACTTGATGATAATTATTGAAATGAGGAGGTGATGTGGGCAGTTTAAATCAGCAGCAGAGAGCTCAGTGTGGAGCACAGGGGGATGTTCTGAAGTGGGGGAGGTGGAGGGGCAGCTGGAGGTGAGTAGGTTGGGGACTACTGCAGACAGGACAGGTTAATCCAGGATATGAAGGGGCTCTCTCCTCTCTCCACCTGGCTGAACAGTGACTTAAGGGAGAGGGGGCAACAGTGGCCAGTCCCTGGCTGGCACAGCAGGAACATCTCTGTGAGTGCCCCACCTCCCCAGGTGCCCCTGGGCAACAGGGCCAGGCTGTGCAAGAGGAAAGAAGCAATAACCAAGGGCAGTGCTTTGCTGAAATAGGAGGTGCTACCGAGGTTAATCAGCCCATACCCTGCTAAAATGTCTCATTGTCATGAGAGACTCTCCTGTGGAAGGAACAGAAGGCCCAACATGCAGGCCAGACTTTCTAGGGAAGCCTGAGGCCTCCAGGGAAACAAGGTTAAAGCAGTGAAGAGAAAACTTCCTGGTACAACCCTCAGATTTTTATCCATGACTGATTTTTCAAGTTGACAGCAATAGAAGTTGCAACAAGTACAAGGACAACCCAGAGACACTTCAGGGCACTGGGACAACTGGTTAAGGGATCAGAAGAACAAGTAGCATTCTTCTCTACCCTTCCAGTTGCAAGGAATGATGAGGGAAGGAACAGGGAGAGACAGCAGGTCTCCTGCTGGTGTCACCAGCAGAATTTGGGGGGTTTTGGTTATGGATGAGCCTACATGGCATCAGACCTGCTGGTGTCAGAGAGATACAGCTGTGTCAAAAGGAGAAAAGTTCCTTTGCACAGGAATTAACAGGGGGCACTGAAAGAGTTTTTATTGCATTTGAAGGTGGAAAGGGTTAAAACCAAAACAAGTGCACATAAACCTGGGAGGCACTTGCCAATGGCCATGGGGTGGTGTGCTAGCAAGGTTCTTCAGTCTGCTGTCTCACTGGAGGTGGGGGATGAAGATCCATGTGGCAGCAAAGACACCAGGTTGTTGGCATGTTAGAAACTGTGGAAGCATCTGAGAATTGTCACGTAGGGATTGGGGCTTTTCCCTATAAAATGTGGCAAGATCATTCCTCCAAATGAAGACCATCTAATGTCAATGCACACAGCATAGGCAACAAACAGGAGGGTCTGGAAGACGTTGTGCAGCAGGGAAACTCTGATGTATCTTCCATCATGAAAACATGGTGCGGTGACTGGCACAGCTGGAGTCCATCAATGGATGCTATGAACTCTTCAGAAGGGATTGCCAAGGAAGAACAGGCAATGGGGTAACCTTGAATTTCAGAGAGAGGTTTGATTATTTGAAGCCTTTAGTTGGTGATGATCGGGTTGAATGTTTAGGCACAAGAGGCAGGGGAAGGCCAACAAGGCCAATATTCTGCTGGCAATCTGTTACAGACCACCCATCCAGGATAAAGAGGCAGATGAACTATTCTACAAACAGCAAAGCAAAGTCTCACAATATCCAGCCCTTGTCCTCATGGAGTATTTACCAGATGTCTGCTGGAAATGCAATACAGCAGAGAGGAAACAGCCCAGGAGGTTCCTGGAGTGTGTGGAAGAGAACTTCCTGACACAGCTGACAAGCAAACCAACTAGGGAAACAAACTGGGAACTCACCTCCACATCAGACAGAAAATGGAGACACTTCAGATATGGAACGTGTCAGTTATTAAACATATTTGACAATACCCTGTCACAATTTGAACAGGAACTGAAGGCAGCTGAAGGGGCTGAGGGAGGGTAAGACATGCAAAATGCAATTACCTGCACTGGTATTTCAGTGTGATCCTAGAGTTAAACTCCTATATTAATAACAGGTCCAGACAATTTTATGACTGTCAGAACAGACCAGGACCACTATTTCTGCAGGAAGATGAATGTGGATGGGTAATGTGGAAAAATATTACTCCTTTGACTTTTTTGTTTGAAAAATTAATGATGCACATACAGGTTGTTTTTATGCCATTAAAAAATTGGGGTTTAACACTTGAGTAATGTATTGCCTATGCCAGCAACTGGGTGCACAGGGTGCCCCTCTGGACATGAGGGTGTCCAGAGGGATGTTCTTTGATTTTTGTATCAAAGTCTTCTGCTGGTGAAATTGTTCTGTGTTCTCCATTGCTTGGACAGATTGTTCCCTTATGGCTTCCTTAAAGAATTCCATCAATTCACTAATAAGCCTCAAATTCTTATACAAATGTTTGACATGTGAAAGCACCAATATTGCTTTAACTGCTTGATTTCTGTTGTAATAAGTATCCACCAGGAACTACTAGCTTAATCCCATTAACAGACATGTGGATATTGCTGTTTAATGAGTAATTCCAAGGGGTAATGTTCACTCTCTTGCTAGTTTTACTTGCTGTTATGTCATTGTAATAGACAACAGTAATATTTTAATTTGAAAATAATGCCCTTGCTCAAAAATGAGTTGGCTCTCCCCTTAAAAAACATCTCCTTAAAAATGCATAAAAAGGGATCAATTTGCAGATAAAGTGTTTGTCATTAGGACACAAGAGGATGTTATTCAAACAGGTTGAATTCTTTGTAGAAATACTTATCTCCACACGCTCCCTTGGTAGTCAGAAACAGGAAAAAAATTCACTTAATGTTAAGATTAATGGCAAGGGCCAAACTCTGAATGCCCTGCTGGAAGAGCCAAAGTGTTTCTCTCCACTGATTATGGAGAAACACGGGAGAGATTTTCTTGTTAAGCTAAAACCAACACTAACCTAGATATCTTCCCAAAAAGTGTGGAATAAACACAGTACTGATGCTCTGCCCCAGGAGTGAAGCTGTTAGGATTTCATACAAACTCAACCCAAGTTAGGGGCCAGCTGTAGAGATCGATTTGCTCAGTTCAGTGGCTTGTGTAATGCAAGAGGTCAGAGGAGACAGTCATAGTGCTCCCTGAAGCCCTTTCCAGTCAATGTGTGAAGTCATTAAAGCAAAAACTATGGAAACTGAAATCTTCTTTCCATTGTTTTTTGATGGACAGGTTCCCAGATCTTGCTCCAATACTTTTTTCATGTGTTATGGAACTGAGTCACATCATTATATTTGCCTCAGATGCAGAATCTAGCTAAGAAGAGCAACAGACTGTTCAGATAATGAACAATGATCTAATATAGCTAATTTCTCTTCCTGCTCATCCCTCATAATTTTAGAATGCAGCATCAAAGCCACAAAACAGTTGACCCTTCTATTGACTGACTCTTGCAGTCAAGGAAAAGGTAAATGATCAGAGGAGAGAAGGGGAGGAAAAAAGAACAGATCTTGGCAAAAAAGAAGGAATGTAAAGAAGAAAGAATGTTGAATAAAAAGGAAGTTGAAAAATGGAAGGCTTAATATATGGTATCATTGCACAAACCCATTGCAATTGTACTAGGAACAAAAATGGTGGCAAAACAGCTTTGGAGGAGGTGATGTTAATCCTCTCTCTGGCTCCAAGAGGGTATTGTCACTGCCTGAAAGCCACACAAGCTTCAACAGTTGTAAAACGTGTGTCTTGAGATTTTGAATTGTATCCGTTAAATAAGCACACAACCAACCTTTATCTATTTACAATGTTTAGGCAGCCCAGCAGTTGAACTTCTTATAAATCTCCCCAGAATTTTTTTTGCAAAGACAATCTTAGAGGTCTTCTCCTTAATGGTGAAAGAGATCAAGTTAGCCCAGACTAGAGCCAGAGGTGGCTAAAGTCTCCTTGTCTGTCATGGGAACAAATCCCAATATTTTGCCTGTATGGTAGTAACTGAGAGAGCTCAAGGAATTCCTCTGAGGATGGCAACCATTTGGATTTTTTGTTTTTTATTTTCTGTACAGCCAAGAAATTGAACCCTCAGGCAGGGTCTAATCATTAATTCCTCCCCAGGGTGACAGGGTAGCTCATCAGTTTTCAGCAGAGCTTCTTCTCTTGATTTGAAGTAAGGAGGTGTTCTTGGCCAGCCTTGACTCAGGAATCTGAGGCAATGAACCAAAGCATTTGAATTATGGTCACTTACTTCCAAATTCAGCCTCGTGACTGCCTCTTATTCCCCTCATGCACCATGCCACCTGGAGTGACAGCAGGAAAACATTGAGTAAAGCTGTGCAGGTTGTTGGGGATCTGTTGCACTTCCTGCAGCTATCTCACATTGAGCCAGCAAGGACACACAGCTCTCTCCTACCAGGCTGCCCCTTCTGCGAGGAGATCTTTGCATCACTTGCTTTTCATTTTGCAGTACTGGGTGGACATGGAGGTGGTAACCCTGTGACATTTGTCCAAGAGGCCCTTCAGGTCAAGATACCCAGGCTATGGACCCAAGCCCTAAATCAAAGTGACCTGATCTTCAAAAGGGCTGAACTCTGAATAACTTTAAGAGGTCAACTTCTCTGAAAACTAATTTCTTTGGTTTAAGGGCCTAATTATGGATCTAACTACCCAATAGTAAGATTCTGTATGAAAAAGTTCAAAACTAGCTGGGGGAATTATCTACCGAGATCACATTAATTTCAGCACCTTTGAAAATATCTGCCCCAGGTTTGGAAAAGTACGTCCCTAACTTGATTTTTTTTTTCCTTTTCCCCTTTTGCTGCTAATTATTCTTTTCTCGACCCCTATTTTAAAATCAATACAGCACTTTGGAAGCTGTGTTAATTTGTACAGTACCTCTGCACGTTAATTCCCATTTTTTTCTTGTGGTTTTCACTATAATTATTCCTACTGGTCTGCTCTTCACTTTTCCTACCTGGCATCCTTATCCCTAAAGTAAATTCTGTTTCTAACTGCTTTACTATTTGTTTTGATAAAGGCAGAAGTCTTTGGTCCTACAATAACAAGAGCTGTGGCTTGTTCTTCTGCCAGAGAAACACTTTTTATAATGCTCCCACAACCTATTCCTTCCTATAGTGAAAACAGGGATGTCTCCTTTTAGTACAAAGATGCCAAAAAACCAAAAATTCTGATTCCAATTATCACTGTTTCCAAGGGTTTAGTTTTGGCCTCAGTAGGCACTCAGATTTTCATGTCTGGTCCAACCTGTATGTGTGGAAGAACAGGATAAACAGCAGAGAAGTGGAGAAAATGCACAACAGATATTGTTAACTCACCCTTGGATCATTGTTATCACGGTCTGCTTTGGATTCTTCATTATCCTCTAGTTTTCACTTAGGCATGCAATAGTCACATATGACAAGCCATTGAAGCTGATTTATTCCCCTATTGTAGCACTTAAAAAACAAGATTATAACCAACCTTTGCTGCAACTCCTACAGCAGAAGTTGTTGATAGTCTCCGACCACTTATCAGAAAAGGATGACATAAAACAAAGAACAATAAAAAAATTCCCCTTTCTCAGAAGCTGTGTGATGTTTCATTTATTTTGTACCATCCAGGACTGAAATTTCTATAGGCACCTGAAATTTTCTGTGCCTGGGGAGATCTTCGTTATGTAACACAAGACTGCCCACACATGAGAAAAGCAAGATGTGGACCCAAAGTGACTCAGGAAAAGCTCTATAGTTTCCAAACAAGATGCTTTTCTTCCTTCCAAACAAGCTAACTGGCAAAATGATTGACTTTGACTCTTGTGACAAAAATTTATATTGCAAACAAAATTGCTGGAAGTAGTAAAAAAACTCCAAAACCAAATGAAAAAAAAAAATCCAACTTATATTTTTAGAGCTTTTCAAAGGCAGCTAGAGAACATCATATACTTCAATGGAATATGAAGAATCCCCAGGTTTTAGTAATCCAGTTTTTCCTAATTTTCTTCTCTTATTTCTAAAAAGCTTAATTAAAAAAAAAATCCTCCTTTTTTTTTTCCCCTGTTCAAATCTACAAAATGTGCAATGAGTTAACACACAGAAATGACAAACACTTAAGGGACTTGGCTCCTAAGTCCTCATTATCTTCAGAAATATGTTACAATGGTAGTGGAAGTCTGTCTAATTTTATATCAATTTGCTTCCAGCCATGATTTTCTGATATACACCCCAGTGAGTGAACAAGGGATTAACAAAAAATTATGAGCTTTTATAACCACAGATAAAATTTGGGAAGAGTAATTTTCCAGTAGCATATCCCTCATTAGTCTTACTATTAAGACAGATTTTTTCCAGTTTTTCTCAGATACCAGGCATCTGAATTTTGTCAGTTTTGGTATTTAAACCTATCTGCTCCTGAACACAGGCACTGGAACTTTATTGAGTTATTTTAGCAGTGTAATGCCTGAGACATTTGTTTACCCAGGTAAACTAGCACAATGCTATACAATATTTAATCATGGTTTCTCAATCAACACAGGCCATGAACAATTTCCAAGAGGAATTTGAAGGTTTTCTATCCTATTTCAAAGGTTAAAATAATTTGATAGTATGGAAGTAGTCTGTCATTTGGCTTATGGGCTAAAAACTGCAGCTGGCTCTTCAGTTTACCAATACAGATGTAGTTGTGTTGCCTTCTGGATTCCCATGTGAAATTCCTTATTTCTTTATATTCTTCTGGTGTCCGGGGCAGCAGTGGATCTCAGACATGAATGTTGCACTCAATACCTCATTGGCACAGGAAAGCTGCAAGAACTACAGTTTTCTGCTGAAAGGAAATCAGTGCCAATATACTTCAGTAAAATGGATTGAATAATTATGGGACATCGCCTTTTTCCTACTACAACAATAGAACCATAAAAGCATAGAATTGTTTAGGTTGAAAAGACTTCTAAGAGCATCAAGTCCCACCATTTCCCCAGTGCTGTGAAGACCACCACTAAGCCATGTCCCCAAGTGCCACACAAACATGCCATGCACTGATTCTCTACCATATTTTCTAAAAGTCCTGGTTTGTTAGTGCAAACTCCAAGGAGCAAAACTGAAAACCTCCCAATATGAGTTGCTGTAATTCAAGCCAGACTTGGGCTTGCAGCACAAAACTTGACAATATAAAAAATTCTAAGGTCTGTGAAAGAGAAGGAGGCTGTGTAAAGAAACATACATTCATATACACTTACATTCATATATGCAAACAAAAGCACACTTGCTTCTCCTTCAACTTTTCAAAACCTCTCAGTTCTTATCTCCAGCTTTTGTTCCAGAACCCTCCAAAGTAACTAAACTATAAATGGAGCTGTGAAAACTCAATAAACTGGGAGAAGTGCCTGAATTTTGCTTATCTGCATAAAGAGGTTTCAAGAAATATATAGATACTCCACAAAAGCACAGTGAAATTGTGTTGGCAAAGGTGTCAAAATATGTACATACAGGAAGGGATAGCTTGATACAAATTTAGACTTAAAATGGTTTGTTTTCCTGAGGTTGGAATCTGCCAGAACGTTCACTTATCTGTCGTATATCTGTGATATTGAATGCATTTTACAAGAGCAAGAAAGCAACTCAGCAAAGATTTCAAGAGAGACTAAATTGTCATCTAGGAATGACTTCTTAGCCATGGGTCATGGGAGAATTTATCAATATAATACAATAAAACATGAGAAACATCAGCAATTTTTAATGTGAGATCAAAGGAGTTTTGCATAAATGCAAGGCAAGGGATTCTTTGAAGAAGACAAAAAAATGTGTGTGCAAACAATGCAGCAGGATTCAAAATATATCTTTAATGAGTCTGCAAAATCATATAAGTGAGTCTAGAGGAGGTTACCAAGTGATTAAACTGATGGAGAGTCTCTACTACAAGTTAAAGCTGTGAAAATTGGGATTTTTCAGTCTGGAAAAAAGAAAGCCTCAGAGTCATCTGATTGTGGCCTACCAGTACTTGAAGGGAACCCATGAAAGAGAGAGGGAGAGAGGGAAAGAGATGAATAACAAGAATGACAGAGCAAAGGAAAATTGTTTCAAACTGACAGAGAGTAGCTTTAGAATGGGTATCAGGAAAAACCTCTTCACTGTGAGGGTGTTGAGGCACAGGTTACCCAGAGAAGTTGTGGCTGTCCCATCCCTGGAAGTGTCCAGGACAAGGCTGGATGGGGCTTGGAGCAACCTGGTCAAGTGGAAAGTGTCCCTGCCCACGGCAGGGGGGTTGTAATGGGTTGGTCTTTGAGGTCCCTTCTAACCCAAACCATTCTAAGTTTCTATGATTCTATGAATAAATACAAAGCTGTCTGGGACCAGGTTAATGCAGTTTGGAAAGCACCTCAGAAGCTTCTGATTAAATCTTCTACTCAAAGCACAGAGAGCTGCAGCTCTGGGCTTGACCCAGGTGGGAGTGCTTCCCTGGTGGAAATTTCTTTTTAAATCTTGTCTGAAATTCTGCTTCAGCTTATGTCATTTGGCTTTCCTTATCCTGTCATGCAAAGCCATGTTCTGCCTCTTTTGACCAGAACAGGACACAGTATTCTGGGTGTGATCTATTTGTAATGGGTGATTTGAACAATTGTCAAACCAGAGAATGACTTGTGTTGGAAGGAACTGTAAAGATTTTCAACTTCCAGCCTCATGCCATGGGCAGGGATGCCACCCACTGGATCAAGTGTCTCGAGACCCCATCCATCTTGGCTTTGAACACTTCCAAGAACATTGTAGTCACCAAAGAAAAAAATATAATTCAAACAACTGTCAGTACACCTTTGAGGAAAAAAAAAAAAAAAAAAAAAAAAAAAAAAGAGACTCTCCCAAACTTGCTGTAATTACCATTGGAAAATATAAAGTGGGAAAATTACAAGTGAGAGCTGGAAATGGTGATGCTCATACTATTCTTGGCTCATTCAATGGCCAAATATGGAAATATAAGCAAGTTGCAACCCATCTGTGCCTCATAGTAAAATGGGCTTGAACAGCAAAGTTTTCAAGCAGGAAGCATGGAGTAACATATGTTTATCTAGAGTATCATACACCATGTGAGTGAATGGATTCCAGGTTTTACTACAGCTTTCAACAAACCACATAATTTTTAACTCATTGTCTGCCTTTATGTTTAAGGGCAGGAAACCTTTGGGAAAAAGCAGAATAATTCTGAAAGCTAGACTGTGATTGGAAAAAATCAACATTTCTAGATTTTTTTTTTTTTAATATATATGTACAGCGGGATTAAGAAACACTGTGAGTAAAATCTCTTTGTTCACAGACTTCAACTCACCTCTACATGGCTGTCTTGATGTGCTTTGTACATTATAGTCATCTTATTCCACAGGATTGCCACTTTTAAATATTACAGTTTTTTCATGAGTAAATGAAAAATAGTTCAAACACGTATTGTTAATTTTCACACCATTCCCATAAAGTTCAAGAAGCCTTGGAGGTTTTTTATGGTAAGATCCTATATGGATATGCTCACCCAAATTATTATGCTAACAAATAGAATTTTCTCTCTAGGCTTAGGTCTATCCTCATTTGCTCTGCTGTAAACCTGTAACAACTCCATAAAGTCTACACAGATCACCAAGAATGTAAAATTAATGCAATACTGATCAAAGATTTCATTGCCTGCTCATTTTGGACTCCATTTGGGCTTACACCAGTGTGATCTCAGGGGAAGATGGCAGTTCCTTACTATTTCTTCCCTCCTCCCTTATTTCACACAAAATCTGCCAAAACTGATGACTTCTCCCTCAGCTGGTTCCCAGGAGCCAATTGGTCTTTCCCTGTCTTCCCTCAGATGGTTTTCCCCTTGTATACAGCTGCCCTAATTCTTAGAGCATTTCATCCTTTTCACTTTCTAAATGGAAATGTTAAATTTTTCACAGAGGAGGTGCCCTGGGGGGGAGTTTTGCTCACACCCAAGAACGGATGTCAGTTAATATTTGGACATGATTAATTAACAGTAAACCCTAAGGCAAACTTTGCTATTATGAAAATAAGACAATATTCCAGATTACATGAGCGTCTGCCTATATGATAAAGTTACCCACATGCTCTGAAATCAACAAAAATTTGTCACAGATACAAGGACAGTTATTATTTTATGAATTTCATATTCAGATGAATTACTTTTGTCCCTCGTAGATAATCTATGTATGACCTAGGGATGAAACACTATTTGAATTACCTCTCAGACACATTCAACCACTGGTATAAAGTTTTCTAATTTTGCAGAAAATGATTTGGATCTCATATTATTTTCCTAGTGAGTGGTTAATTAGTTAATTAGTCCATACAAGTGGAAGGCCAACCTTACTGTGCAGTGTTTGCAACTCCTGAATTATATTTGCAGCTCTATCTTGGGTGGAAAACAACCTCTGTTTGAAAAATAGAGCTGAAACACATCATGGCTTAGCTTGAGAAACAAAAAATTAGCTTTTCCAGGAGAAAATAAAGTAGGTCATCATGTAGGCAAATTAGAGTCATGTATATTTTAATGGAGTGCAGGTGCTGAGCAGCTAAAAGAACCCCAGCACTGAAGGACTGAAAACCACATCTATTTACTTCCAGGGAGGCAGGTAGAGATGTACACAGTTACATAAACAATGCTGTTGAAAGTGCAGTGGAAGATATGGCCAGAAGATTAATTTATTGTCTTATCCAAAAGATGTAGGAAAAGGCATAATTGTTCTTTATCATCACCAGAAAAATGTACACTTCTTTTACTTCATAAAATAAGGATGTCAATATTTTTCTGCTATGGAACTCTCTCAAGGCAAACTATTTCACAACCTGTAAATGTTCTACCACTGTTATTCAGGTATTTTCTTCCACCTCAGGACCAGGTGTAGATGTGTCCAGTTCTGAGCCCCTCAGTTTGGGAAGGATGTTGAGATGCTCAAGCACGTCCAGAGAAGGCAACGAGGCTGGTGAGAGGCATGGAACACAAATCCTGTGAGGAATGACTGAGGGAGCTGGGGGTGTTCAGCCTGGAGAAAAGGAAACTCAGGGGTGACCTTACCACTCTACAGCTCCTGAAAGGTGGTTGTGAGCAGGTGGGGGTTGGTCTCTTTCTCCAGGCAGCACTGACAGAACCAGAGGACACAGTCTTAAGTTGCGCCAAGGGAAATATAGGTTGGACATTAGGAGAAAAGTTTTGTTCAGAAAGACTGATAAGGTACAGGAATGGTTTGCTTAGGCAGGTGGTGGTGGAGTCACTATCTCTGATGTGTTTAAAAAAAGATTGGATGTGGCACTCAGTGCCATGGTTTAGTTGAGATGTTAGGGCTGGGTTGGACTTGATAATCTTGAAGGTCTCTTCCAACCCAGTAATTCTGTGATTCTGTGTGTATTTGAAATTATTGTGAAATTACCTGTTGTGACTATGAGGAAAAAACTTCATGATTAGGTCAATTAAAACATCTATTTGTTTTGTATTGACTGTTCAACAGAAGGATTTCAGAAAATAAAAAAAAAATACTAATTCTTTCTAGAAAGCAGACACATGAAGCCAGAACAATATAGTCAAATAGCACAGGAGAGTAATATTTCAAAATATGATTCTTCTTCAAAGCTCAGCAAATAAATTTTTGTCCCTTCACATGAAAAAAAAAAAAAAAAAAACAAAAACAAAAAAAAGAAAAACCAAACCAATCCCTTGCAAGGCATTGCAAATGCACTTGGAAAAAAGAACTAAACATTTGACACCCATAATCTTAAACCTCTAAACATAACATGACAAAGGCAAAAAATTAGTTAAAACTCCCAACAACCATAAAATTTCAATCCCAATCCTTATCAATCTGTTGACTTAATTACCACCAATGCATAACATCTTTTTAATTCTGACATGAACATTTGTCCTTTTTTAATTGTGGCATAGTTCCATCTCTAATGATAAATTCATGCAATAATGGTTTGTGAGTTTTTGTTTTTGCAGATTCTGGATTCCTCTGACAAGTGAGCAGAAGAAATTTCAACCAGAAAAAGTGAATTTTCTTCAGGGAAACACTCAGTTGATATGATTTGTCTCCAGTTTCATAATGTTGTCACTGAAATGTGCCGAGGTCAGATTGAGGTAAAAAAATTAAAAATATATATAAAATAAATATAATAAAGGATCATTTTGCTATAGACACCTGATGTAACATCTTACATCTCAGAAATATTCTGAAAAGAGATTGTAGTGTTTGGTCTCTTCTCCCAGGTAACCAGTGGAAAGATGGGCAGGATGTGTGGAAAGGGCCTCAAGTTACAACAGAGGAAGTTTAGATAGAATTTTGGGAAAATAACTCTTCACTGAAACTGTGGTCAGGCATTGAAACACGCTGCCCAAGGAAGTGGTCTAATCATGATCCATGGAAGAGTTCAAAAGGCACATGGATGTGGCACTTAGGAACATGGTTTAATGGTGAATGGTTGGACTTGACGATCTTACAGGTCTTTTCCAACTTTAAGTATTCTATGGTTTAATGTTGTTATTAAGAAGTTTAATTACAAAATGAAGAATAAGACTATTAATTTTTGTGAATGACTCCAGTTAAATGGTCTGCAAGTGTGCCACAGGAAAATAAAGTCAAAATTATCATCACAAGTAGATTTAATTCTGTAAGACTAAGTACAAAATTCTAGAGTTACACAGTGAAAAATGAATTAGCACAGAATGGGAGATGTTTGAGCAGTCAGCACTTCTCCAAAAATACCTGCCTATTGCAGGAACAGTGACTCTTCTCTGTCATTCTTTTTCAGAGTTAAATATCAGGCTGGAAACGATAAAGATTTCTAAAACAAATAATTTCTACTGTACTTTGTGTCTTCAGATGGACAATGTCAATAAAAATAGCAAGTGGGTCTACAGGAAAATTAAAGAGAACCTTAGTTCTACAGAGACTGCATGAATAGGCAGAAATTGAGAAGATGAGAAAGATTCAAGTAAGTTGGAGGAAAAATATGTAGGTGTTCCTGTAGAGTTCAAGAAGCATTTGGGCAAAACTTTGAGGCATAGGGAGAGATTCTCAGGGCTGTTCTGTGCAGGGCCAGGAGTAGGATTTCAGTGATCCTTGTAAGTCTCTTCCAATGCAGGATATTCTAAGATTCTATGGTTCTATGAAAGATGTCTGAAATTGGTCCAAGCAAAATAAATATCCACAGAATTCTTTAAAATTATGAAAAGATTGAAAGAGTGGAAAAAAGAAAAATACAGACATTTTTGAGATAAGATTATGGTCAAAAGACACCTGATACTGATCGTGGACACTGCAGATCTTCAATTCATCTATCTGGATCAGTGATCCTAAGAAACTCTACTTCCTAGAGGATGGATGAATATCTTGTAAAACATTTCCTATTGGGCTTTTTGTTTCCTAACTTGGGGTGTGCAGATTTATGCTACTCAATTCTTTCACAGTATTTTAGACATCCAGATGCAAATTATTGTTACAACTGAACACGTAAAGCAGACCTGAATATAAAAAAGAAAATAACACTTTTAATAAGTAATATATTTGTATTCCTTGTTTGTGTTCAGAATATTACTTGGAAAGCAACAAGAAGAATAAAAATAAGACTTTTTAGGAAGCCAATTAGAAAATGTAAAACTTGCATCTTGCAATTCATAGATGTAAAACAATCCACACAAAAAGACCTTAAAGGCCATGAAAGAATGTTTGCCATCTGAAATTTGTAAGATTTTCAGCTATTGCATAACATTGCCTCCAGCAATGAACCTCACCGAATCACATCAATTCAAAGTTTGCTACAAATCCGTGTCACTTCAGAGAGAGACTAAGAGAGAGAGAAAAAGAAACACAAAAAGAAAGTGCACCCCATATGGAGATTATAACAAATTATTTAAAAATATGTTTAAAAGTCATCGAAAAACCAGTTCCATTCAGTGATGTCTGTCATGAATCCTGGAAGAACATGGTATGAGAGATCTTAAGCTTTATGGAGGAAAAAAAAAAAGACCAGGTAACTAACACACACACACTGAGGATATTTGCAGTTCCTTATAAAGTCACAAAACCTGATAAATAATAATAAAAAAAAATCATGGCTCTTTTAGTGATGGGAGGCATTTTTAATTTTTAGAAGCTTCTAGCAGTCTGTTGCACAGGCAGAAGTACATGGAGAGAAAATTCACTTAGGGTAGGAATGGACCTACCTGAAAATCACCTGAAAATAGATTTTCACCTGAAAATATGTATTTAATTCTATTAGTGGTTTATGGCAAAAAAAGTACTTATATATATTTTATATTTATATAGGTCATGCTACATTACTTCATTTAAGCACAAGAGGAAAACAGGCTACCTACAGATGATGGAAATACATCCTTAATTGCTTTGCCAGATATTTTTACCCCAAACCCTTGAAACAGGAGCAGAGACCCCTTCTCACAGCTGCAAGCCCTTCCTTCCCCATCCCTTCAGGCAGATGGTGATCAAACCTGATCCCACAGCTCGCTTCCTCATCTCTTTATCCCTTCCCTTCTTTTTCTCAGTGCTTTCCAGTGGCAGCAATGCTACTACATCACTTCTGTGTCCTACAAGCAACAAAATTCCACTGTGCTCCCATTTCAGAGAAGGCCACCTCAATGCATGTGGTTGGGATTTTCAAAGTAACCAAGCAGAAGAGCATCAGTTTTGTTTGCCTCGGAGTTTCTGCTTATCCCAGTCTCTTGCCTGCCTCACTGCTTTGTTTTTGCAGCCCTTTTGCTGTTCCCTGCCTGCCTTTATGAATGTTGTTTTGACATCGTGGTCACCAGGTGCCCCACCACCCCTTCCATCAACAGCCACTTGTGCAGCAGATGGCACAAATGGGTTGGCAATAATTTGGTGTCTCAGCATTGGATTGCCTTGTCTGGTGCTTGTACCATCACAAGACAGGGTTAATGACAGTAGCAGGGGAAAAAATATATTAAAAATACTGTATATTAAAAATACACTTTCAGAGAGGAAAGCTCTTCCGTGGCAGGAGCACTATTGAAAAATCTCTGTTCCTAATAAGCATGAGCTATATTCTTTAGCAAAATATGTTTATTTTAGTATCTTTAGTTTAATCCCATTAAAAATGTCAAGGTTTCCCTTATCTCCTTTGATCATCATACCTCCAATGAGTCCAATTATATTTTCTGCCATATATTACATGACTATGATTAGTTTAGCTATGATGGTCTAAGCATAATAATAAATAATGTTAGCAAAGGGTGGTGAGAGCTCTCATTAGACAAACAAATAATTATTTGTGTTTACATACTTGCTGGTGCTTTGAAATGCATGGTTAGAATTAGAACACAATGGAAAAGGCTGAAATGTTTTATTCTCTATCTGAGTGGGTGCAAAAAAAAGCCAATTTTTTTAATATAAACCCTTATAAACAGTTGGAAGTCAATTCAATCATGAAGTTCAGGGGTGTTTTCATTCAGGGTTCCAACACTGAGCTCAGTAACCTACAGAAATATGTAGATCATGCAAAGAGTTAGAAATGAGTCAGAATCAGTTTCTTTACTCTGCTGGCTTCTTACTCTGAATAAATCACTCAAACTGTTTTCATCCATTTCACTGCTTCTAAATTGGAGATAATATTCCTGTCCCAGGGGTACTGCAATGATTAATTAATCACTTCAAGTCACTTGAGATTTGAAAATGTGTGTGTGTGCATACGTAGCTTCACATATGCAGAATATATATAAATATTTCCTTTACTTTGTATGTTAGGCATAAAGGGTGTTGTTCTAGAATCAGCACTGAGATTTTTGAACAAGAATAATCATAAAAAACTATCTTGGGAATTCAGGCTGTCAAATTCAAATGACAGTCATACTTCCCCTCTCCAAATTATCTCCAGCAATAAAGTTCTCTCTCTTTCCTTGAAATAATAGTCTCCTCAGAAGATTCAAGAAGCAAAAGTTATTGATACTGAAGAAATTTCACACTGCTTTCCTTTTCCAGTATGACATGGAGTGATTTGTATTCTGCTTTGTGGGACTTTGTCAGGCATTATACTTCACTCTGGACCACTGAGAGGCACAATATAGCTCTCACCACTGCAGCTATGAAGGTAACAGAAAAAGAGGAATAAAGTAGAAGAATTGTATTTAAAGAAAAAAATAAATATGGATGCATTTGGTCTTCTTATGCAGCATCACTAAACTTCAACTGCTGGACTTAGAGGTCTTTTCCAACTGTAAAGATATCATGATTCCACAATAACATTCACACACCACGTTGGGTAAACAATCACTAAAAATGTGGCTGGCTGTTCCAAGCTGCTTTCTGGACTTATATGCATAATCATAAGACCAGCATGTAAAAATGAGGCACTTCTACAAATTTATTCCTGAATTTCCTCTTAGAATAGAAAAAAAAATAAACAAATAAAATGCAAATAAAATATTTGTAATATTTTTTTCTCTTAAATTTTTGGGATTCTAGCTTTTTAAAAGATAAATTTAAATAGACGCTCTTCTATGATCACAATGTGATTGAGTCAAAAAACAGACATATGTTTTTCACTGGTTTCTGCTTTTAAGTTGCATGGATTTTGCTGTTAGTGGAAGGAAAAAATAAACTATATACAGCCCTGGCATATTTTCTCAGCTCAGCTTTTGTTTCTCACATGATCTTGGGCAGGTGTTTTAACCCACATTGGCTCAATTCCCCATCTGTTGATCAAAGACCAAGTAGAGTCAGTTGACAATTTCAGAGTAAAATTATTTTCTGCCAGATTCACCAGAACAAAAAAAAAAAAAAAAAAAAAAAAAAAAAATTGAGAAATCACAACAAATCCACAAAGGTTTTTGACACAGAAACCAGAAGGATACTGTCAATCCAGTGACACCCCTTTGGTGAAGCAGGTCTGCATGCCACACATGCTCCAGATCTCTGGGATAAATCACCTTTTACAGCTGTCACTCTTGTAACCAAATCATATACATAAAAATTCAGAGTAGTAAACTTCCCAGTCCCTCCAGGACTCTTGTTCCTGGTTTCTTTACTTGACATTGGCAGACTTCCATTCTTTATTTTGTGGATGTGGATTTGTTGCTTAACCTCAGAGGCTCTTAAATTTCCATCTCTTTTTGAGGCTCCTCTCACTGGCTGTCTATTGCACAGGCAGGTCAGTGACTGATGGTCACTTCCCTCAGCAGCAGAAAGATCCTGGAAACACACGTGCTTGCAGAAACATTCTGGTCTAGTGGCCTTGTAAGCACAAGAACATCCTTCCTCTTCTAAAAACATGCTATCTTCATTACATCTGCTATTATATTCTGTCACAATGCAAAAATACCAAATAATGAAGGTTCTTAGAAATTCTTCCTTGTGAAGGTGGCAAGTCCCTGGCACAGGTTGCCCAGAGAAGCTGTGGCTGCCCCAGGATCCCTAGAAGTGTTCAGGGTCATGTTGGATGGGGCTTGGAGCAACCTGGGATAGTGGAAGGTGTCCCTGCCCATGGCAGGGGGGTGTAATTAGATAATTATTAATGTTCCTTCTAACATAAGCCATTCTACAATTCTATGATCCTATGATATTTCCCCTGTTAAAGCAGAGCAAGAAATCAGCAACTGTCAAATATTTGGAAACTGGAAATTTGAGCAATCAAAGAGCTAAAATCTAAAAAAATCTAGATAGCTAAAATGTTCTAGTCTCAAAATGCTTCTACTTTCAGCAGGGTCTAATTCCTCCCCATCCCACAAAAAATTATTTTGTTTAAAAAATGGTCATATTTCCTGATCTGAGATTTTCACTAATTTCTTATATTTTTGAGTAAATATATAAAATAAATGTATTTTTAGATAAAGTAACTTTCTAGGAGAAAGGAAAGAATCTGTGCTGTAAATATTGGTGAAAAACAAGTACAAATATTACTCTCTGGCTGCTCTTTTACTAAAAGTAGGCATTTAAATATGATGTGTGCAGAAATTTTACAATGGAAGAGACTAAGTCCTTTGCCTTCCTCCTCATTTTGGCTTTAGTTTGGTTTCCCTGTATCCCATGTTTCAAAAAATGGTCATGAGTTTGTGTACATGTGTGTATGTATATAATGACAAAATAACATCTCAGTTCTATCTGTTCTGTAATGGGCTCATTAGTATAAATATGTGTGTTTTGCCTCTGTTCTGGTACAGAACTGAAGTTAATCAGATAAACTTCAAAGGGCAAATGGAAGGATTATGCCTCACCTCATGGGGACACAGGCCTTCCTTTGAAGTACCTGTTGGCATCCAGAAAGTTCTGTCAAGTCATCAATACATTTTAACTACCTTGGGGTAGTTTCCTATCTTTTTCTTCTGATGTAAAATGCCTTCCTTTTTCTCTCATGTAAATATCCTGCTTGGCCCAATGGGATCTGGAGCCCCAGTTGGTGCCCTGAGTACCATCACCATGGCCAGAATCAACCAGCCATCAAACATTTCCTTTTTAGTATCCAAGAGAAGTAATTTGGTTCTTCACAAGTTATACAAATACATAGAAAAAGCAGTGCTGATATTAGGAAGTCTTCAACTTCCAGCTAAGAGGGGCCAATACAAGTGTTAACCAGGGTTATCCTTGTTAATTCAGAATCAATTTTTCTGCATATATAAGTGTTCACTCAGTTTCACGATTAAATAAAATGTCAGAGCTAAAATATATGCCTGCACATTACTACTAACAGTAGACAAGTTAGGCATTTTCTCCTCTGTTTATTCAACAGCAAACCACTGCTATTTGCAAAACAAAAAAGCAACACAGTGAGAACACTGAAATCCTTTCTATTTCTTTTTTAAGCGCTCAGACTAAACCACACAAAACCAGCCAGTCATTTCTTCCCTGCCAACTGATTATGCAGCCATGTTGTTTGAAAGCTTGCATAATTTACATTAGCATGCCTAAGATCTCAGGTGACTATGCCTTTGAGGCCAGCATGATAGCCCCAGTGGACCAAGATTTGATATTCTTCCCAATATCTGACCCTTTTTTCCTTGTTAATTATAGGCAGACTTCCCTGGCCTGGGCCCGGATCTGCACCTGTTTCCCATCTCTGAGCAGCTGCTAATTAGGTTGCAAATGGTGGGGCTGGGCAGAGCTGGCCACACAGGCTCCAGAGCCCATTGATCAGGCTGGCGTGCCATGCACACAACAATTATTGCCTTCTGAACTTCCCGCAATGAAAGCTGCTCCCAGGCACCACCTTGTTTTGAAATTAAAAATTGTATCACTTCTCACCCTGGTGATGTGTAGCAGTGCTGCTCCAAAGGAATAAGGGACGGCAGAGGATGAATGTTGGATGCGACGTTCCCGTTGTGCAGTGAGAAATAATAAATATATTGAGTTGTGTGTGTTTAACATGGGGGTGGTACCAACAGAATGTTGTTAATGTTCCTCTTAAAATCAGTTATTTGTCCTGCTAGTCCCAAGAAAAAATTGACTTTTGAATATTTTTTTAGAAAGAGAGTTGTGAATGATCCTAAAAACCTTATGTTGCAATAATCCTAAAAAATGTATTTTGATTAGTGGCATTTGAGCATCACCTCAAAATAGTGGGTTAACTCTAGTACATGGAGCAATTTAAGCTAAAATTTAAGATTGGCAATGTCTTTGGTGCTCAGAGAAAAGGGGAAGTACATTAAGACTGCAAAGGCTAATTAATTGCTAGTAAATAAATAAATAAATGCTATTTCAGGCCCAAGCAGTGAAAGGTGATAAATGTTTCAGAGAAGCTGAGAGGAGTTCCTCATGAAAATAATTAGGTGACTCCCTCCCATTCCAAGATGTGTCAATAAATATGTAATATAAGTTATCCGTGAAGTATATGAAAATTCTCTTGGTTTTATCACAATAAATACTGAGATTTTGGAAACCTAAAGATATATTAATTACTCCAAAATTCTGCAATTAGGGAAAATATAGTATAGAGAAGCTAAAGTGACTTACTTGAGCAGGTGAAAAGGGTTTCTGCAAGTGAGGAAGGGATTGTAAATGTAACTTTTACTGAAACCACTGAAACGTTCTTCCACTTACCTGGAAATGTATCTGTTTCCACTGTGGTCAAGGATCTTCATTACCAAAGGACTGCATGAAAGAACCTTCTTTGTGGTTCTAGAGCTTCAATTCAAGAAATAAAAATGAAACACAAAATAATACTAACACTATTTTTCAAATGTTTATATCACTAAGAGCAAGTACAATGAAGAACTCATGGGTCTTTACCCAAACTCATAACAACCTACTCTGAATAACACACCCATCACCTGTAAGCTGAGACTTCTGCAGTCCAGAGGATTCTTTGCCAAGGGAAACGTTCTGAAGCAACTTTGCATAGAATGCAAAATAAATCTAAGATTTTCATAAGCAGAAAATCATGTGAAACTCATGCTATAAATAATTCACTGTGAATTATTTGCTTGTCTTAGGATCTGTGGGCCAGATTCCCAGCTGGTGTAAATCCACATAATTTTCTCAGCTTCAGTGGAGCTCTGCTGATTTACACCAGCTCAGGAGCTGACCCAATGTGTTGATCAAGAGTATTTCACCAGCATAATAGGAATGGATATGCTTAAAAAAAAAAAAAAAAAAAGAGTGACATGCACTGAAAACAGCAACAAAACAGTTCACCAGCTGTTCACAATCTTAATATGTCTGTGGATGGTGTGAAGGAGATAGAAAGCCCTTTGTGCAGGCTAATAGAGTGCTAGGAAGCTGCAGCAGGTGAAAAAAAACAAAAATCATCTTCCCAGTTTCTCAGGAAATGATGATCCAAAACAATAGTTGGCAGCTTAACTCTTGTCAGCCTGTTGTTTTACAAAATTCAGCATTTCCTCTACTTTGAATTTGTATTAGCAGAGGATGAATCATTGATGCTGCCGGATCCCCTCATTTTTTATATACAGCAGAATGAATTATTTTCATATATCATGTCATGAGCCTTCTCTATTTTTACATTTTCCCACTGCAGTTGAATCAAAGTGAATATTTCATAGAGATTCCTTTTCTGTAGGGTTTGACCATAAATCAGATTTGCTGCAATCTATCTGCAGAGGTGACCTGTTTTCTCAAAGCTAACATGGCAAGAAAAAAAAAAAAAAGAAAAAAAGACCCAGCCTCAAACTAAATAAATCCTTACCAAAATATTCTTTCAATTAAAGACACACACTAATGAATATTTTAAAAATTGGCATAACTTACCTTTTATTAAATGTTTAAAAACATTAAAATGTTACACAGACTTAGCTTTAAAATTTTGGACAGGCTTGGGATAGAATCGGTCTCCAACCAAGATAAAAGGAAACAGAAAAGGTAGTGGAT
This sequence comes from Lonchura striata, assembly GCF_050655825.1. Taxonomy (NCBI): domain Eukaryota; kingdom Metazoa; phylum Chordata; class Aves; order Passeriformes; family Estrildidae; genus Lonchura; species Lonchura striata. The sequence continues at coordinate 4,876,261 of NC_140705.1, read as the reverse complement.
AAATTTTCCTCAACACATGACTGGATATGAGTGGTTATGTTATAGTTAAGTGCATTATGAAAGATTTAGAAAACCCTGGTCTTGGCTTTAGGCTTAAAGTAATTAGCAATTTTTGCATAACTGAATCAGCGGAGATTCTGAATCTAACTTTAGGGGCATGAAAGTTTTTAATACAATCCCTCAGCTTGTGTTCAGAGTCAGTGCAGTAAGGAACATCAGGGATTGGTAAGTACAGGATATAATAAAGCAGACCTTGTGCTACAGTGAGTTGATTCTTCTAGGAGTAAATCAAATTTAAACTCCTAAATGTGAAGGCTGACCAAGATCTTAATTTACTGGTAGATTGTTATCAGGCCAGAGAGATTCAGGAAAAACACTTGCAAAGAAAGAAAAAATTATACTAAATGAGAATAAAATTTCTGTTCTTTTTTTGGTGGAAATTGGCCAAGTATTAATGAAAAGATGAACTATGTCCTAAAAGGAGCTGGTCTTGATGACCAATGTCATGTTCTTAGAAGAACTGATGAAATGGACAGGAAAAACGTCTGTGATTTCCAGTTGGTCATATATGTTCTTTCTTTCTCTCTCTACTTACTCAAAATGCATCATTTTATTTTCTCATCATTTTTTTGAGACAGTCATCTAAGGTTAATTATATGTAGGTATACCTTCTTTGTATCACCTATGAAATCTTAATTTAGGAGTTCCTGAGTGAAAAATCTTCATGTTTACCTCTTGGTCTAGAAAACTTGATCACAGTTACCCAAGTCACTAAGATATTAAAACAAACACCTTCTGCAGAGTTCATTAGAAAACATAAATTCATTCCCTCAACACAGATTAACCTCTGTGCTGAGACAATGCTAAAATGTTGGTTTTGAACCTGGAGGTGTCTAATTCTGACACTGGAAAGCAAAATGCTTGGAAGAAAAACAGAAACATTCCACAAACATCAGTTCCTCTAAGCAAGGGTGCTGTGACTCCGCTGGTACAGTGCAAACAGACAAAGCACAAAGTTTTTAAGAAAACTTAAATCTGTTTGTGACTAACCCATGAGCATGAACACACACACAAAGATTAATGTGCTGTATACATCTTTTATTCTGAATTTATGATCTTGTTCTTTTCTTTCTGTGATTGTTGACAATAGTCCAAAGGTAGAATGACTTTGCTAAAAAAGCTGAGAAATCACCTCCAAAAGAGGTCATTAGTCATTTCCTACTTAGATAATATTAGAAAAATGGGGTGAAAATGCATACTTGGACTTCTCTAAAAAAATTAGATAAAGTTTACTCTTTTTTAATAATCCTGGTTAAGAGCACTCAACAAGATGTGAACAGAGGCTGGAAAATTGTCACATATAAAAAAACTAGATGTCTAGCTCTATAAAAGTACAAGTTCCATAAATCATAGAATCACAGAATCATGGAATCATTTGGGTTGGAAAAGACCTTAAAAATCATCTCATTTCAACCCCTCTGCCATGGGCAGGGACACCTTCTACTAGATCAGATTGCTCCAAGCCCCATCCAACCTGGCTTGGACACTTCCAGGGATCCAGGGGCAGCCACAGCTTCTCTGGGCAAACTGTGCCAGGGCCTCAGCACCCTCACAGGGAAGAATTTTTTTTCTAATATTCAATTCTTTCAGACTTTTGTTATAGGAGAGGTGCTCCGTCCCTCTAATCATTTTTGTGGCTCTCATCTGTATTCATCCCAACAGGAGTTGTGAGTCCAGAGAACTTCCTCTATTACAAGTGACACAAGTCACAGGAATTACTTCCTATATAATTTCCCCTTTCAGTCAATAGCCACCCACAAAATTGCCCAGCAGAAAAGCTCCCAAGGACCTTTTGGAGATTGTTTCTCCTACATAACCACCTAAATATTTCCCTGTGCTCTGGGCTATCTGAGACATCTGCATGGCCCTGGTGAGTGTAGTACAGGACATACAGGAGACCCATGACCTGGAAAAACAATATAATGAGGGATAAACTCAGTCATCTTCTGCTCTCTAAGAAATTCCTTTGTTCTCTAAGAAGCAAAGCAAACACATTTTTAGGTAATGCCCTTGACCTTTAACAATTACTTTCCAACCTAACTTTCCAACCTAAACAATTCAATGGTTCTATGATCTCAAATGTGATTATATAGAATTTTTTAGGCAACTGAACAATGCTCACCAAATTCCCATTCTGATCAAGGGCCTAAACTGTGAACACTTACATTTCAGTGCGCTAATCTTGTACCAAACCAAATCCTAGGTCATTAATGTGAAGCACCATTGAATAGTCAGCTGGCTAAACATGACCATTTAGTGCCATCTGGGATACCCCAAAGTATTCCACCTGGACTCCAGCTGCAACTCCCTAGACTCAGATGGCACTTGGAACCACAGCATATGTGGGTTATTAAACCAAGCCACTAAATTTTAGATGGCTAAAATTAGGTTAGATGAATCCTGCTTTCAGGGCCTCAGGATGCCACTTTTAAATCTTCTACACCCTATTAATCTGACACCTAAAGGCTAAGACTGGGAATAAAAATTATGCCTTTCATAGGCTTCTAAATGCAAGGGATATGTTATTACTCCTCAATAGGATCTAAGGCCTGAGGATATTTTGCATCCTAAAGTCCTACAAAGGCATTCAGTGTATGAGTTTCTGTAACCATGAAATGTTGTATCCAAACATGATTTATAATAACTTTAGCTCTCCTAGAGAGACATAAGCTTGGGTAATGGATTGGGTGGATAGAATGGGAGGCAGAGTGCTTATTTGTAGATGGTGCTGCTTAAAATTAGTCATGACCATTTTTGTATTGGTTTAGCGATGTACTTTCTAAGATTAGCTTATTCATCAAGATTTGATGCTATTTTTTGAATTATAATTTATTATCTAAAGACTTCCTAAAATATGCCACTACTACTCCATGTCTGCAAAATTTTTACTGAAATGTATGGGGTAAATTGCACTATGAGTTATTACATTTTGTTCCCAACATAGTGTCTGGTTCCCATATCTTACTGTATTTCCACTTCTGGGTTGTGTGCTAAAACCAAAGAATGAAAAATTTGGGGAAATAAAGATTATATGAGTGCACAGCAGCTAAATCCTATAGACAATGGAAAAAGTCAGTATGAGAACTATAAATTCCTTCTAGTTCTGCTGTTGCAGTACCATAACCAGCATTCTAGCTACATAAAAAGTAATAACAACTGACATATGGATGCCTAGGAAACATTTAAAATCAAAGACAAGCTTCTTTTACTCAAAGTTCTTGTTTGTATGAAAGCTCCAAGCATTGATATTTTGGTTATATCCTTTTTTTTACATACTGAGTATCTTCAGTGATAGAGCCATGAAAGTTATATTGTTTATCTATTCCAAAACAAGTTTTTCTTAATACCTGGTTTGTTTATTTATTTACACACTTAGGAATACGTGCACACACCTTGACATGAGCATCCTTAAGAGACTCTCTTGGTTAGATAACACTATTTAATTTTCAAAGGAAAGAGGCATAAGGTCACAACAACTAGGAGTCCCTGGCCTTAGATGCACTCATCTAAGACAGGATTCAATGTGGAATAAAGGAAACAATTCAGTTCAACTGCATCATTTGTCTAAGCCAGGTATCATCACCCAGATCTCCATTATGCTCAAAGGAAACAAATAGGTGCTTCCAGCAGTGAATTATCTGATATAGTTGGGATTTTTTTTTTCCTTCAGAATGAGATTAACCACCCTCTAGAGGCAAAAAAAAATAAAGTCATTTAACAGTGACTTCTTAGCTCTGCTGTTAACTACAGGCTGAGAGAGTATTTCTCAAGTTACCTAAGAAAACCTTGCCTCCAAGAAATTAAAAATTTACCCAGTGCCATGCTGAAGATAAGTAATAAAGTCTCCAAATCTTCTGATTATTGTACTTAGACACCAAATCCAAGGGTTACAGTGCTTGCTAAGAAGTATCACATGCAATATCCTTCCAGCTTTTCCTTTAATTCTCTGTATCATTGCTACAACCACAAATAATGTTCTACATTCCTGTTATTTCTACTTAAGGTTCAGGTATGGGTTTTCTTTCCTATTACTCCACTTTCTCTGTTCTCCCCATGCTTATGCAATCCATTTATTTTCCCTTACCTTTCTCTTCAGGGAACCTTGATATTATTTTAGTACAATGTGTTCTTGTAATTTTGACTGTGTTATGGTACCACAGTAGTGCAGGAAGCTAAATATATTCTCCAGGTACTGTGGGCATCTGGAAAAGAGGTGTTCTAAGCGAATATATTATAAAGCTGTATCTGAATCAGAAATCCAAGTTTTTAAAGTAAAAATCTTATTAAGGGGTGTTAAACCCCTTAAATCCAAACCTTTTAAGCCCTAAAATTTCATTGTTAAAGTATGAAAATATTTTTATTAGTTTATTTCCAATCATATAATTTTTCCTATTCTTTTATATTAAATCATTAGTTCTCTATTACATTCCACTGATATTGTTAATACAATCTACTAAAACAATCTGGATTACTGAACTTCACTATTTTAATACAGTGATAATATTTATTTTAAATAGATAAGATCAGAATGATCATGGAAAAGAAAGTGGATATATTCATTCCTCTTTTTTCTCCCATCCTTTTATCAATAGCAGATTTCAATATAAGCAAAATATCCAAAGTGTGGCAATAACTGGACAAAAGATCTTACCATGTGCTGGCTGTTCTCACTTTCTTCTGAGAAAGAGAATTTTTTGATCAGAGGAGAATTAGAATTTAACTTTTTAATTTAACTTTTGGACTTTCCCCAGAGAAGCTGTGGCTGCCTCATCCCTGGAAGTATCTAAGGCCAAGATGGACAGGGCTTGGAGCAACCTGGCACAGAGGAAGGTGTCCCTGCCCATGGCAGGGGGTTGGAGTGAGATGTTCCTGAGGGTCCCTTCCAACCCAAACTATTCCGTGATTCTATAGAATTTTTCTGTCTGTTTTTCAATCTACAAACTACTTTGAAAACAATATAATTTCATAGCAACAAAATGTTTTCTGAAAGGTCTTCTGAGGTCATTCAGCAGCATATGGACTTCATTTTTCATGGTCAGTAGTTACATGTGGCCAAGAGTTGCTCTTATTACAGCTGTGAAATGCTCTTTTTCTTGGTACTTGAAATTTTATGCTTCCAGTAATGTTGTCAGGCAGGTATATGACACAGGAAGGGAAGCCAAGGAACTCAACATCTGTTGGAGCTGCTCTCTCCTTTGTCCATGCCATGAAGCAAATCCCTTCTCTGCAGGACAGCCCTGAAGGCTCCAGTCCAACCAGCAGCTCCATATGATCATAACAAGCCTGAGATGTCCAGAACTGTGCAAATGTTTCTGCAGTGCTAGGCTGTAAAAGTGGGAGGTACATGTTTGGCTTCAAGGGAACAGGACTGGCTGTCAAATATCTGAGACTTGACTGCTCTCTATTGTTTACTTGAATATAACTCTTGGTGCTGAGTACTCTACTGTTAAAGAAATAAGGTTGTCTTTAACTATGTAAAAGATTCCCATTTTTAGCCATGTAGAAGTCTACATCGGTCATCAATTTTTCTTCTACAGGCAATGGAGAAACAAAGGGCTTTTCAGAGTGGGATTCATTCAGTTCTAACAGGAATATCTAAAATAGATAGAATCAATTGGTCTCTGGACATGCTGACCTTTGACTGTAAAGAAATTCAAGACTGAGTTGGAAAGATGTATAATTTTAAAAAAATTATTTATTATTGCCACCTACATTTAGCTGCCCTGACTCAAAGGCTTGTGCCATATGCAGAAAAAGCCAATAAAGAATGTAGCATGTGTTATTTTCACAGGCAGAGATGCACGTGACAAAAAGGGCAGCATTACCATGTGCACTTCAGTGACACAGGAATCCAAATCCCACAATATTTTTTTATTTGGGTCCAGTAAAATCAAATGACTTCCATAAAGTCACACACAGAGTCTGTGTTTAGGCAAGAGCTGAAGTCAGCTCTCTGGGGTCCCGAGCTGCTGCTCATCCCCAACACCATCCATCCCTCCTTCATCAGCCTTCTGACCTGACTAAACAGCACTGTCAGGGTCCCTTTCTTTCCCTTTTTTGAAGGAAAAGCTGTGTGGGTCTCTGAAGTTAAGCAAGTTTATTCTGCTTTACACATCTAAATTAAAATCTATTTAAGAAAAAACTACAAGACATAGTGCAATTTTAAAGTCATTTGGCAAACTGATTCTGTCAAGAAAGCTTAGTTTCATTCTGTTTGCTTGCAACAGCTTTTTTTTTCCATAACTCTGCTGTTCTTGTTCTTTTAATACATTTGGGAGGCCTGTCAAGGCCTATCCACTCTCTAAATAGCTTTGCAGATTAAATTTTTAACTCTACTCTCTTCATGCAGATGTATATTTCTGACAAAGAATTGCTCTGACATGTCATCTCCCATCTTTCTCATAAGAGAGGAAATAGCTACGTGCCAGTGCTGTTCAAAACTCTGACTCTCTCCAGCAAACAATAAAATAAAATAATAATAATTATAAACCCCTGCATTGAGAAACCCACTTCTTTATTTGAGATTTTGCTACACTTATTTCCTTTGTCATGGCAGTTTTGGGCTATTTTCTTCTTTACCTTAGCAACATTTTTAACCAACTAATGAGAAACTGGGGAATATGGGGCATAGGAAATATCAGGTTTGTTGATTTACTTGCTGCTACAGGCAGACCTGAACTTTTAGCCAAAGACTGTGCAATACATCTAACCTAACCTTAAATTCTTTTTTTTCACACAGAAACATTTGTATCATTGCTTTTTCTTCTTTTAAATATAACTACCAAAAAAAAAAAATTCCTTCTCCACTGCGGATGCCCTGTGTAAGGAAAGGAATGCCCTGCCTTCATAGGAATGAAGGTTTTACGATTTACTAGATATGGGGTTTGCCCAGTTAAGGACTTTTTGAGAGCAGTTGTTTCCCAGAACAGGGCAAGAGACAGTAAAGAGGGAGCAAACTGAGTTTCAGTGAGCAGAATCCATCCCCAGATTAGGTATGTAAATTAAAAGGGTCTTCAATGTGTCGTGCAGTTTGTCATCTTACGTTCAGCTTCCTTCTCCCCACAGAATCAATTGCATGTAAATAGGTCGTTGCTTATGCATAAGTCATTGCTTATGAATTCTTATTATCAAACACTTCTTTGGAACTCAAGATGCTTTTCTGGGATAAATATAGAGCAGAAATGGATGAACATGGAAGAAAAATACTGGTAAAGATAATGGGAGATCTCTGGGGTAATTCCACTGCATCTAGTACAAATGCCCATTAAAGAGTCTGAGCATTTATGGTCATAAATACTTACTCAAGGTGTGGAGAAAGCAAAAGGAATGTTTCATGAACCAAGATTATTAAAAAATAAAGGAGATTGCACTTTCTGGGAGTTGTTATATGACAGACTTGTTACTTTGACAACAATTGAGAAATGCCAGGTTCTGTCATTTAAGGATATTTCCACATTTTTGTCCAGCACTGGGGACAGAAGTTAGACAAGTTATTCCCTCTTCTCATTTTGTTATTGTGCCTCTGATTTGTGTCTCCCATTTAGAAGTTCAGGTTAAAGTTTACTCTTACTATTGCAGTGCTAAGACAATTTTTTCTAATGGTCACACTGGAAAATTTTCATATTTTATTTTATTTCCAGACAAATTACAAACTCTCTGGAAATTATCTAGATTCTTACTTACCAGACTATTCACTCTGTGCTGAACACGTGGGCTTTTGTTTCACCGTTCTAGAATATTTTTGGTGGAATGCTCCTCTCTTCTGAGGTTCAGGGTTGTTCCTGTTCATCGGAATCAGTCCGTGGGACTTAGGATGCATTTGTAAATATTTAAAAGTGCTAAAAATACTTTTGAAGTATTATTTATTATTATGAATGCATTTTGAAACAATTTTTTGCCACTGAAATAATTTGCCACTGAAAAGACTCTTGCCCTCAAAAACACCCCAAACTTTCTCCTTCCTTAGAATTACATTGAACAGAAAAAAATAAAATGACAATTCAAGAGCAGCCACAGAAAAGCTCCATTGCCCTTTTACATGTGGAAATTGAGTCAAGGAAAAGAAAAAGCCAAAATCCTCAGGGTTTCATTGTTGGATTTCAAAGTTTGTGAGAAACTGAGTAACTGAGACAAAACCCTTCACAGTGAATAGTCACCCACTCAGCTGTTAACTCCATTTATGACAATATGTTTTGAAGTGATGAAGATCATTATTCCACTGATTATAATGTGTGACCATTTACTAGAAAGAAGTAAAGGTTTTCACTGACCTCTGCCTGGGAATAGGAGTTGAATATTTTTTTCAGACACACATACAAACATTTATTAGCATTGTACTGGAGTTGGGTATGGAACTTACTACTATGTGGATGATTTTGGGACCTTCTCAGCTTATAAAGGATGTTAATACTCAGCAAAAATAAAGCAAATTACTGTAGAAGGGGGGAAACTCCATTGTCATAGTATCACAGATTCACTTGGGTCGGAAGTCATCTCTATTGCCTTTCTCTGGACATGTTCCAGCATCCCAGTGTTTTACTTGCAGCAAAGGCCCCAAAATCAAATGCAGTATTTGACATGCAGCCTCACCAATGCCAAGTATAGGGGGATGATCACATCCCTAGAATCTGTCTTATGAAATGTGAAAAACTACATCTGTAAAGCTGTTCAAATCACCACAGTAATTCTGGGTGTTAAATACGTGATGCTTTTAATATTGGAGCATTGAATGGTAGAATATTTAAACATACAGCACCTATACACTCACAGAAACACAAGAGCCTGAATGACAGAAACTAGAAATGGAAAAAAAAATATTAATGCCTGGGCAGTCTTCCACAATGTTCTGCTGCTATCCTTTGCTTATTCTTAGAGAGGTGTTGAAATACATTTTGATTGGATGTGTGGTTGGGGTGTAAGGCAGGAGTAAACAAGGCTTTCTGTTGTAGAGCTTCTGAGCCAGTTGTGATGGAAGAGAATTAAAAGATTGAGTTAAAAGGTGTTATTAGCAATTGAAATACTCTGCTTTTGCTTTTTTTTTTCTGATTCATCTGCTACCATGAAGCAGGTGAAGACTTTAAACCACAGCTCAAGAGTGAACTTGACAATTTGTTGAAAAAGTGTTACATTTGAAAAAGCATGTAAATCTGTTTTGCCTTTATTCACATCTTCCTTGAGGAATTTCTGTTCAGAGCATAAGGTCTGTCAGGACAATATTTTTGAGGAATAAATCTATCAACAGCAAAATAGTTTCAATATGAGAAAAAAAATTTATTTTCAGAATACCATTCCATTTCTTTTTTTCTGTATTTTTCAGTTCAGGGGATTTCAATTCCACATAAAAAACTGCCAAATTTAAAACACTAAAAGCAGATTATTTCCATTGTTTCCCTCATAACTGAAAGTCCTGGAGGCCCCACTAATCATGGAAGTTCAAGTGATACTGTAGATGGGTTGTGCTCACCACTGTAAGGACACAAACATCTTATATGCACATCCTCATCTCTAAATACAATATTTTTAATTAAATAACCCTGATAAACAGAAAATAAAAAGAAGGCATGAAATTTAGAACAGTTTGCTCAGGGAAGTTGTGGAATTACCATCCCAAGTAAGTGTTCAGGCACTTATGGCTTAGTGGTGAACATGGTGGTGGTGCTGGGCTGACAGCTGGACTGGATAATTCCAGAGGTCTTTTCCAACATTAATGATTCCATGATTCTATGAAATTATGGACCTCTCAAAACTGGTGGATCCATTTTGTCAGGACAGCTGAATGACATATGAGACTTAGAAGTGGTAAAGTTTTCTTTATAACTCCAGGATTTCATGGTACAACCTGCCTGTTTATTTACTCACAGGCTAATTTCAACTTTTGTGACTGAAGCTGTAACTACCAAAGAACTGAGGGAGCCACATAGCAACTTCTGCTGGTTAAATAAAAGTGAAGGTTTGTATCTTCACATCTCTTCTCATTGCTGGTGTGCTATTTAAAATGCTATTTTGAATTTCTTTTTCAGAAGGGCTGTCAGTTCACCTTTGAGAGAGCTGCAGTTGCTGCTCTGTCACCTCTTATGAAAGGTTTCAGCCTGATAAATGATAGCAGAGCAGATCTGCACAAACAGATGTACACTCTGCTTTGCCTACGTTAGTTAGATTCTTTATGGCACTTGTAAATTAAGGAACAGAATGATATGGAAGAATTTTAAACAAAAATACTGTTCCATTTGACATATTCCCTTCACCCATTTAGTTTTGCCTTGATCTAGTCCCCTTCAAACTTTTTCTGTGTCAGACCACCTTGCTCCACACTATTTCCCTTCTTGAAAACACTGATCTCCATTGATCTGGATTATAGAAATCAGATAATTTCTCCAAGAAATTAGGATTTCTCTTTCCCCCATGACCCTTCTCATCTGTGCAAGTGTTTTATGCATGGAATCTTCTGCTCCCTTTTTGGTGCAAACTTGACCTCTGTTGTCTTACTTGGAAAATGCACTTGATTTCTAACAAGAGCTTTTCAAAATGTAACACTGCTGATTTGTTGGATAATGAAATCCAAATTGTTCCACAAAAAAAGGTGCAATTATACAGCATGTAATACACAAATAAATTGACTTAATGTTACATTATAATGAAAACTGTGCAAAATCCTCTACACAAGCACAATAAAATAATAAAAAGTAATAGAACAGGTAATAGATGTAAAATAAATGCTAAAAAAGTAGTTCAAATCATTTTCATACCAGTCAAAAGATACTGAGAAGGGCGCATCCAATCACAATAAAACACCAGAATGAAACACTTCTAAATAGTAATATAAATTTTTGTGGACACTTCATGTCCCATGATGTGGAATTGACATATAGTTTGATTTTCTTTTTCCTAATGTAAGCCACAGTTTTACAGTCCTAGTGAAAACATTTTATTGCTGGGGATGTATTAGACATGGTTCATTTCCCTTCTCAGTATGGCTTTAATTTTCCACATCCATGGCTTGACACAGACCCAAACACCAGAAGATGGTTGTCTGCTATAAAGTGTTTGGTTTTCTTTGATTGCTTTACAATTTAATCTATAGTTCATTCCATTAACCCTTTCCATTTTAATGCCACAGGAGTCTTTCCCCTCTCTTTAATATAAAGATAAACTTCCCCTGAATCACTTATGTTCTCGTGTCCAGGGGATTGCAAAGAGAACAGGAAGGAGAGTGATGCTGAGGTGACGAGCACTTTCTTCTTAGTTAACTTCCCAATTGGTGAAATAATTGAATGCACAACAGCAACAGGATTTTCCCTTCTGTTTTCATAATACATTCATAATTATTCATTCATTTGGTTTGGTCATATTCATACCAACGCACAGAGCCAAGAAAGTGCCACTGTCATTCTAACTTTCTCCTCAATCCCTGCTCTTCAGGGGGGGAAAAATAAAAAAACCCACGTTCCCGTCTGCAGTGTTGTCACATCCGATATCCAGTTCCTTCCGGCAGAGAAAGTGGATCTGGGAGGGTCACCAGATCAGCCTGTGCCTCGGGGCTCCTCGCCTCAAGTACAAAAGACTCGACTCAACTCATGTTAGTCATGTAGGTGGCCTATCGGTGGTGACGGACTGCCAGCTCGGTCTGTGGGCTACCCGTGATAGCTGCCTTGAAATGCTAAGTGCTTAATTAAGGACCTTTCATATCAGTTATTGAGGGCTCCATCTCCCATAGCCCAGGGCGTTGTACTTTACAGAGGACTCCCCAGAGCCGCAGCCAACTTTATTGCAGTGACAAGTTAAAAAAAAAAAAAAAAAAAAAAGAAAAAAAAAGAAAAGAAAGAAAGGGGGGGAAAAAGAGAAAGAGAAAAAGAAAAGAAACAAGTGGTTTTAATCCTCTTGCAAGCTCCCAAAATCTAAATACAAGCAGACAGCTGAGCTGACATCATGATCTCCTACTAAAAATACTTTTTTTTTTTTTTTACTGTTTATGAGAATATTGCTTGCTCGTGTTTTGGGTAAGGTACAGAGTCATCCCTGAAAAGATGATCAGACCACTCGTGTTAACCCATGGTGATATTCTGCAGTGCACAGCTTTTCCCTTCCCCAAGAACCGTCAGTACCAGATGAAGGGACATGTTTATTTAAAGAAGAAAAAACAGATGTTTGTGGCTAAACCTTGTATAATTAATCCTTGCTTCTCAAAAAACAGCAGATCTGACAAGGAGGGGGAGAAATATTTCACTTGCTTTTCATAAACAGCAGATCCAGTTCTGTCAAGGAAGGGGAAAAATATTTCAAAATTGACTTAGGTAGCTGAGGTTTGGAAAGAAATACCTTTTGTTTCTGTCTGCAGCAGAGGAACCCTGCAGAAGAGTGATCTGCTCTGTTTCTGATTCCTCGTGAGGGCATCTATCAGCAGCAGCTCTGCTGAAATCATTAAAGTTACATCACTGTGAAACCACCATGAGGACAATCCAAAAAAGCCACAGCTTTCATTCAGGATGTTCACAGACAGCATAAGCATGGTGGAGACTTTTCTTATTGTGCATCAGTTTCATACCAGAATTGGTTTTTATTTGCAGCAGTGCAAGAGACGTTCAGGACCAGGACAAAGGAGAAAATGTTCCCAGTTCCTTTAGCACCAAATGAAAGGAGCATCCACAATGTAGTCATTGCTGGAAACTTGAATCAACAAGCTTAATAATTTTAATACCAGGCCTAATTGCCATTTCATTTACCCCCACCATAGCAGAACTGGGGAAATGGACTGTTAGCAAACCCAAAGTCACCAAAACCCAAATAAGGCCCAGAACCCAGGAAGAGTTCTCTGCAAGCTAACTCCAGTTTATAGAGCCTTTTGGGACCTCCTGATCTTGCAATGAGCTGGTCTGCGGGCTACAGACTGGGCAGAGCCTCATCTAAAGTGATGCACCAGTCCCAGCAAGGGATATGTGTGCACTGGGGTACTGCAGATGTAGCCAGCTACTTGCCGTCATCCCCAGCTGTTGGAATCTGTGGTATTGATGATTCCAAGATTGTAAAAAGCCTCTGTCTTTCAGCCCCGCTGCCAAAGAAGCCATAATTGGTCTGTGCGGGTTTCAAGGTTGTTTATTCTGTTTATCTCTAACATGTTCTGCTGCCCTGCCCAGCTCTGTCCTGCAGGGCAGCGTGTGGGGCTCTGCCCTCAGTGGGATGTTACAAATATTAAATACCAGAAACTACCTGTGCTATATTTACAATAACATGCCAATATCTGTCACCTATGTTGAACAGTGTGTCCCCAGCCTAAGCCAACAGAAAAATGCCAACACCACAGTGAAACATGGAGGGCATGAAGAAGGAGAAAAAGGACAAGACACACCCAATTTCCTCCATCTTGTCTCCTTTAAACCCCTAATCTAGAAACTTAAAATTTTACTTTTGCACCTGTGCCACACTTACTTATTACTCATATCAAACACTCAGAGCTTGTAATTCATCCTGTAAGATTGAAAACTCTTTTCCATGGACAGAGATCACAGACAGTGTCTCTGGGGGCTCTGTCCAGGGGGTTCCTGCCCCCCTGCCAGGGTCCCAGGCCTTCCAGGGCAGCCAGAGGGAAGCTCTGGATTCCCACACCCGGAAAGCTAAAATCCTAGGAAGCCAAGCAGGTACAAACAGCAAGGCAACCAAATCAAACCATCCAGTAGGTGCAGGCTGACAATTCCTCTTTTCATTTCTTTTCTCCAATATCCTATCTTCTTTTTCATTAATCGACCACTTTGAGTTCTTTGATGTACCTGAACTTCCGTAGTTGCCAACTGATGTGGAAGAACTGCATGTCTAAAAGCCACTGATATCAATACGATTTATTTTTAAAATGCAGATGGCAAGTATTTAAAGTAAAATTACCCTTTTTAAACTTGAGTAATAGTTTATCAACAAAACTGCATAATAATTTGAGAGCAGAGGATTGTCCTAATTAGTCTCTATGTATTTTAATACAGACCAAGATTTGTGTTTTATATTTAAATTTAAATATTGTATCCTAAATGTTCTAAATATTTTATTTGGTGTATAGTACTGCATATACTATTTTTTTATACTGGATTTAAATAATGCATAGCAATTTATAATCTGTTAGGAATAATAGTAATCAAAAACTAGATCAAGTTTATCTTGGGACTTGTTTATTTTCCACTAAGAGTTTAGGCAGGATTGAAGTAGCAAAGATCAGTGTTATCTGAGATATACACTACTTAATGCATCTACGAGAGAGATCCTGCAGCCTTGTTCATATGAAATATTATCATCCTCCTTCTGCACTTCACAATCTCCAAATAAAGGAGAAAAGATTAAACCTATTGCTTGTTCAGTGTGGTGAGATCCTTTGAAATTAAAAAAACTGGATAAATGGAAGATGTGATTGCTTCTTCATCTGAATTTGTAATTAAAGTCACTTCTTTTTCAAGGCGGAAATCAGGGAGCCTTCTTCTTGTGTACAGTTTTTCATGCCTAATTTAGCAGATTATATTTCTCCCACATCCTGTGACAGTTAAATAAACAGGAATAGGAAATATCTTTAAAATCATTTAAGGTTCTCTGCAAAAAAAAAAAAAAAAAAAAAAAAAAAAAAAAAGATAATAAAAAAGGAGGTTGACAAGCTGAAACACACAATATACCTCCAGTAAATGGGAATACTGGGGCCATTGTTTAATTTCCAAGGCCAGGTTACCGGGAAGATTATTGATGATCCCGACCTTGACCATCTGTGCTCACTCAAGAGTGTGATGGTGACAATTATTAACCACAAACCTGTTGGAGGGGCAAGAGTAAATAAGCCATCAGTGCGGAGCTGCGTGCCAGAGCCGCATTCCTCCGGACCATATTTTTCGGCAGCAAACTCCACCTGATGACAGCTACAATCAACAGTGGCTCCAGGCAGCTGCTTTGCTGCAGGCCACATTCAATTATGTCGCCCTGCATTAGTCCCTGGCGAAGCTGTCACCTTCCAGCCTGTGAAGTGATAGCATGAAGAGGCTCCTGAAGTCTCGGCAGTTCTGCCTTTGGTTAGGGGAGCAAGGGGAAGAGACGGGGGAAAAAGACCATTAGCACCGTGCCTGCTTGCAGCATTCATTTTCCTCATAGAAGGAGAGGGGAAAAAAATAGCTTAGGTGAGCTGGATTCGGAAAGTTGTCTTGTGTTGGATAATTGAGGATTCTTTTTCCCAATAAAAACCTTTTTTTTTTCCTACAGGTTTAGAGGTAGAAACACATGCTGTTCCCTTTCCTGAATTTTTGGAGTTGCTCAGCTTTCTAAAGAGTGACTCAGACAGTACTTAAAGCAGCAAGGAACTCTCCTGTACATTGCTTTTTTACAATGTATTTTCCCAAGTAATTCCATTATATTTTGGGAGATCAGAAGTCATCATGGATTCATAGAATGGTTTGGGACCTTGAAAATCATCTCATTACAACCCCCTGCCATGGGCAGGGACACCTTCCGCTATCCCAGGTTGCTCCAAGCCCCATCCAACCTGACCTAAGACACTTCGAGGAATGAGGCAGCCACAGATTCTCTGGGCAACCTGTGCCAGTCCCTCACCACTCTCACAGTAAAGAATTTATTCCTAAATTCCTGAAAGAACCTTTGGTTTTACCTGTTCAGCATCTGCTCACCTAGAGCAGTTCCACAGTCTCCTACTGGGAAGCACGTGGATCATGGTGGAATTTTGAGGCAAAGGAGGGGAGTTTTTCTTAACAAGTGAGACAGTACATGCCAGGACCAAGGCAGCCAGGTGGGCTGAGACCTGAAGTATAAATCCTTGTGGCTGATGGAGCTGGAGGTGCTTAGCCTGGAGAAAATGAGGCTCAGGAGGAACCTTACTGCCCTCTACAACTCCCTGAAAGGAGATTGTAGCCAGGTGGGAGTCAGTCTCTCCTCTCAAGTAACAAATGATGGGACATGAACAAATGGTATAGAAATGGCCTTAAGAAATACCAGGGGGAATTTAGATTGGAAATTAGGAAAAAATTCTTCTCTGAAAGGATGGTCAGGCTTTGAAACAGACTGTCCCAGGATCATCCCTGAAAGTGTTAAAAAAATGTGTAGATGTGGTTCTCATGTACATGTCTTTCCAGAACAGCCCAACTCCCCCTGCCCAGAAATTTCATATCTCAACTTTCAAAAGTACAATAGCACTAAAAATATACAATAGTAATAGTTTTGCAATATAGTCACGGAATCTTAGAATGACTTGAGTTGAGAGGGCTCATAAGGATCGTTTTATTTCAGCCCCTGCCATGGGCACGGACACATTCCACTAGCTCAGGTTGCTCCAAGCCCCATCCAACCTGGCCTTGAACATTTCCAGTACTGGGGTTAGATGGTATCTAATGTTTATGCATTTATGATAACAGTTCACCAACATTATTTACTAAAATCATTGAAGAGAGAAGTAATCAAGTGGCAGTCCACCTGGCACTAGCAATAATCTTCCTTAAACAGCATAAAAGAAAAACAGGTGAATTATTTCCCTTAAGAAAGACAAAATAAACCTTAAGACACATTATTTTTTTTTCCCAGAGTCATCTCCAGCCTATAATATTCCACCTACTGCTTGTGTGTAATTAATATTCTATTTCACTCCAAGACATTGTTCTGTCTTTCTGGTTATTTTACTTCGTCGCAGACCAAACTACTGCATTCCAGTTCCATTTTTAAGGAGCTGTTTTCAAAAGTGCTTAATTCCTCAGTATAGATTCCTTAATAGTCTAGTGGAGTAACTCCTGACATAAAACTTACTGCATAAAAGAGCTGTTGCAGCTCTTCGTGTCCTCTTATGAGAAATTTTACTTGGGACTGTAACATGCTTATCATATTTATTAATCATGTAGTAGTATTTTTTCAATTATTAATATAAGTGAACTTTAATACAGAACATGCTTTGAAATGTCTTGCACTTGTGCTGTGAAAGAAGTGTTTCTTGCAGTACTTCTCCCCTTGCAAGAGAGGAATAGCAGAGGAAAGAAGCTGGGCTTTAGCCAGCATCATCTGACTGTGATGGCTTCCTGTGGTGTGCCTCAATTTCCCTATTTTAAAAGAAACAGTAGCACAGTTCTGGTTTACACTGCTGTTGAAAAATATCATTTATTTCCTTTGTGAAAGCTACAAAGAAACCCAGTTTCCTTCCACAAAACCTCACAAGCAGAGAAATCTTCCCTTTCCTACATTTTTAAATTGAATCCTAACCATTTGCCTCAGTGCAGCAAAATAAAATTCGAAAAGTGCCAGTAAGCCCCCAAAAAAAGCTGCACAATGAACAGATTGAGCAAGTGCACCTGGGGATAAATGCATTATGGACTTAGATCCATTATCACACCTCTCCTCGTCACAGCCACTATCCGAACCCCACAGGAAATCATTCATTGAGACGTGGAATGTCATTTTAGTTGTAGCATTAATTTCCCAGCTGCTGGTAAAGATATATTGTGCCCCTTCCCTGGGTATAAAAGAAAATGAGCACAACTCCATTTGATAACTTCGCTACTGGATGTAGGTTTTATTAAGGGCCAAGGTCTCTGTAGTGTAAACATTGGGAACATCCGTGTTCCTTGCTAAAGATGGGCCCTTTGATTTTATTGTCTCTCCAAGCAGTGAATAACATGCATTGACATACTGATGAGGAGGTTCCAAATGAAGAATATGGCCATAACTAAAATGATATTATTCTGTCCCCTCAAGGGGAAGATTTCCTCTCCAATCCCAGCAGGAGGCACTTGTGATAAAACTCATTTTGGGACATTATCCTCCTCATGTTTATTTACTTTTCCTCTTTTTTATATATACAATCAATATGAAAATGGAGGCAAATGTATGTAATACTGCATAAACCCAACTGTTTCCTGCCTCTGTCTTTTTCTTTATGCAGCAGATTGAATCTTAAAAGCTTCTACTGATCTGAGCACTGTGGAGCCAGGATGTTTTTAGTGCAGATAAAAGGCAGAAAACATACTTGGTAGCAGTGTGCAGTCTGGTTCTCTCCTTTGATTCACATGGCCTATTTTAGACACCTGAGTTAAGATTAAACCTGTAACAACCCAGAGAGCTTGTTTCTTTCCACTGATTACCCAGAAATGCTATAATGAGTCTCACAGATTATTATTCTGTGCTGTAATTGCTTGAATTTGATGAGATGAATCCTCACCCTGTTGTCCAAGGGACCGGTGTTCTTGGAGAACAAGATCTGGAATTGTGGCCATGGAAACCAGAAGCACCAACTGTTGGTAGATAGCCCTAATAATATGGTGTTTTCTGGATGAAAGAAGTCACATCCAGATGGGAATGGGATACACTGGTCTAAACCCTGTGCTATCTACCAGTCTGGTTCTCCTGAAGTGGCAGTTCAGGATCACTTTAAGTCGTTGTTCAACAGTAAAAATTAGTTCACACACAAATAAAAACATTACCTTAGAAAAATGGGTCCTCCAAAGTGCAAACAAGGGGACTTTTCAATGAAAACAAGTGGATATTTTGCAAAGTTCCTTGTAAATGTGTCTCTAAGTGTTGCTTTTTTCTTTGTTAGATCAGTCACCAGTGTTTAAATCCTGGAGAGCCTGATCTCCATCACAGACCTATACACATTAATTAAATCCCAGTGAAGTGTCTCTTTCAGCCTCATTAGGAGATAAAACAAACTTCACTGTCCTGGGCAAAGGGTTTATTTTCACAGTGGATTTAGGACAATCTAAGACTGTTTTCAATGGGAAAATCCCATCCTGGTCACCAGCTCCTGAGTCTTCACTGTGATATCACAGAGCTCCAGAAATATCATCATGAGGATATCAAGAAAATAGTTCTGAATGCCAAAGAGGTCTAAAAAAAAAATCATAGTTTTCATCCAGTGTCTTTCAGATCCACCTGATCACTCAGCCATAAAACTGGGAATTCAGGGTAAGAAAATGTAATTGCTCCAGAATTGTTACTGAAGGAAATTCTCCTTCAATTAGTTGCATGGACTTAGACTGGTTTGATTTGTGCTTGTGATAAAAGCAATTTAGAATAGAGGTCTTTTCTATTCCTCTTATTTTCAGTCTTTCTCTGGGAAAAAAAAAAAATCCTTCAGAAAAATTAAAGGTTAGTCAATCAGACTAGTTTAAGTCAATATTGTGAAAATGTGAGCTCTCCACATTGCAGAGGAGGAAATTCCGTCAGAGAGGAATGAGTCAAAAACATTTATCACTACATGGCTGGAAATTGAAATAATGTGACTTGACATGATAAACTCCCACCCTTTCAAATGCCAGAACAATGTCCAATTTTAATCTTCTACCTTTACATGTTTTAACCCTAAAGTAGAAATATATCCTGGCAGCAGGGAGTGACAGTTGGTCTGTGTGGTGTGGAGGTGATCAAAATACTACAGGTGGAACAGTGGCAGATGAAGAAGAACCTCTCACTTTCCCAAGCTTTATATTTACTCATAAGTCAGTATGAAACCACCAGACTGGTCCAGAAACTCCATGGTCATTAAGATTTTCATGGTGCATTCGGAAAAAATCCAAAATACCTGTTCCCCTCTTAAGAGTTCAGTTACCCCTACCTAAGTTAGAATAAGTGTTTAATAGAGTAAGGGTTGTTCTCTCTAAAAATATGTATATACTAATGACAACAGTTCTAGTCCTCAGAACAACTATCCCATATATTAAAAATAATGTCATGGTCACAGTCATGGGACAGTCCTGGGAGAAGGGTCCATCACCTGGTGTCGAATCCTGGCTGTTTTATTTCTGCACAGAGGTACCAATCATTAGATTACTTATTAAGAGGGAGAAAAAAAAAAGGAGACATCACAGCAGGGAAATTGCATTAGTTTCCTCAAAAAATATTAGAATTTAAGTCCTCTTTTTGGTCTAAAGCTGATAGCAATCTCCCAGAAGAACAAACATGGTGGTTATTGCTGGGGTTAGGGTCTTACCTGAAGAGAGAGAGGAAAAGCAGATGGCAGGAAAGAGTTTCTGCTGGTGATGTGTATGAAATTCAGGTGCCTATATCCCTAGAGGAAAAAAATTAAATTAACTGGAACACTTTCCCAATATTCTGCAGTAATTTTTCTCACTTCCTATTCATGGTGGTGCCACAAAGTGTTTCAATTTTGATGGAAATCAACAAGTGGAAATCAACCTATATGGCTTTTGGGATCTGTAAGTTAAACTGCATTCCATCTGTCTCATTTGAGGCTCTTACTTCAGTAGATGTTCTTAGAGCACATCCCTCAGGCTGGATTATACTCAAAATATTTTATCACACCTCCTTCCTGCCTCCTCCCTACCTGGGGTTCCCTTGCTTTTGATAGCACAAACAGGGAGGTGTTGGACAAATTCCCTCCAGCAGAAGCAGGGGCT
Organism: Lonchura striata; assembly: GCF_050655825.1. Lineage (NCBI taxonomy): Eukaryota > Metazoa > Chordata > Aves > Passeriformes > Estrildidae > Lonchura > Lonchura striata. Next base: position 4,855,838 of record NC_140705.1, on the reverse strand, counting down.
AAACCCAAAATTTCCATAGATGAAGTAGACGCTCTTTAAGGTATAATTCCTCTGATGCCTCCTGGGAGAGCATCTTTCTTTCTCTGGACTACAAAGACACTCTCAGGTGACTTTTCTCACATAGACATCAGATTTCCAAATTTATCCCTGACACAGCAAATTGTGACTAACATGGAAATACTCGTCACCATCTTTAACATCATAACTTTCCTTTCCCCCACATTTCCTACCCTCGAGCACTTTCTTGTCCCCATTTCAGGAGGTGAGAATGATTCCTCATGGTGCGGTTTTGCTTTTCCTTCTCCATTTCCAAACTTGTGAGCTTTCCCAGAGACTGAAGTGTGACTCCTTTTCAAGCCACAGTTATGCAAATTGGGAGTCACAAACTGTGCACAATTTGAATGAGCTACAGAGATCCAGTGGATTTGAGGTGTCTTTTATGCAGGGGTGTCTTTTACGCTTCCCCTCTGTGTGTAAGCAGTGGGACCCATTCTATAGATCCAACAGGATTCATTCCATAGGATCTCTCAGGCTGCACTGTCCATCTGCAGAGGAGTCCCAGACAGTAGCCTAGGCCAGCTGGGATTGTTTTAGTCCAGGCTATTGAATGTTGGAATTCAGAGACAAACACATTATACCACAGAAGAGAGAATGAATAAATGTAAACCCATCCTGAGCTGTCCCCTCTCACATGCCAAACATAGATAAAATTATAACTGGTGTAGAGAAAGTGAACAGAAAAGATTTATTCATTGTTTCTTCTGACATGCAGATCTAGATGGCAGGAAACAAAATTCCCTGGTAATGAGTTTTAAACAGGAAAATCCATTGCATTTGCCATAAACTGGAAATCCTCGTTGCAGAATGTTGTGAAGTCCACATGCTGAGTGGATTAGAAAAGTGATCAGATGAATTAATGAAAAAAGTGCATTAGATTAATCATTGTAACTTGTCTCTCAACATCCCAGGCAAGAGTCATCCCAGAATCTTGACGGACATTTCAGGGTCAATGGTTCATTTCTCTATGTGGACAGCAAATTAAGTGGACTTTTGCTCTGATGTGGATTCCTGTGCTTTTATACACTGGGAAATAATCCAGGATATCAGCCACAAGATGAGCTGTACTTCTAGACTGCATTTTACACCAGTAATGTCTTTACTCAAATACCATTCTAACACTTTTTCTTACCCATGCCAAAGTTTTCTTTGCATGATCATATCCACTCCTTTTCACAGGGATGGTTTTCACACCAAATGGTTGCACCATTTTCCAATTCTTCCAAGTGGATTTTCTTATGGGTCTTCCACAGGCCATGAACCTGAGCTAGTGGTGCTCCCTGGTTTGCTCAGCTGCTGGCACTGTTAAAAAATGTTGTCCTCTGCACAATGCAGCTTGTCATGATAAATGTCCTGTAGTCTCTTCTGATATAGAATCAAGTCATTTTAGAAATTTCAGCTGACAGCACCTTGATGACTGATTTCTCAAATCACCTCATTCCAGAAAGGCAATGTACAAGCTGGTGCTTAGGGGATTGACTGGAAGGGTAGGAATGGTGATACCCTGTGCACTCATAGAGCTGTACTCCATATGCCAGCTGATGATTCTGATGATTCTAGATAGAAACATCATGTGCTTTTCCAAAGGAGACTTGTAAGATTGTGTCATCTGATTGTCTAACACAGATATATTTTATAGAAAAGACTTTGGGTTGGAAGGGATATTAACGATCATCCAATCCTACCTTCTGCTGTGGGCAGGGACACCTTCCACTATCTCACATTGCTCCGAGCCTGTCCAACCTGACCTTGGACACTTCCATGGATAGGGCAGCCACAGCTTCTCTAGGCAGCCTCACCATGACATGGCCTCACCACCCTCACCAGGAAGAATTTCTTCCCAAAATCCAACCTAAACCTGCTCGCTTTCAATATGAAGCCACTCCCCCTTGCACAATCACTTCAGGCCCTTGTAAATGTTCTCTCTCCATCTTTCCTGTAGGGTCCCTTCAGGTACTGGAAAGTCAAAATTAGGTCACATCAAATTTTTCTCTTTTCCAGGCTGAACTATCCCAATTCTCTCAGCCTTTCCTCATTGCCAGAGCTGCTCCACCCCTCTGATCAATTTGGAGGTCTCCTCTGGACTCTCTCAAACAAGCTGATGCCCTGTGTGATGTACAAATAACCTGGCTCAAGGTGAATGAGAAAGGAAACTAATCCTTTCCATTGCAATGAGCAGCAAATTCAACCCAAATTGCCTGTGACACAATCTCTTAAACTATTCTGAGTATGTTGCAATGAAATTAAGAGCTAAGCTAAAAATTGAAACTCTCGCCATTCTTTTTGGTCAGCTTAGTGCCTCTTTCTGAGAGATGTTTGCCATTTTTGCAAACTTATTTTAATCCAGTCATGAGAAATGTATGAGACTCCCCAGTACAGGCACTGGAAAGGGTTCATCAATGTGCTCAGCATGGCTGGAGGTGGGATTCATTATGTGGGTTGGTTTCCCATTCCATAACTTGTTGGTTTTCCACGGTAAACCAAAATAGAAATTGGTTAGTGGTGCTTAATATTTCTGTGTTGGCCAGGCTGCGGGCAAAGTTCAATACCTGAAAACAGAACACCCCCTTTCCTGAGCTGCTGTCCTCACCTACCCCAAATCTTTAACATGGGTGAACTCATGGGAACATGCCCTAGGGAGTTTGCTGTGATGTAATTAAGTCTGAAGTGCTGTATTTAGCCAGATCTGACAACTTTAGTGGAGAAAAGTCATAGAATCTTGAAAGAGCTAGAAAAATAGGGTTTAAGTCTCCTTACATCTCCTATTAGGAAGGAAACTACTAGATGAATCCATTATTTGGGAATGTGAGAGTCCCGTAGCTCAGCCATGAACCTGGGGAGCTGCACTCTGACAAAGCTGACACAAATTAGAATAGAGGCAGTTTAGGGGCAGATATTTTGCTTTCAGGGTCAGAATTTAATCTTCTAGTTTAGGACTGTGGATTTCTCATTTCCAGTAGTTTGGGGCAAATTACCTTGTCTTCTTATTTATGTACATACATATATAGATAGCCTGAATTCCAGTATTTCAGGGGGAATTGAAGCTCTTTGTGATTTTAGACCTTGGTTGCCTTAGCACCCCAAATACAAAACTAGACATAAAGATGCTTCCTACCTTCTTAGGCTGTTTAGAGAGAAATCCCGAGCAGTCTGGGGCTCTTATAGGTTTAATACAGACTTACTAGCACTCTCAAATAGGCAGCTAATATAAAGCATACAGTACACACCCTTGATTTCTACAGCCTAAATGAGTGCCAAATAGAAGTAAAACTAGGATACACATAATTTGTGACCCTTTTTACAAACCCAAGTGATTACACAGGCTGTGAGGCACTGGCAGTTCAAAATAAAGACACATCTCAATATCCAGGAGCCTCATATTTTCAAATGTTGGTTATAAACAGGTGCAAAAACTCAGCACAAAATAAAGAAGATTTGACTTCCCTCTTAGGTTTTTCTTAAGGGGGATGTGAACAAAAGCTTCATTTTATTTTGCTAATTACTTTTGATGACAGTCAGTCTTCTGTGTCCCTTTTTCCAAGAAATCTATGTGGTAGCTACTCTTCCATTAATTATCTCAATAGGAATAAATATTCTCAACATAATAATAGCATCATATTCTAGTGCAGGAGGGAAAGAGATTTTTTTTTTCCTGTATTTATGAGTGACAAAAGGAAAAAAATTCTGGGAAAAGTAAAAATTCCATTCTTGCGTCTTGTTTAACTAGTGCCCCCTCTTGTGGTGCTTTGGCAGCAGTACCAAACTCCAAAATCTAATTTTCTGAGGTAAAAAAAAATTCAGAATGTAATATAGGCTTGTTCCAGAAGTGATTTAAATACAGGGTAGAGTAAAATAGATTAAATTGTATTAAATGTGTAATCAACAGGAGATCAATCAGCTGTTGATATTAGAAAAAGAATAGTGTTAAGGGGACGTGGCAGGAAGGACACAGCAGACAGACTAGGATGTGCCTGGCTGCTAAAATCATTCCCTTTCCCTTCTGAACTGGACTTCTCGCTGGTGGACAGCTCGCTGACATTTTAGTTACAACCTTTCTGAAGTCATTGCTCATTCGAGCATCCCATTCCTCCTTTCTCTCTTCATTTTCCCTCTTCTCTCTCCTCACCATCTTTCTTTTTTTCTTAGTTTCCCTTTCATCTGTAGCATTAGTTCTGCACTTTCTCTGCTCTCAACTTCTTTCCTTTTTATTATCTCCACAAGCCAGACAGACATTCAGAACCAAAAGAATGTCCAACAATGCCCCTTTATTTTTTTTTCTTCCTTGTTTACCACCCCGAGCTTGGCTTTTCAAAACCACTTTTTAAAGAGTCTCTGCTGATGCAGCATTCAGTTTCCTTTCAGATTAATTCTATCTGTGCTGGCAGGAGCATGAGGAAAAAATAACCCCAAAATGACCATTTTGAGCAGTGATTCACAGGATTCTTCCTGGAGAAGTTTTAAGCCAGGAGATGTATCTTGTTCTACAGGGATCTCTGTCAACTTCTCTTTTTATGCATTTAATGTTCTTCCCCAGCGATAGCCTAAGGGTGCTTTCACTAAACAATTAATGTAAGGCATCTCCTGGGAACCTAATGGGTATTTAGCAATAAGTTCACTTCCAGTGAATTGTATAATGTGATATTTTGACAATGGATATAGCGAGGTTCTTGAAAGGTGAAGTTTTCTCCAAAGAAGCACTAAAATATCTAACAGAACTTCTGATAGCCTTTTGTGGGGTGGAATGGGATAGAGAGTGGGTTGGAAGGAGTAGGGAATTTAGCAGAGTGTTAATGCTGCTGTACAATGTGTTCTTTAATTTTAGTGTCATCCTGTAATAATGTTCACTTTCACTAATACAATGTACAAGTCGTAATCTATTAGCGAAAATAAAATTTGCTGTGACATTTGATATGAAAGCCGCTAGCAATGAAGGATGTAGTACTGCAAGTGATATTTGTATTATGTTAATAAAAAATGATATTAACATATGAAACTAATACTAGGCAAGGAAAAGTGTTTAATATTAAGGCTTGAAATGTAGAAAGTAACATGAAATCTCCACTTTGGTCTGATGTTGGCTGTGTTCAGAATAATAGTGAGGAGACTGTAGGCAGCAAGTTTTTTAAAAGGCAATTTTTAATTTTTTTAAAAGTCATTCCAAGAGTTATCACAACAATAATTTAGTATATTAATCCAGTCATTTAAACATAGAAGGTGGCATTTTCATATAGAAAATTTTCAGGGCATGCATCCAGCATTGATATTTCCCTACAACCATTGTTCTCACTGTGTAATCTAAATAAAACTAAAACTTAAAAGATGTGGTGTAGGATTTTGTGGCATTTATCTGTAGTATGACAGCTAGCAAACTGCAAAATATGTCCAGCACTGTTGGATTGTGTATACAACATTTTTACAGATCCAGTCCTCTATAGGATACAGCGTGATATGGTTTCACAAAATATAAGTTGCAGATAGGTATGTACATAAAATCAGCTCATTTTTTCCTTCTATTTATGCACCTGAAGCAGAACAGATTGTAGGGGTTGTTTTATTATTATGCTTTTTTCTAAAAGAACCATGTTATAGTAGAACTGAATAAATCTAAATCTAAATCTCTATCAAGCACATACATACATAAAGAAAGAAAAATGGAATGAAAAGGAAACAGATTAGAAGGGAAAACTGGACTTCTGGTTTTTTTACAGTGTTATTCCCAAAAGCAAAATTAAAGTTTTACTTTAACCTTTCATTGTTCTCATGCAGAAAATAACATACATCCTACAAACAATGAAACTACAAGAAACAAAACAAAAACAAGAAAAAGTTCTCAATTCAGTTAACCCATTTAACCCAGTTGTAAAGATTATATCTATTCTTTTGCTAGTAAATTTAAAAATAAGAATTATCAATCTGGGTGGACTCTATTTACTGATTCAGTGTAGATTTTTAGCTATGATATAATACTGATTTGATTTTCCTTCTAAAAGAGTTTTTCAAGGTATTCAGAGTGAAGTCGATGTGATATCTAACATCAGAGGCATCCAGCAAATAATTCTAAAAGTGCTTTATCTCACAGGGTTCTGTCTTCCCTTCTCAGGCTTTATGTTAAAATTAAGCTCGTTATCATATTTTACAATTTTTTTTCAAATATGGGAAACAATATGTTAAGATTTAACAAGGACATCTCTAAGCAATGAAAGCATGCAAGTTCTGATATTTTTATAGGAGCTATTTCCATTAAAAGCAATGATAATTTTAATATTTAACATTTAATTCCATTAAAAATGTAATAAGACATAACTTTTATATGTATATTTTTTGTTTTACTCATTTTGCAAAAGCAGAATATGAATCATAGGCTTACAGCAGCCCTTATCCCAATCTCTTAAGTTTCTACAGCTAATCTCAATTAGCACTAAACTAATATATGGTCAAATACACACTCAACAGAACAACAAAAATGCAGAAAGGTAAAATAACTGCAAAGGCTTTTTCCTGAGCTATGCACATGGTTATTAAAGTAGCACCCTTATGGCAATAATTTCTGTTCAATAAATGTAGCCTAAGGATTTCCAAGTAATGAATTTTTCCAGCTGAAACTGTAAATGAAGTCTCATTCCTTTCTATGAAAAATGTCAGATTCTGGGCCAGTGAAAATTGGTGTATTTATTGTTAACACCACAGAACTCTGCTGATTTACACGGTCCAACAAATACAGACCATTTGTCTTATAAAACACCTCAATTTGCAGGATAGAATCCAGCAGAGCTGTCCCTTGCAATACAAACATTTCTCAGGCTGTATTTGCAGGCTGATTTATCAGCTCAATATTACAATGCACTGCTTTAATGTTCAGAGACACGAGTGCAGCATTAGTCTATGTGCTAAACACAAGCATAAATAACAGTTGATTCCCAGAGACTTAAACTTGTGCATATATATTCAGCTTCAGCCTCTCGACCTCAATGATCCACTCAGAATTGCACATGAACACAGAATTTGTAGCCTTATGCTCTAACAGATTTCTGTCTGCTTATTTTTGTAGAGGCAGAGCATAATCACAGTTAATCAGGGTAAATATGGAGTGCCTTAGCTAAGGCTGTAGGATTGCCCAGGATTCAGATATCTGAATGTTTCAGGGGGTCCACATTTCAGACAGACTGCTCACCAAGACAAGGTTGGTCTTGAGAAAGTGTTTGACTGCAGAGAGGTTACAAAGATACTCTTCTACTGAAAATTATTTTCTTGAACTCGTATTAAAATACTCACTCTTTACTCATTATTTTTCCTTCTTTATTCTCTAGCAAGTGCTACAGTCAAAATAGAGCCAAGGTGGGCTTAGAATCATAAAATCATTGGGATTGGAAAAGAACTCCATGATCAAGTCCAACCATTAACCCACCACTGCAAAGCCCCCCAGTGAATCATGCAACCAAGTGCCATATTTATACATTTTTGGAATACTTTCAGGGTGGTGACTCCACTGCTTCCCTAAAAAACCTATTCCAATGCCCAACCACACTTCCAGTGAAAACTCTTTTCCTAATATCCAGTCCAAACCTTCCCTGGTGCAATTTGAGGCCATTTCCTCTTGTCCTATCACTTGTTACAAATTCCCAGCTGGTTACAACCGCCTGTCAGGGAGCTGTAGAAACAGACACGGTTCCCTCATTGATTCTTCTTCTCTCCAGATTAAACTGGATTAAATTCCTGAGCTGCTCCTCATCAGATTTGTGTTCCAGACATTTCCTCAACTCTGCTGTCCTTCTCTGTTCTTCTCTGGAGAAACTCAATACATTTAAGACCTTCTGGAACCCACACCTGTCATCCTTTTGGTTCCTTCAATCAGCATCCAATGTTGCCTAAATTTCTCTTTCATGACCGTTGCCTGGAGAATTCCTACCTTCATTTTTATTTGATTCTCACTGGGTCTTCATTCTGAGTAGCTCAGCAATTAGACAGAAAAACATCCCAATTCTCTCACTTATTTACAAATCTAAAGATGGACACTCATTTTACTGAGAGATCTCCAAAGTAAACTTCATCTGTCTCTGGAGAACACTCTAAGATGTCAGTTAAGATGAATGATTGAGGTGGAAGAGAGATGTGGCAGAAAACACCCCCGCTATGGCCTTTATAGGAAAAGTCCTCAATAGGAGCTGCTTCAGTGGGGCTGGAAAGGCTGAGAGCTAGAAGGGGAACAGCTCTCAGTCTGAATACTCCAAGAGTTCCATTTGATACCATTTCTGCCTTTCAGTTGGACTTTTCTTATTATACTCATCAAAGGATCACAACTGAGAATCAAAGTTTGCAGTTTGTTGGGGGCATTTTTTTTGAGGGACAGATTTTTTCTTTGGGATTGCATGACTAATGATCATGAAAACCTCTGTGTCACAGAATCACTAAATGGCAGAATGGGTAATGTTGGAAGGGACCAGAGTGGGTCTTTCATCTTGTCCAACCTCCCTGCTCATCAGGGTCATCCCAGAGCACAGGGCACAGGATTGTGTCCAGACAGTTCTGGAATATCTCCAGTGAGGAGACTCCACAGCCTCTCTGGACAACCTGCTCAGTGCTCAGTCACTGCACAGGAAAGAAGTTCTGCCTCATGTTCAGGTGGCACTTCCTGTGCATGTCAATTTAGTTTGGAGTGTACATTCTTGCCAGATAACTATAACTTGTCCTTTAAAAGTAAATAAAGAAATAAAAATAAAGCCCTTCACTAGGAATACTCTGGTTTTCCTCTAATTTTTTGAACAAAAGTTACATGCTATAGAAAGTTACCAAGCTGTGGCGAGTTATTGTCTTGTTTATGATAATAATATACTTCTTACATTCTTCTATAAAATGGAGTTAGAGATATTGTCAACCATATTGCAGGAAGCTGAACGTTGTATGTGAAATATTACATTTAATTGCCAAGCTAAATAAAGCCAAGTTAGTGGTAATTCCAATTAAACCTCTGCCCATTTCTATCAGAGACTGAGTACTTAAAAGAACAGAACACATTATTGGAATTAAAACTTTTAAAATGCATTGCTGCAGTTTAAAGACATCAGGAAGAACCATACAAATAAGCTGCCAGCATTGGTTTTTCCTTTTCCATTACATTGAAAATATAGAAAAACTTTAGAGATGACATTGCTGCTTAATAATAATTTCATCCATTTGTGACTTCTTTTTAAAAGACAGAGTAACTGCTTTCTCTATTAAACACAGCACAGATTCCTCAGTGTTCCTGACAGCAAGTTACCCTTTTTGAGGCAACAGCATCACTTTAACGAACATACTTGGAAGCTATTTTCTCATCTTATGAAAAAGATGGGAATTTTTTAAGCTACCTACTTTCTATTAGAACTAGTACTTCTGATGTATGTCTTCATATCAAAATGTGGCGTGAAAATTTGATCTGTTAGAATAACTCACAATAAATATGTAGTTCTTGACTATAAAACCAGCTAATACTAATTTGAATTTGCATATTGATAAGTGATAAATGTGTTTATTAATTTACTGACAAGAAATATGTGCTTGAACAGTGCTTCAAATTTAATGGAAAATTATCAAATAGTAGGTGCCAAAGAGAATACAAAATGGGGAACACAGTGTTTTCCTAGTGAAGACCTGAAAATGTACTTTTATGCAGGGTGTCATTCCAAAAACAACCTTCTCAAGCTTGTAGCAAAAAAGGTCTTGATACTTTAATAAAAAGTGTAAATCCAAATGCATTCCTCACTAAGATTCTGTATAATCAAATCTGCTTACTTTTCCTTTTGAAGAACCTTTCCATTTCCAGAGGGAAACATCCCTCCTTAGGTCAACCAAGGCATCAGATCACTTAGTTGGAACATGGGAAGAAAAATTCCAACACCTGGGCTGAATCAGGCAGCACAGAGACAACCTGGGTGTCCCCTGACACTGGTGAACACCTCAGCCCTGGACTCTGGGCTGTTCTCCAGCATTCCTACAGCTGGACAGAAATCCTCTCTTGGACCTGAAAAAACCTTTCCCAAAGCAAGGTGTGTTGACAAAGTTCCTTTCCTAGAGTGGTTTTTTGTTATTAACAAATAATCCAATTATCCATAACTTAGTTATATAGTAATTCTGCTGTCTGTTGTGCCTGAAGCTAAGTTTAGATATAAAGTTTTTCCAGACTAGGAATAAATAAGATGGCAGGCAGGACCCTGATGTGATGCACTGTGAGTAATTTCATTTACTTTAAGGGTGAATGAAAATTTTCACATGACCAAAGGTTTAATGAGTTATGACTTACACTTTACAAGTAAAAGTCCATCCTGTGAGAGGTCCAGCTACCCCAGCTCTTAGGCTAGCAGCAAAAACTCTAAGGGTGGTAGCACCAAAGGCTGATGGCAGCCTACAGCACTTGGTTCTGCTGTGCCAGGAAAGAAATAAATTCTGGAAAGGGCTTTCCTTAATAATTCCCTGAAGAAGCAAGTGTCTCTTTCCCTCTTTTTCCTGACTAGAGGTCAGCTAAGTTATGCACTTCTTCAGGCCAAAATTAGCCTTTGTGAGCTCTCCCCTGAGGCTCTGTGCACACACAGAGACATAAGCAGAAATATTTTTTCTCCATAAAGCCCAGAGAATATCAAGTTACATTGCTTTCCTCTGCATAATACCACAGTTTTCCTCTCAAAAACTTTCACAGAATCACAGAATGGTTTGGGTTGGAATTTTAATGGATATTAACTATCATCTCGTTCCAATCCCTGCCATGGGCAGTGGCACCTTCCACTATCCCAGGTTCCAAGCCTCATCCAACCTTGTCTTAAACACTTCCAGGGATGGGGCATCAATTTTTCTAGTGACAGTGTAAAGGCAGCTGTTGCCAGGTCACACTGACCAGTACTGAACCAGGACCACTTTGGATAAGGCATTTGTGTTGTCTTGGTAAATGCACACACCATTTCAAAGAAAGTGATGAAAAAAAGTGAGACCTGGAAAAATTTAGGGACAAATGGAACCCGCCAAACTGAATGAATGTGAAGTTCCTTGTGACCATTCTTGGGTGTTTGAATGCTCCACTGATAATGCTTAACATACACAAAAGTGAGCCAGTGTATTAACTAGGACAAACAACAAAAACATCAGTTTGGAACCTACTGCAGTTCACATTTCCAGTAAAGTGTCATTTTTATTTGGGTAGCTGTGTGGGGCTTCTGGATTCTGCCTGGTTAGTCCTTGGCCATCCATCCCTCAGACATCAGGAAATAAAAAAATATCAGCTCAGAAATTATGCTAAACAATATTGAGTCATTCCTGGTTGACAGTGGAGCTCAGGACACAGGGGCCAGCCCACAGTCCCAGAAGTGCATTGGGTCTTCAGGACTAACTGCAGACAAAGGCATCCAACAGTAATGGGGCTTTCTGGGCAGAAGAACAAGAGGAATTAAAAAGTTGCCATAATAATTTAACCAATTCCTAACTAGGAGGGTGATTCATGAAGAGGAGACTTCTGTTCTCCCACGTTGGTTTTCTTCCCTCCCAGAGGTACTAAGGAAGCATCCAGTCACATGTAGTATCTAACAGGTGGAAAAACTCTTCTTGAAACCAGTAAAGTGTCTTTTTTTCCCCTTCCTCTCACAATAGGAAATTAAATCTCCTGTTCACCTTCAGTACCAGCTTCACTTCATCCTTTTGATAGCTCTGCAAAGCAGAGCAGGTAACCAGGGTGCCATCAGCTCTCACTGAGAGTGACTGTGGAAGAAGTGGCTTCTCTGGAACCCATGGCTCATCCTCCTCCAAACCTGCAGGGACAAGGCTTCTGTCATGGTCCCTCATAGGGATCACTCTTATTTGCATCCATGACAACATAAATTTCGAGTTATTTAAATTACTTTATTGTTTCCTATACATACAAGGAATAAACTGTGTCAGTGGTGTTACACAAGTGGCCTCATGCTCAATGTTTCTTAAAAATTGTGTTGCAAAACTGGAAATGTTAAAAAAAAAGGAAGTTATGATAATTTTGCATCTCTTGAGATAATCCCAGGCATGTAAACTACTTTCTACATGCTTTAGATGCATGTTCTTCTTAGTCTGCAGGTAGCCCTCTCCAAATAAAGAATAAACAGAAAAATATAATGTAAATAATATATATATACACACACAAATATGCTTGGGGATAAAAGATGCCTGCATAAATCTGTTTTGATTTACTCAGTATTTTGTACAATAGTTATAAAATATCATTAAGCTACATTTTTGGTAGAAGGATGCAGTCAGTATATTTAGGGAGGAACCCCAACAACTTTCTAAATAATCTGGGAGTCTGTAAAGGTTGGAGTTCATCTTCTCCACTTCCCATAGCTCTTGTGCCCTATGAATCCTCCTCCAGTGCACATGTGCTCTGAGTAAAAAATTCCTTAGCACGGGTAAAACTGCAACATGCAGGGCTGATCAAAGCACAGTGAAATTAACTTTAGATTAAACACTCCCAGGGCTGAATGAGTCACCGAAGGACCCATTTCAGTGAGAACAGTGAATTCCAAGGTGCTAGTCACTGTGTAGTCACTGATTTCTGGAGGCCATGGGTTTCTCAAAGCCTGCAAAAGCACTGTAGGTGTCTAGCTTAGTCTTAAAAACCAAATTTTAAATACCCAGAGTTAAGTGACATTATTGGTGACTGGAGATTTATGATTTTTGAAAGATTTGTGAAAGTTGATTATACTATATAAAGACATAAAGCAAATGCATATATGTACATAAACCCAAATTTGCAAGACCACACTTTGTGGTTCTTTCGCCTCTGCCTTGTCCTTATGTTAGAAAGGGAGGGAGGGAGGCTATATTTTTTCAAAACTATTTAATAACAAGAAGTTAGGGATATGATGCATTCCCAAAGTTGTTCAAAATCTTGCTTTGGACTGTATGTTTTCCTAATATGTTTTCTTGTTCCATTTGGAAATTTTGTTTGGGAGAAAAATAATTTTAGGCAATTTTCTTCAGGTTCCAGTGTCAGACATTCAGTCAGAGCATGGTCTCTACACTGTTCCAAAGCCACAGTAGGAAAATTAATTACATGCAATGTGATGCATCAAATCCATCAAGGCTTCAATAGAACAGATACAAACAAATTTTTCAGCCACTTTGCAGGAGTTGTGCCAGGGCTGAGATGCATCTTGACACCATAGAATGTTCCTGGGTTTGCATCTGGTCTGGTCTGTATTTCTGCCTGGTGTGTTCAGTGTGAATGCAAACAAATTCCAGCCACAGTCTGCAGCAAGTTCCCTTGATTTTAATAGGACAATGTCCACACATGCTTTTGATGTGTTCATAGAGATGTTTTTTGACACAGGCAAAGCAGACAAGGACTCTATTGACAGATAACTTAGAGTGGTGTAGTTGAACCAGTAATTCCTATAGATCCTCCTCCTTCTTTGCCTCTCTGAAAGATAAATATATTTATCATTGGTGCAGGTTATTTTGCCCATAAAGCTGGTGTCTGTCTCTGACCAGCACAGTGAAGCAAAATCAGCTTTTTAATTCCTTATATAGCTATTCTTGCAAAAGGAGGTATCAGGATTCATGGTTTAATAAATCTCTTAAGCAACACTTTTTGCTTCTGGAAGCAATAGTAACTACTGCCATAGTTGTTCCAAGTAAAATCATGGAACAACTTTCCCAGTTATTTGGGATTTCTGATCCCAGATGGGTTTTTACCCACTGGCTCTACTTGAATTACTCTGCTGAATAAACCTGGACAGGCTTTGCTCATTCAGTAATAAAGCACATTATTTCTTGTGCTGACAGTGACAATTAGAAATTCATATTATTCAGAAATATTCTTCTGGTATGTACAGGCTCTCCAATATCCCAAGCACATTCAGATAAGTCAGGAAGAATGCAGTGCATATGTTAGAGCTGGAAAGGGACATGGAGTTTAAATATAGAACAAGAAAGGCTATAGAAAAATGAGTGGGAGGAAATCAGAAGATGGGGTGTGTAGGCAATTTTGGTGCTTTAATCTAAAAAGACCATGATTAATAGATTAAAGGCCAGAAGGGACCACTGTGAAAATGTAGCTTTACCTCCAATGAACTTCTGGGAACTCTATTTTGTGTTGGAGTTGAGTCAAAACTGTTGTGATTGGTACACATGTTTGCAGAACATCAGGGTAAATCAAGCTTGATATGAAGATTCCCAAGGTATCTTTTCCAAGTTGGTGTAATTGCCTTTTACTGTATGATGAAAGTTGTTATTTCTCCATCTAATGGTGTTTTGAGAACACTGAAAGCAATTAGGATTCAGGAAAATGTGTGCAAATAATCAGTTTGTGTTGACTCACATTGTTGCTTGGGTTTATATTATTGCTTTTTCCATCCAATATCTGCTTCCTTGTTGAAAAGAAAAATGAAGATTAAGACAGGGCCTTGGAAACTCTGCTTTCAATATGGTCATAGTGTGTGTAAGAAGCATGATATAAATTATTATATATTTGGCATGTAGGATAACACTGAATTTTCATTTCAGAAATAAACATTATATCTTAGTAAGGATTTATGTAGTCCGTCTTTAAAAGATTTGAATACATTTCACATTAAAGGAAAAACAGCAAAGAGGCTTTCACAGCATTACTAAATTTTGTTGTTATTGTATTGTTATTATTATCATTATTATTATTATTACTATTATTATATAAAGCATGTCTATCATCTGTGTGATAGAGAAAAATAATAACTGGTCTGCACAGAGAAAAAAAAATATGGCTTTTGGCCCTAATTTTGTTATTTAAGCTCATGTTGTAGTAAAGCAGAGCAGTGATCTTTTAGAATGAATTACTCATGTGTTTAAGCAGAAGTTCTTTGCTGAAGTGTGGCCATAGTTTCTGCTTTACACACGAAAAACTGGATTCCAATCTAAATTCCTTTTTATTTCAGACATGGAATTCCTGTTGAGCTGGGAGGACTGGAACCTGGATCACTGAAGATTCTGTGCAAATTGCTCATGCCTACAAAAAGAATATTAAATACCAGGTGGGCTGTGATAATCCTGGTGGTGAGGGTGACTCAAGGTGTTGTGGAACGTCCATTCCAATCCTGCCCAGAGCTCCCAGCCATGAGGTGGAACATCACACGCCATACACCACAATAAAACACTGGCAATGAACTTCGAAGGTCAACAGCTCTTCATTTGAAAGATATTCTCAGAGAGCAGATTTTCTCAGAGATTCTCAATTCAGGAATTCTTTACCCTGACTGACGCAAATGAGGGAAAACAAACAGGGTCTAAAAAAAAAGTGTTTCTGAAGACATTAAATGAAGTGTTCAAGGCCAGATTGGATGGGACTTTGAGCAGCATGGTGTGGTGCAAGGTATTCCCAGCAGGGAGGTTGGAATGAGATGAACTTTGAGGTCCCTTCTAAACCAAACCATCATAAGATTCTATGATTGTCTATCACAAAAGTCAAAGTACACGCATTTTTTCTAGAATGCTGTTCTACTTCATCATATTATGTATTTTAAGCCCTAATACTTTATGGATTTCTGAAATATCTGGTTTGATTTATTAGATTAAATGATTTTTTTTCTTGCTTTTGTTACATTTATTTGGATTTCTGAAATGTGTTTTAATTTTTAAAATTAAAGCAGCACTTTTTCTATTTTCTGTCAACTTTTGTTTTATTATTTTACAAAAATGTTTAATTTTCATGAAAACCTAAATCTGAGCAATTAAAGAAGCAGCTGTTAAAAACACTGAAATAAAGTCCATTTTTAGCTGTGTTTGTTTAAAAATCCCCATTTTCAAGGCAGTTCTGTTACCTTAATTGAACAGTTTATTATCTGGTTATTTTTGTTGTCTCTGGCACTGTCTTGTTCAGAGCCTCTGGTGGTCCAGACACTCCATGCACAGCCAACAAGAAACTGTCCTTGCCTCCAGGAGTTTGCCAAATAAATGAGCAAGAGACACAAAAAGCAGGAGATGAAGCAGTGCCAGAGCAAGGTCTTACCAAGAAACTGGAAGAACCAAAGGATTGAAATCTGGTGCTCTGACCTGCTTTCGAGACCATGAATGAGCTAAAGATCAAATATTTTCTTGCTTAGTGCTGGAACAAAAGCCCATGGAGGTGTAAGCCAAGGGGGATGAAGAGGAAGAGGAGGAGCTTCCTGGAAGTATCTTTAAAATATCTGTGTTAGAGATAACTACTAAATAGACAAAACACTGACAGTGTCTTCTTCACTGTCTTCCTCACTGCATCCCTGGAACTGCCATGTATTATGAAGTGTCTCTGCAAACCTAAAAGTGAGCAGGCAAAGCTCAGAAGAACATGGAAATGCTTTCCTCAGCCCAACACCACACTACAAGTTGCATCTCTGTATTCCTGATGGTTTTTTTGTCCTGCAGCTGGCATTGTCAGGGCCAGGGACTCCAGAGCCCTGACCCATTTTTTGCCAATGACTCCCAGGTTTATCTCTAGAAAAAATGAGCATAGCAGAATGAATTCCTTTATTCTGTTGCAAAGAAGTGGAATGTTTGGAGAATGAGAGAAAGCATCTACCCTGTCCAACCAATATAGAATCACAGAATCATTAAGGCTGGAAAAGACCTTCAAGTCCATCAAGACCCAATATCATGCTCACTAAGCCATATGACAAAGTGCCATGTCTATCCATTTTTCTAATGCCTCTGAGAAAGTTGACTCCAGCACTTCTCTGGGGAGCCTGTTTCAATGCTTAACCACTATTTCAGTGAAGAAATTGCATTGTATATTGTCAATATTCTGTTCTCTGAAGGGGTGTTACTACCATTACTTTTAAAAGCTAAAAACCATTTAAGCACTGCAGCAATATAAGTCCCCCCACTTTGACAGTGCTACATATATCAAATGTATGTTTGGTCTCAACCTAGAGCAACAAGACCAACATCATCCCTTGTTTTCTGTAGGAGTGATGCTGTTCTCCTTATACAACTAGCAGTAAACAGCATTTCTGAGACCAGAAATATGTGACAAGTCTAAAATTTGTGTTTGTGGTCTGCTTTTCATTGAATAAAGTTCTTCAACAGGAGTGATAAGGATGTTTCATGTCCATTTTTGTGGGACTAAGATAGGATAAAATCAAAATACTCTATAAGGGCTCCTCTATACCTACATATGGGAAGTATTATTTCCTTCCTGGGAACAGACCACACCAAATATCTGCCAGCATGGACCACTGGAAAGTTCTGTAAGGTAGGAATAGTGTAAGTCATTATAGATCCAGCTCAACTGCTGTATCATTAGTTCACCTAATAGAAATGAGAATAAAAAGTATTTCCATAGACGTGGAATTGGGATTTTGGGTGCTTTTTTTTTTCCTACTGAAGACATTGCTTTACTTGTTTTTTCATATATATGATGCTGAAATACATTCTCCTTCAGGACAAGAGGGTTTAGAGAAGGTGATGAGGGTGTTTTGATATGAAATGACATGGTCGTTTTGCTGAGATATTTGCAAATCTGGGCTGTTTAAACAGCAAAGATTTTAATATGATTTTTGAGTCATATGCCCTCATTAGTGTTGCTAATTAAAAAGTGATACTCATGTGAGATGTGTGAACAACAAAATAAACCCAAATATAGTGTATTTTATAAAAGGAATGTTTGGCAAACAAAAATAACAAATAGGGCCAGACCCTATTTAATCTCAGTCTTGTCTGATTGTCAACACATTGTCTGCTGTAAACAGTATTTGTGGAGAATTTTGAACTGTTTGCAGATCATCTACCCTGGTTTTGAAGATGCTGCTGGTTATGTGAAAGTATTTGCTGTGTAGCTTGAATTAGCTAATTTATTTTCATTGCCCATTGTCAATCTCCCAATAATTGCTTGTAGCTATGCACTGTCGCAGTATGTCATTAATAATGGAAATCTGCTGCCACTTAGTCTAATGTTATGTGAAAGCACTCTAACTATTTGAAAATGACTAAAATTAGGCTGCAAAAATTGGTAGGATTCTAGAGAATTTACAATTCTTACAGAGAAACTATTCTCTTGGTTTATGGATAAAAAAAATTCTGTTACTATCTGTAACTTGAATATAATTTTGTATTAAATTCTATGAGATTCTTGAAAATACACAAAATCATTGTCAATATTTATTAAAGGCAGAAGTATCCCTAAGTAAAAGCTTTCATGGGGGATTTCAATACTTTTGTATGTTAACCACAGATAATGAAATTCAAACAGAGCAAATAACAGAGGAACAACAGATGGAACAAAGCTTTCCAAACCAGTCTGTGAAAGAGATATTGGTATAAAATGGGGATTTCAAATCACTTTTTAGGTTAGGTTTTGCTTATGGCTCTGAAATGTGGTAGTCAGGCTGTGACTGACAGTTCTGGTGTTTGAAAGGTGCAGCAAGAGATTTGGAAATTAGCAGAGATAGAGAAGATGCAGAGAATTCAGTTAGATCACAGAAAGGACAGGAAAGAGGCACAAAGTCATAGGAGTCTTGCAGAGCAGGTGGGAAATGGGATCTTTGCAGTAGAAATAAAGAGGTAAAAAAAGAACAGAGAAGGGAAAGCCTCAAAATTATCACCCAGCTGATAATAACGACCTTCCTTTGTTCATATTTTTTTTTTACCTTTACAAGATCTTCACAAACATTTTACTTTTCTATGTGCTTTCTTTCCTCTTGACCATGCCTTGACTGTACTGTATTTTTTCTCTTCATAACTGAACCCATTACAAAAAAAAAAAAGTGAGTTTTTTCACTGAACATCATAAGCGTCACTCTTCCTGAACCTGACTTGCAAAAATCTCTATCTCTCTCCTTTTCTGTATCTTCCCTAGCTTCCACAAAAGTTATTTTTATATTTCTCTTAGAAGTTATTCTCTAGACAATTTCATGATCAATTCATTGTCTCTAACTCTACTGTCAAGGTCTGCAATGGGGTTAAGTAGATCTTATTCTCAGCCCTTCACCCACTCAGAGTGACTCAGCTTTCACCTATTTAGTTTATTACTTCCCCTTCTACTTCAGAACATCCTCACAAAAATTTCCATATACCAGGCCTAACTGTTCATCATTCTTTAACTTTCCAGCCTTTACTGAGCTTTGAAGCCCAATTGGCACTAACACAGAGAAGCTGTGGCTGCCCCTGGATCCCTGGAAGTGTCCAAGACCAGGTTACATGGGATATGGAGTAACCTGGGATAGTGGATGGTGTCCCTGCTCATGGCAGGGGGTGGAACAAAATGATTTTCAAGATCTCTTTCAACACAAACCGTTCTGTGATTCTATCATTCAACTATGAATAAATGCCAGAATTTCAAGAAGAAAATGGAGGAACACTTTAACAATTGCAATTATGGCAAAGAAATTCTGAAAGTAAAACCAGTTTTTAACAGATAAAACATGCAGTGTCACATCCCAAAGACCCTAAATTACTTTCCAATGCACTGAAATTAGAGCTTCCTTCCAGAAGGTCACTGTGTATGGTTCTAAACATTGGTTTTCAGGAAAATGGGGCACATTCATAGATCACTGAACACATCAGAAACATGTCTGGCTTAGGGTGTTCTGAAGCTACAGTTGGTTTAGAGGCTGGGAAGGAAGTTGAAGAAAATATAATATGTTGCCCTGGTTTTATGGGGTTTCCCTGGGCATCTGCTTTTTGCCAGCTATGGGAGACAACGTGCTGAGAGAGATGATGAGGTTCAGTCAGGTCTCTCTGATGTTTTTAGTGGAACTCAGAATAATCTGACTGTGAGTTAGACAAGCATGGCTTGTGCTTCTGAACTGTGGAAGGAGGGAATAGCATTTCAGGGTTACTTTAGACTTCTCTAGTGGAGATGTCTGCATCTGCCCTTGAAGGAAACAGACACATTCAGGCTTGATTCATTTGACCTACTTGAACCTTCTGCTTTTGGTGACATCAGTCACAGCCTCAAGAGACCCATTCCTCTCCATTGACCACAAAAGTAGTCTGGGGTGTGCAGCTCAGAGATAGAATTTTACATTTCAGACATTTTTAATGTAATCAGCATTACATTAGAATAATTCTATCTGGAATGCATTTCCAATAATTCTGAAGCATTTGAGTCATATTTTGACCTAAAGACAAAGAAAATACTGCAAAACCAATAAAACTTATTGCAAATCTGATCCTACTCACTGATTCCCATTCCCTGCCCCAAAAATCCATGACTCAACCCACAGATGACACATACTACAAAATGAGGCAAGATTGGCATTAACAGTCATACAGATAGCTGGTCTAAATGCATGTCATTTTTACAGTGTAATTAATTTTTTCCACAATGGCCACCAGCAAGTAGAGAGAACATTAGACTAACATGTTCTACATTGGTCTAATTCAAACAGTTACAAGGGTCACAACTCCAGGCACTGTCAAAAAAGGTATTAATATGATTTATGTACTTCATGGTATTGTCACATATCAGTCAGCTTTGAAGACTGAGTGAGATACATCAGGACCAGCAGGAACCATTAGGCTCAGACCAGGAGGAAAAATAAATTTTTATAGAGACTGGCCAAGCATCTCCATCTTCATATATCTCCATAATTGTACCTAATAACTGCTCCCAATGCAGGTTCCTTGATGAGAATAGAAGATAGAAGATAGATGGAAGATAGAAAATAGATGGAAGATGCTTCCTTCAATAGTACTCCCTTTAAATATATATTTCAGCAATTCATGGCAAATAAAATTCTTGAGTCATGTTATCCACACATTAAGAAATTATTGGTTTCTTCTCTGTGAATTTTCCCTTTTTTTCATTTAAGTCGTATAAATTTTTAGCACCTAATTATCATCAGGTACTTAGTAGTGGATTTCATTCTCCAGTTGGAGAGAGAAGTTCTAGTTTGTCTACAACATGAAAGCAGAAAGGTAGGAATCATTCCATGTGGACTCATAGCATGTTTACATGACTGCCTGGTGGGTTTGGGTTTTGAGTTCTGTGTGGGGTAAGACTCAGCTGGTTGACATCTTTCCATTAATGACTTACTTTGAGCTCCCAGTTTGGGCATCAAGATCTTCCATCTTAAAACTGTGGTGTCAAAACAAAAATTGCTGCATGAACATGTTTCATGTCAAGGAGGGTTAATTTTTACTGTTTTGCATGTTTCAGGAAGAATTTCTTCATTGAAAGGGCTGTCAATTGCTTGGGATGGATTTCCCAGAGAGGTGGTGGAGTTACCATCCCTGTAAGTGTTCAGGAAAGGACTGGACATGGCACTTGGTGCCATGATCTCATTGACAAGGTGATGACTGGCCACAGGTTGGACCTGATCACTTTGGAGGTCTTTTCCTTTCTCATTCTACCCCATCTCTTGTTTTTTATATTCAGTTTCTCTTGCAGACAGAATCTTGTCACAGATTTGCTGACTGGTGGTAATGACATCTTCACAACCCCACCCAAACTCGCATGAGAACCTGAACGGCTGTAAAGACAATACTGGATTTTCTGTGATTTCTGTGATTCCATGTCAAATAGGTGAAAAAAAAAAAAAAAAGAATTGGTTGAATTTAGACAGACCAGATTTATACAAGCTGTAAGAATCATGTCTTTGACTCAAAAATAGCAACTGATTTTTTGTTACAGGGAGATAAGGAGGCACAAAGAGATGAGGGAAAGAAGGAAACAGTGTTACTTCAGCACAAATATTTTTTTCAAAGCAAGGCTGATGTTCTTAACTGTGGGATTCATGAGGAGCAGTAACAATGGTTATGGTTTTTCACCATAAACTTGTGATAAAAAATGAATCACCCCTCCAGTTTCAAACCAAAGGCAGATTGACCCATCTGTCATAAAATCATCCAGGATGAAACTGGGGGAGCCAAGGTAACTAATCCTGATACTGGCTGCTGCCTTTGGCTACAGAAACTGGAATGTTTTGGCAATTCCAATCAGAGAGGCCTGTGAGGATCACTGGCCCCTTTGATAATTGATCAGACTCTTATGCATTGGAATGATTTTACCCAAACACTTGGGCTTCAACTGAGATGTTTGTCATTAGGAGAACAACTTTGGTATACATTTGTGTCAATCCTGCATATTTTTCTATAGAATATTGTCAAAGAATTTGCTCTTTTCCTCTTAAAACTCTGAGTATGGATCATCTTTTTATAATCTCTGGATATGTGTCTATAAAAGAGAGAAGTATGGCATTTTTATTTGATTTGGATTTAAAATGTTCCCTTTTTTATGGATATACTGAAGATTCCCGGGGTCTATTCTCTGACTTTGAGACAACACATGCTTTTAAGACACAGTGACTACACTTAAATTACCAGTTCAGAATGATCTCTGACCCATGCTGACATTTGACCATGTCTAGGAATTATTTTGGAGACTGCTAGCTAGATCAGGCCAAAATGATTCATTAATAATTAAAATGCTCAGATGACCAAGTTCCAGTGTTTAGAATCAAACCCTGGCTTTGTCTAATAAGTTGGAATAGGTGCCAAATAAAACCCAGACAAGCCAAATAAAACAGTTTCAAGGGCATGAGAAAAAGAAAAGTAAAAAAAAAAAAGAAATAAAAAAAACAAAGTATATGTCTTTGTTCTTGTATATACAGAAAGTAAACACACAGGCTTCTCACACTCAGGATATTTTCTCAGTGACAGCCTCCTAGCTTGAAGACCTGTAGGAATTAAGATGAAAAAGGTCACTACACTGAAACTTCCTCACTACCCTGAGAAGCCAAACACAGACAGTGCTCTGTGAATTCTGAATTCCTAATCTAGAGATGAACACCACCCATAAGGAAACTTGGCAAAACAATTGCTATCAACAAAATCGCAGCTGAGAGCCCATCACATTATTCCCAGGCACTGATTTTAGGTAGAAAGCAAGCCAAAAGTAATTGCAATCCATCTTGAGAAAGAACACAGAAAATAATATGGGAAAATATCTGTCCTTTAGTTTTCCTATACATAACAATAAACACATTTGTCTTGTTTGTGCAATAGCTGTGGTCTTCGATAATATTTTTAGAAAAAGACATTCTGATGTAATATGAGTGCTTTCCATCATTGTATCACAAATTATTAGTTCCAAAAAAATTATTATTATCTACATAGAGGCCTTGGCAAGGTAAAAATTCACTGTAAGAACATCTGTATGACTTGAAGTTAATTATAGACCCTCCAAAGGATTTGTATTTAAGTGTATCATAAGATTTTTTTCTTGCTCTGTAGAATGCTTTGCTCTTGTATAGAGTCTCACTATGGTTTTATATCTTCAGATAAGAACTTCAAGTCCTTCTATGGTTTCAGTGTTGAGTGTAGGAGAAGAAGAGGGAAATATGCAACGGAGCTTTATCTACTTGGGCTTTATCAGTCATGTGAGGAGGGTGTCAGATGAATTTAGGTACCCCAGTGATGTGTATCCCGTGTAACACAAGCCTCTAACTTTCCTCTGCTCTTAGTGGAAAGAGCTAAGCACCTCCAGAATGTGAACCATCCCATCTTTTCTACATACATCTATTTAGAAGGGCCAAATAATCTGCTGGAGATGTTCAGCTTTCTCTATTGGCTCTCTCCACAGTTATATAGTTAATCCAATTTCCTCTAGTTTACATCTAAAAATACATTGCAGAGCACAAAGTGGCTTTTGAGCTGCTTTACAGGGTATAAGACATCTGTCTGGGGCTAGCAGATGTAACACAAATTAATTGGACATTCACCTTTCTGGACTGGCAGCTGAAAATTAAGCAGGTAAAGATCTATCATGAATTCAGTGCAGCCAGAGGAGGATAAAATTATGCTCATTCCTACAGTTACAGATAATAAATTTCACCCTTGGTTTCTAAGGTCTGTGTTTTGATAGCAGCTGTGGGAAGCTTGCACCAGTGTGAACCACCCCACTGATTTCAGTACCTAGTTTACTAAACCCACACAGCAAATAAATTGGACGTATATAGAAGGTTGTCTCTAAATAACACTTCATCATTCTGCATGTTAATTCCTTCTCTGAAAAGTGAGAATAATTGCTTCTCTCATCATATTTGAAGTCTTTGGGGTAGCGAAGATTTTTTATTTTGTATGTGTCTGCACAGCAGACACCTGATTTCACCTGGGACCTTGCAGCACTGCTGAGCAACACGCATTTAAAATAAAAAATGTCATGGATTGCTTAAACTTTGCAAGACCCTGTGGATTCCATAATGTGCTGAAACTTCCCAGCCCAAAATTTTCAAAGATGTTAAAAATAGGAGTGTCTGTGAGACAGGACTATTTTATTTATTTATTTATTATATTTTCCCCGTGGAGCTTCAGACACTGGGATTTTGCAACCTTGATGAACATGAGGTTATCCTCCTTGCCATGCCACTGTGCTTGATATGGACTGCCAGGCAATCACTGCTTTAGGAATAATAATAATAATAAAAAAAAATCTTAAAGAAATAACCAGAGAAAGTCATGATACTCTGTAAGGAAAAGTATGATCCATCACCTGAGCCATGCCATTTCAGAAGCCTCATGCATTAAACATAATGGAAGGGAGTAGTACAGCTCCAGTTCAATATGTGACTTGTGAGCTATCACAGGGCTTCTGACTCAGTATTACTAAGAAATGTTCCCTGACTGTCACTGCAAAGGTATGCGAGGGAGATTCTCTAAGGACCAATTAATGGGAATGGAAGAAAATTCTGGTAGATTGGTTGCCAGTGGGAGGAAAGTGAGTGGAGAATGGTGAAGAATAATGCATGTTTGCAATTTACTTATTAGCCCCGAAAAAAAAAAAAAGGAAAAAAAAAGAGCAACACATGCCAAACGAAATAACAAAAGATCCTAGCAGCATTTGTAAATACCATTTTAATTATTTAAACTGAATGTGAATAGGAAGCTGGTGCTTTTTTTTTTTTTTTAAAGACACCATTGTTAATCAACTCAACAACCCTATTTTATGTCACAAACTCACAGTGTTCTGCCACAGAGGAAACTCACTGTTTCAGTTTCTTAAGGCTTGTATCCTTTAATCACAGCTGAAATAATGGCATCTTAATTCTGGCAAGCTCATGTAGAGATTTATTATTTTCCTGTTCCCTTTCTGTTAATTTGTTTGTTTTTTCCACTTGTGTATCCATTGCTTTTATCTAAGGATCTCCAACCACAATACAAAGCCTCATTAATTAAGCCTCACAGTACCTTGTGCAAAGCAGGGTTCTGAGGGTAAAATTCACCCAGTACTGCACTGCTGTAGTTCAGTTTGAAGACAAAGTGTTTTGTGATTAATTATTGCACAAATTTGGTTGGTGCTGCACATTTTCTCTCCTGTTTTCATTGATGTGGTTGGTCTTGCACCTCTTAAAATCTCATAATTCTGAATCTTTGTCATGGAAAAAGAGTTTTTATCTTTGATCTTGTCTATATTCAGGAAATAATCTAGCCTAATTCTGATTGAGGAAGGTAAATTGTTGTAAAAAAAATATTCTTTCTTTTGAGAATGGCAACCCAACGCCAAATTCTTCTTCCAGCTACACCCATGGAAACCATTTTTCTTCCCATTAGAGCTTAGGTCCTGACACTGTCAAGTATATAAGCATGATATTTACTTTGTTAATCTCATTTTTTAAGTACAGAAGGATTCTATTTGTCATCTTATCTGTGAATAACACTGAAGATTAAGGACTTTGAATAATTGCTGCTAAAATGTGGCCAATAATTTAGCAGAGTCATTAACCATGAGGATTAATTTTGAATTTTGGCATGTAATTGTGGCCTGTTTAGAAATATTCTATTGTCATTAGGGCTGGGTTTGCTCAATTCCTGGTCACAATCACAGGCAAAGTAGAAAGTGAATCAGGTTTGGCATCTGCTCCCTCAGGAATCTGTTTGCTCTGCTTATGCCTGCAGCCTGCCATGATAGTGGGAAGGAAAAAGAACAGATCTGCTGCAGCTTTCACCAGTTATGTTGTGACCCAGGAGATTGTTCTGGGTTTTTGTAACATAAACTTCCTTTGAGTTAACATAAAATATATGAAACTGGTGACTTACCAAAGTAAGGGATGAAGATTGCTACAAATTGCCTTTAGTCTTCAGAGAACAGCATCTTGTGCTACTTGGAATAACATGTAAAAAGTTATATAAAATCAGTCTTTTCCATTTAGCTGCCAAAAGTGTAGTGTGAGCTTGTATGTGCATATATATGTGTTTTTTCACGTGGGAATTGCAGTCCAAAAAATCACAATTACAAGACAGGACTCATCAGGGAAAATAGGTGTCCCTCAGATGTTAGCAAAGTATGAATTCTGTTCTTACTCTCAGAAATTTTCCTTATACAGTGTTCTTCCAACACTGCTTAGCAGTGAATTAAACATAGAATTAAAGCTTTCAATTCAGACCTAGGTAATTTTTAATCTTCAAATAATCTAGAAAGAAGGGGTTTTTAATTTTGGATTTTTTTTAAGAAAGTAGTAAACATAGGATTTGGTATTATTCAGCCTATGTATTTATATTCCTATTTATATTCCTGTAAATACATTTCTTTGGATGTATATTCTATGATCACAACTTTCAAAAAGGAAAACAATTGTTTTCACAGCCCCTGTGGGTGAAAACTGAAACAATCTGCATGATTCTTAAATAATAGTTCCAACAAAAGGATAAGAAAGAGGTCTCGTCTGCTAAGGAATGTATAAGTCTTGAGGCCACCATAGCATGACTGGCACCTAAACACAATATTTTTGGTCTTTTCCACTTTCCACATCCTAAATTGCAAAATTTTTTCCAATTTTTTTTTTTTTTTCTCTTATTTCAAGAGGTGAAGATTTTCAGTTAATTGGAATAGACAAGAAAAAAGACCAGAATTACCAAGTGGTTGCACCACATTCTACAGATGAAGTAAAAGCTATTTCAAGCAAAATTTTCCTAGTTTTACACTCCTGGGACAGGTCTCCAAGGATATCATCAAGAATGATGTACCTTTGTCCATACTGGTGATCTCTGTGAGTTGGAGTGAACTGAGACAATTCTTTATGAAATCAAAGGACCCAGGTTTTTGAAATTATATAGAGACACTAAGGATGAGAATGCCCATTCCAAAGATAAAATTGAACCCTCGTTTCCTAAATCCAGGTGCTTCCATTTAACCACAGCATCAGTTGTTTTATTGGTAGTGCAATTGTTCAGCTGTGTTAGTTCTGCAAACCCAGAGCAAGGCAGAAGAGAGCTTGGGCTGCTATAAATCTAAAAAGCCACCCCTGAGTGCTTTAATGGACTGAGTAATATCACAAATGAGAGAAACAATCAGTTCAGGCAATTCTTTCTAAAGGTCTTTAGATGCTTTATAAAAAACGTATTTACCAACAAGGCAATTTCCCCACATCAATGAATCAAAGCCAAAATCTCGAGGAGAATTTCTCTTGAAATAGAATATTAAATCAGTCCATTGAAATGGTGCCATAATCCATTTGTTTGGTAAATGAAAAGCAGTTGGCAGTCATCTGCAACAAGGAGGAACATGAAGCACCAGCAAGCAGTGAAAAGAACAATTAGGAGCAGACGAAGTGGGGGAAAGTTTTGCATTTGCATCTTCCAAAATATAACATTTCCAACTTAGGATGAGATTCACCCTCTCTAAACAGAGCTGTTTGAAAGTTGAATGCTTTATTTTGTCTAGGCAAGCACATGGGATGTCTCTAAAGTTATTGCTGAGGCAGGAATCTTCAGGGACCAACTCATCCAAGCCTAAACAGATGCTCAAAGCATCTGAGAAGTAGAAAAGAGCCATTCATGGTGAAAAAAATGGTGCAAAGCTCAACAGTTGCATGGAACAAGCCAGGTAGAGGCATTTCCAGTTCCTTTAACTATGAAAAATGCCTTCCAGTAAATTGCTGAAAAGAATTCAGCCAAGGAAACATAGCCAAGAGTGGCCCTGATGGTGTCCGAGACAATTTCTGTCTGTCACTTACAGCTAAACACAGTTGACAGATAATAAACCAAAAAACATTCAGCTTTTTGGCACAAAAGTTGTCAAGCATCACTAAAGATCAAGCCTGTGGGAATCTGACCAAACAAATCATTTCCTTTGGGGGATTTGCTTGAGGGCTGAGGATCTGAAGAAATGCTGAAGGGATATGAATTGCATATCAATATTCATTGAAACAGATGAGCAGTGTACGTTTTTCTTGGGGCAACCAAAAGTTACAGATGAGCTGCCCATGGGCTTGAGATGAACCACTAGATATCTAAATCCTCTGATGATTTATTTTCACTATAATACTAGCTCCTCCAACATGGTAGAGAAACTGGAGAAACAAAAAAAAAGGGACTATAAATTAAACTTTTTCCTTATTTTATGTGACCACTTTTCTCTCAGAAGCATCAATATCATAGAATCACAGAATAGTTTGGGTTGAAAGATCTTCCTAAACATAGAGTGTGCCCCAGCATGGGAAGTAAGATATTTGTCTGTTCTTTAGAGCATTTTACACACTTACATGCACACGCACACATATGCACAAAAAAACCCCATAAATTCATATTTTCCCACAAAGATGTCCCACACTTATATCTTCATTTGAATTTGAAGCTTCAGCTATGCAATGAAGAAGGTCCTAGGTCAGATGTGTGTGTCCATTCCAAGAGAGCAGAAAAAGGGGGGCAGGGGGAGGGTAGTTTTCTTTCTAATCTAAAGCAATGCCTGTGTGGGAGAAAACACAAGAGTTCCCATGTCTGGTTTCATTTCTTAACTCCAACGGATTAAATCCAACTGGCTGCTTCACTTCTTCTTGCCTGACATCCGGATGTCAGGTACATGGGTTGTCTGTGCCTGGAGACATCCTACACTGCTCTCCTGTCAGACACCAGCCACGCAGGACACCTGATGGTAGCTGAGGATGTTCCTGTCTCACAGCCTCTGCTTCTCTGCAAGCACTTGTCCTTTCTAATTCCTTCAGCTCTGGGGAAGGGAAAACTCCTTCCTTTATTATAGACATAGTATGACTTAGAGGTGTACCCAATGCTTGTGGGCATCTGCAGGGTGGTTTTAAGTTGGTGAGACAGGACTACCAGAACCTGATAACAGAAAAAAAGCTCATTTAATAAAGAGCAAGCAATGAGGCTGTTGCCTTCCAAAAACAAGATCTGAGAGTGTTTTGAAAGACATAGAGGTAAGATATGAGAGAAGACAGGGAGAAGACGTTTTGGATGTGAAATAAGTGACAGTAACAGAACAGATCAGCCAGGGCATGCCTGAAATAAATCTCTGCTGCTTTTGACAGGTTTGTGGAAAGAAGGAAAGGTTGCTCAGCTCTGAGTTGTCCATCTGAAGGAACTCAAACTGAATATTGTAGAATTCCTGGCTGAAGTATGAGTGTCTGGATGGGAAAAGATGATGATGTTGTGCACACACCATAACAGAGAGGTGAGAGAGTGCTTAGTATTTAATAAGAATATTGTAAAATTGATATCACAGTCATCCTATTCATGCTGGATTTCACCTGTAAGTTGATGAAGGACATGAAACTAGAGTACACAAGGGAGAGACTCACAGACACTTTAAGAAAAGGCATCTCTAAGACAATGAACTCAGGTTTTGCTGAGGGTGGTTTTTATTTGTGTTTTGGTTGGGTTTTTTCCCAGAAAACACACAACAAAAATATCTAGAAGATAAAGTTCTGAGAAGAAATGCAAGAAGTCATTTAGGAAACTGAGGAGCTTTACACTTCTAAACTTGATAATTAATGTATTCAAGCTGATCATAAATCTTGCAAATATTCAGGCAGATGGAAGGGAATGGTAGACAGCATGAAGTGGAGAAAGACATTGAACTTCCTAGACCTGTTCCAGACAGATATATGTCAGATATGAGTGTGAACACCAGTGCACATTGACATGAATTTCAGATGTGTTGTGATGCATTTATCTGGAGCAAGGGTATTTAAAGGCAAGTGTGAGGTCTTGGTTTCAAAGCCAATAATATTTCACAATCTTTTGAACCTAAAAATGTCAAGATTTTGACCTCTATGTCTTTTACATCACTCCAAAACATTAAGCTTTTTCCTCTTCATATAATGGACAGATTATTATCTAATATTTTTCATTTAATTAGAACTGCTTTGTTTTAATTTTATTAATCTTCGTTAATGAATATAAACTGAGGCTTAGTCAGGCTTAAAACTCAAAATCCATATCCATGTGATATCTTTCTCTTAAGGTAAAGGAAACTGCCAATATGAGGCAGCATTTCTCCTAAGACTATAAATGTGTTCATCTTTTAATAGCAAATGAGATCAGTATTTTTGGGATTCAACCTGCCCAATTTCTGCTCCCTAAATAAAGGAATTGATGCAACATTCTCATTGGACCACCAATGAAAATATTCAGAAAGTCAAAAAGGTAATTCAGCAGGACTTAAAATTGATGCCTGAGTAAGCAGAGTCAAAAGGCTTCAGTCCATTTCCACTGACAGGATCCTAGATAACTATTTAAAGATATTTAATATTGGTTTCCATTATTTTAATTAGCTTTTGTGTTGTGAGATTGAGTCATAATAATCATATTAGTAAAGCTATCCATGTTATCTGATTGGCAACCAACTCCTGTCTTTTGTGTAGCTACCATATCAGCCTTAGTCAGCAAGAGGAATGAAATAATTTTATGGACAAAAAGATACAATTTTAAAAGGTGTCTAGATACTAATTTGGCTGTTCTCAGAATGATAGTTGTCAATAACATATGATAAATATTACTACTATTTCCTCTATAATCCACAACAACAATGCTGTTCAGATCAAGATTTGTTCTACATCATCATCCCACAAGCATATCCAAAGTTTCCCAATAGTTTATTCAATAAAATATTTAACTGGAACATTATCTTTCTGAATGATAACCACCATCTTCTATCTACCCCCAGCCAAAACTCTTGTTTGAATATCTCTCTCTTTGTGCCTCCAAGAAATATTTGGGATGAATCCCAGTCAGAATGGTGATGAGTGAAGTATTAAACACCAGCTCAAATCTTCAGCTGGAGTAAATTGGTGTAATTCCATTGAAGTTAGTGGTGCTTTGCTGACAGAGACTGATTCAAAGCCTTTGGGAATCTTTTCATTGACTTCCCTGGGCTTTGGCACAGCTAAAGATCTGATCCTTCAAGAGACAATTGACAAGATAAACAAGGTTGGCAGTTGTGGGAAATGTGGGAGGTTCTCTTACTATGGGGGCTGTGGTCAAATAATTGTCAGAAGAGTTAGTCCCAGTTCAAAAGGTGAGAAAAGACTATAAAAAAGCATGAAGGTGTGAATTTTAATGGTAGCAAATTAATCTCCCTGTCAAAAACAAATGAAAGCAAAATTCTTAGGTAGGAAAATACAAGCTTTGTCTACTTCTCATTTTATATGTACACATTCATTTTGCAAACCTCTGTAAACCCTATTGAAACAAAAATGTGTTTACAATGTTACATATTCCATAAAACATGTTTGCTACTCAGCAATCTGCTTGCTCCTCTTAAAATGTATTTTTGTGACAAACAATCATTAAACCTCACAACTGCCGTGTGCAGATAAATGAAACTAGTGCAGATATTACCATTTGGTTGACACATTTGTTTTGACATTGTAAAAAAAGCGTTGAGGTTTTTTTTTTAATAAAAGTCTTCCTTTTTTTCTCAGAAACAATAATATGTTCCTGCAAATGCTGCAAAAGATCAAAAGCTGTTCAGATCATATTTACAGTACTAAAAGCACAATGAATGCCCCTGTAAATGACATGTAAATTACCGAATGATGATTCAACTTCAGTCAGCTTTGCAGATGAATTGAAGGACCTTAATTCCACTTTAGCTTAGAAACCTGATTATTCTACTGCTTGTAAGAAATCAACTTTAATCCTCTTCTAAATGTCATTCAACAGGTTCTTTCTGTACAAAAGATGTAAATGGATTTTTCTTTATAATACCTTTTCAAGTTCATTTTTCTTCCACAGGACAGTCTTAGAAATAATTTAAAACTGAGATATCAAACTAATAACTCTCCTATTCTACATCTCTTCAAGAATAATTTTCTGGAGTCACATCTCAGCTTTGTGATAGCATCGCTCTATTGACCTGCTTTTTATTCTTACAGATGGAACTGAGACCAGAATTTGACTCCACAAAAATGTTTGCACTTGAATATACATTTAGAAAAACAAAATAATTCTCTTAATTCACTGTTAAATCCCTAAATAAGTCATGTCCACATAAAATTGAACACTTCAACATTCTTTCATTATCACTTTGCTTTATTCCATCCATTTCCTGCATTCATGGAGTCCTTCTATGCTACACCAAGATGTTTCTAAATTAAGGACTGTCTTTTTGGCACTTAGCAGTACAGTAGGTCCTAGTTCCTGATTAAAGATATCCTTATCACTGGCAAATGATAATTTTATTTTCTGTTCATGAAGAAAACTAAGTGCTAAAAATCACAGACTGGCTGAGCCACATGTCCAGTGGGTGTAAAATCAACACATGTCCTTTGAGAGTTGTGCTGATTTACACCAATGGTATATCTGGCACCCCAGGTTAGAGTGCTGTTATTTAAGAGAAATGTCCTAGATGATCCACTTATGGAAAAAATTGCAACTCCACAGACCATGTGGCATTTAAACACTCGTTCCTCCCATTTCTCCTCAGAGCATTTGCTCTCCTGGTGGCTGTGAGAAATAAAACTGAGTTCTTGTTCCCTCAGCTGCTCTGTCAACTGTGTCACCTCCCTAAAGGAACACCCCCTCATTCTTTTGAGGAATTTTCCTGGTGTTTCCCTGTTGGCTCCTGTCACCTGGCTCAGATCTGTAAGATTTTTGTTCTGCAGTGCAGTCAGCACATCCCAGAAAAACAAGGTGAGGGCCCTCTCTAAGCACTTCATCCTTCTCACCCTGGTGTGTCATCCCACAGCTTCTCATGGGGAAACCTGATATTGTCCCCTTCCCCCTTCACATTCAGTTTAAATAACCACACTTACTGGGCAGAATTTCATTTACCAGTGCAGATCAGCTGATAAAGTCTAAACTTTCTATTGGTCTTCTTATTTCACCTTTTCAAGCCATGGAAGGGCCAGTCACAGTGTCATATTCTTGGACTTTACATGAACCTACAGGCAGGATGTGGCATATCAAGTCTCTCAGAAAAAGTTAAAGTGGAACAAGTCTTTAGGCAGGTCTTCGCGATTTAAGTTTCATTCTGTATGTTGCATATTTTCCAAAAACAGATACAAAACTTGTACTTTTTGTGTTTTGAGTGTGACCTTAAGCTTAAATCAAGGCTCCCATTCCCTCAAGCAATGTGCAGTCGCTTGGCAAGACTCAGTGTTCACCCTGAAGAGCCAGCGTTGCAAATAGGTAAGACATAAAAATAAAAAAAACAGATAAACCACACATGAGGAGCAGAGGAGCAGAGCATGAGGAGCAGAGCAATGATCAGGTGGGTAATTTTTCCAAGGTGACTCAGAAAAACAATAGAAGATTCAAGCAGTGATCTTCCATGTACACCCCAAAACTTTTACCAGCTCTCACCCCAGTCATCCCCTGCCCTCTAATTGCAGGCAGTGCCTCCTGTGTCACATATTCCAACACACATTACAGTGGATTGTAAAATTTTCCCCTTGGTCTGTCAAGGATAAACTTATAAAATGTTCCTGCAACATGTTCCTAAAGACTTTGAAGGCATCGAAGAGTCTGTTTGCTACAGATGTGGTAAGGTCACAGGACCAGGAGCTGCTACTGAAGGAGAGAATCTTTCTGCACCACTGACAACAAGCAGCATCCACCTCTGCTTTGTAACAGGAGCAAAAGTCTTGCACAGACATTTCTCTTCCTAAGGTCCAGGGGTACCACTTGAAAATATAATCTAGCAGAAGCTGATAAAATTCAGTGACATAAATCATGCTTAGTGTGACAATCCAGCCTGCAGGATAACAATAAATAATGCAAAGAAGATGCAAATGCATTGCATTTTAGCAAACAGTGGCACAGCCCTATTGAAAATACCTGCACAGTCTTGAGACTAAGAGGAGGTTTCTTACATGGCAGAAGTTTTCACATTTTAAATGACTGTGTATAAATATTATTAGCCAAGCCTATCTTTGGCCTCATGCTTTTAGTTTGATATGATGTGACCCGAATTTCTGCCCTAATGTAACTCTCTTATCTAGTCCTCATCCAAGCAGTCTCAGGGGCTGCTGCATTTATGCTTTGAATACAAGAAACCATTTTCTGCTTTTGAGCGGGAAAAAAGCACAACAAGGCACAAAGACTCACACAAAAAGTACTCTTTATGTCAAGGGCAGGGTGATATTCAGACACCCCCAAAAATTAAATTAGGCTGGGATATTTAGGAGGTATAAAACACTCCAGAAGAGAGGGAGAGGTTCCATGAATAAATAAATAAATATTTATATTAGATTGTAAGAGTCAAAGATTTGTCTTTTGAGTCACTATGTAGTGAATGGTATTCTTTATGCTCCTTATATCATTCACAGAGGTGATATACAGGAGTACAGAAATACTTCTGGCCATCTCCCAGAAATGCTCCTCTTCCAGAGTTTGGAAAGAGAATTATTGGGTAGTCATAGAAAAGGATGCTCTCTCTGAATCCAAAACAATTGGTTTGATGAGCTTTACCCAGGCCTCACCCCCTATGTGACTGCTGTAGAACAGTGTATTGTTTAGCTCAGAAGGGTGATACCTGAGATGAAATCCCAGTGCTGACATTTTCTTCCAGGTTATTGGCAGATGTGTGTGTACTTTGGAGATGGGGAGTGTGCATTTCAATTTTTTGTTGTGTGCCACAATTTTTATGATTTTTTTTTTTTTAACAGGACCATTTGAGTTGCTGTTTCTGGAGATTGCCTGACTCAGGTTGATGGCCAAGAGGAAATACCATGAGGTTAGGTTGTATCTTCTTGAAGTCACAGCAGATCTTCCAGTGGGGCTAATGCTAATGGTGATAAATCCACGGATACAGTGAAAATGGTTGGCTATGAGTAGTTCTGCTGTTCAGATATTGCAAAGCAAACAAAGAACTTTGTGATGGAACTTCTCTCAATTCTTTCTTCCTTTTTTGTGAGAAATCCAAGGCTTCTTTCTTGGAAATACTGAATGTATACCACTCACTGGTTTTATTCCTTTTATAGTTAATAGAAATTTGTAGCAGTACACTCATTCACTTTATGGAACCAGAATGTGTACCAGAAATGGAACCAGAATTTCACCCTTAACTCTTTTCTTTTGTTTTGTTTCATCTAAACAGCCTTGAATATGACTAAAGTAATTCTTGACATAGAAAGCAAACAATTTCAATGAAACCTTATTTCTTGAGGTCTATTTGACTGGATATAGCTACATAGGAAGCCTGTGAAAGGAATGTCAGTGCAGGAGCCTCTACAACTTGAGCAAAGTTTTAAACTCTTAACAATCTCTTCTCTGCCACTCATCACAAAACCAGAGAAGTCTCACATGAGTTTGTCCTCCCACAGATCTGCTGCCCTCCTCATTGGGAAGCTCAAGGCACAGCATTTCTGTGCCTGCCTTCCTTAGACTGATAGCCCCTGTGTCTTTACTTATTTAAAGACAACTTCTTCTGGGCCCTTTTACCAAAATTTTTAGCTACAACACTGCAAGCGGAGGGACAAAGGGGGTGCACACCTGTCACAGAGGGAAAGTGAGGCTTAAGAAAAAGGAAATTGCTTTAAACAAAGGCACCATCTCCCATGTCCCAAGACCTGTACAACATAAATTATTCTCCAAAAGCAACAGCTCCTTACCCTTCCATCATCTCAATTAGGAATAAGCAACAGGCGGTGGGAAGGAATACCACACTCCAATTCATGCTGTTTTGTTTTGTTTTACCTTAAAAGTCTCTTTGATATTTTTATACCATCAGACATCAGCCAGCTCTTTTTTTTTTTTTTTTTTAACTTCATCCCTCTGGACAAGTAGGATATTAATATTATCCCTGTAACAAGCAGCAGAAGGAATAAAACATCTAGGTAAATACTGCAAGTGAGATTAAAACTCTCTAGCTTTCTGATGTAACCCTGTGACATAGCGTTTCTAGTGAATTAAACCAAATGTACAAGTATTTAACGACTAATCCTTTTAAGTATTTTAATGCCCCAATGAAGATTTCTTATAGGGAGAGGCAAAGCATATGTGGTTTCCGTTAGAGTCTGCCTGCAGGCAGAGGATTGAGCAGATTGGCTTTTTTTTTTTTTTTTTTTTTAGCTCTCCCCCCCCTCTTTTAATTAATTAATATTTCCCTGCTTTTGTTGTTTTTGGCGGGCGGGTGCTGAATGGACAGCTCCCGCCGGCGGGGCTCAGGGGGGACTCACCCCGCAGCCGGGGGAGGGAGAGGGGAGGGGGGGCGGCCACATCGCAGCCTGCCTCTGCCTGCAAGAAAGAAGAGGGATACTAAACAGGCTTTCTTCCTCCCCTGGGTTACTACAAACAACTAACCTAGCTCAGGGGGTTCTTTGAAGACAATAAAGAAAAGTAACTTTTCATTTTAGAAACCCATCCTGCAGGGCAGCAGGTAATAAGCTGGTGATAAGATTCCATGTATGCGTCTAAAATTTATAAATAAAAATACACACACATATTTATGTGGATTCAGACTAGGTGAAAGGATGCCTTTTTTTATGGTGAGGGTGCTGAAACACTGGCACAGGTTGCCCAGAGAGGTGGTGGATGTCCCATCTCTGGAAATATTCAAAATCAGGTTGGACAGGTTTCTGAGCAACCTGGTCTAGTTGGAGAGGTTCCTGTTCATTGCAGGAGGGTTGGACTGGGAGGCCTTTAGGGCTCCCTTCCAGCCCAAACTATTCTATGATTCAATGATATATAGCTTCTTCTTATATACAGAACCTCATAGTTATAGGGAATAATATTTTTTCCTCTGTTAATAACCAGGCCGGTGTCATGCACTGCAGGGTGAAAAATCAGTGCTCATCACTATAAACCAAATTGATCTTCTGTTCAAGCTAATCTTTAAGGGTTGCAAATTTAGGGTTAGAGGTACAGTTATAATGAAACCAAATGCTCATATTTCCAGCTGGGGGAAACACATCCTCTTCCTATGCTCTTTTGGATGCACAACAACCAATATGGAATTTGGGGAAGGCGAGTGTGGGTGAAAAGTCTTGGTCATGCACTTGGATCTGTGCAAGAAGGTGGGACTGCTGAAAACACCTCAGAATTTGCTGCTGGTGTGGCAAGTACAGGAGTGTGCTTCTGTACTTCAGAATTTCAAAATAGCAAACCAGAGTTCAGCTGATGTAAATGAGAGGTGGAGCAGTTATTATGTGGATTCATCTAGAGCTAAGATATGAAATAGCTGTGCAAATTATCAAAAAATTTCTCTCTTTCAATATGTTCATAAAATTGAATTATATACCTGTATGATGTAGAGGTGTGTGACATACATATAGTTACAGAGAAGAAGAGTCAAGATCTTTATCATTGCCATAGATTTGTTGCATTTAGGAAATAGAAATATATACAGGAGCATTGTTAGAAATAAAAATTTTGCAGCTTTTTATGACAAACAATATATTCATTTGACTATCATTTAATGCATGGCCGATGTCCCTTGCCCCTAAAGCATACAAACCAAAGTCATATCCTGGTCTTTATTAATCTGAATACCAGTGTCTCTTTCCACCCTGAATGAATGTTGCTTACTGGAGCTAAATGCTCTTCCTTGCTTTTTTTTTTTTTTTTTTTTTTTTTTTTTTTGGTTTTGGTTTTTTGGTAATTCTAGAAATAAAGTTGAGCATTTGTTTCAGCTGAGCGCGTTGCTGATGGGGTCAGTAAGCTATAGCCCATTGTCTTTAAACTACTGAAAACATTACTCTTCAATTGCAGTCATTTTATTGTACAATTTAAAATTCCTGATTGTCCATGTTTTGTTCACTGGGCTGCAAATAATCATTCCAGAACAGCCAGATAATACAAATTGAGAGGAATTACTGCTGAAAATCACACTTCAGCTCACAGTTTAGAAACTGAATAACTACCCTGTCCAAGGAAGGAAGGAAGGAATTTTTCTCATGGTTCTCTAAAATAAAATAAATATTTTTCAGCTTTCAGACTATGGAACTAACATTTGAAATTAAAGACATCTTCCAGACAGACATTATTTCATTCTTATTTTCCCTTTTATTCTTCTTATATTTTAAGCACAATACAAATCAAAATACTTGTTTAGGGCATTTTCCAGAGCTCTTTGAATTCCAGGAAAGAATTCCATTGACTTAGAGGTGATCTTTGAGCAGGTCCCTCATTCAAGGGAGTACTAGTCTTTTACTGCCTGACCTCTGCACCTTCACCACTGTGCTCAGGCCCACAGAGGTCAAAGAGACAACTGGCTTAGACAGGGATTACTGGCAAGAGTCTGGGATGCAGAATGGAGCTCGCAGTGAGCTCCACCAGCACATTCATTATCAAGCCTCTGGTAGCTATTGTCAGGTTGTAAATGATGTCTTCTGTACCAGAGACCTGATTCCAAAATCAGATCCTGAAGGAAAGATCTTATTTCTGGGAAGAAATTAAAAAAAAAAAAATTAAAAATCCTTCTTCAAAATGAATTTTAATGCCCGATTTTAAAGTAATAGAAATCCCAAAATCTCTTGCTTTTATGCATGAGCTATTATGATCAATTGGGAAATTAAAATATGTTTTTAAAGCATAAATACCTATTCCCTCGGTGGAATCTTATGTCTCTGAAGTAGCTGGCTTCAGTTTTGGGGATACATCTTATGCATTTTAATAGCAAATGCCTGAATACTGAACCAATAAAAAATATATAGTGCTTTCTCTTACCTACCCAGGATTCTTGGGTCAATACAAGTCCCATTTTCAAATATGTTAGCAAATATATGTGTTCAGTGAAAATTATATATTACTTAAGCCAAATACAGATTTATTTGAGCTATTCAGAGCAATTTCAGGCTCTTGAGAAAAGAATCTCTTTAAAATATTAATGGTATTACACCTAATTTTAAAGTGTTAAGGCTACAAACTCAGTCTAAGTGGTAAAAAAATCCATGAAAATATGCATCCATGAAGACACACTGGTGGGGAAAAAATGGGGGAAGCCATCAGTACAAGAGTCATGAGCTGAGGGCAAAGATGTCAGCCTTAACTATGAATTTACTCTTTTAAGTTTGTGACACAACTTCAATGTTATTTAAACACGTAGCAGGGCACAGTGTTTAATTAGGCAAAGAAACTTGCTCACTATTACTGCCACTGCATAAGTGTATGAGCAGAGTGGAGCACACTCAATAATCCAAAGAACCTGACACTGTATTATTTATTGGAATGTCTGCATTAATTATGGATGATTCTAATATAAGGTACATCTTTAATACATCACAGTCTACAGATGTTTTAATTCTCCACTACCAGAAAGAAGTTTAATTATAAGATTTTGCCTCATGCATTGAAAGGCATTCAGAAAAATACATGGATAGTGTCTTCTTAGCCAGTTCATGGTCAGGAGAGTTTCTAAAATCCTAGTTTAGCTGACTACATGTGGAGAGTTTGGCTTAGACTTGCCTTATGGGCTAAAACTGGCAAGAAGGAAAAGTAATAGAGCTTTCTTTCAAAGGGATTCACCAGGTAACTGCAGGGTTTTCAGTTCCATCACCAGTGTTTTCTCCTGAGCAGCAAAATCTAAGGCTGTGATGAGAATTTTCACTGAATTTTAATGTTTTAATGCAAAATCCTCACCAGATAGGGAACTTTCCTCAAGCCTTGGCTGAGTATGGATATTATGTTGTATCAAACAGCAGGAATATCCCATAGAGCTTCCTGTTCTGCTTTCTATGGAAGTAGCCTTCAGATCTTCTCTTCAGTAGCTAGATTTTTAAAAAGATGATGAAAGTGTCTTACAAATTTTGCTGAAAGAAGGCTGTTTTTAAACAAAAATGGACTTCAGTTTGAAGAGCAAAGTGAAAATGATAGAGAATGGTTTTCCGAAGTCAACATTTTTTCACTATTACACACTTGTCCTGAGGAATATCCCTCTTGAAACCCAGAAGGTTTTACATTAATTATTAGGTTCAGAGGTCAAGGTTCAAACGTCTATATCACAATATTATAGAATGGTTTGGGCTGGAAGGGACCTTAAAGATCAACTTGTTCCAACATCCTACCATGGACAGGGCACCTTCCACTGTCCCAGGTTGCTCCAAGCCTCATGCAGCCTGGGATTGGACACTTCCAGGGATGGGGAATCCACAGCTTCTCTGGGCAACCTATTCCAGTTCTTCAAGAAGTGGAGCAAGAGTTTGAATAAGGAGTCCTGCTAATTTTCAAGTATTATTTTGGAGCTTTTCACCATAATGTGGTTTCCTAGAATCAGGTTTCATTTTACTCTACAGTTAAATCTCTAACCTCATCCCCTTCCATGAACATAGATGGTTATGTCTGTGTTTCCATTTAACAGTTTCCCAGTGTGGTATTAATAGTGGAAATAACTTGGAACAACAATGCTGGAGAAACCCTCCAGTGAAGCAGTTAGAAAGGATGGTCAGAGCAACAAAACATATTATTACAATTTGAAAAAAAAAAAAAATTATCATAGAGAAATATTCTTTAAGGGACAATTTCTGACTTCTTCCTTGATATAAACTTGAGGGCATAAAATGTCAGTGGATATCTGGGAAGTCTTCTTCTGCCAGTATTTAAAAGCCTCAATGGCTTATAACCAAAGGGGAAATGGCTGATGAGTACTGATGCAAGGTTCTCACAGAGAAGAGGAATTGGAGCCCAGTTAGGTTTGTAATTATGACCAAACCTCCCTTTTCAGAATAGAAAACCACACAGGATATGAGAAATTAGATGCCAGAGTGGGGAAAAAAGGAGATTTTTAGAGGATTCGCCAAAATTGTAGTGATTCTGTTTCTCACAGCTGCAAATACCTTCAGATAGCCACAGAATCAAAAAAGGATTTAAGGGTAAAAAGGTGACCTACAGGAGTGCGTTGGATCAGGTAAAAAGAAAAGAAGTCTAAAAGGATTACCTGAGGAAGGAGAGAAAGTCTAAGAGATGGGAGAGCAGCCAGATTGTGGAATGAGAGAACTGCACAAGAGAGCAAGATAAAGTAATAGGACATTCTTCAAGTACAGAAGAGGTCACTGGAAAATAAAAACGGCTTCTAAGGGATGGCAAGAGCCCTTGACAGAAGAAGTAATGTTTGCTTTCAAGAGAAAGCTGGAAGGAGGAAGGGAGGTTTTTCTTTGTCTCAGTATTTGCAGAACTGGAGCGAGGACAGCTGCCACAGACAGTCGGCATGTTACCCCCCTAAGGGATGCAGGAGAGATGCTGAAAGAAATTAGGAACATGGCAGTAAAAGGCACTGGCAAAACCAGTGTTGTGTGAAGATTGAAAGGGGGGAAATCCCAAAAGGGGGAAGAGTGGAGGCAGCCTGTTTTTCTTGTTGCAGGTGCCTAAAGGAGGGAGGGAAGGTGGGTAGACAGCTCGGTAACAAAACAGTGGTGATGAAATAAATGCCTTAAAGCAGGAGTGTGTGCAAGACCAGGATGCACCAGAGGCTGTTGGAAAGGAGGACCAGGTGGAGAGGCCTCTGTGGAGCAGGTACAGCCCTAGGAGCCTTGTCAGAAGGGGCCCTAGGCAGAGTCCCCTGGAGGATCTCCACACCTACACAAGCCTGAGCCAAGAGAAGCTGTTTTCTTGGGGTCTGGCTAGAGAGCAAAGACAGATGGGATGGGGGACTCGTTAGCTCAGGGAGCTGTGGGAAAACACTCAGAGAGGGAGAAATTTGATGACTACAAGATCAGATGAGTGGAGAGGATAAGCATGAGGAGCAGCTCCATGAAATAAGTAAATTTGTGGTTCTGTGGGAGGGGGCTTGAAGAAGAATTAGAGGTCACATCACCAGGACTCATCACAAGAAACAGGAACTGTGGGGCTCACA
This sequence comes from Lonchura striata, assembly GCF_050655825.1. Taxonomy (NCBI): domain Eukaryota; kingdom Metazoa; phylum Chordata; class Aves; order Passeriformes; family Estrildidae; genus Lonchura; species Lonchura striata. The sequence continues at coordinate 4,813,879 of NC_140705.1, read as the reverse complement.
GCTCTGTTTGTATGGCAGTAGACAGCAGACATCAGGGAAGAAAGAGACTAAGGAAAATGAGGATGGGGAAGTAAACCAGGAAAATGAATGGAAAGGGATCTCCCACTGACAGGCAGTCAGTTGACCACCCTTACCATTGTCACCAAATACCTAGAAAGTCAGGTTGCAATCCAGTGGTCACAAATTCTGCCCTCCTGATGCTTGTGTGGAATGGTGTGAATGACACTCACTGCAAATGAGCAGCGGTCTGGTTTACAGCCAGGAAATATTGATCAATACTGACACCTTTGAAGCCAACCCACCTCTCCCTTTGCATTTGCTCTGAGTAACACCTGTCTTGAAATACAGCTGCCCTCAGATCTTCATGAAAGCCCCAACAAGCAGTAAACCTTGCTGCCATCAAAGAAATGACTGAAGACACCAGATATACTCTTTAATTTTTTTACTAATATAGTAATAGCATTTTAATTGCTTGCAAATGAATTTTTGGTCCCAAAATGTTGCCTTTCAGCTATTGTGGTGATGCAGAATAGAAATTTGGAGGAGGAGGAAACATGGTGGTGGGTTTGGAAGCTGTGTCTGGAGGGCAGGGAAAAATCTTTTGCAGGATGTCTCTTGTCTTGAGGCTTGAAGAAAACTACTTCAAAACTCCCCATTTCTATTGCCCATAGCTACACTCAGTGAGCTCCAATGTGAAATCATTCTCCTTAGCAGAGGAAAAGCAATATAATATAATTTTGGTCCTCAAAATAATGATTCTTAAAGGGAAACAGGAAAAAGCTCATCTTTCACACAGACAGGTTTGCTTGGAAATGCAGGTGGGTAATCTGTGGGTGTGTGTGGAGGGGGGTTACCAACTCCCTCCTTCCCACCTGCTGAAGTCTGGGCTGTCCCAGGGCTTTCCCTTCCTCTGAAGCTCAGAGAAGGGAGAAGGGGTGGTGAGGCTCAGCACAGAGGGGCCCATGCCAGGCAGGAGGAAGGAGTTCAATGAAGAGAAAAAAAGAAAATAAAAAGAAAGGCCCATACAGGGATCAAACTCACAGCATTGGTCTTGTTATCAGCATCATGCTCTGATCTCCTGAGATAACCCGGGGTCAACAGCAATAGGTCTGCAACAGTGGTCAGGACCCAGGCATGAACAAAAGTGACCTCAGGGCTGCTTTTCTTTTGGGTCAGCTGAGCATCTCCAAAGCTCCAAGCCCTCAAATTTTAGGAACTGCAGAGGACAAAGGGGATGGACAGTAAAAAACCCTTTCTGGCTGATGAGCACCCTAGCACTGCTGACTCCAGCTGCCTGTGATGGTTTAACTAGTCTCTGGTTTCGTTCAGACACAAGAAACTCTGGTCAAAGTCATCAGAAGTTTAGGTCCAGCAAAGACCAAGTTTTGGTGACTTTCAGTGGAAAATGAGTCTCTTAATTAAGAATAAACTTAACTATTATTGGGTAACCAGCAAAATGCAGGAGGTAAAGAAGGATGGAGCAATTAAGGGACAATTGTAATTTCAGGCTCCTACATGCTGGGAAACGTTTGTAAGACAAACAGGAGGTGAGAGAGCTCTGTGAGTCTCGAGAGCTGCTCTCATGCAGCAGCCAGACGTGGAGCCCAGACTGTGTCCCTGCAGCAGCACCAGACACTTTGCACACTTCAATGAATCAGGGGAAGTGAGATGATCCCAGAGAGGAACTTTTAATTATCTTGTGTGTTTGGCGTTTTTTCCCTCAAAATCCCCAGCCCAGTCCGATTTTTTTCCAGACTCCTTAAAAAAATTAAAAAAAAAAAAATTGTGGCTCAGAAACAGAAGCAAACTTTAGGCAGGGGATAAACGACGTGCTCAGCCACAATGAAACTCAAGGCAAAGTCTGTCTTCTCTGTTCATAGTGCTGGTTGGAAAACCAGAAAGCTCCCAATTAACTTTCCTGAAAGATTTTTCTTTGGGAGCAATTAATAAGTGCTTTGCAGTTTGACTCGCGTTATTAATTGGATTGGGGGGAGTTAAAAGCGCAAACGCTCTATATGATTTTTTCCTAGGGTCTGTAAACGAAGCTAACAGATGGAACTGACCAGTAACGTGCATCTGGCAAGCCGGGTTTCTTATAAACTTTCCTCCAAACAAAACCATTTTGGTGGCTTTGTTGTTGTTTGAAACGAAGTTGGGCTCCGGGCTGGCTGGGAGCGTGGCTGTGGGATCTTCTGGGCTGTGTGGAAAGGGAGGATGGAGGGGGAAGGGGTCGGGACGGGGGACATCTCTGGCAAAACTGATGTCCTGCAGTGGGGTGGTCTCCTGGCAGCCCGGGCAGAGAGCTGGGAAGGCGCCGGCCCTTGCAGCGTGCGCGCTTCCCCCGCGGCGCGCAAGAGAAGGAATCGGTCCCCACATCGCTCCCTCACACCCGTGGTTTCCTGAAAATAAAATAAATCAGTGCGTAAAGGAACAAGTGTCTTATGGGATAACTTGCTGGGAAACGCGGCCGCCCAGGAGCGCCCTGGGTCACGGCGGGGGCTCGGTGCGCTCCGCGCTGCCTCTGCCTGGCTCGCCCTGGTCCTGTCCCCTCGCCGTGCGCGCCCTGTTCATGCGCTGAGCCGGGCTTGCTTGGCCAGGTCGAGGAAAACCTTTTCTCATCCCCTCTCGAAACAAAACAAAACCATATAAACGTGACTAAAGTGGCAACATAACCAAGTAACCAAAGCCGATAGAGAGGCGGAGTGCTCTGCCATGAATGTTTGGGAAGTGCTTGTCCTCCTTCTCGAAGGGAAGGAATGCCTCTCCTGCCTCTCCCTCCATGGGGAAGGTGCGTTCACGGTGTGTTAACTTTTTTGTCAGGTGTAAGCCTCCCTGCTCAAGGCTGGTGTGGCTGATTCCACTGCGCTCTCCACACTCCAAAGAGGTGTTGGAAAGGGCAAAGTTCCTTACATCATTAGGGTGGGTTTTGTCATGTAGCTTTTTTCAATTCTCTCAAGTATCAAAATCTGGAGAAGATCAAACAAAATCTGAACTTGGAAAAAATTCTAGACTTTTTTTCAATTATATAGTGGGGAGAAATATTTGGTTTCCTTCCTTCCTTCCTTCCTTCCTTCCTTCCTTCCTTCCTTCCTTCCTTCCTTCCTTCCTTCCTTCCTTCCTTCCTTCCTTCCTTCCTTCCTTCCTTCCTTCCTTCCTTCCTTCCTTCCTTCCTTCCTTCCTTCCTTCCTTCCTTCCCTCCTTCTCCGCTAGGCCGGGCGGGGCGGGGGTCTCGGGTGGAGCCCCGCTCCCCAGCAGCGCTCTGGAGAGGTGTGATGCGTTCCCGCTGCCCCCCCGCCCGCCGGGATACCCGCACTTTCCTATCTCAGACAATGCATTTCCATTCCAGTCGTGTGCCTTTGTCCATTTGTAGGAAGGAAAGAGGGCTGAGTGACAGCTCCTGTTAGCCTGCATGAACAGATACCAATAAACCCTCCCAAAACCTGGACCTTAAAAAATAAATAAATAAATAAAGAGGAAAGAGCAAGGCAGGGAGCCACATGCCTCTTTGCCTCCGGCTTATTATTAAGACACCTTCGCAGCTTAAACGCTTAAACGGGACCCAAATTAAATGGCAATTAAAAGCAAGTTACACCCTCTCCTATCTCCAGGCTTATCTCGGGTGGAAGCTAGCCATCAGCAGAGCCTCCCCGTCGGGAAATGCCATTTGGGCTGGCATCTTCGCGGAGGGTGTGCGAGTTCCCCCCCGCCACCCCGAGCTCGCCCCCCCGGGCGCTCCCCGGGCGGAGCCCGCAGCCACTGCGGGGCTGCGGAGCCGCTACCCGGGGGCAGAGGAGCAGGGGGCGCCGGGCAGGCACGCAGGACTCATTCCCCGAGTGGCAGCTCCTCGGACCGGTGTCACTAAATAAATAAATCACGTACCCCTTCAGCTTTGCAAGCCGGGGCTACGCAGCCTCCTTGAGTTCCCATCGCCAAAATATATCGGCACTTGGAAATGTCGAACCAGCTATCAGTGGTCTTTAGCTCTTACGTCCCCTTCCCTATTTTTCTTTCGTCTGTTACAGATGTAATTCCGTAGATCTATATGTATTTTATGTATAATACCATAATATCATATGTCACTGCAGTGATACTTTGTGCTCTCACCCTAGTTTTATGTTTGAAATGCTATTTAAAGAAGACTGTAAGTTAACATATTAGGCAGCTTTAAAAGCAGGTTGGAGTGTGGGGTGGACTTAAATTCGATGTAAATGAAAGGGTAAAAAAAAAAAAAAATGCAAACCCAAACCAAAACAAACCACATAGTTTTCATTTAGGAAAAAAAAATACACTTAAACAGACACACATACAAATGTGCAATCTTAGATTCTGGTCAGTATTTAGAAGCAGTATAATCAACAGGAAGGATCACTTACCTATTGAAAAGGATGGTTTAATAATATATATTTGTATATATTAGCTTTATATCTTCCCAATAAAATGTACACAAAATACCCCCTTCGATCAGATTAGTTCCCATATTAGCCTGGGTAAGAAAAAGCATTCTAAAGAGTGGAGGAAAAATTGTATAAAAATGTTGAAAGAACCTACAGTTCCTTATTAGGCGAAGATACAATATTTATTCCTTGTCTCCTGGGATGAAGCTCCTCTATCTATTGTCCTCCCAGTTCTCAGTGCTGATGCTTAATTTTCAAAACTTCTATATTACCAAGGGACCTACGACATCAGCCAAAGAAATACCCAGCAAGTACAAAATCTGATCCAGGGAGCAGCTTTTGTGCAGAGGGAAAATTTTGTTCCTACAGGTTTTTAAGGAGGTGCATGGAAAAGCGAGAGATCTGATCTATGCAGATACATTGCAAATTCTCTCTGTCTGTAGAGATTTTTTCTAAAAAAAATTGGGGAAATACATGAACTTTGGATTTTTCAATTTTTTCCTTTTTTTTTTTTTTTTTTTTAATTTGGAGAGGGGAGTTTTATCCAGAGTTGGGGGTTTTTTCCTCTTCTTTTTTTTTTTTTTTTTTTTTTTCGGAGAACCAAAAAATGTCAACTACCTTTCCAGGTCTCGTCCACGATGCAGAGGTATTTTGTGTGTGTGAGTGTGTGTCTGTGTGTGTGTGGATGTGTGTGTGTGTGCGCGCGTGTGTGTGGATGTGTGTGTGCATCTGTGTGTGTGTGTATGTGCCTGTGTGGTTGTTTCCATTTTTTTAAAATCCATATTGGACCGTTACGTTTAATTATAATCCGGCTTCAGAGATAACTTAAAGAAGTATAGAGAGAAAATTCGTTATGACATCTGTCGCCAGCAAGGGCAACTCATTACCACGTTAAAACCGTTGCCAGAACGAAAATCAGAATAATACCCCTAATAATATAATGAAGTGGAGAGAAATCACCACCAGCTCGCCAGGAATGGGGAGTTCTCGCTAAAAAGCAGGACTCTCCTTTCTTTCGAAACGCAGGGAAAAGAGGGGGGGAATTTTGGATCTGATTCGTTATTTTAAAAAGAAAGAAAAATAGGGGTTCAAAAAAAAAAAAAAGAAGGGAAGGAAGGAAGGAAGAAAGGAAGGAAGGCAAGCAGGCAGCAAAGCTTTCTCAATGTGTAACGCTGTAACATAGGGACGGGACTTGTGTGTATTCTCGGTAGTTTCCTCTGTTTGATGACTTTTTTTTTGTGTCAGCCCCAGATATTACAGCTGTGATCAGGAGGTGGATGGATAGATGGATGGATAGATGAATAGATAGATAGATAGATAGATAGATAGATAGATAGATAGATAGATAGATAGTTTTTATTTCAGTGCTTGGATTCCTTTCGCTTGACAGTATTAAGGGCAGTCTGGGCTGTTTATGATTTTTTGAACAGACCTTTATGGCACCAGCCCAAGGTAGGAAAGGATCTTTTGTTGCTGGGGTTGCCGCTCGCAGGCTTAGACGCTTCTGCAGGGGGAGAAGCTATGCAGGACAGCGTGCTTGGAAGAACCATACCCGGGGTTTTCAATGACAAACCTCCAGTTTTGGGGTCTTCTTTTCACTTCTTCCTTTCAGATACGTCATGACGGATCAAACAGTTACCGTTTGATGCAGCTTGGATGCCTGGAGTCTGTGGCCAACTCGACCGTCGCCTATTCCTCCTCATCTCCTCTCACTTACTCTACCACGGGCACCGAGTTCGCCTCCCCGTACTTCTCCACTAACCACCAGTACACCCCACTGCACCACCAGTCCTTCCACTACGAGTTCCAACACAGCCACCCGGCAGTCAACCCCGACGCTTACTCCTTGAACTCTCTCCACCACTCTCAGCAATATTACCAGCAGATCCACCATGGAGAACCCACTGATTTTATCAACCTGCACAATGCGCGGGCACTCAAGTCCTCCTGCTTGGACGAGCAGAGGAGAGAGCTGGGGTGCTTAGATGCTTACCGCCGCCACGACCTGTCTCTTATGAGCCATGGATCCCAATATGGGATGCATCCAGATCAAAGACTCCTGCCAGGACCAAGCCTCGGGCTTGCAGCCTCGGGAGCAGACGATTTGCAGGTAAATAGCATGCGATCTCCTTTCGAGGTACCTTCCCCTCCCCTCCCCCTGTCCTGGACCCCCCCACCACCCCCACCCCCACCCTCATTTTCCTCTGCTCGGAATAGCTCATACAAAGGAGGGAAGATTCATCCCAAACCCGATCCAGCGCCCGTCCCTTCCAGATTAGTAGCAGCAAGAAAAAAATGTGGAAGGGGAAAGAGAAAAAAAAAAAAAAATCAACCAAACAAGCGGTCTTTTCTTTGGCCAAAGAAACAAATTAAACAAAACCAACCTCGCGCCTGCCTTTGCCGCGTGGGTGGTGTCTCTGTGGTGCCCGAGACCGTGGGGGTCCCCCGGAGATCTCGGGGTGAATTTGCGTGTGCCAGCCCTTACCCAGTCCCACAGAACCCGAATCAAACCAGAACAAACCCATCTCCTTGCTTTTCCTAAACTTTTCCTCTCTTTCGGCGCAAGGAGAACTTTGCAGCGACAGAGCAGGCAAATGATTTAAGGAAGGCATGGAGTAGGAAAAGAGAAAAAAGGCTGACCAGGAAATAAATCTGCTTTCCGACAGATCTACAAAGGCAAACCTTCCGAGATATGAGGGAGGAAAGAGATAAACGGGAGCAAATGTTTGTCAGAAAAAAAGTCAGAATTATAAAAATGTCTCGCTGTATCCGATCTAGGTGTTAATAGGGTGAGAGATAAAGCTGATAAAGCTAAATTAATCTGTCTATCTATCTAATCATTCATCCACTCCACCCTAACCGGCACCTGGACGTATCTAATTTTTTTTTCTGTGTATCAGAAACTCAGCTTTATCCGCTCAAAAATCCTTTTCCACGCGCTAAAAATTCACCTCCGCCAAATTGAGCCGGTTGCTTAAATTGATTTCCAAAATTGCAAAGAACGTCATCCTGTATCTAACCTCCATTCCGAAACGTGCCCCAAATCAAAAGCAAACCTTCTTTCCCCCGACGAGCTGAGGAACTGAGGGCTTCCCCATCAGCAGGGAGAGACAAACGGGACCGTATTCACTGTACTCACTTTTCCCCCACACCTCGCTCCCTGGCATACAAAGCTGGCTATGGTGGTCTTTCCAAAAAGAGGTAGCGGTCAAAGGCTTGGGGAGAAAAAAATCAATCCGAAATTTGTAAAATTAAGAAGGTTTATTTTCTTTCCTTAAAATCAAAGCACGAAAAATAATCCAAACAATCAATCTGTATCAGGGAAAATAATTATTTTTTTTTATTAGGAGGAAAATAAACCCACCAACAAATAATGTTATCTTTTGTAACTCAGATGAGGAAAACCTAGCTATTTAAACACTGTTTTCTCCACTAAAATTCACTATATAATTTTGTCCTCTCTGGCCATTTTTTTTTTCTTTTTGTTTACATTTTTCACAAGGATCCCCTTATGTCATCCCCCTCAAAAAAAAAAAAAAAATCTGCCATTCACTGCTCAACCCCAACTAAAACCTATTTACTCCTTTTTATAACCACGTCTGCTGCTGATTTTTTTGTATCTGTACAAATTTTTTTTCTTTGGCAGGCACAAAGCCTTGTATTTTTCAAAAGAGGGGATTAGGAACGTTTGCAAGACAGCAGACAATGCCTAAGTCCTGGGCAAAAAAGCACCATAGTTTATCCAATTTTCGACTTAGTGCCATTCAACTGGTCATTTATGCAATGTCATCCGACCAAACAACATGTTTCCCTTCTAAAAAGAAAAAAAAAAAAAAAAAAAAGGTTGGTTAAGCTGCTAGAGGCATAGTCTCTTTTTATTTATTTAACGAAGAAGAAAATCAACAGCTTTCCTTTGGAAAATATTAATTTTTCGATCACAAGTTATTATCAAATAAGATACTTAGGTCTTTGTACTTAATCTCTTCTTTATTTTTTCCTCCTCCCTCTTTTTCCGAACACAAGAGGGAGTGTGCAGAGGGATCATAAAGCCTGAGTGGTGATAAGTTGAAAATATTAGTATTTGTCGTTAGGACTTGGATGATTCAGAGCAAATTTGGGTTCTCGCGAATATCACTGCGGGTGCAGAGGGAAGCGTTCTGGTCGCGAGCACAAACAGGACTGCACAGAAATACTTTTAAACCAAAATTGTGGTCTAACCAGTCTACCCCTTTCTCCTTAGTCTTTCTTTTTAAAACGTTCATCAGCATATGCCTCATTTCAAATGCAACAAATGTAAATATACTTTTCCCTGCACAGAATTTTAAGTGAATGTCCAATAGTTTCGAGGGCGGTTTAAGTCAGCCTAACAGATGCAAACAGTCTTGGAGCTGGAGTGGCATCTTTCAGTGCCCTAAAAAGATTTTCCATGGGCAACAAAGAAAACTGTCACACCTTTTCCCATCACCGCTTTAATTTATGCTCAGTCGCCAAGTTTTTTTCATATTGATTTCATAATCACTTTAAGGCAGAACACTTAAAATAAAAAAGGACCTTGAAAAGGAAGGTCTTACAGGGCCAGGGCCAATATGGTGAAAGTGGGGGAGAGAGCCAGGACTGTAAAGATTGTTTTGTAAAGTGGGGTTTTTATTATGCACCGACTCTCTCCGCATTTACTTAACTCTTCACGGGCTGTTGAATAGGTTAACACCCTTAAAGGCCTCTTTCATGTCCAATACCTCGTTTGTTTGTAGAGGAAAATGCGTCTTTAACACATTTCCACTGGGCAAAGATTTAGGTTTGGTTTGTTGTGTTTTTTTAACCCCAACATAAGGAAAAACCCAAAGAAAACTCAACCCTTTCAAGTCTTTTATCACTCCAATAAAAATATTTATTAAGGAGGGCGAAGATCCCCAAATAATCAGCCTTGTAGCAGGAGAATAAAGAAGTGAGATCTCTTCGGACGTGCACCAGAAGCCCTAGGCAGGTTTTTTGATGGCTCTTCACCCCTTGCTCACACATGGGTGCCTGTGTGTGAGCGCACACAGATGCATATTCATCCCCACCTATGTGCGGACACACGCATTGTTACAGCACCCTCACGGCTCCGTGGAGCCGGCAAAGCCCAAGAGGTCATCTGTTGTTTGTGCTCTTTGTCTACTTCTGTGCGCACTTTCTATAGTCTGTGTATGCGTGTCCCAAAACATAACTGAATTTAGCTGTGCCCGAATAGAAGCATACCACTAAACACACAAAACCAGAAAAGTACATTTTTAGCTTTGTGCGTGCAACTGTGGAGCGGGAATGCACTTCTCTCAAAAGTACTTGTTTGTCTGTCTATCCTGCTATGTAACTGCCGGTCTAAGTCGCCAGTTCGGGATAAATTCGTATTTAAATGGCAATGAAAGGAGAATTATTCTGCGTTTGGTGGGGTAGGGGCAGATGGCAGGATGGAGGGGGGATTTCACGTGGGTTCGCTGTGAGTAACTATGTTTTTCCAGTTCACCTTAACTATTGTTCCTGGGCAAGTCATATAACAAAACAAAAGCTGTGTGATCTCTCTGTGGGTTTCTGTGTCTGATTTCTTTCTTTCCTTTCTTTCCTTGCTTTTTCCTCATTACTTAAGAGCTCAGTGGAGGCCCAGTGTGGACTGGTACTCAACGGGCAAGGAGGTGTGATAAGAAGAGGTAAGAGGTTACAAATACTTGCGTCTATCAGTTTTTGTAAACACACATCCCTTTCCATCTCTCCCTGCCTTTCCCTCCCCCACTATTTGGCGTAGTTTGGATGTACTGCCGAAAAAGTGGTAATTTGCTGTTTGTCAGAAGTGCGCTTAGAGCACTTCGCATTTCACAGTCCATTTGCACTTTACAAACGATCTGCTCCTCGGTAGCTCTCGGATACTCCCTCCGAATTCAGAGTTTTCCTGACTCGGTGTAACATTCAGCGTTTAATCGGGATGATCCCTGATAGTTTGAGAAACGTGTTCGCTGGCGCCGGGCTGTTAAATCGGTAGTTTGGTCTAATGTGAGGGAAAAAAAAGAAAAAAAAAAGGAGTTTTTTGGGAAATGTGGTTTCAGTAGCTCTACAGACCGGTGTGGAACTCGTGTCACTTCATTTGATAACCATCTGTCAGTGTAAATATCGAACATCAAAGTTAGAGGAGAGGTTTGGAACTCGTGTTAAGTACACGTCTCTACAGAATTTGCGAAATTTGAATGTCCCGGGGAGTTTGTTGTTACCGTCATTTACCCTGAAGAGGAACAGCACTGGTCTAAAGGCCTAACGCAGGAACACATTTGCCTTACAAGCTAAAACACATCCTTTCATTCTCGATATAAACCACATCATGCAATGTCGGGGAGATGGACACTCGGCGACTCAGCCTCTCACAGTGCTCATTTTCTCGTGCTATTACCCCCTTACTCATGGTATCCAACAGGAAAAACAGATACCTAGGAGACATTCTGGGTGACGTGATACTCTTGTGTCAGGGAGCTGCTTTCAGCCGTCACTTCCCCAGACAAACTTCAGTCCCACCGACACAAAATTGTTTATTGCAGGAGCAGCATTCCCGCACGGCTGCGGTGGGCGGGGATGGGGAGCGGGTCTCAGGCCGGTGTCTCGGGGAGGCGGCTTTGCTCGGGCTCTGTTCCGCCCCGCTCAGGTGTCCCAGGCTTTGCTCGGGGTCTGTCCCGCCCCGCTCAGGCCGGTGTCCCGGGCTTTGCTCGGGCTCTGTCCCGCCCCGCTCAGGCCGGTGTCCCGGGCTTTGCTCGGGCTCTGTCCCTGCCCCGCTCAGGCCGGTGTCCCGGGCTTTGCTCGGGGTCTGTCCCTGCCCCGCTCAGGCCGGTGTCCCGGCTTTGCTCGGGCTCTGTCCCGCCCCGCTCAGGCCGGTGTCCCGGGCTTTGCTCGGGCTCTGTCCCGCCCCGCTCAGGTGTCCCGGGCTTTGCTCGGGCTCTGTCCCGCCCCGCTCAGGCCGGTGTCCCGG